>NC_063167.1:41126423-41805798 GCF_023159225.1 Perognathus longimembris pacificus | reverse complement strand
CTCTGAACTATTTCAGCACTGAAAGTCATCTTCATTTGGGAAAATCAAAAGGATTTCATTTCAGTTCTAAATAGGTTAGAAAGCACTTCTATAGATTATTTCAAATTTGAAACATTTCTCCAGGTTCTGAATCAGGATCCACGGGTAGTACTTGGTGAGCAAAAACCAATTACACCCTTATGGTTATTAATCTGTACCTGAAGGTTAGCATTTCTATAAATTGTGATTAGAGGTAAGTTATAGGAAGATTACAAAACCCAGGGCTTTGTCACAGTGGAGTTCATAGCTATTTTCCTATTACTGTGCACAAGCTGAAGATGGCCTAAGAAATTATTGACCACTGTTCTGAAATTTGTGTCATTTATTAGTCTCTCTAGTGCAGCTCCCTCTTTGAAGTTCATGGATTTATAAAGAAGTACATATGCTACCACAGTAGTGTATTTTAAATATTCTGATCAGAATATTTAATAAGGATGTATGGTTGTGACCCAATATATGTATGTATCTATGTATAACTATATGTATACACACATGTATACACATATACATCTGTGTATATATCCATATCCATATATATGTGTATATATGATGGTAACAATGCATCCTAATTAAATGTACTTAAATTTATATATACACATGTACATATATACTTATATATATGTACATATTTGAGTCTAGCACAGTTAAGTATCTCTAGTCGTTCAGGGTATTTTATTTTATGAATTTACAGAATAGTTCTGGGGAGAAAGGCATGACTCATTGGACTGCTAAATGGGTCCATAGCACACAAAAAGCTCAAAGAGCTGAAGGCAGCTCTGTGTTAGCATTGGGTGATTGTAGTAGTTAATGAGTTATGACTGAAAATGCAAAGAATATTAGATTTGTAATCCGAAGGCCTGTATCTGAGTCTCTACTCTGCCACCTGACAGCTAACAAGCAGCTTCTCAGAGCTTCATTTCCCTTACTGTTCTAGAAAAATAGATGGAAATAATAGCTACCTCATGGGGTAATTGTAGGATAGATAGATAGATGCGTCTTCTTGTCTGGGCTTTCACTTCTCTCACACATATGCCCACATTTTTGTTCCAAAATAAAATCCTGATGGAGTCACTGTACCCTGTTTGGCTCTGAGGATTTCATTCAGCTATTTAGCATAATGTGAAGGACCTGCACTATTTCCTACTTTTCTCTGTGAACTCTATCAGCCACAAGGCACATTTGATTTTTTTCCTTGCCACAGCATCCTTTCACTTCCCTAAAGATCTCTGACCACATGTTTTCCCGAGCTTGGCATGCCTGCTCCATTCCTGCCATCCCAACAATGTCCACTGGAATTTGAGCTTTCCTTCTGAGCTTTTCCCTGGGTCTTTTCACTTCAACCTCTCCCCCCTGACTTCCCCCACACCATGCTCTGGGCTAGAACATTCCATACCTGTTATACTATTTGCTTTCCCTCTAGTTTTCATGCTTATTATGACCTTTTTCAACTTTGGGCAAGGAAGTTGCCTGAGGAAGAAAACTTGTGTACTTTAGAAAGCTATGTTGCTATTACTGTCATGTTGATTTGGTATTAATCATATTTCTTTTGTGTTGAAATTTTAGATTCCATAAAATCCCATCAGATTTTTATGTGAACCCAAATCTGGCATTTGCAAATGGTCGGAAAACACTTTCCTGCTGAGGAATATGAATTAAAATATCAAAGATGACAGAAGGGGGTGGCGCTTTCTGGGAAAGCAGAGGGAGAGCCTTGCCTGGGGAAGGCATCTCCCTTGAGAAGTTTGAACTTAGTTCTTCCGGCATAAACTCGTAATAAAGGCTTATGTTCAACTCTATGGTATGCTTAAGAAAGAACAAGCCCACCAGGCCAGTGAGCAAGCCATATGCTTTTGGTTTCACACCTTTAACTTATAGAAGTGAAGCAATGCTTCACTAGCAATGCTCTTCTGTCTGTCTACCCAGCTATGTTCAGAGGACCATTGCTTATACTTGTTGGGGATAACAGGCAAGCTTTACTCTGGTGGCAGAAGATGGGGTAAGCTAAGCACATCTGGTGAGCAGCTATGTCGGACCTGGTACTGCCCTGTATATCGTACAACATCTGGAACCCTGTGAGAAAAATGTAACTTTTCCCCATAAAGGAACTTAGGCTCAGAAAAAGCTATATGATTGGCTCAATTTTTACATGTAGTGCTGGGATTAAACCCTAGTCAATATGATTAGGACTCCATAATCTATTTTTTATACTATGGCATGTGAATTTCCCACATTCCTTTCTGCTCACCCTTATAGTCCTTGCTGCTGCAGCTCAATTCTTCACCACAAGAAGGCTAAGAAGAATGTGTCTCTTTTCTTTAGCTCTATGCTTTTAAAGGAACTCTAAACGTTTGGATAAAGACAATAGGGATGCATTCATAGCTTATTGGTTTATGAAGTGCTCTCACCAAGTCATCTTCTTTGACCTTACTCCCCATCTACCTTGCTCCAATTTATCATCGAGGACACTGAGGCACAACATAGTTAAATGACTTGCCCAAGGGGGAGATTTGTTCAATCATAAAGATGGGCTTGAACTTTCTCTGCTTTGCATTCTGACTGGAAAGGCAGGAAACATATGCTCACAGGGTAGATCTCACTACATATCATGTCAGCTTGTCCTCTTGCTAATTTTAATGCTGTCATTCTTAGTGATATCCCTTTGGAAAAACCACCACTAATCCTTTCTCTTTTGATATTTTTTTTATGCTAAAAATGTTCCCTGGGAAGACCACCTCACTCTTTCACAAGCCACCAACTGGGCACCATCCCCTGTTGTGTGCTGAGCTTCCCACCAGGGCCCGGTGGGTGTCTCACAATGCTCTAAGCTCCCTTCCACACTGGAATTTATTCAGAACCTTCCATTCCAGGAGGGAGAAAGGAAAGGGAGGGCACTTATCTTTGTGGACTCTGGCTCTCCTGGACCCTTTGTCCTCATGGTCATTCCCATTCAGTGTGAAGGGCTCCCCAAAGGGGGAGAATTATTTTAGTTTTGTAAATGCTGGTCTCTGAAAACCACTTGACATAAATGTTTCATGCCTTAGCTTCTTTGAAGCCAGGGCTGGAACATTCAGTTGCGAGGGTGTTTATATTTGTGGAACTCTCTTGAACATTTGCTGCGGGTTTCCAACAGCTGCTAGGCTGAAGCTCTGGGGATAGGAAGATCATGAATATTCAGGTGAAGCCACCAGAATGAACAGCCGTTAATAGAATAAATGCCTAAACAGTTGTGTAAGGCTTATTAAGACCTATTGGGGCCGAGATAATAAATTCCCACTCTGACATGTTGCAACTACTGTCGCTTAAACACTTTGGACCACCTCTTCCAAAGTGAAGGAAAAAATGATGTTAGTTCTCTGTGCGAACACAAAGAAACACCTGGAAGCCTTGGCACGGGGATGAGATTTGGCAGAGATCTTTCCATGTACAGCACATCCTCAGGAAAATGATGTGCTGTTCATTGTTCCTGTTGTCAAGGTTATCCCAATCCACTCCAGGCTGGAATGGGCATTGTTCTTGAACTGGAGGAAAAAAATCTGTCCTGACTCCTACAACTTCAGCCCAGAGCCGACATGATCTCTGGGCACCAAGCCTGGCTATCAGATCTCTCCCCTTCTCCCTCCCAAGGCCCACTGCCTGGGCCCTCCCTCCCTCCCAGCATGAGTATCCAAGGAATGCGTGCACTGGTCTCTTTCCCCTGTGCTCCAGAAAGCCATAGCAGGGAATGGGATGCAGTGATTGTAATGTAAAAGTGACCTTTCTGATAGGCAGCAGCCTGTGTGTTCAAAAGTCTATAGCAGACAGGGTTGGAAAAGTGTATGCTATAAATATGAGGGGTAAAGAGATGGCAGTGAGGGGTCATTTTTTCCGTGGGATGGGAGCTGTCACATTGTATTAGACTGAGCCCAAGTGCTCAGCTCTGGTGTCTCCAGTCACAAGGCATTAACCAAGGGTATACAGAAGAGCCTCCCCAGATTCACACCTGGAGGCACGCTCAGTAATATTTGATCAGAAACCTGCTGTCAATTCAGATAAAGAACATTTGACTTCAAATAAAGGTGACTAACTCAATGAAGCAAGTTTATACACGTGCAGCCACACTGCGTTCTCCCCAGCTGTCAGGTAGACTCGCCCACGCTCACTGTGTTTCCCAGTCTCAGCAACCGCTGAAGATGAGGTGGTGCTAAAGGGCCCAGGTCATCAGGGTTTGGAGAGACACACACTCACAATAAATCCAGGCACATATCACCCTCCATGTGGCTTGAGGAGAGTAGGGCTTTCAGGGCACTGAAGACTTGAATTGTCCTCTATCGCTTAAGCTTGAGGAAGCTAAGGCAGCTGTGTCATCTCTTAGTCCCAGCATAATCATCTCACCTGCAGGTCAGCCTTTTGCTGCCTCCTCACCAGCTTCTTCAGAGGATGAAAACCACAGGAACCAATAGATTAAGGAGTGGGCTTGTGGTCCTTACTTGGTTTGTTTGTTTATTTACTTATTCATTCATTCAATAACTATTTGTTTACTTCTTTTATTCCCACTTCTTCTATTAAGAACTTGGACAGACTTTAGTTTGAAACATTCTCTTGCAATATAGAGATGAGCTTTTTTTTAAAAATGCAGATTCTACATACCTTCATGCCTTTAGCATACTAGCTTAATCAGCAATTTAACTAAAAGTCAAACAAATGGGAAGAGAATAGTCCTATGTTCTCTTTCCTTCAGTCCTTCCCTGCCCCCGTACTTTGCTCTCTATCAATCATAAGTGACCTAGTTATCAATATAGGAATCAATTTGTTTCAGAGCCTTTTGTATCATGGCTGGAGTTACAGAGGAAGAAGCAGATGGAATAAATTAATTAATCAAAGCACGCTTATCTGGGAGAGGACTTATTTCCAGGAGAGGCCAAAGCACAGGAGGAATAGCCAGGGCATAAGGGAGCAGCGGTGCCTCTGAAAGCCCGAGGGCCAGGACTGGCTATTGTCCCCTGTTTTGGGTAAAGATGTCTGGCTTTTGTTCCCATTGTAAATAAGTCAAAAGAGGTCTGGCAGCCATTGTTTTTCCAGAGATGGGTCAGAAAGTGACCCTGAAAATCTGTCCAAATGGGAAAACTCTTCCAGAAGAGGGATAGGGAAGCCTTTTATGTGTTCTCAATAGAGTCAAGGCAGACACTTGTCTGTAATGATGCTTCCTGGCAGAAGTTTGGATGGGGTTGGCGAGACAGGCTGCCTTTAGGAAGCTGTGGGTATAGCCTGCTTGCTTGGCCAACAGCAGGTGCCTGGCTGACTTTGCTGGTTTTAAACCAGATCATATGCCTGTCTGTCTGTCTTTCTCCTCAGTCCCCACATCCTGTACTAATGTACTAATAATTATTTTTTCACCTCCCCATTTTTCCTACTCAGAACACCTCGTACTGACTGTTCCTCTTTGAGTCTGACTTGAAGAGTTCCATCCTAGGATGGAGGTCTCTGGAAATACTTTAAAAAAATCACACAACAGGTGCATATCTGGGAAAATCTATGTGTAATAGAACCCTCCAAAGCCCCAGATTGTACATTTAACAGATTAAAATATCCGCATTATCTGCCCCCCTTGAAGATATCTTTGTCTTATGAAGAAGCTAATCTACCATTTCTCTCTCCCTCTAAATTAGAACAAACAGTAAGCAACAGGTGCTTTTTTATTCCTATTTTGGAAAAGAAGAGCTGTTCCCACTGGAAGCCCAGGCCACACAGTCATTTTCTAAGAGGTTTTAGTAATAAGTGAGTTAATTTTCATTAGAGAAGTGGAAAAATAAATGCAAAATTGGGGGGCAGGGTTGTCTTATAGATAATGCATGCAAGAAAGGAGAGATAATTCAAGCTGCCACTTCAGGGGGATAATGGGGTCTAGGGGTTACGTGACTTCTCAGTATAAGGGGTGGTAGGAGAGGGTCCAGGCTGTTGTGAATGATAATAAGAAAAAATACATTTAATTTTTACTATTACATCATCATCATCATCATTATCATCATCATTATTATTTTAGCAACATTCTTATCCAGGTGAAGAAACAAATGCTTTGGTCAGGTAAGAAACTCGCCATAGGTCATACAGAGTAATTGGATGAGTGAAGATTTCTCTTTGGCTCTGTCTAGTCCTAACGCTGACTGCCTGTTTGACCACAATTCCTTTTATACTACCTCCTAACACTCCTGACCTGTGAGTAAAGTCTGAACATCCAGAAAGAGGCCTGAAGGTTCTATGCCTGCCCCCAAGGGCAGCAATCCCATCAAACTTCCCTTGCTAGGTTCTTTCATTTTCCTAGGTAGAGCTGTGGAGCATAGAGGTGTGGGGCGCACCGACTGGCCCCACCTGTCCGCGCCCCGGAGGTGTAGGCGTGTGGTTGTTGCGCCTCAGGAGTGAGGCCCTGAAGAGCCCCGCCTGCCTCAGTCCCTGGGGGTGTGCTTGCTTGCACCGCCTCCCGGAAGAGGGATCCCGGTTAGCCCCGCCTGCCTTCCGGGTCCGGAACTGGAAAGGCGGCTCTAGCTGGCCATGCCTCCCAGCCTTAAGACCATGTGCAGCAAGATGGCTGCCGGCAGTAACCTGGGGGCGGTCCTGCTAGTACTTAGGCCGCCCCTTAGGGAGGTTCCATGGCCTTCCGCCCTTGACTGACAGCTCGGACCGCCAATCATCGCCCCTGGCTAGGTATGTTACACCCTCCTCTTCCTGCTGCCATTGCCCATACTTAAGATCAGGTCCGCCCCACTAAAACTGAGAGCAGTCTTGAACCTCTCCCGAGTTGTCTGATTGTCCAACTACCGACGAAAGGTTGGGTTGGGCTGGGTGTGGGCCACTCACGGCTTGTTACCTATTCTGGGTTCACACTTGGCAGGGTGCACTTCCTTGCCTCTCCCGCTGGTTGGGAGAGCACCCGGGGTGCAGGGACCCCTGCATAGAGGAAGTGGGGGGAAAGGATCCCTTGCACCGAACTTCAGCAAGCGATCCTAAGCCATTTGTTTAATCTTGCCATCTTTGACTCTTTTTTTTTTTTTTTTTTTAACTTTGCTGTAGTGGTAAGAGGTAATTTTAAATCTATTCCAGATGTGGCTAGAGGGTGGCTAGCAGGGCTCTGGGCATGGGGGAGCTGGGCCATGTGTGTGTTAGCACCCTGGGCTGGCTCAGGAAGTGGGTCTATCGGCTCAAAGGTAACAAGCTTCCTTTGCCTCTGGCCAGAGGAAACATGGGCTGGGGAGCGGTGAGGGGAGCTGCAGCTGGATTGAGCTGAGTGGCTGGGAGAGGGGGCAGCTCCGAAAGGGAAACAGCTGCTCTTTCTCTTTCTGTGAAGTGTGGTAGGGTAGGCTGTTTCAAGAAAGTCAGATAGCCTAGGCATTCCAAATAGTAAAAGTAAACTACTTGTAGCAAGTAGCTTAAATCCTATAAGACTCGATATTCTCTTATGTATAATAGAATTCGTTATTTGCCCTTGGGGGTTGTTTTGAGAGTTAGAGAGTAGGTATGCAAAGAGTTGAAGACAAAATGTTGGCTATAGTATTATTAGTTTTGGGCAGGAATAATAATTAAGTCAACATTTTAACCACTAACATTTTCCAAATGTCAATGCCTTTGGAATATAGTATGTGATTCCCATGGATGACTGGCCCCAGGATAAGAGTAGCTCCAGGTATCTGAGTTATCTTCAAGTTCTTCTCAAGACTACGTGTCAGGCAGGGCTGTTGTGCCTTCTCCAGGTACTGTGCGGAGCATGTCTGTCATGGCCAGCTGACCATGGCTTGCTCTGGAGCTCATGGGCCTTGTCCCTCAGGGACTTCTGCAGATGAATGGCATTCATGATGTATGTGAGGGCAGGTGACAGAGTTCCATTTGGGATCAAATATCGACTTTTTGGCCATTTTCAATTTTCATGTGCATTTTCTTCAGCAGCATAGGTAAATGAAGGGATGAGACTGTCCAAGAAGGCCTGTACTACTCATTACCTGACTTACAGAATTCTAACTCCTTTGTACAACTGCTTAATAACAATAAAAAAAAGGAGGAGCCCCCCCTCGGGGGCTCTTTTAGTTCTGTAATATATGACAGTCTGAGAGTCCAAGTCAGAATGATCAGTGGTTGCTCCTCTGGGTGTCTTGGAAGGAGCTCTATGAAGGGTCAGGAAAGGAGAGGCCTGGTCTAACCTACCACCAGCTAGGAGAAGCCTGGTGGCTCAGGCCTGCCATTTTTTTTGTGACTGTTGTGAAAGCATTCCACCTCTCAGTTACTTCTGACTTGAAGGGGGGCAACAATAGTCACCAAACATGACTTTGGGAAGACTGATAGTCATGGAAGTGCATTGTTAGCTATAAAAATAGATACTTTATAGTGATCAATCTCTGGATTTGTCCTTGGCTCTGATATTTTCTAGTTTGGAGATCTTGGGCAACTCCTGTGACCTCCCTGAGCCTCAGTTTCTCTACACAGAAAGGAGTCAGCAGCGCCACCTCTGCTGAGTTGTACTGAGGACCAGAAGAGCACTATGGGCCAAAGTGTTTCATAAATGATACAGTGCTGTGAATGTAAAGGTCGGCTGAAACCACTTTTACTGCTTACCAACTTTAGTATTGATCTCATGTAGATTAAAGAAAAAAAAAAGGGGTCTTTATATTAAACACATAGTGCCTTTTAATGTCCTATAACATTAATTTCCAGTAAGGGGATGAATGTAAGCCTTTCTGAAATGAAACACTCTTCTACAACATTTTATTTGAACTTAATTTTAGTACCTGTTTTGTGTAGACAGAGTTCTTCTATGAGCAATACATGACTCACCCTTCAAGCTTTTCCAGCAACAGTGAAAACTTACAGCTATTTGATTTCCCCAATAAAGAGTTATTAGCAGTAATAATCCCAGAGAATATTAGGTTAGGTGCTGTGATCCTGATCTCAGGGGAGACCCAGGCTGGAGTACAGTAAATGCTTCATAATAAGTCACCAGCTAAACTAAGCAGATGCAGAGTCCTGGGGCTCTGAGCCTTGGTTGGGCTGCCTCTGTGAGCTCCTTTACATGCCTCTGGCTGAGTCCTTCTGACATGGAGATTACAGAAGAGAATTTCTCAAGGTGGCTGGACAGAAGACTGTGCAAGTCTCTAAATTAAAAATATCTCAAACCAAAATACCACTTTCTCAGATATGCTTTTCCTCATTTACTCAACCTACAGGGTTACAACACCGTTTTTCTAGTCACTACAACTCAAGATTTCAGCATTACAGCAGATAGCACTCCCTCCCATCCCAAGGCCAATCCTGACTGAACTATGTCCACCAAGGCTAAATATGTAGGCAACACTACCATGAACTGTGTCTTCTCATGCCTCACAAGGACCATGGCAGTTCTGATTGTTTCAGATCTCATCACCTCGTTCTAGGTGTTCTTTACACCTTCAGATCTTTGCAAGCTCCACTCATAGGTCATGCTTTTTTTTCTTTTAACAAGAGAGGTCTTAGGATCCCATGATGCTTCTTGTAAGCCTTCCATGGTTCCTTACTGCTCTTAGCATGGCATTTAAAATTTTTTGCATGAAACTGTATGACCTCCATAATCTCATTCCTTTTGATGATTTTTTTTTTTTTGCCAGTCTTGGGGCTTGAACTCAGGCACTGGGCACTGTCCCTGAGCTTTGTGCTCAAGGCTAGTGCTCTACCATTTGAACCACAATGCCACTTCTAGTTTTTCAGTGGTTAATTGGTGATAAGAGACTCACAGGGACGTTCCTGCCCAAGCTGGCTTTAAACCACCATCCTCACATTTGAGCTTCCTGAGTAGATAGGATTGCAGGCATGAGTCACTGGCATCCATCTCTTTTGATGATTTTTTTTTTTTTTTTTTTTTTGGCCAGTCCTGGGCCTTGGACTCAGGGCCTGAGCACTGTCCCTGGCTTCTTCCCGCTCAAGGCTAGCACTCCGCCACTTGAGCCACAGCGCCGCTTCTGGCTGTTTTCTGTATATGTGGTGCTGGGGAATCAAACCTAGGGCCTCGTGTATCCGAGGCAGGCACTCTTGCCACTAGGCTATATCCCCAGCCCCTTTTGATGATTTTTTATACTTTGTTCTTTAGCCACATTTATGTTATTGTTGTTTCCTGGACACACTTCCTCTCTATTCCTGTCGTCATAGAGTCCCCCCTCCCCCACATGTCAAATCTCTTCTCATCCTCCCAAAAGACTTCAATAGTATCATTTCCTTAAGAAGGCTTATAATTGGAAATGTTTTTCAATGTATATTCCCACATGACATTTTGTACTTTATGCTAGCCTTTAGTACATATGCCCTAAATATTAGGGTAGGAATCATTACAACAGATGATTTCTCATAAAGATAATCTCAGAACCTTCCTTGAATGGAATATTATCTCTATTATTCTCTTTCATAGATTTCAGCCTTTTCCTATAAAACATATAACATATATAATTTATAGTTGTTGCTATGATTATTATCCAATTTACTTATCATCTTGTAAGACTTCTTTGGTCATAGACCATGATTATTTGTTTCTGTCTATTACCAAGACTTACCAAAAGTTCCTAGCTTCTAGTATGTGCTAAGTAAGTTCTAGTTTAATAAAGAGTGAAATGTTTGTAATTCTACCTAGATGAATAGCTCCTTTTGGATGTCTTTGCATTTTACTCGCCATCTATCTCAGTTTTGTTTGAAGTTGTCCAACCACTGTAACCAAACTGGATTTTAATATTAGATTACTTTTTTCTACTGACTAGGGAAACTACTGTGGTAAGGGTTTGTTCTTGAAAGAAAAGTCATAGAAAAGTTGTGCAGTTACGTAGTCTTTGTTTTCACTTTGGCAGATTCCCATCCAAGAGGCTCCTAACATGTTTCCCAATGAAAAGTCTTCTCATAGTAAAACAGATTAAAACAAAGTAGATTTAGCAGCAGAAAGATAATTAACAAATTTCTGACATGATTCTATTTACATGGCTATTGTTAAGAGTAAAATTGTTAGTTTAAGAAAGATTTTTTATGTTGGTTCTAAGCATTCATTCACATGTGAAAATATTGTCAGGCATGGATTCTGCCTGTCAATTTGACATACATAGGTATTTACATATGTGTGGGTAACTCATAACTTCGATGAGGGCAGATATAATGTATTTGTGAATTAGTTGATCAGACACATTTTTAATCATTCATCTATTTTTACTTTTCTTTTGTGTGTCTGTGTGTGTGCCAGTCTTGGGGCTTGAACTCTGGGCATGGACACTGCCCCTGAACTTTTGTGCTCAGGGTTAGAGTTCTAGCACTTAAGCCACTGCTCTGTTTCTAGCATTTTGGTGATTAATTGGAGATAAGAGTCTCACAGAATTTCCTGCCCAGGCTGGTTTTGAGCCACAATCCTCAGACCTCAGCCTCCAGAGTCTCTGTTTCTCTTCCATTGTTGCATTTCTTTCATTTTTTTTTTTTGGCCAGTCCTGGGCCTTGGACTCAGGGCCTGAGCACTGTCCCTGGCTTCTTCCCGCTCAAGGCTAGCACTCTGCCACTTGAGCCACAGCGCCACTTCTGGCCGTTTTCTGTATATGTGGTGCTGGGGAATCGAACCTAGGGCCTCGTGTATCCGAGGCAGGCACTCTTGCCACTAGGCTATATCCCCAGCCCCCCATTGTTGCATTTCTTTTACCCTCACCAGTTCCATCTCCACCCTGCCCCTCCAGATAATCCCTCCTATGGATTTGCAGGTGTACTTTTACTCATCATCATTTCCAATAGGCCACAGAGTATAACAGTTTCTATGAACTTTGGAGTCAGTTACTGGGCAAGGAGATTTTTCCAACTATTTTACATTTCCTTCCTTCCATTATCACCAAATTCCTTTTGTTATTGGTGGAACTGACCTTCTGGAGACAATCTAAACTTTACTGAGGTATTGAAGAAAGTGGTTTCAACCGATTATGATCCATGGGGACCCTGGTCCAGCTCTCCATTAATTTATTATGAGTAGCAACAAGATTGGGAGGAGCCAATGTGATACAGAATGGAAAACTGGGTTGTAAGTCCTAAGGGAAGGGTAATGGAAGGGAAAATTTGGTGACTTAAGTACTATCTAACAATGTTAGGAGCTCTCATTCCCCTTCATATTTTTGACACCTAATTGGTCATCCGATTTAGTTAATTTTATATCTTAAATGTCATTTAACTGGTTTTTGTGTAGTTAGGCCAGATCATGTCATTTTTTACAGTAATGTTTACAACTCATTTCTGTACTCTGCTTTCTCTAATTTTCCTTATAGTGAACACTAAGAGAGCT
The DNA here is from genome assembly GCF_023159225.1 of Perognathus longimembris pacificus. Taxonomy (NCBI): domain Eukaryota; kingdom Metazoa; phylum Chordata; class Mammalia; order Rodentia; family Heteromyidae; genus Perognathus; species Perognathus longimembris. The sequence goes on along the minus strand of NC_063167.1, from coordinate 41,793,479 downwards.
TCTTATTTTTATTTTTCAAGCACAAATCAAAATAAGTTACCCCATTTTGCTCAATAACTTTCTAATGACTTCTCATACTCTTCAGGATAAAAATCTAGTCTTCTTTGTTATGGACCCTGCCTATTCATACATCTTCATTGATCAGTCTTCTCTGTCTCCTCTAAGAGCTCTCTTCTATTCCTCCTCCTGTGTGCCTGTGCCTGGTGTCAGCCTCTTCTTCAAAGCTTAGGTCTATGGCCACTTCTGCTGAGAAATGTCTTTGATATCCCTTTTAAAGTTTTCACAGTACCTGAAAATGCCTCTATCTTTGTCCTTGATAAGCTAACTTGAGGGGTTTTATTTGTTCTTTCTTTCTTGAGTCTCATTTCTTTTGGAAGTAGAGGCTTATAAAAGTGTTTATTTTTTTAAATGTACTTATTTCTAAAGCATAGCATCCCCTTTGCCAATCAGGTTTGAGAAATGGATGAATGCATGCATGCATAGATAAAACTGTAGGAGGGAAACTGAGGGCCAGTTACACATCTATCCAAGCTCCAAGAAAGGTGGGGCATTTGTTTGTTTTTTGATTGTGCCTCTGTACAAAAAAAATTGTGTGGTACCCAACTGGCACTGAGTAAAGAGCTGATGCATGCATGAAGTACAATTTCTGTGGTCTCAGAAGCATAAAACCTAGGGGAGATTGTTCAAAGGGCACATATTAGTGGGTCTTAAAACATGGTCTGTGGATGATTTGGGGAACAGTTATATGCATCCAAGATGCATGGTATCATACAGGCTCCACAGTAGACTAGCTGAATCAAAATGACCATGGGTAGCTGCACTTTCACTAACTTTCCACTCATTACCTGTGGATACTAGGAAGGTCAAACAGTGGCATGAGCCGCTGTCTAAACACAATGATTACCCTTCAAACTGTAGGGGATCCAGTAGAGCTTGGGCCAACTAGGTTTGGTAGAACAAGGAATGCATGGGATTCCCTCACTGTTCCTCCTGAACAGTGAATGAAGAGCATAGTCCCAGCACAAGAGGCCCTCACCACCTGCTGAAAAGAATTTGCTCTTGTAGAACTAGGTAAACACATGTAAATGGTATTGGTAAGTGTTTACTCATCTCTACAAGTAGGAAAGACTGAAGCATTTATATGTTAATCAGATCTAAATTTTTTTGGGGGAAGGGGAAGGTTGAAATTTCCCTTCTTTTCTCAAATAGCACCATGGATATAAGTTTTTTAAAAAGTCTCTCTTAACATTTTTGTAAAAGTCATATTCTTTTAGAGCCTTGGGGAATCTCAATAAAAAAGGAACCCTCTCTAAGTTCACTTGAAGTTGACATGGAAAAGGGAAAATGGGGCTTGAAATTGAGGAATCACAGTTATAATAACGTTGATCAATTTGTAAAACACTCTCCAGGGAGGAGGATGTAGAGATGTACAAACATGGCTCATACAATACAAACAATGTATTGAATTTGGCAGCCGAGGGGCTTGTTTTCTATAGTTGGCAGGTTTCATCTTTAGCATTTACGAAGTGTTGGCATTTTCAAGTATGCTGTCCAGGTCACCTTGACTCTTCCCTGCTAAGGACCCTCCTTCCCAGTCAATAGAAATACCAACTACAGAAAGAAGAAATCCTGGTCAAGCTGGGTATGGCTTTTTAAAAGAAAACAAACCTGATTTTCTGACTTGTTTCTCATTGGAAATTTCAGTACCTGACCATGAGTTTCTCCACGAATATATCATTTGGCTGATTATGCAGGCAAACCTTTTTACTCTGATTTTCATACATTTCTATATCTGCATTTTTTACCTATTTAGGTGTTTAGAGGATATGACTAAATGCCTTATCTCAGATAATGATCATGTAGTCTTTAAGGAGAGAAACCCAAGTAATGCTCAGTATTCTCTCCCTGTCTATTTCACATAATGAGAGACACTATAGTGCATTGAATAGTGGACCCAAAATATATGCCCACCTGGGACCTATGAATGTGGCACTGGTCTTTGAAAAAAAGAGTCATTGCAGTTGTAATTACAACCTAATTAGGTTAAGCATATCAAGATAAAAATGGTCTTGGGTGGGCCCTAAATCTAGTGACCAATGTCCTTAGAAGAAGGCAAGATGCACACAGAAGACACAAAGGTTTTTATTGGTAATGGATCAATAGCCTCCAGATTTAAGGACAGAAACAAGGGCTGTTTCCTCTCCAGAAAGAGCTAACTCTGCTTACCCTTATTTTCAAAGCTCTGCCTTTCAGAATGATGAGAGGATGATATCTTTATTTTGTGGTAATTTGTTATAGAATCCCTGAAACAGTATTTTGGGTCCAATACAATTTGGACCTCATCCCCACTTCAATTTTCTATGAGACTAGAATTTTCCTAAAGTTCTCCTGCTGTATGTAGTGTGAGGATTTAATTCCACAGTTTATACTGGGCCTCTGGACCTTCAAAAACCACCATAGTCATCTCATGGAGAACCTAAAAACTAGTGGACATTTCTTGTTTCTTATTTGTCAGGTGTTGCTCTTTGGGAGGTATATATTCAATTTTCAAAGGAGAAATCAGTTCCATTATTATCTCCTATTTTCTAAGTCAGGAAAGAGGCTTAGGAAATTTCCCTTGATATGTTTATGCAACCATAGTCTTGATGACTAGGTTGGGTTCTTCCCTTGGTCTGTCACAGGCTAAAGAATCTTTTTTTCCAAACCATCTGTAATTCTGGGGAATGTGAAGAGAGCCCACCAAAGGCCAGCACCATGCTAAGTGGATCTTTGGTATTAGTGCCTCCTTAGAGAACCATGTGTCTCCTTGGATGCTAGAAATCTTTCTACTGGAGAAGGGAATATTGGGCTCACCCATGAAAGGACTCCTGGGAAGAATGACTTAAATCTGATTCCTAATCCACTCAGACAAGATGAAGAGAAAATCACTATTAACATTATTATAAGTCATATGCAAGCCAGAGGATAGCTAGTTTGTTCAGGAATAGAACATACCACCAACTTTGAATTTCAGAATCCACTTAGTTGGTGAATCACTTTGCATTTCAAAACACATTTTTAAGGGGGGAGGGGGAAGGAGGGATGAGGTAACAAACAGTACAAGAAATGTATCCAATGAAACTGTATGAAACTGTAACCTCCCTGTAATTCAGTTTGAATAAAAAAATAAAAAAAAAAAACAAAAAACAAAAAACCCCACATTTTTACTTTAAAAAATATGCTGGTGAGTAGCTTTCTAATCTCTGGGCTGGAAGGACTTGTCAAGCTTAAAGTTAATGAAGGAATCAGAAAGGAAAAATTAGATTTGAATATGTACAACCTAATGGCTGCATGTCAAAATAGTTAAAATAAAAGGAAAGGGGAAACAGACATCTGGGATAACACTTGCTGTTAGCTAAGACTGAATAGCCTTAATAAACAAAGATTTTGATAAGACAAACAATACTATTCCCCAATAGACAAATGTAGCAAAAGAATGATGAGTTCAAGTATGGTATGTCCTTAAGAGAAAAACTAGCCATTTAAATGATACAGTGTTAAGCAACAGTTAGATTCTCATTTTAAAATGCTGAATTGATACAGCAAGCTATAAAATCATTTTCTGTGCAACAAAAGAAAACATTCATTCAGAACTTATCATGCTCCAAGAACTGGGCTTCTCATGCCTATCTCCTTGAACCCCCAAAACAACCAGCTGGGGTACATACTATTTTCATATTTGAGGGACTTAGGCGCAGAGTGGTTGAATAACTTCCTTAATACTAACAAACAATATCCAAACAGCCAAGATTCAGACTTAGACCTGTTTGTCTGAAAAGCTATAATCTGTTTCTAATGACTTGATGTGTTAATATCTCTTGGTGCAGATTGGGACCTACTTTCTGATCTTGAACTTCTCACAGGACCTTGCAAAGAATTAATGTTTGCTCAGTTGTGGGAGGCATAGGAATGATGGATGAGGAGACTTATGTTAGCACCAGATAGGTCCAAGCTTTGGATGATGTTAATTCTGCCCATCTTCAGTTTCTCCACCTCCATAAGGGAGAAAGCTTAGCATAGTTCCTAGAGTGTGGGAATGTTCAGAAAAGGGTAGGGAGTACTGAAATGATTGCTACTTGATCTCTGTCTATTAAGGTAAAATAGGTATTATCTTAACATTTGGCACTAATTTGTTTTTTACTGGAAAGCCACTGTATTTGGTGGGGGGGCGGCGGGAATCTTAAGTAATTCTTTAAAGGTAGTTGAGATTTTGGGGGTATGAGAGTTGTAAGCTCCACTGTCAGCAACCATTCCCCACTTTCCAAAGATAGAATGCTGAAACCATTGCACCTGTGAAGAAATAGAATGTTGTGTTGTTCTCTTTTTGGAGAAAAAGAGAACTAATTGTAGAGAATTATGAGGGCTGAGTTGGGGAAGGAAGGAAGCCAGAATGAAGTGTCACCAATGTCTTTTGCATCTTTCTGCTTTGCAGTGTTGAGATTTGAACAGGACCTCATGTTTACTAGGCAGGCACTCCACCATTTCTCTTCTTTCCTCCAAACTCCAGCAGTATGTTCCAAATATCTGCTGAACCCACAAATGCTTTGCACGAACCTTAAAGTAAATGCAATGGTCTTTTTTTTTTTTTTTTTTTACAACTATGTGGACACAGGTCTAGTGAGAAAAGGCACTTCCCAAAAGAGAAGACCTAGATAGCTGTGAGAACACAGACCCACCTGAGAGTCCTCAGAAATCTCTAGATGCAAACAGAATTACAAGGGAGGATTTACACTGATTAGAAATACTGAGGGACCCCTACCCATTTGGCTTAGCTCTGCTGCCTCAAGTCCTTTGCATGTAATACATTCTTAGCAGGAACCTGTAGGATGACTGAAAAGAACAATAAAGGAAAATAAACAACAACTATAAGGGGCCCATATCTAATTTGGCCAGAGTTCACATAAGAGAGAGATCCATGTGTTCCTGAAAGTAGGGAAATGGAGGAAGAAGATTTGTTCAGAGTCACCCAGACACCTCAGAGAGCTGACCTCATAGTGAGTTGTACTGTGGTCTCTGTATGATAGAAGCAGGTGAATGGAGAATGTCGGTGGAGCTAGTCAATTGTGTCTTCTGCTCTCACTTCATACTGCGTTTACTATTTTTAGCATCCCTGGGAGATAAAAGTGGATTTCACTAGCCTGTGTTCAGAATTGAATGGTGCTTTTATTTATTTTTTATTTATTTATTTATTTTGGCCAGTCTTGGGCCTTGGACTCAGGGCCTGAGCACTGTCCCTGGCTTCTTCCCGCTCAAGGCTAGCACTCTGCCACTTGAGCCACAGCGCCGCTTCTGGCCGTTTTCTGTATATGTGGTGCTGGGGAATCGAACCTAGGGCCTCGTGTATCCGAGGCAGGCACTCTTGCCACTAGGCTATATCCCCAGCCCTGGTGCTTTTATTTTTATGAAGGAAAGAATTAATGAGCGCCTTTTGGATGGGGGTCTCTGACTTCAGGATCTCTAGGTGGCCCAAATAGCGCAGAAGAGAAGCATGGCCTATGTATACAGATAGAATGGGACTGAGCTACACACTGGTCACTTGCCCGTTGCCTTGGAAAGGGCACCTTGGATGCCTCTGAATTGGAAGATATTATCTCCAGATGGAGTCCTCTGCCTGCTGGCAAAGTCAGCAGCATTATTTGGTAATATTTTGATGTGCTATTTATGTGGAAAGAGGCTTTATTGACATATCTTTCACATCAAGCGCAAACAACTCTAACTTTCCTTACAGAAAGGGACGATAGAGAAGAAGATGGCAAATCTTGGAAAGGGGTCTGGGGATGAAGAATGGTCTGAGCATGGACTGGTACCCAATACCTTGTGTCCCCAGCCAGAGAGTTGAGGCCTGGGCTTGATTGGCATTCAGGCTGCATCCCTGGCTGGTAGAGCTGGACTCACTTGTCATTGTGACAAATCTGGCAAAAGCTCCAGCCAGACAAGGGGCTTCAATGACCAGGAAAACCCAGCCCAGGGCAGGTTGAGGGCAGGGAGACCTTGGGAGAATTAGCCATGGGTTTTATGTCATGCATTTGCTTCTTCATTGTCTCCTTTGGGAAACAATATGAGACAAGTAAGCAAAGAAGTTCACATTATTGTAGTGCTCCTGATTGTTTTACGCATTTAGCTTCTTCATAGTTTCAAGTACAAATTCATGTGCTCATTCGCATTCACGTTCTCTCTTTGTCTTTCTCTCTCGTCTTTCACCTCTCCCTCTTTAGTCAGCACAAATTTGGAGGTAGAACCAAACCCAGTAATAGCATATCTTATGCTGCTATCAATTTTCTGCCAGAAGAACATTTTGGGACACCAAGTCCTTTGCCTATTTCCAGAAGCGTGATTCAATGACATTACATGAATGACTACAACACTATAGCATGTTCTGCACCGTTTCAAATTGTAGCCAAAAAAAAAGGAAAGAACTTGGATCAGGGCCAGAGCATAATGATTTCAGTTCTTAAGAAAACCCAGCAACCATTACACCACATTCAATATTTTCTTGCTGTGGAAATTTAAGAATCGACTCTAATCAAAAACTCACCCCTACCTCCCTCCCCAATCCTCCATTTTGCTATGGTTCCTCTTACTACTTGGCCTCCCACGTCTGTTTTGGCTTAAAAAAATAAATAAGTTTACAATATGTTTTTTAAAAATTGGGCTGAATCAGACAATTGTATATTTTAGAAAATGAAGGCAAAATGTAAAACAGGCTAATCATGATTCCAAATTCAATCTTTGGGTCTCTAATTGATCCCATCCCAAAGGTAACATTCTATGTTAATTGACATGCCGAGATGGTTACAATTATGTAAAATAAAACTGGGCCTGTTGGAAACTCCATGTCTTCTTGGAGAACAGGAGATGGCCAGCTTTTATAATAGTTGATTGCAAAAGGATGTAACCACTTTGCTCATATTTCCTCTTTGGTTTGGCCCTTGTGCTTGTGCAATGAAGTCCTCTTCCTTCCACTGTAAATAAAGGATGGAGCTCCAAGGGAATTTGATGATTTGATGCCATTGTATGGATTGGGGTAGGCATGGTAGAAGGGGTCAAAATTTTCAATGATCATTTTGTAAGTTAGGGGTGTGTGTGTATGTGTGTGTGTGTGTCTGTGTGTGTGTCTCTGTGTGTGTGTGTGTGTGTGTGAAAGAGAGAGAGGATAAAACCTAATGTTTCCATATTTCCATATTTGTTAGTAGACTGGTTTTCTGGGCAATTGTGACCACACGCACGGGCTCCTGCTTAGTCTCAATAGGAAACAGATGGCAGTGAGCGGGCTGAGAACGTGGAGATCACATGAAGCTGGATTCAGAGGATGGAGCCACAGCCCTTGCAGATCCTGTAGGGTCTGAACAAATCCTCAGAGATGGCCAGAAGGAGCTCTCATCCTCTCAGAGATTCCCCACCATCATTCTCCTCCCTGTTGCGAGCACCCGGAATGGGAGGCGAGGGCTCCCTGGTGTGAGGCTGATATGGAGGAGGCAGGAAGGCAGGAGGCCTGTTTATGCAATCAAGAGAGGCAGAGGCTTTCTTCAATGGTGGGGAACACCTGTGCCTCTTGGCATCTTGCCTCTCTGGATGGGTGACTGGAGTGAGCCACGTGTGCACACGGTGATTAGCATCATTCTCTCCAACCTATTCATCAGTGTGGGTGATAGGAGTGAGTTAATATTGCATCTTCACTTCACTGGCATTTCTACCTTTCCAAAATCTTGTCCATCCATATTCCCACTGGACCCTGCATGCATGGGTGCTTGCTATGGATTTTTAAAGGTGCCATCTCTAATTTACATCATAGCTGCAGTCATACAAGTTCACGTTGTGGTTTGTTTGCCTAGACCTTTCGTGGTGCCATAGGCAGTGCTGAATGCAACACAATGGATGTTACTTACTCATTTGTGTAATTATTTGCTTAATACCTACTTTGTCAGTTTCCTCTTGTATCTGTGGCATGGAGCGTTATGCCAGACATTGGGTATGGACCCTTGGTAAGGGTTTGTTATTTGATCGAAAAGGTTCTGTGCACCAAGGCAGACTGCCACCTACAGGGCATTAGACAATTCTCTCAGCAAAGCATCAGTGTTTAAGGCAGTATCAATCACCTACAGGAGGCCCAGATCGACAAGTGACAGAAGCACTCTTTGGGCCCACAATCTGGTCTGAAACAGGCTTTAGCATCTGAGCTGAACGATTTCAAAGCAGAATTGTCTGATAACTGGAGAACACTGTATTTTGTTCTTGCTTTTTATGGATCCCTTTCGCAGTAGGGCCACATGAGTTTTAGACCCCCTTGTTCAGAAAACTAACTTTATAGAGAAACAACAACAGCAGCAACAACAAAAATGCCCCTAAGCCCTGGAGAAGTTAGCACTTCCTGAACTACCAACACTCATTTCCAGGTTGGACCATAAGGAGGACCGAGCCATCATACTCTTGAATGCTCTTTCTAGTGCCTATGTCAGATGGCTGCAGAGATAAATACAGCAGAGTTTGATCAATGATCTGATGTTAAGATGACTAGATTGTGCCATATTGGGCATGAACCGCAGGTTGATTTGAGAAATAAACAGATTCTGTTTAATTTTATCTTACTTTTACAATACTCCAGCTGCCATCCATTCCCTATTTAGGCACACTCAAGGTCTCCAGAAGAAGAGGGGGTCAGGAGAGAGTCTGCAATGAAGGATAAAAGTCTGGTCCAAAAGGTCTAGGCTCAGCCCAAGATCTACTGCTTCCTTGCTTTAGGAACATGAGCCATTCACTGATCTTTCTGAGCCTTAGTTTCCTCATGACATTATAAGAAGTAGAGGAGAAAAACATATGAATAGTCCCTGACATGTCACAGAAGCTTAGTGGATATTCAATGCCTTTTCCTTCCCATAATTCTTTTATCTTCTCAAAACAGACACATTCTGTGCCATACTCAGTTACATAACATATACCAGTGCATTTTACCCCTTCCTTTCTCCTTCTTTTCATATATCTTAAGATGACATGTGCACTTAAACAGAATCTTTCTAATAATAATTCAGATCTTATCATATATAATTATAATTATAAAATATTTTATATAATATATAACAAATAGGCATGAAGAATATACACTTTTGTTAAAAAGATTAATAAAGTCTTATAGTAGCAGATTATATCAAAAGGACATGGTTGTTAGACTCAGACATGAACTGGACTCTCATTCTAAGTGATCAATGATATATCTTAGGGGAGCTACTTTAAGTGTGGAACCTTCCATTTTTCTCTCCTGTAAAACAGGATTGATAGTTTTTAATCTTCTCTGACTGTAGTCAGGAGTTGATGGAATGATTGTCCATTGCCTGGTACAGAGGAGGCTTTTGGAAAATCTCAGGCCTGGTAGAGTTTGGGGTATGGTGTATGTAACCCCAACAAGTAGTCACTGAGTGACAGAATTTCTACAAGCTAAAGGATTGATTTACTATGGGAATTGGTGGAGAAGAGGGCTATAGCTCTCTCTCCCTCAAAACATGTCCTGCATTATATTATCACACCAAGAATTGGACATACTTTGTGTTTTCAGTGCGTCATTGTGATATTTTAAAGGATTCACAGACACCATCTGAATAAGCACAATTGTTTATGGGATTAATAATTTACAGCCAACAATACCAGATAGTTTAGGCTAAAAGCCATATGGTGCTCACAGTGAAAAGTTGCTCAGGGTACAGTTATTTTTTTAGGTAGGGATTGGATACATCCTTTCTAAGAGGTAGGAGCCTGTGAGGCCAGCCTTGAAGCTAAAGTGACCCATTCACTTTGAGAAGACTGTTGATGGGAAGGCAGAAAGGGTGGGCCTTGCTAGTTGTGGTGATACACTCCTGTATTTCTCAGCATTCAGGAGGCTAAGGCAGGAGGATTGCTAATTTAAGCTCAGTCTGTTACACAGTCAGACCCTATCTCAAAAAACCCAAACCAAGTCAGACACCAGTGGCTCACACATAGTTACTCAGGAGGCTGAGATCTGAGGATCGTGGTTCAAAGCCAGCCTAGGCAGAAAAGCCCCCATGAGACTTTTATCTCCAATTAACCACTCGAAAACTGGAAGTGGAGCTGTGGCTCAAAGTGGTAGAGTGTTGGCCTTGAGCAAATAGCTCAGGGACAGTGCCCAGGCATTGAGTTCAAGCCCCACAACAGACAAAAAAAAAAAAAAAATCAAACCAAATGGAACCAAGCCAACCCAAACAAATAGATACCAAAACTGAAAAAACAAAACATCCCAAAAAACCAAATACCTCACCAACCCCAAAGTGCAGGACTCCTGAAATGATTCTAAAGGTTTTTCTGGTTGCCAAATTGTTCATCCTACTAGAAACATGTGGATTATGGCTAACTAGAAACTGTCCATAAATGACATTAATTGACCTAGTTATTTGTAACCTCGGAAATCTTGGCTATCTTTTTGAATTCTACCATATTAATTATAGTAGTATAGGGGTTGCTATAAAGTATCATATAGAAAAGCCATTGATGGATGAATATAGGAGCAACAAATCTTTTTCTGTCCAAGCAATCAATCAGTCAATCATTGTTTCATTCAGTCATTTATTCATTCATATCTTAAGCTAGAATATGCCAATTATTGTTTTCTGTCAGTGGTACTGCAAGGGAAAAATGACACCTCCAGCTAAAGTAATGTACCTGGGCTCTCTCTATCTCCATCCATGAGGCCCAGGTTGTCCAAGAATTTTTAAGAACACCAACTTTTGGTGACTCCACTCACTAGTTCCAGAAATGTATATATCCTGTTTTTCATTGCATACACCTGTATTTGACACTGTGAATGCAACGATATATAAAACATAATCATGCTTTCAAGTTTACTGTTTAGTGCATAAGTCAGTACAGTATGTAGAGAATTATAGTAGTTATATCTATGCTTTGATAAACATAAACATGATTTCCAGGATCAGAAAAGGGCAATTGAAATCCTATTGTGGTCTCGGGAAGTTTTCTCGGAAGACGTGATACCTGAAATCGGGCCCAGAGTCCAAGTCTGAGGGTAATTCAGATATTGTGTGCTAGGCACTGACATAGGTATTCATAATGGTACCAACAGAGGAATTAAGGTTACTGTAGTGATGAAGAAGACCAGATTTCTTCTCTCAAGGAAGTTTCTTTTTAGTAAGGAGAGAGTCACAGGCAGAGAAAACACCAAAGAAGTGATGGCGTATTTAGGGAACAACATATAATTTAGTATGACTAGAATCTAGAGTCTGAGCGGGAGGAAGATGGGTCTGGGAAGGAAACATGTGCATGAGGACATAAACAGTCTCGAATGGAAGGCTAAGGAGAATGAGGTTTTCTCTGAGAACAGCAGGAAGTCATTGGAGAATTTTAGGAAAGGAGCCCTGGGATCATTGTCCACTCAATTGACATTTCCCACTGAAAACACCATCTTACTTTGGATCCCCTTCTTCCGCTAGTGATGTCCACCCTTAAGTTACAGTGAGAGAGAGTATATTGGAAACCGTGTATACTGGTATTAGAGACACAGGGTAAAAAAAGACAAACAACTACAAAAGCAATACTTGCAAAACTGTTTGGTGTAAGTGAACTGAACACCTCAGGGGGGGAAAGGGAAAAGGGGAGGAGGAAGGGGGGTATGAGGGACAAGGTAACAAACAGTACAAGAAATGTATTCAATGCCTAACATATGAAACTGTAACCTTTCTGTACATCAGTTTGATAATAAAAATTTGAAAATAAATAAATAAATAAAAATAAATAAATAAAACAAGTAGACAAAATGATTATGGGAAAACTATTGAAATAAAATATAAAGCATATAAAAAAGTTACAGTGAGAGAGAGAGAGAGATTTACCTGGGAATAAAATATTGCAATGGAAATACATAGTAAAGTCTGCCTATCTTCAAAGAGGTTGAAATAAGAAGAAAAATGTGAAGGTTAAAAAAAAAAAAAAGAAATGTAGGTAGTTTCTAAAGTTACCTAAAAATCCCTTGGTCTTAGAAATCCAAGGCAGAAACTGGCATTATTAACTCCTTGATGGAGATTCTGTGAATTGTTGCAGATTTAAAGAATGCTAAAGATAAATTTGTTACAGGAATCTGTGCTTATATGTAAGACATGTGTAGCATTGAGGTAGGTAGCAGGTAGACCTGGGGACACTATGCAGGGCTTTTAGAAAATCCTGATATAGTGTTTATCTCAGGTGGGCATAATCCTTCTCCCTTCATTACTTCCTGGCTCTTAATTTTTATTTAATAAGTGTGTATCTTCATATCTTTAACTTCACATAACATTTCCCTCTTAGAAAAAAAATCTCTGGCCACAGAAATGAAAAATCCTGGCAATAGGAATGAAAATGAATCAGAGGGAGGAATTCTTTGTAGTGTTGGAAAAGTTATGTAATCCCCTCACCCCAAGCCTCAGCTTCTTTGACTGTGAAATGGGTGCATTATCTACCTAGTAGGGTTGTTGCCCCTTTGAGTATGCCTCATGACCTTGGTCTAATCTGGCCTTATTAATGCTTCATCGTTTAAGACTCAGAGGAGAATTAATAATGACTTCTGTGTGTCTAAGGATTTTTGCTGGGTAAGAAGAATAAGGAGAGAGAGAGAGAGAGAGAGAGAGAGAGAGAGAGAGAGAGAGAGCGAGCGAGAGAGAGAGAACTGCTTTGAAACAATTGTCAAACTTTGTGTCAAACTGGGAAAAGGTTTTGTTCCAAAAAATAAACATCCCGGGAGTCTCAAAATGTGTGTCTGTGGCACATTAAGAAAGGGGTTTGGGGAAGACAAGAGGGATCTACCTAGCTGTAAAGAAAATGGGAATCTGGAGATTCAGGGAAGACGGAAAAATCTGGGGTAGGTGAGCAGAGGGAAGAGCAGACGAAGGCAAGGGATTCTGAGAAGGGGCACAGTGAAAAATTCCCAGTCTAATTGCCTAAGAGTGACTCCCTTTATCTGTCATTTGCTTCTGTTTAGTGACCACCCCTCACTGTTCTCTTCAATTCACCATAAAAAACTGCTCAGCAGTAATGTTTGGGCAAATTAAGGAAAAGAGAAAGAACTTTGTATTTGTCAGCACACAAACAGAAGATGACAGAGGAATGTTGTGTAGATTCAGCAGGAATGAAATATATGAGTAGTAAGAAATTGGAAGTAGATAAATTCTGAATTTATCTACCAATCTGGAGCCCAGAATTTATCTACTAGGTTAGCCATCTGGGGAGAGAATTACCTTTGCAGCTTAGCAGTTTTATTAGAATCCCAAAGGGATGAAAGAATTCCAGCTGACATTTGAGTTGCATATGGGATTTATCTTGACCCTTCTGAGAAGCATAGGGACCTTGGGAAAGTATGTGGCTTTTTTGTGGAAAGTACTACACAAGTGCTTAAATTACAAACTTATTCATATCCATATCTTAAAAATTCTGCCCACTCACTGACCCATCCATCCATCCATCCATCCATCCATCCAAACCCCTTCCCTGCCATCATTCCTCTCACTGCTATCTGGAGCCCAAACTAATAAAGTGAAAAGACCAGTAAATCTCCTCTCGCCTTAGAATTTCCACTGGAAAATGTGGGAGTGTTGAATTGTTGACTTTTTTTTTTTTTTTTGCCAGTCCTGGGCCTTGGAATCAGGGCCTGAGCATTGTCCCTGGCTTCTTTTTGCTCAAGGCTAACACTCTGCCTCTTGAGCCACAGCACCACTTCTGGCCATTTTCTGTATATGTGGTGCTGGGGAATCGAACCCAGGGCCTCATGTATATGAGGCAGGCACTCTTGCCACTAGGCCATATCCCCAGCCCCGAATTGTTGACTTTTTTGGCCTCTGCTTGTTTTATTGAAGAGTTTCCTGGTAGTTAGCTGCACTGCCAATAACATCATCCTGAACTAATATGGTTGGCTTCTTCTTTCTCAGTTTATGATCTAGATATGGATTTAGGAATTTAGGATTTACTGAGAACTTATTTGTGCCCATTTAAAGAAATGGTTAAATAACACACTGTATTTCAAATCCTCTTAGCTTGAGCTGAATCTGTAATATCTCCCCTTTAACTATTGAGATAGGAAGATGTGTTCTGCCAACAAAAGAAAATGAACTTTTTCCTTTTTGAAAGCATCCCACTAATATTTGTTATCCATGTTCATTTCATATAAAATTATTCAGATGGATACTCTATTTCATTAGAGAGTTACCAAGAGAGCTTCCAACATGGACTTGAACAAGTTGTGGTGAACAGATCATTGGATTACAACGCCATCACTCTGATCCTGGAATTTAGCTCCAAGGCACCGATGATTCTGAAAAATAAGTGGAAGCCAAGATTCTGGGCTGGAATTCTGAATGTCGATATCAATGTGTGGGATCTTGAAGTTACATAATGAAGCTAAGGCAAACCCTAGCAAGGCCATGAGAGAAGCACCTGGAAGGGTGATGGCTTGTCTTCCTCTCCCTAGAGTGTTTTAATCCCCCAGGTTCAGCCACTTAGACTGCACCTGTAGGCTCAGTCTTGCCTCAGAGTCTGAATCCAGTCCTGTCCCTTGTTAAGAGGACTTTAAAGAACCCTAGGTCCTTAGTTCATTCAATCAAATAATGACTGTTACCTGAAGATTCAGGCTTGCAGTCTGATTCCCTTGCTTTTTCTAGGGCATACTCTATCCTGACCTCCTGGTGTTCTGTCTGAAGTCCAGTTTTCTTGGAACCTGTTCTCCATCCTCCCAACCCTAGACCACCTGCATGTCTGGATATTGTCAAAGCTGTTGAGAGACTTTACTAAAACTGGGATAACACTTAGAACTGAAGCTTCCAAGTTCTAGCCACTTCTATGCCTACATTTTCCCTCTTTTAAACATCATCTTCGGGGTTAGGAATATGGCCTGGTGGCAAAGTGCTCTTCTCGTATACATGAAACCCTGGGTTCAATTCCTCAGCACCATGCACATAGAAAAAGCCGGAAGTGGTACTGTGGCTCAAGTGGCAGAGTGCTAGCCTTGAGCAAAAAGAAGCCAGGGACAGTGCTCAGGCCCTGAGTTCAAACCCCAGGACTGGCAAAAAAAAAACCCCAAAACACAAACAAAAAAAACCCAAACATCATCTTCATATGTGTCCTTTAGCTAAGGTTGGCTGCATGTTTGAATCCTCTATTTCCATCTCTCATTGGAAACTTGTGTCAACCAGCCATTGTACAAAGTCTGTGGATAAGCTGATGAATCAGGCTTCTACTCTGGAAGTTCCCATCCTCACAGATGCTGGAAATGTTTCAGGATATTGGCAAAGGCATAGGAGAAGATACCAACTTGAAAGGAACTCAGCAAAGCAAGATTTTACTTCTGCAGAAGGGCTTGGTGTTGACAAGAAGCCAAGTAAGCAAGTACACTGGGTGGGCATTGCACCCACTTTTTAACCCTAATGTGTTACTCCCCTTCTTTCTGCTTGGTGAGATCTTAGGTTGATAATGTTGTATGATTGGCTAGTTAAAAAGGGGTTGAACATCTATCTGAGCGATCAACCAAAACCAAGACCCCTGGCCAAACCTTATGAGAAAAACAATTCTTACTCAGCTGACACTCTACCATTTAGGCCCTGCCTCCAGCCCCCAGAAAAACACTTCTTACAAAATGTGGCTTAACTAAAATAGCCTCTTGTAAGATGGCAGCTATGATTAAAATGGTGCTTATGTGAAGCAACCACTTTAGCAGAAAAGATTTTTAACTCTCACACAGAGAAGAGAGACATGGAAGACGTGGAAACAAACAGAGCACCAGGTAAGAGCAAGAAGTGGCAATGATTCCTGGGAGCTTATGGATGCCTCCAGAGAGAGGAAAACAACCTTAAAGGTTGAGTAGGAGTTTGATGGCATAGAGTTTAAATGAGCATTTCAGCAAAGGAGCACTGGAGAACATGTGGAGACATTTCAAGCAACCAGGAAAAACTGAAGTGTGGGTTGGGTGGGATGAAATGTGGGAAGCTAATGAACTGGTTAGGAGTCAGACAAATGATGACCTTGAGTACAATCATAGCAACTGGGGAGAGGAGAGACTAATAAGTAGTGAGAGTAGAAAAGATTTTCTTAATAACAACAAGCTCAATGTTTAAATTACATATATAAAAATAGCTAGTGTTTAAATAAATGAGTGTTTCTGACATCTATGGTCAGATATTTGGGACTTGGGTTATACTGAGTTAATCAGGATTGTCAGAGGATGCAGTGTGTTGCTGTGCTTTGTGACTGGGATGTGCCCAAATACATTTGAATACTATCTTCCCTCTCCTCTAATATTGCAAAGGACTAGGGTCTACATGAAACACTATGGGGACAGAATGAGGATGTCCCTCACAGTCCTGTCCAAGTCAGAGCATCTGTAAAAAGCTAATCCTGAGGTCTAAGAAAATGAAGCAGGAGTCCCATAAACACGTAGAAGCTCACCCTCCACCCTACTCTGTTGATTCATTCATTTCCTTCCTAAAATGTCACCACCAACCTGTTTGACATTGTACAAGACTAAGGCTACCCAGTGTTCACAATTAATGCAAATGAAGCATGGTGCACATCAGGGAGAACTTTATGAGTGGGAAGGACCAAGAGGTTTTTCTCTGTTAGTATGCTCAGGCTTCTTCAGTGTGTAGGCTTATTGTTGATATTAATAAATAATATTTCTTTAAAAATGATAGTTATCTGTGGCAGGTAGATTGTGACTGATTCACATTTTATTCTCTTCTGTTTGATCTGTCTTAAACATTTTATTATGATAATAAACTGCTTTTGTAATCATGAGACCATATATATATATATATGGAGGCCAGTGTAGCATCTGGCACGCAGTGAATGTTCTATAAATATCTGTTGAATGAATAAATATCAAGGCAGCTGGTGAAGTGTATTATGTCATTTATTTTTTCTCCTACTAAAGATCTTTCCCATTACTGGATTTCTCCCATGGTCAACAGGTGAGAAAGGAATAAGACAGAAACAGCTGAGTCCAATGATCCTGTCCAGGTTGCTGCATAGGTTCGGGCCAGTTCAGCTGAGGGCTAAATCTAGAGGCCTGGGCTCAACTATGGGAAGGCACACCAGGTCCTGAGCCTTCAGCCAATCTGAGCCACGGATTTTCACGAAGAGCATGTGTGTTGCTTTCCATGAATGGTGTTGTTCAGAGCATAAGGCTGCTTATCGCAGATCTCCACTACACAAAACACAGAGCAAAAGTAACTTTGAAATTAAAAAAAAAAGGAAGTTCTCATACTAGTACCCTTCCTGCTGGCCCTGTTGTGATTTTGCACCGAGGGTGCATTTTAATCGCTGGAATGTGCTACACAGCCCAACCAAATTGAAAAGTAACAACCCTCACTCACCATTTGGAGATGTGTCGGAAGTGCCAGAAGTTAAACTCTGAGGACTAAATGCAATCGCAGAAGCTCCCTACCCTCTCTTGAAGAAGCTCATTAGTTTCTGCTTTCTCACATTCTGTTTGTTGTGGCCTACTGCCAAAAATGGCGACAGCAAAGATAATAAGTGAGAGCTGAGAATAGGTGAAGAGGAGCTAGGTTGCAGGGGACCCCAGAGAGCTGGGGGAGTGGTTCAGGTAGGTAGAATCTGGCAGGAAGAACAGAGACAGAAGAAAAAAATTGAGATAACTCTACACAGAGACACACAAACAGCGACAGAGTCAAGGGAGCAGAGGGATAAAAGAGGGTCAGGGATAGAGGATAGGGACACAACATATGAGAGACATTGTACAGGCAGTTGGACAGCAAGGGTGACTGGTAGGGGAAGAGGGAGAAAGACAAAGAGGAAGACTTGGGAGACAGGGTAAGCAGAGTAATCTCCACATCAAGTGAGCAGTGGGGCAGGTTCAAAGGTCAAGGACTTTGACCTCTGGGGAAGGTTGAGGACATAGTCACCCATGTGACTCACTTTATAGTTTTTCCACAGCCACAGTTAGGACTGGGAAATTGAACTTCTTGTGACTTTCAAACTCAGCTATGAACATGAAAGTAGGATGATTTAAATGTAAGTGGTCAACCAGGATTCTGCCATTGCCCTCTAATTGATTAGAGTTTATGAAGTGTTCAGTCCTGTCTCCTCTTACTAACCAGGCAAGCTGCGGGGCCTCCCTCTACTCACTTTGACCTTGTCAGGAGCAAGATATAACTGATCCTGGCTTGCATCCTCAGGCCCTGTGACTTCATAGATAAGAGCAGGGGTGTGATTGACAGGTGATGATTACATGGTTGGCTGACACATGGTGGTGGCATCACTTCCTGTCTTCCTGAGTTTTCCTGATGCCTTACTGTTCCTCTCTGTATCTGGGGAATGCCTGAGCTGTGCTCCTTGTCAGGTACCATGAAAAAACACTTGCCCTTCCCCAGAGAAACTCACTTCTCCTGGGAGAGGCAGGCGAGAATCTCGGCAGCAACCCTTACACACAGCACAGGGACCCCAGTATGCCTCAGCTTAGGCCAAGGTTGAAGGATTCTTGTATGAACAGAATCACAAATGCCACAGTGTTGAGGCAGACTTTGGTCTGAAAGGAAATGTCAGGGGGTAAAAAAAAAGGAAAAGAAAAGAAAGAGAAACTAGCATTTACTCTGGTGCCAGGCACTGTCACATATGCTATTTCACTGAATCTATACAGTAACCCTAGCAGATGGCTATTTTTATCCTCACAGGTTTTTTTTTTTTTTTTTTGTTTAGAAAGTTCCAAAAGGTTAAAGGATCCAGGCCAAGGTACCACAGCTAGTCAGTGACAGTTGCTAGCCTGGACCTGTTTCCCTCCTGCCTTTGATTTGTTGGGAGGCCTCATGAAATCCACCAGGAGACAAAGAGCTGCCACTAAAATCCCAACATTGAGGCAGGCCTACAAAACAGCCAGGCTCTGGCTGCCAACAGCAAGTCCCCCCTCCCACCCCCATCCCAACATAAATGTATGCTTCAACAATGAGGTTTTCTCTGCAAGTTAGTGATTTTATGGCTCTCAGCAAAAATCTGTGACACCAGATGTTAAATGCAGCAGGAGAAAGTTATTTTCATCATTGGTGAAATCTTGCACAGTGCACTGAGTCTGGTCACATATCTGACTTCAGGCAACATGTGATCTGATTTCTATTCACAGAAAGAGGCCCAGCCAGGGCTGTCAGGAACTTGCGTGGCTGTTTGGGCCTCTGGGTGTTGGGAAAAGGGGCAGCTCAGCCTGAGAGTTCTCCTGTGACTGGCTGGTAAACAACACCTGGCTTTGTCTGGGTGCAGGCCTCTTGGCCTTGGGCACAGACCAGAAATCTCACAATTATTTCCAAGGGGCTTGAAAATAATGCTCTTGGAGCTTGTTCACTCTGGTTCTCTTAAGTCTTGGCTGGTGGGTAGTGGTGACCCACCTCTGTCTCACTTCTATTTTCTCTGCTTGCTCCTATCAGCTGTTCAAATCCTATCTGGGCCCCTGGACCCATATTTTCAGTGACAGGAACTATGCAGTTGGACCACATGAAATCATAAAATTAACCTTTTGTTGTTGTTGTTAAAGAAGCGACAACCAAATATTGGCAATCACCTATATTTCATGTAAGTGAGCTGACAACTGTGTTAATCAGTTTTCTATTTGCTAACAAAATACCTGAGATAATCACCTTAAAAAGAGGAAAGGTTTATTTTGGCTCATAGTTATGGAGGTGTTCTGTCAGATGTCCATATGGTGCCATTGTGTTCGGGCCTATGGTGAGGCAGCCTGTCATGGTTGGGAGCATGTGGTAGAGGAAGCTGCTTACCTCATGGAGGCAAAGGTCTGCATCCAACATCCCCTTCAAGAACATCTTCCCCTGCCCAAACCTTGCCCTGTGTCTGAAATCTTCCACTAAGTCTATTAAGGTTTCCAACATCTCTCAATACCACTAAACTAAGGCCTAAGCCTTTAATGAATGTGCCTTTAAATGGATGGCATTGAAGATCCCAACTACAGAAGCAACCTGAATTATTACATCCATACTTGTTTTGTACTGTAAATTAAGGTGCTGTTGGTACTTGGGTAATAGGGCTGTTGAAAGGTTCAATTGGAGAGGTTTATAGAGATACTAAGAACATTGATGAGCTCACACTCAGGGATCAATGTAATGAGAAGCTGATACAAGGGTATGATCACTACTACCCCAAGTTCTTTACCCCATTCATCCACAAATAAAGCCTTGCACGAAATTCCTCCTTGAAGATTACTTAACCCATTTTCCATGACTTATGTCTGTCTGGAACCCAAGTCCTGGGGGCTAAATTCCTACTACAAAGGCTGTCTCCAGTCCCAGGCTGACTTCTATGATTCTTGCCATTCCAACCATTGCCCAAGTGAAGGGCAACTTTCATTGATTGCTTCAGCAAAGCCAGTTTCTGGGCTGAGTCAGTTCCTTCACAGAGCTAAGCAAGGTTTTTTTTTTTTTTTTTTTTTTTTTTTTTGCTTTCCACTGTACCCATGAAACGGGACAGCAGTGTCTTCTGTGGGGGGTTGGGGGGAGCAACTATCACCCAAGCTGGGCTTTATATGGCAGTGCACTTTGCTGACTCCAAAGGCCTGGTTCTCAGGTCTATAAATTTAGAAATGTGGCATTTGTTCTTAAAGTCAAAATAGAGCAGGGTTTCAGGACAGATTCCTACTAGTCTTGTGTGTGAGCTGGTCTAATGTCTTCATTTTCAATGAGAAACAGAGTTGCTGAAGGGACAGTAATGTGTGGGTCAGCACATGATCTGCTGGTAGGAAAATGTGCAGGGAAAGTTGATGGGCTGCTCGGTAAAGAGTGGGTCTGAGAAAGGGAGTGGAATGTTGCAACACGACCCTTTCTTTTTGGTGAACATCCATCTTCTGTCACACATGGTCATGCTATTTGATAGTATTAGCAATCAGCCTTATGAAATATAAAGAAACCTCAGTTTTGCATCCGTGTGTTTGTCCAAATCATAACTGAATTCAATCCAACAAGACAACTATTTACTGTGTACCTACTAAGTGGAATAAGATTTTCCAGGTTGTATTAAATTCAGTCACTTCAATGAAATTTAAATTATAAAGTATTCATTGAGCTTGGCCCTGTGTTAGGACACTGAGGATATACAGTAGCGGACAATGACAGTGTGTACACTGTTTTCTTCTAGTCCTGTTATGGGGGGGTCAAGGCAGTAATCAAGCCATTACAAAACTGTGTGGAAGGGTTAAGAACAGAGACATACACAAGGATGTGGGAGAGCTTAAGAAAGAATGAGGTCTACATTTGAGGGTTATGAAAGGCTTTCTAGAAGAAGTGACATCTAGTCTGGGGCCCCCAAATCAGTAAGAGCAAGAAGGAAAGTATGTGCATACAAGTGTACCTGTGTTTTGGCACAGAGATGCAAGTATGTGAATTTCTGTGTATCTATGTGTTTGTGTGTGCTTATGATATTGACACAATGGAGATTATAGTTGGAGAATTAACAGTGGCAAGAGTGGTAACATGGGCCAGGATCAAGCTTGCAATATGTGTACCTAGTGCTGAGCAATGAGCAACTACAGAGAAGTTTAAGCCGGCCATGAACTACTCTTACCTGCTTTATAAATATTATTCTTGTTATTGTGAGATTTGGAGGGGATGAGGCTTATCCTTTACTAATATTTTTACATTTAATCATATGTAGCATAGCATTTCTGTTGCATATGACTAAATTTCCCCCCCTGTGTTTGGATTTTCTATTTTATCTCATCTACTATTTCTAAATTTATATTGGAGTATGTGTTTGGGAGGGGAATACCTGGATGGCAGATGATGTTTTCCTGTTCTCTTCTTGTCTATTGTTAGAAGTGGATCATATTATCTATCCCCAAAACTAGAAATAAAATAAACTGGAATAACATACAAAAGGGAAGTATTTGTATTAATGTTACAACACTTTTTGGGAGAGGAAGCAAATAAGCCATTCAGATGAATTTCAAAATAATGATTGTTAACTTCTCATTTGTCTGTTTAGGTTACTAAATGATTTCTGTGTGCTGGAGGAGTCCAATGTGTTAATGACCAAGTGATCTCTAAATAAAAGGTCATTGATTAATAGAACAGGCTCTGGGGAAGGCAATGATAATCCTGTTAGACAAGTCAGCATGTCCTAATTGACTTACAATTCTCAAGAACAGAGCAGGCCACTCCTTTCCTTTCTGTCAGCAGATGGAGGGAAGCAAAGCAGGCAGCTCCTTTTGGAACTTGCTTCTCCTCCCTAGGGCCAGTGGGGTCTTGACCCTGACCTAAGTAGCTGGTCACCTGCCCAGCCAGGACTTCCACAGTGAGGTTGAGTAAGAAAACAAAATGGAACTTGTTGGTATTTGCAGTCTTTTTCCAGTATTGTCCTGGCTTTGACATTCAGAGGCACACTTTACTGGGATGTATTTTATATACAACATGCAATAAATATGTATTTCCTTTCAAAATTTCTAATAGCGTGGACTCTGAATTTCACCTTCTTAACCACTAAAAAGTGTTTTGTCGTGTGTGTGTGTGTGTGTGTGTGTGTGTGTGTGTGTGTGTGTACAGAAAGGGCATACAGCTACCAATGGGACTAATTCTGGGCAAGCCTGGAAAATGGGCAACCTTGCCCTACTAATTTCTCAACTACCTTGGTTGTGTAGTTTCCATCTTTGCTTCTGTCCTTCTATACATTGTCTTCATGGGCTTTCAGCCCTTCCTTTCTTTGCTTTTTTCTCTGTTTTTCCTCCTCCTCCTCCTCCTTTTCCTCCTCCTCACCTCCTCATCCCACTCCTCTTTTTCTTTTGCTCTCTCCTTTTCCACCTCCCACTCCACAACCCTTTCAGGAAAGACCAGTGAGCTGCATTAGCATTTATCAACTATATATCAACTATGAATTATTACAACTGGGGTAAGGAAGAGGACACACTTCTGAAGACAACACACAAGTGATTATTCTAGAAGGTACAATGTTTTAGAGGTCATTAGGAGACAGGAGAAGACAAATATTCGACAAACATCATTAACCAGATACTTTCTGTACATTATTTCTTTAAAATTTTTAATGAAAAATATGTGTATATGAAGTAGAGATTGTAATACCTATTGTGTTCCTACAAAGGTAAGGTTTAGTGGAGATAAATAACTTGACCAGTTTTAAAAAGTGTGGAAGTGACCATAGGTCCATTTGGCTCTGTAATCTGTGTTTATTTCATTTGAGTTTTAACATCTAGAGGGTTTTCTGGGAGAGAGACTTTCAGTAAAGCGTTGTAGTGGAATATCCCAGAGATAGATATGCTATAGTGATGCTACTTTATATTTGTAAACTGGGACTTTGAAGTAGGATAGGTTTGTAAATCAGAGAGAGAAAACATACAAGGGGAATTTTCATATGGCTATCAAAGGACAGAAAGTATCAAATGGAGAGTTTTGTTATGAAAATGCAGTTTCTGGGTTATAGCAAGATATACTGGGTGGTAGAGGGTGGGAATCAAGCTTTGAAATTCATGATCCTGGGTTTCAAGCCCTAGTGTCACCTTTGTGATCTTTGGCAAAAGCAACCTGTCGAATGCTTAGTTTCTATATCTGTAAAATGGACCTCAAAATAGCCAAAATATCTGAGAGGATTAAATATGTGATGTTTGCAATATGCCTAGCAAAGGTAGCCCTCAGTCAGTGCCAGCAGTATTTAGGATAAACAGCCCATTTTGGGTACCAACCCCTGCGTGAAGTGAAGAAAGAAGGGAATTTCCAGATTCCACATAGGTGTAGAGGAAATCATTTGCTCCTTTATTTTAAAATAATGATAATAATAATAATTATTATTATTTTGTGATGCTAGGGTCTACACTCAGGGCCTTGTGTTGTGTCCCTGAACTACAAGCCTCCTAATCTCTCCTTCTGAGTAGCTAGGATTGTAGGCATGATTCATAGCACCTGTCCCTAAATACTGCTCCTTTAATAACATATCACTTGGTCATGTGACTGGACTTTTTACTAGAAGCTTTAACAGGAGTTGGTTTCTTAAGAAGGCAATTTTAGTAGCAATTATTATCTTTGATGCTTACTTAAGGGCTTCTCCTTTTTAAACTTATGATGTGGTAGGAAAACAAGTGGCCAATTAGAATCACAGGGTAGAAAGTTTGTTAGGTGGTCTGGTTTCTTGTAGCCAAGTCAGTGAATTTGGCAGAAGGCCTGTGATGTTTGCATATGAGAAATCTGAGGGAACAAGGTCTTTGGACCACTGGCAGATGGACAGAGATTCTCAGATTTGCAGGCCAGTGGCTGTCAATGATTTGAAAGATGGTAGAAGCACTGTGGATGCTGGAGAAATGGAACAGGATATTGTGTTTATGTACTGATTTCCTTATTTCAAGGCCAAAACTTATAGAAGAAGAATGAATGCTTTGCGATTCTGCAAAGCTAGATCATGTTGCTCTCAAAGTCACCCAGCTGCTTTAAGGCATACTAAGGCTTCCACACTTGATTTGACTTCTGTCAGCCCACCTGCCTTACCCCATTTGCTGCTGCCCTTTGAGCCTTTGGTCTCAGTAAGGTTAAGCTTTCCTGCTTTCTGAGAATCATCCAGGTCTGTTTCTGCCTTGGGCTCTGGTCCTGGCATTTCCTCCTGCCTAGGACATGCTTTCTTGGCCACCCAGTTTAACAGCATACCTCTCAGGCCCTGGCACCCCAGCTCACTTACTTGATTTATTTTGCCCATTGCATTTGTGACCTTCTAATGTTACACTGCCTCACCCTGAGTCCCTCAAAATGGGATCTTATTTGAAGATGGTGTCTTTATAGAAGTCAGTAAGTTAAAATGAAGCTGTTAGGGTAGGCCCTGATATGATGAGGCTCTCTGCATCAGGGGAAAATGTGGATGCAGAGACAAGCTAAGGAGAGAGGCTTGTGATGGCTCCTAGAATCAACTCCTGATAACACCTTCACATTCCAGCTTCCTGGTGAGACAACCCTCCCCTCCCCTCCCCTCCCCTCCCTCCCTCCCTTCCTTTCTTTTTGTTTTCTGACACAGGGTATATTTTAACACAGGCTGGTCTGGAATTCACTATATAGCCTAGTTTATCCTCAAACCCTCAAACTTCTTGTCTCAGCCTCCAGGGTGCCAGGATTATAGGCATGCATCACCATACCTGGCGGAGACAATCTTTTTTGTTGTCTAAGCCATCTAGTTTATGCTTTTTTTCCTCTGGCAGCCCTAACAAATAAATACACATTCTCTATGACTGACTTCCTCAAAATTAAATGTACTCTCTACCTCCCCTGGCTGGGACATAGGCTCCACTAAGCAGATGTGAGTTTTGGTTTCATTCACTGCTGCAAGGCCAGGGGCAGAAATAAAACCTGGTGCATATATTGGGTGTTCAATAAAAATGTGTCACAGGAATTTTTTTCAGAAGACATAAAAAGAATAAATCTATAGTTAAGGTGTTCCTATCAGGAATGGAAAGGTCTCTGCCTTGCTTGTTTGGTCTCTGTGAAGGGGGAGCAGCCTTGGATTATGAAGAGTGTCTCTTCATTCTGAGCAGGACTGGGTAATCTGAGCCATTTTGGGGGAGACCTTTAAGGAGAGAAGGTGCAGCCCTCATCAGTGTTCAGAGAATCGCTCCAGATGGAGCATTTAGCACAAGGCTCAGGATCCAGTTACACTCGACCGAGCTGCATCCAGCACTAATAAGGCCCGAAGGCCTAATCGGCTGTCCTGTGGTGAGGCTGTGTGGGAAGAGGCTCCCAATAAGATTATTCTCTTGATGGTTATCTTGGCAGGAGTGGGTAGTGTTGGAAGTAGATTGAATTGAGAGGAGTGCAAGGCAGGGGCTCATGTGAAAATTCTGGGCTCTCCAGCCAGTGTTTAAGGGAAACTCTGGACATTCTTCTAGTGACAAAGAGTGTCTTCCATCCTGTCATTGGCTTTTCCAGATTTGTTTTTAGCTCTGAAACATCTAGCATTTGCTTATCAATAACTTCCTCGTCTCTAAATCCTCTGTGTTCTTCCTCACCTCTTTGCTTCGGTTTATCTAATTCACCTTTGGAATTGTCCTCTTATGCTGGAGTTGTTCTCCTTTAAGTCTTTCCTCCCTTTGCAACTTGTCCTGCTCAGCCTCACCTGTACTTGATTCACTCTTTCCTGCCTGCCTTCTTTTTTGCCTAACCAGCTTGCAGGTTCCTGATTCTCAGAGCTACTTTGCTGCTCCCAGAGCTCAGTACATGGCCAGCATATTGTAACTTGCAATAAAACTTGGCTGGATATTTATGCATTTGCTTCAGAGTCTCCCTATTCGTCACCGAAGCTGGTGACGTGGAGAGCTGAGCAGTGATCACGTCAGGCTAATGCTTATGAGGAGTGACAGCATATAGTCAGCATCCTAGATGCAGTATTTTATTCTTCTTTGGTAAGATTTGTTTCATTTGGATAATTGCCTTAATGTGCTACCTGACTTAGCTTGTACCAATTCAGCACAAATCATCAGAGGGTTGGCCAGTCTAAGAACTGGTTGATTGAAAGCTCAACTGGTTATAGAACACAGCAGGCCTTAGAGACAATTCTAAGGACCTCTTTGTTCCAGGTGCCTTGAGAGAGGCCCCGCCCCTTGGGGGGGAATCCCATTGTACCCCTCCCAGCTAGCTTTCTCCCTCCTCAAAGGCTGAAAGGAGCCTCCACACTGTCATTCTGTCTTTGCCAGCTGTTTCCCTTGCTGACAGCACACACATCCTTTGTGGGGCCCTGGCGTTTCCTGTTCTTCTTAAGCACCTCCCCTGAGACTCTCCAGGGATGGCAGCAGGGCAGGAATGAATACAGCAACAAGACAGCTCAGTGTCTTTCTTTGTTAGTGGGTTAGTGGATATAACTCTCCTTGTGTTCATGACACACAAGGAAGTTTGCAAGGATCTGAAATTTACGATCTGGGAATTTCACAGTGGATGACATTTGCCCGATGATTTTGCTCAAGTGAGCCTTATTTTGGAAGAGGGCAACTGAGGAATCAAAGGACATGGCTGCATATTTTATCAGGATATGGTGGGCAATCTGAGGTTGTCTTCTACCGTCTGCAGTGTTATCTGCTCTCGGAGGTTGCCTTGGAGATCACTGACACAAGATCACAGGCAAGGACTCTACCCTACACAGGGGATGGTTTGTCAACATATGTAGGATTGGATCCACTTGAACAGGCTTGCTTCCACTCACCCCTTCAGTCTCATCATGTACCTTCATCTCCCTCGATAACAAAATCCTAGTCACCTTGGCCTTCTATTTCCAACCTCTTTACCATCTCTGTGCCTTCATGTACATCCTTTCCAAAGTAGGAATCATTTTTGGCTTATACTTTGCCTGGATAATGCAACTCATCCTGTCTCCGTTTAGAAGTCATCTTCTCAGAACAGCCTCTCTTGAGCTCTGCCATCTCAATAATGCACATCAGTAACCATCTTCAAGGGATAAGGTACTTTTCCATTGAACTCTATTTTTTTGCAGTCTGCTCCTCTTCGCTTCTCTTAGACTGTAAGGCTCATGAGCACAAGAACCATGGTTGCCTTGCTCATGGCTGTGTATCTGGATCAGGCATATAGCAAATAGTCAGTATATATTTGCGAAAGAAAGATTGGCTTTTTGGGTATAATAGGGTTCACCTACCTATCTGCTAATCTGTTAGAACTTCTATGCTATAGAGAGCCTACGAAGTTACTGCTCAGGCAATGTGTACTTGAGTTTCCATACAGGGCAACTGAGACTCAGAGAGACCTAGTACTTGCCTAAGGTCATCCAGACCATTAGTGGCTAAGTCTGTTCTGAGTCCAAAGCTGAAAAGTTAGTATTATTAATAATACAAGAATTCTTCTGCAATATTTCCATTGTAAGTCAGATATCTGTTCTGTATTTCAGAAATGCCATAATATCAGTCTGGGAGTGTGGTTCAAGTAGTAGAGCAATTGCCTAGCAAGTATAAGACTACGAGTTCAAAACTCATTAACACCACCAAAAGAAAAAGTTATGCTGTACCCTTTACACATCAGATATTTTAGGCTTTAGCTTTTCCAAGATAGATACACCAAATTAGAAGAGTCAAGTTTTGCCCCAAACTTTGCTATATCTCATCAGAGCTTTACATTCCAACTTCACTCTTGGATTCCTCCTAGAGGTACACTCTTTGGGGTCACAGTCTGGTCAGAAGGCTGATTATTTGGAGAAAAAAAAGAATAGAAAAAAACAATAAAATCCATTTACCATGAATCCTGTTTTCCCTTTCCTTGTTTTAATTTTACTTGAGTAACTGAGAACAAAGCTCATTTCACTGAAATACCAAAATGTTCTGGTGCCAGGGATCCCAATGAGACTCTGTTTTCCAATCACTTGCTTATAGTTAAATGGAGACAGTTAAAACCCCTAATTACTGAGCTGGTGGGTCCCTCTGACACCTGTAAGACATTTGGTGCAGTACAGGAAGTAATGCTTCCTTTCCAGTTTACATCACCATTTAATCTAATTATTCCTTCCAGGTTAGCTTTCACATATTCCATCAAAGAAGAGATTGCTCATTTCCTTGGGAAACTGTATACGTCCCAAGTAATGCTATTTTTCGCCTCTCGTAAGTAATCTGAGATTTCCTAACCTTTTCTCCCTACTGTATTCTCTGGTTAATGTATAAACTTGGGGAAAGTTTCTTGACAGAGAAGTCAAGAGGGGCTCACCTGGGGGACTAGCATTTACATTTCAGGAACTTGAGAGCTCAAAGGGGCCTTTCACATTGTGGGTATTAAGTCTCTCTTTTCTGAGGAAACTGAGGCCCAGGCAGGGGCAGTGGATCACTCAGCAAACTTCCTGAGCTTCTGGAGCTGAGCACAGGCTCTGGGAAAAAGGAGTGGGATATGGAAAAAGCCTCTGCCCTCAAGGAGCTTGTGTCCAGAGAAGACAGAAATGGATGTAATTGAAAGTAGTGACGTTCAAATGCACAACTCCATGTGCAGACAGATCAAGTATGGACTTTAAAAATTATGTGAATGGAAGAATCCCTAAGTAAGTGGTGCTAAAAAATGAATCATAAGGGTTAAAAAAATATTTCACTGTGTGAAGAGGGGAGAAAGAACATTCCAGGTGGAGGGAATCAATATGTGGACAGAGGAATGGAGAGGTGTCCTGAAGAATCCGAATCTGCAGGGGGAAAGACTAAAGACACAGGGAGACAGGGCCTGGTCCATGAAATGAGCTCACACTTGAGAGTATCTGAGGTCATGAGCATGCTCTGTGAGCCCAGTGATACCTACCACTTACTTCTTCACATTTGCTCTGTGTCCTGAGATGCTCATTTCCATACCCCTCCTTAACAATGCCTTTCTTTGTCCTTTGGTTTCTGCTTGCATTTGATTGGTAGGAGGTCCCAGAGGCGATTGGAGCATGTGGGGAGGAGAGACTGGGAATCTACTCTCTCACTTCCTCCCGTTGGCTTGCTTGTTGGCTTACATGTGGGAGGCTGTGGCTCTGTTTAGGCCACCATTTCCTGCAGGTTTCCCTTTGCTTTTTCTTTAGGCTTAGGAGTGATGACAACTCTCTGCTCAGTTTCTGGTCACCTCACCTCCCTTATTGGTCTTACTATATAACCCATCCTCTTTTCTGTGGACAGTTCTTTATTAGACTTCCTCCTGTTACTCCATGTGAATTTTCCATCTGGCTCCTGCGGGGCTCTGCCTTTGGAGAAGGCCCTCAGAGTGAGAACATCCATGAACTGTAGCTGAAATGGGTCAGAAGTAGGCAAGGGCTGAAATCATGGGAAAGGTGGCTGAGGATCTACCAGGGCACCCTGTGAGGCCCCATGAAAACGGTAGCTCTCAACTCCTGCCAGACCCACACATCTCAAAAGCCCTCTGATGAACAATCCACTCAGTGCCTCCCTACTCCTCCTTCCAGTCCCCTTCTCCATATTTTAAGCCCCACCAAGGACAGCGTCAGAAATCAGGATAAGCAAGCTCAGGGAAAGTTGAACACACCTAATGTGGGAAGGCAGGCAACCCTGTCTGAAATAGCCAATCCAGGAAGCTAAAGTTTAAGTTGATATATTGTGATCTCTAAGTAATTACCTAACATATGGCAACAAGTTACAGGATTGCCATAATTTTTAGCCAGGTGCAAGGGTATGACTAGTATTTCCTCTCTAAACATATGTATCATGGGAAACAAAATACCCATAATTGCTTTCTAGATTACCCTCAGTGAGGTCTTTCTTCCCTTGTAATAACCAATTTTATAATATTAGGAAATACTGCCAGTGAAAACTCAGTTACATTTACAAGTTACCTATTTCACTGTTAAACTCCCATGGAGACCAACTCCAAGATAGCTCTTGTCCTTTGCCATGTACTTTGGAAAAATGTTGCTTTTGATACCAAATACACAAGTAAATTGAATATCTTTTTTCCCCTAGGAAGGATAGTAGAATGGATGGTTAGAGCTGGTATGATGAGGGAATGTATATAAAGCACAGTGTTAATCTGCTAATGTAGGTATAAAGTGTCAATGCCCCAAACAAGGCAGGTAGGAGGGAAATCAGGTAATATTTGGCAACCCTGATGTGTTATATCAGTGGTAAATCATACTAATAATGTGGATACTTGTCATTCCTTTAATGAACTCTGGGACTCCATAGCATATGCAGACTTCTGTGGGGAAGGCTTATTAAGCATTAAAGAGAGAGAGTTTAATATAATACATAATATTTGTCTATCATCCACTCATCATCACAATGAAATAAAATGAGGCTATAATTTTATAGATGATTTACAATACTTTCTAGAATCACATCAATAAAACAATAAAGGGAATCTGGGAAGAGAAACTCCAGGTCAAAACTGGTTCTAGAGGGGCTTTGGAATTCATCTTTATCCCAGTGATGGGAGAGAGCAATTTCTTAAACCTTCACAAGTCCCTCAGACTCTTTCTTTTTTCTTTCTCTTTCTTTCCCTCTGTCCCTCCCTCTGTCCCTCCCTCCCTCCCCACCTCCTTTCCCTCTCCTTCCCTCCTTCCCTCCTTCCCTCTCTCCTTTCCTCTCCCCATCCCCTGTATTGGTCCTAAGGCTTGAACACAGGACCTGGGTGCTACCCCTATCATTTGAGTCACAGCTTTACTTCTGTATATTTTTTGGTGGTTAATTGGAGATAAAAGTTTCAAGGACTTTCCTTCCTGGGCTGACTTCAAACTGCAACCCTCAGATTTTAGCCTTCCGAGTATAGCTGGAATGACAGGTGTGAGCCACCAGTGTGACAGCCAGACTGTCTTTCTTTTTTTTGTACTTTTTTCTGCATTCAAACATTATTCGTACATCAAGGCTTGTGGGTATCAGTGTACCAACAATCAGGGAGAACGTTTTCTTTTTTTTTTTTTTGGCCAATTCTGGGCCTTGGACTCAGGGCCCGAGCACCGTCCCTGGCTTCTTCCCGCTCAAGGCTAGCACTCTGCCACTTGAGCCACAGCGCCGCTTCTGGCCGTTTTCTGTATATGTGGTGCTGGGGAATCGAACCTAGGGCCTCGTGTATCCGAGGCATTCATTTGCTGAATAAGTGACTCAGCCCACAGTTGTATCTCAAAGAAGAAAAGAACACAGGCCGTATGGGTCAATGTCCTACTCCTTATTTTGTTTTCCTTTACCCAGAGACTTTATAGACTACAAATCTAAAAGCATACAATCTAAAAGCAAGAGTTGTGATTCATACTTTAGGAATGGAAGACTGAAACAGTGAGGTCACATGGCCAGTGAGTTATCAACCCAATATAACAACAAAACTCAGCAAAACATGTCTACCTATGGCTGTGTTGGATTGTTGGGCATTTAGCCTGAGACAATAACCATAAAGCATAGAGCAGATTCTTGGTACCTTTGTAAAAAATATTGAATGTGAGAGCTTTGGTCCCAGTTGCTTTAACTACTCTATGAATTCAAGTATAATAATGCTCAACAGGTATTTCCAACAGTGTGAGCTTCCGAGATGCTGGGAAGGAGGCCTTAGAATTAAGAGAACATTGTTAGTTGACATCTTAATACAGGCGTAGTTTGTCTTTGATGCCCTTTCATTTCCTTTGGTTGCCATCAAAATGTAAGGGGGCTTCTAGACATTTCAGGAAAGAATTGTAGGCACTGGAAAATGCAATGGAACCATTAAATCACAAACAAGCCTCTGGCTTTCTCCTTATGACTACCTTCTTTTGTTTCCTATGAGATCACCACATTCTACCTGATCACAAAAACCTTAAATTCTCTGTGTCATCTTGCTTGATAAAAGCAACTCCTTAGGCCTTTAACACCAAGCTAAGCCAAGGCTCAGGCCAGCCACATTCTCCTTTAACCTCCAGGCTTGTGAGCTGGAGGATGCCAATCCTCACACATTCCTTTAGTGGAGCACATTGGGATGGGTCATTCAATGATGTTTATGTATACAGATCATCGTGACAATGTATTCTATTTGCATTTACACCTCCTCTCTTTCATTCTCCCTCTACCCTGTGGTGGGTTCATGGTCTTCCCCAGTGTGCTCTGCACACCTAGGTGTGCTTTACCTCTTGCTTTTTTGTATTTACCTGGCCTGTGAATTACCTCTCCCAGCAATTTACCCGTGTTCATTTTTCACACTAATCTGACCACCTTATTTAAAACTGAAAACTCAAATAATTTACCTGGTTCTCCATTATATGTAGTTTCTCTTACTTTGTCCTTAGGACCCAGAAACAAGCCCAATACAGAGAAAGGACACTACAGACACATTGACTAAATTCTTCAGAGAAGCCTACACTGGGTGGGGCCTCCTCAAATCCTTCCATTTTTTTTTTTTTGTTTGTTTGTTGTTCCCTGACCAGGAAGCGAATCCTTCCATTTTTTTATCAGGCTCCTTCCTGCTATCTAGTGTGAGGTTAGCAGGAAGACCAACTTCATCAGGGACAGTAATCATACTAGGAAAGGCAGTATAATTTGAGGCAATCTCATTGCCCACTTTAACTCTCTTGATGATTCTATTTCATTCAAGAACCAACAGTTTTGTAATTGTGTTTAGTTTCCAATGTTGAGTTAAAACTTCAATCAATCTTTATGGTCAAGAAGGGCAAGTTAAAATAAAAAAAGAAGGCCAAGTTAAATTCTGGAGCAAGAGCAGTTGGGTTGAAATTTTGTTATTGTGCACCCCTTAGCTGGGTGACTTTGTGTAAGTTACTAGTCCTTTCAATGCCCTCAGTGGTCAAGAAGGGAGTAATGTCAACAGCACAGGGTTGGGGTGAGAAGCGGTAAAACCGATCAGTATAACATACTTAGAGCAGCACTGACTTAATGCTTAGTGATAGCAGTTTCCCTTCCTACTCATCTGGGGAGAATGTTGCTCTCTCCCCATTTGATGCTAAGCAGAAGAAATGCAACCCCACCTCCACCCCACTCCTCCAGCTCCATCTGCTTCAGGCCTCTATTTTGGACAGAGGCTAAGGAGGTCCTAGGTTTTGTATCACTGTAGCTCAATGAAACAAGGAGACAAATGATGCCCAGTGATGGTAGTCACTTTAAAACCCCACCCTATGGCCAGCCTAGCTGGGCCCCAAGAATCACCATGCCCAGTGGCATCCTGTGGTAGCCACTGCCAGGCCTGTTGGCTGGAGAAAAGACCACACACTGCTTTTGCCAAGCCATGGGTGAGAGGCAGGTTGGTACCTTGCCCAGCCCTGTGACACAGGAGCTCGTTGCCCCAACTGAGATAATTTTTTTGTCACCAGGCCTGAAATCCTCACTGGAAGTCATC
Source organism: Perognathus longimembris pacificus (assembly GCF_023159225.1). Taxonomy (NCBI): domain Eukaryota; kingdom Metazoa; phylum Chordata; class Mammalia; order Rodentia; family Heteromyidae; genus Perognathus; species Perognathus longimembris. The sequence goes on along the minus strand of NC_063167.1, from coordinate 41,759,703 downwards.
TTCAAACTGGTGTTCTGAAACAGGGCCAAATCCCTAAGCCTGTGTTTCTAAGCGGGAGAGCTGATATTCCCTAAAATGCACCTTTCTAAGAAAAAGCAAAATCTCAATACAGCTTGCCAGGGGGAATTAAATCTAGTTGTCTTTTTTTCCCCCCCTTTCTATATGTCTCTCTCTTAATGGCTATTTGGATGTTGTAGATAGGAAGCCTCAGAGTTTTCTGCAAAACCAAGAGAGAAAAAAAAAGAGAGAGAAAAGAAAGGAAAAACGAAATCCCTTACCTCCTTGGGGAGACATCTGAGGAGGATAAAGCCTGAGGGAAGTTTGGATGCCAAAAAAGCTGTGTTCTGAGTGAGTCAGAATGTGGCCAGGGTGGGCAAGCTGTGGACAGCTGGAGCAGCTTTCTATTCAAACCCACTCTGGCAGAGGCAAAGTGTGCTTTCTTTCATTCATTCTTTCAGCACATTTTAAAAATAGGAAAACAACAACAGAAAAATATCACAAAAGACCCAGAGTCGTACTAATGTCCCTCACAGGAGAGACCTGGGTCATAAGCAAAAATGGGTTTCAAGGACCTCCCCTCCCTCTCCAAATAAAAATACCCAGCTTAGCTTTAAAAGGCAGCCTAGACAATGGATCAGATGCCAAACCATGTGAAGTGCCCAGAGGCAACTCCAAAACACCCGGCCCACCAGCGGGTGGAGGCTGCCAAGGAGCCAGATGCCGTAGCTTTATAAATATCTTCCGCTGCTTGGCATGTACCACTGCAGGCTGCTGTCTCCAAGAAGGAGCAAGCAGGGCTGGGACAGCCAAGCAGGCCGCAACTGCCCAGCGAGGATGGGAGAGTGCCTCTAACCACCAGGCTGCCCATTTGGCCTTGTTAAAGCACCCCCCCAGCATATGGCGAGGGACATCTGCCCAGGATTTGGACCTCACAGACGGGAAGAGGAGGGCTCAGCCCAGCACAGCTTTCTGAGGCTCATGATGGCTGCAGGGGAGTGGGGAAACATTTCTAGGACTAGGAGGCCTCTTTTGCCAGAGGAAGTTGTGGGTTCAAGGTCACATAATGGTTTGTTCTCATATATCAGGGAACCACTTGTCTAGTTTCTTGGAGCCTTTATTAACTTAGCTGTAAAAGAGAGTAAAATAGATGCTGAATGGGCTTGATGTGAAGATTGGCTAAATGAATTCAAACAAGTACTCCCTGCTACCTATTTTTCAATTAAGCAGGATCCTCATTTCTCTGTCTTTATACGTGCATCTACTGATGGGCTACATTCTCAGGAGACTTTGAGGAAGACTCAGTACTTTCTTTTCTTAATCTTCTCTACATGAATGATACCCCTCCCTTTCTGACTGCTATGAAAATGCAGACCTGACTTCTAAAGGCAAATCTTTGAGCTGACTACATGGCAGATTTGTTTTTAATGTTCAGTAGGGAACTAAAGTATACTTTTATGTGGGCCCTCACATAAAGGGAAAGCAAGAGCTGGGTTGTAGTGGCTCATGTCTGTAATCCTAGCTGCTCAGGAGGTTGAAATTTGAAGATCAAAGTTCAAAGCCAGACCAGACAGAGAAATCCCTGAGAGTCTTATCTCCAATTAACCACCAAAAAGCTTCAAGTAGAGCTTTGGCTCAAGTGGTAAAGTGCCAACTTTGAGTGAAAAAGCAAAGGGACAGTGCCCTAGGTTTAAGCCCTAGTATTAGTGCACATGTACAAACACACATACAATGGGGACACTAGAAAAGGTGCCAGCCAGTGACTTCACTGGAAAATAGCCTCTGCCTCTACTTCAGACTTTGATTTCAAATAGCAATACTATGGCCTCCTTGCTTGTGTGTGCTTTCAGATAACGTTTTTGTTGGAATTCTTTGTTTCAACAGTCGTATCTCTTTCCTGGGTCAATTCCCATGCCTGGGAGGTAGTGAGGAATTAAGCTACCAAAGTGGTATTTCACAAAGAGAACTTCACACAAACATTATTTTGGGTCTGGGTCCCACACACCTAAGATAGCTGGAGGCATTCTGGTTTCCCCAGTCATAGGTGGGTATTTTGTAAATAATTTTAAAGACTATGACACATCCTTGGCAATATCTGAAATCTTTCCCAAATTGAAAGATTTTCCATTACAGAGACACCACTCCTCTATTTGTGGCTCCATATTCATGGCTCAATTTCTAGCCTTCTTTCTTACCTGTCTCCTATCCCAGTGGCCTCTAGATGCCTTTTTTAATCTCAGTGGTTGCAGGTTCTACTTTAGGTCTGAGACACATAGCTAGGTTACTTCAAGCACTGTCTTCTACCCCATAGCCATAGTTTTGTTTTAAGGATGGGCCACAGGACTTACCAGGATCTAAAAGAATTTCCTTAGGTCTGTGATTTCAGTGGAAATGCTGTGACTCCTTAATATCCGTAAGTAGGAAAGTAACTCAATGAGGTTCCTACTTTAAGATTCCAAGAAAGGTAAGATGGAGAAACTGAGTGACTGAATTACTGGGCCACAGCATGACTGGAGGTGATGAAGTAGTTGAATTTTACAGTAACATTAGCCAATAAGGAGGTTTTCTTTTCTTTTGGTGGCTTTTATGACTTTCATTTCAGTATGAGTGGCAATGTGCACCAGAGCCATTTTCTTTGTTGTGGATTCTGGCATTGGGATGGGTGATCTGGTGGCCAGCTAAGTTGCTCTTTCCCTGATGGCTTCGTGGTTCTTAAAGGAAACATTGTGAACAATCTCAGCACAGTCAAATTTATTGCACATCAACAGCAGCTCCAGCTCTGTGACGCTGGGGGCCAGACAGTTCTGCAGGCACTCGGAAGGATATTTTTCCTTTTCTTGTTGCTCCTGTAGCCAATGTTGAACATCCAAATATCAATTGTCTCTTGAGTCTCCTCCATATCATCTTGTCAATACCTGTGGAATTCTGCCACTTATATTGAATTTTGGTATATTAGCCTGATCACTGATGGGTGAATTTGTTGGTCATTGTGTTCATAATCTAGGGCTTCACAGTAGGTTTGGGGGTCACACTGAGGCCACATTTATAGGCAGTGCTGGGAAGAGAGCTAATAAGTCTTTCACAGTAGGTGTAAAACCTATTTGAATCATGTCTTTCATATTTTGCAACTGAAAATATCCTGAAACACGTAGAGAGGTCCTCAACATTTGTGCTTAAAGCTATTTTGCCTTGGTTTCTTTTGAGATTGTTAATCAAGACTTAAAATGTTTTTTTTTTAATGCAATACATGATGAGGCCATCATAACTTAGGGCTGAGCATTCTGATGCAGCTCTTGCAGCATGAATACCATAGCCCCCCAGAATGTAAACAAGACTAAATGCAGGCAAGTCCTTATCTACCACCAAGGATAGTGGCTTTCACACTTGGGTTAACAGGGTGAGTTATATTAAACTAGAGCTTGCCAAACTTCATCATTCATCTGTTATCCTCACAATTTTCCTACATGCACTTGTGCCATCATGGTCTGGTAGTTTGCTTTAAGCTAATTCACTTTCTTCTATTGTACATATCTCTAAGTGGTAAAATAAAATGCAGATTATGATACCAAATGGTAAACCAGTATTTGTACACATTAAAACAAATTAATCATTAACTTTGTGTGCTGCTTAAAAAAACCTTGCACAAGAAAAACAGTGCTGGGGGAATAGCAATACCAAACTTCAAATTCTAGTACGAAGCTATGGTAATAAAACAAAAACAAAAACAAAAATGAAAACAGCTTGGCATTGGCATAAGAACAGGCTTGAGGACCAATGGATAGAACTGAAGACCTAGATATGAACCTGCAGAACTATAGCCACCTAATCTTTGACAAGGGAGCAAAAAAAAAAAAAAAAAAAAAAAAAAAAAAAGGATGTAAGAAAGACAGCCTCTTCAACAAATTGTGCTGGAAAAATTGGTTAAATACCTGTAAAAAACTAAAGCTAGACCATTATATATCACTGCACCAGACTTTAATTCCAAATGGGTCAAAGACCTTGAGGTAAAAGCAGTTACCCTGGAGCATTTTAGGAAGGAATAGCATTTTAGGAGAAACACTAGGGCTCCTTGCACAGGTTGAAACTTTCTTAATAAAGACCCAGAAACACAACAAATCAAAGAAAGGTTGGACGAATGGGACTGTGTGAAACTGCAGAGCTTCTGCATGGCAAAGTACATAGCTTGCAAGAAAACAGAAAGCCCATAGATTAGGAGAAGGTCTTCACTGGCCATACAATAGACAAGGGCCTCATATCTAAAATATACTGAGAATACAAAAAATTAAATTCCCCCAAAACAAATTCTCAAAGAAACAACTGCCCCATTAATAAGTGGGCTAAAGACTTAAAGAGAGACTTCTCTTTAAGAGGAAATGAGAATGGCCAAGAGACATGTGGAGAAGCTGTCAACATCACTGGCCATAAAAGAAATGCTAATCAAAACAACACTGAGATTCCATCTCACCCCAGTAAGAATGGCCATTATCAAGAAAACTAATAACAACAGATGCTGGTGGGATGTGGCCACAAGGGAATGCTACTACACTGTTGATGGGAGTGTAAACTTGTTCAACCACTCTGGAAAGCAGTATGGAGATTCCTTAAAAGGCTAAACATGGAGCTCCCCTATGACCAATCCCACTTTTAGGCATTTATCCAAAGGCCATACTAAAGACCATACTAAAGCTATCATCACAACCATGTTCATTGCAGCACTATTTACCGTAGCTAAAATATGGAACAAACCCAGATACCCCTCCGTAGATAAATGGTTGAAGAAATCATGGTATATATACACAATGGAATTCCATGCTTCTATTAGAAAGAATGACATTGCTCCATTCATAAGGAAATGGAAAAACTTGGAAAAAAATCATACTAAGTGAAGTCAGCCAGACCCAAAGAAACATATACTCTATCGTTTCCCTCATTGGTAATAATTAGTACACGACTAGGATAGTCCTAGAAGAAGATCATAATAGCTCAATAGCTATGTACTTATGATCACAGAAGATGATACTAAGTGAAAAGTGGTTTATCATTGTTGTTGTTATTTTTAATGCAGTGTGTGAAATTATTTCTTTCTTCTTTTGTTTATATTCCCTATGGTTTAACCTCTGTTGTCATTGTATTTGCTTTTGGTACCCTGGATATTGTATATATGTTTGTCTGAATTACAGAAGGGTAAGGAAACATCAAAATGGTGAAACAAAGGGTAAAATGAGAACCAATTCAGCAGCAATACTTAGAAGACATGATGTTATAAACTAACTGTACAACTTGGGGGGAGGGGTAGGTGAGGAGGGAATGGGGGAGAAAATGAGGGAGGAGCTATCAGGTTTGACAAGAAAGGCACTCACTACCATATGTATGTAACTATAACCCCTCTGTACATTGCCTTGGCAATAAAAATTTAAAAAATCTTGCATAGAATCAACTGTGAAAATTTAGAAGTTGGGCAGTGCTTTCAAATTGCACTTTTATAGAATTAAATTATTTCATTGTAGAAATGTTAGATTTGCATTCCATTTGGTAGCATATTTTGAAAATTGAAATAAAAAAATCTATATTTAGTTCCTGTGTAAGCTTTGAGTTCTTTGAGTGTGCTTTCATATTTATATAAAAATACTTTACTCTGTGTATGGCATACATTTATGTGACAATATAATATATTATTAATGTAATAATATATTAGAGCCTACCAACATGATTGTTCAAACTGCTGTGATACTAATAATTATATGAGATTAAGAAAATTTCAACAATCTCTGTGTCTGGTGCTCTATCACTTGAGCCATACCTCTACCCCTGCTTTTTGCTGGTTATATTGGAGATGGAGTCTAGTGGACTTTTATATTCTGGATGGCCTTGAACCACCATCCTCTGAATTTCAGCCTCCCAAATAGCTAGGATTGTAGGTACAAACTGCCTGTACCTGGAGTTCAGTTTTTCTTTTTGTGCTGGTCTTGGGGTTTGGCCTCGGGGCCTTGGTGCTATCTCTGAGCTATTTTGCTCAAGGCCAGAACTCTATCACACCTCCATTTTTTTTTTTTTTGGTGGTTAATTGAAAATAAGAGTACCATGGGCTTTCCTGCCTAGGCTGACTTTAAACTGTGATCCTTAGATCTTAGCCTCCCAAGTAGCCAGTATTACAGGTGTGAGCCACTGGTGCTTGGCTCATCTTATTTTTAATATACAAAAAAAGGCAAACCACAAGGGGCAACAATTCCACAGCCAACAAAATCTTTTTGATGTGACTAAAAAGTTAAAGTATAGCTGGGTCTGGTGGCTTGACTCTGTAATCCTAGTTACTTGAGAAGCTAAGAATGGGAGCATGGTGGTTCTGGGCCAGTCTTCATAACCTGCTGACTGTACTTCTGGCTTACTTGCACAGAGCCTTGCAGAGTTGCCAAGTGCTTTTACTTAAAGAAAGAATATTGTTGGAAATATTTCAAGATATTAGGATGAGAATAAGGACATCAACTGAAAAAGAGCTTAAAAGGAACTCAATAAGGCAAGATTCTACTTGTGCAAAGGGAGTTCTACTAACAAGTAAGCCAGTGTCCTGGATGTGCAGGTTTTATTTCAACATGTTACTGGCCTTATTTTTCCTCATTATTTACAACTCCCAATCTTGGATGATTGGCTAGTTTGAAAGGAGTTAAATGTTTATTTGAGCCGTCAGCCTAAATCAGAACACCTAGCCAAAACTTGCCAGAAAATTCTTACTGAACTGGCACTTGAGCCAGATCTCTAGCCCCTAGACAAACAATTCTTATAACAGGAAGTGGCTTAAGTAAGAAAGTCTCTTGCAAGATGGTAGCTACCCTTAAAATGGCAGTGCTTTTATGATATAACCACTTGGACAGAAAATATTCTAACTCATAATATGAATTTCAATTGTCAACTATATATATAACTATATATATAGTTATATAGTTATACACACACACATACACACACTCACACACACACACACACACACACACACACGTAGTGCTTTCTCTCACTGCCCTTAGTTACATCTTTTGCTTTACTACTTAGGTCTCATGGATTTTGTGGCATAATTTTGTATTGCCCTAGTATACTTCTTTAGAATTAATTATAAACAATTACAACTGTCCCTGGATTGTGAATTTCTCAAAGGACCTGTAAAACAATGTGAATATTGTCAGAATAAAAATGAAGTTGCTTGTGTCAACCCTCATACAAAGAAGTAAGTAAAATCAGCAGGTTATGAAGGAAGAGTTCTCAGGTCTCAGTGCCTTTTAGTAACTATTACAAAACACTTCCAGGACCACAACCTTACATAGCAACCTTATACACTAGGTACATGTACAAGCACATCTGCTCTACAATTGTCTGTCTAACCTTAAAGTGATACAGCTCTCCTTAGTACTCAAGCTTATATTTCAAAACATATGATGGAGTCCTCTCCTTTTTTTATCTTAAAAACCCTCCACTTGTCCCAACTTCTTTGAAGATACCCATAGTTGACCATGATGTATGACCTCCTATTGCTATGCTTGTCCCAAATAAATATCATGATTCTTTGAATAGCCTCTCATTTCTTGATTTTTAGGTTTACAGAATACACCACGTTCTGCAAATTTTTGTATTTTCAGAGCTTCATCTAGTGCAGAGTATTGTGTTTGCTTTGTTGGGAGCCAGTAGAAAAACTGAGCACTGGGCAATTTTGTATTTTTATTTTTATTTTCTACTGGCTTGGCACATGTCTTCCTCAGCAGTACTATTTATTAAGTAAAAGCATATGTTGTCCTCATCAAGGAATAATTATTAACCAACAAAATTGTGTCTAAAATTTGGCAAGGTACCACTGCCTCTGACATCCTTCCTCTTCTCAGGTCTGCCACTCTCCAAGTTCATGTCCTCATTAGCCTTTCTGGGGTCTACTGCAAGAGTGTTGTACTCTTAATGGCAAACACCTGACCCATTTCTACTGTGAGCCTCTGCTCATACATTTCTCCCCACCTGGAAGCCCTTTCCCTCATCATTTCGGCAAGCTCATTATCACCTGTATTTCAAGCCCTCCCTAATGGTCCCTTCTGGCAAAGTCCTTTCTGGAGGGAATGGAGTTTAGGAATGCCGTCTTCTAAAATTCCCCAATGTACTGTATTTATCCCCCCCTCCCCACATATCATAGATACTTACAAACAAGTTTCACTCATGTGTATTTTGTTCTCTTTGAAGGAAGAATTTGTGTTGCGTTAGTTTTGTCTATCAGAGCTAAAGGAGTAGGCAAAAGAATAGTTTTCACGACTGCAGTCAATCATTCTGCCCCTGCCTGAAACAATTTACAAGCGAGTCACTGTCATAATTAGAAAAGAATCCTAGAATTTTGAATCAAGTTCATTCTTTTAACCAAGTAAAAAAAAGGAAATGACTCCTATTTTCATTAGTTAGATACACTAGTGTTGGAACACTATGTGTTCCTAGGCAGACTTCTCAGTATCTCACCTCCCCTCGCTTATGTTTTGTAATCACGTTTCGAAACATAGCATCCTTGAAGAACAAAATCAAGTAAGATGGCAAAGTTCGAGTTGTCATTATTATTATATTTGTGGTATTGTTGCCAAATGATGCTGTCACAAAGCTTGTAAACAGGAAATTGAAAGGCATTTGAATTGAGGAAGGAAGTTATAACTATTTTGTGGTTGATAAACCAGTCTCACAATGCAGAATTTCCTGAAAGCAGGATCTATGTCTTATCTAGCATCTTTAACCCTTAACATTGTAATTGGTATAGGAAAGATATATTAAAAGGTGTTCAGATGTAGCCATTGGCACTTGTTGATTGTGATAACAGTACTTCTCTACAGCTAAGGGTTGAATATGAAGTATCCCCCATAGTGTTCCCATGTTGAAGACTTGATCCCCAGCTGGTGGTGCTGTTGAGAAGTGACTGGATCACATGGGTACTGACTCTTTTAATGGATTAAACCATTCATTAGTGTGTAACTGACTGAGCTTAGCTTTAGAAAGTAGGTCACAAAGGGTATGTATTTGAAGAGCATCTTGTTCCTGGACCCTTTTCTTCCTTCTCCTCCTCCTCCTCTTCCTCTATCTCCCCTCCTCTTTCCTCTTTTTCTCCCTGCCTAATTCCCTCTCTCTCTCTTTCCTGGCCACCATGAGGTGAGAAAGTTTCTTCTTTCTTTACCACATCTTTATGTCATGATGTTTGGTCTCACTGCACAGCTGGAAACAATAGAGCTAGCAGACCATGAACTGAAACCTCTGAAACTTTATCCAAAATAAAATTAAATCTTCCCTTCTTTGAGTTGTTTTCTTAAGTTACAGCCACAAAAAGTTAACACATACATCAAATGACCACTAGGTGACTAGTAATGCCTTAGAGCCTTTATAACTCCCTCTTCTAGATCATTTGAGCATTCTTGTTAAAACATAAGCTATGGTCCTATTTGTAGGAGAAGGTCCTTAACTTCCCAGTGGTCACATAAGTAGGATGAGGCCATCCAATAATGAGTCAAGGTTATCTGATTCTTGAGCAGAGGCTCTTAGCCACTGCTATATATATTGCAACACTGCCCTTACCCCCACCCCATGTAAGAAAGTTAATGTAGTGATTTAGGTCCAGGACTGGGGAAGGGTAGGAAGATGGTGAGGCAGAGAAGGAAGCAATATTCAGTTGTCTTGTGTAGAAGAATCAGAACCGCAGGTGAAGAGGAAAAGCGATGATTTTTAAGAAGAGTCATGCAGAGTCAAGGTAAAGGGCCCAAGTATGCGATTCATAGTGCCATAACTTTCCAGCACTTCAGGCATAAGACAGCTTTCCTTGTAGGTTTTCTAACAGGCTATGACCACAGCCAGCATCAGTGGACTGCAAGGCAGGCCTGAACCGTAACAGCAGTGCTAATGGGAACTTGGCTCTGCCCCAAGCCAGTATGGAAAGTGGCTGTTGGCTCTTGTAAAAATCCTTGGTCCAGGTCATTTTTCCACAAGAGAAATTCACTGCCCCAAAGAAATGCCATCGCTGGTACCTGGTGCCAAACTCGAGGAAAATCAAGTCGTGAGACTTTCTCTCCCCTACTTGGGTGAAATGACAGATAGCAAAAGAGCTTTCAGTTTCCTCTACCCCAAAAAAGTCTGCCAGAGATATAAATATTTAAAAACAGGAGCTAGACTGAGAGGGTTAGCTTTCACTGTGTCTTCTTTGGCAAGCGTTCGATCCACTCACCAGATATCATTTTATTCTGTGTAATGGAATGGCAGTTCTGGGTCGCACATCCCAACTTCTGACATGATGAGTGGAAAAAAAAGATGACTGTGACCCTAAGAAACTATTTTTGTAGTTTGAAACAGACACAGACTCTGGTTGTGAATGCCAGACTGAACATAGCTTTCAGAGCTTTTGCTAGTTCTTCCCCCCCACCCCGCTGTTTCCTTATTTTTATCTTGCACTAAGAAGTCCTTTTTCTGATATCGGTCCAGTATGATGACTCCTTTCCCTAACATAGTATTCTTCATTTATTATTACTTTAAAATTAAAAAAGAAACAATGGTTTTCATCTCAGAGATTGGTTAAGCAAAGAACCGGCCTACAAAAGTACAGTCTGTTTTCTCTATTGTTTCTCTCACATTACTTGCCTAAACTGTACATCTAGGAGGCAATTCAAATGATTAATTTTCTTTTTTTCATGTAGAAAAGGTGGCTGCAACCCCTCGTGCAATTAAATAGGTTTGAACATCATAAATGACCTTCACAATCTAGGCCTTCAAAATTTTAGATGGATTAGAGGAAACTAATGAGGATTGGAAATAGGCTTTGGACTAAAACTCTCATAATACAAATCCACAGAAAACCTCCGAAACTCTAAAGTACAATTAACCCAATCCCCAGTCCTTTAACTTTATATATGACTCACTTTTATTTCCTTGTGTTCTATTTTCTTCCTAAAACAACATCTGACTTCCAGTGGATGTTTTTCTCTCCTTTTTATTTTTTTAAAATATATTTCTTAGTCTCTTTTTCTTTCACTTGCTTCTTGTTCTTGTTCTTCTTCTTTTTGTTCCAAATTGCTCGATCCACAGAGTCCCTTTTAATATGGCTTAGGACTCAGAAGAGTTAATAGGCAAAGGGGGGAGGAACCCACTTGTTTTAAGCCTGGAGCCTGTCACCTTTTCTTGGCAATTACACTGCTAATGGCTGGGTCCCAAGCAAAGTGGCAAAGAATATCTCTTCTCACGTTCCCAACTCACAGTGCATTCCCAAATACCAGATGGTGTTTTTGGAATCCATTTCACTATGTTTGATATGACAATACTTTTGTATAATGTTAAATTATATATAACTATTGCAAATAGCTAAGATCAGAACAACCAAGAAGCGGAAAATTAGACATGAGAAGGAAAGATAGAAACTAAAGACTGTGGACTTTCATCTGCCCTCATTGTGCCCTGTTCCCCTTGGATTTTCTTTTAATCTGAAGAGGATTGGCAGGGGGGTTTGGGTGTGCAGGAGGAGGGGTATGTGTGCAGCCTGGAGGAGCACAGGGGGATGGGAGGAGTGAAAACTAGAGCTGCTGTGTTGTTGGAGTGAAATTACATTGATTTGGGATCTTGTCTCCCTGCTAGAGTTTGGTATGTATCATGAAATACTTGCCAGACATTTCGAGAGCAGTCATCTCCTCTCAATGGCCAAAACCTTTCAAATAAGCCAAAGAAGACTGATAAAGCCCTTTGACTAACCCCTTTTCGAAATCGTGTTTTTATTCTTTGCAGAGGGATAAACCCATGAGTTAGCAGTCCTGAAAACCTCAGTCATTGCCTTTAGAGCCATTAGAGGGTCAGTGAAAGGGAATACAAATACAGACTCTAAACAGTGTAAAGGAATTCAACAGAAATAGTCCAGAGGCTTTTCCTTCCTTGAGGATGCTTGGATATACTATTTGATTTCTAAAGCAGTGGAGGTAAACTAGACCTTTACAATAAAAATATCTCAAAGAATCCATCCTTGAAACATGTAACACCCACGGAGTTGTATTTCTACTCCAGCTGGCCAAATAGGGTAAACACATCTTCTTAATTTTAATTTTCTGGCTATTTGACAATAGGCAACCTCTGGTCCTCTTTCCCCAACCTTCAAACAGGCCTTATCTTCACAGTGCAGGACTTATTGATTTCAGCCCAGAGTGAATGCATTACAGCCAAGTGATAAATTGCTTAAAATTATTCTTTTTTTTTTTTAAAAAAAAAGGAAAGAAAGAAAATCCTGGAAACCTCTGATGCTGCCTTTTTTGAATGGAGGGTGGGTAGGACAATTTCCAAACTGCATATATCAGAGAGATTCTTTCAGCAGATTGATTCCTTCCTCCGTCCCATTACCAAGCATCAGAGCCAATCATTGGAACCAAAGGCTCACCCTATTCATGCCACTGGATTTTACATGGCAGATGAGCCCCCAACCCCCCAACTACCAGTCCTTGTTCCAGACAAACCTTTCTCTCTACAGTTCCTCCCCCTCTAACTTCCTGCTCCTAGCATATAGCAGCACTGCCCTCCCTGGAAAGCTCCTTGAGCTCCAGTGACTACTACATAATTAACAATAACTTGTAGTAATGCAATTTAAGAGTCCTTTTAATGGGCAGTGATGGTAGAATGTATAGCCCATCTTTCTTTGTCATCTGAGAAAAGCGGCCCCATGCAGAGCTGCTGGTTGCTGAGTGACGCTTTGTTGTCAGCACCAGACACAGTACCAGCTGCATTGGCAGGTAGCCGAAGTGCAAGGAGATAGCTGCCAAACTATGCTATACAAAGGGAGCTGTGCCAGAGAGAAAGGGACCTTTGCATGAGATGGCCTTTGACCCCAGAGCCAGCATGGATCCCATATTCATCCCTTCCAGACAATTGCATCTTTCATTCCACCACAAACTCTGATTAGAAAGGGACTGTTTGTGATGGGGATGGTTAGCTTATAAGTTCCCAGCCAGGGAGTTATTGCATTTTTCTGCCATTTTTTTTTTATAAAAACAGTGACAATATTTTCCTTAATCAGGGATAGGAAGAGATAAGTAATTAAACAAGGATATTTTGAAAAGCAAAACAGTTATGCAAGCCAATGGTGTGGGCAGGGATTCAGGGAAAGTGAAAGGGTTTAGATAATGACCATATGGCTTTTAAAAAGTCAAATGGAAATTGAACTCTCACCTGATCAGGAGGCAGCTTCCCATAAGGAGCTGGACAGAATTGTGCAGTTTTAAAGGAAATTGTCAGTGTGCTCAACACTGCTATAGAATACTTCTTTCATTTCACCAAGCTCAGCTTTTGTTTGGGTAACTTAGATTAATGAGAAACTAATAGCTTGTATATGAATATGTCTTAGCAAGTCACTTTTGTTCTTCCTTGAAAAACATCAGCAATCTTTGGGAAACAGCTTTTATTTTGTGCTTTAAAAAGCCATTTGACATCAGGACCCTTGAAAAGAAGCTGAAAGGCTCAAGTAAGGACCACCTCAAAGTCATGGCAGCTGGTTTTTCAACCTTTCTCTGCTGTCTTGTCTAGTAGGCAGAGAAATTGGTTGTCAACGTCACATAGCGACCACAGTTGCATACCACAACGCACCTAGGAAACACTCTCCTAGCCACTGCTACATAAATGACACAGATTTCAAGGTCTACTTCTTTTCAGACAGAAAAACAAATCTTGTGGTGTATAGTAGCATTTCTGGAACCATCTTCTTTTGATCTACATCCTGTCAAAGGCACTGTTTCTTTGAGGCAAGGGAAAAGCAGGTACCTGAAGGCTAGCCCAGAGGAGTTGCACCTGACTTCAGGCTCCCATATGAAGCCGTCTGTTCTTTATTTTCACTCTATATGAAATGAATGGAATTTGCAGTTGATTAACCTCAAATCTGGAGAAGTGATCCAGTCTGGGGACTACAGCTGGCAGAGCTCAGGCTCCTGCTCCTTCTTAACCAAGTCAAACAGCAACAAGTGTTCTTTCTCCCAAGGTAGAGAGGATCAGAGAAATGGGCATAAGTGGCTACTGTTCCCTGGGTTCAGGGACAACAACAGGAGCAGAGACAGATTGCCTTGTAGCAACTGAGTTCCAAAACTAAAACACTGCTATCCAAATGACAAATGAAACCTGGGACCTGAGAGCTTCTAAGAAAAATAAAAGTATCTCTGCTACATGGAGCCTTTGGCTCTGTAGAGAGGTAGAAGTGTAATGAAAAACTATGAGTTGGAACTAGGCTGCCTGGCTTTGAACCTATTGGTTCCCTCACTTATTGGTTGTGTGACTGGAAAAGTTGACTGACCTTCTCTGTTACTAGACTTGCTACTTTTCTCTTCTGTCAGTTGGAGAGAATCATCATCATCAGGAAATACTAATGAAAATGCTATAAATTAATATTTATAATGTGCTTCACAATAGTGCTTGGCTTATCATAAACTTATATGTATTTCCTTAAAAATAACTCCTCAAAAATACATGGGTTTAAAGACTAGGGGCATGGCTCAAGTCGTAAGTCATACAGCACTTATCTAGTAAGCATGAGGCCCTAGGTTGGATCTCCAATACCTCCAAACCAAACAAAACAACAAGAACAGAACCAAAACATCGATTTATTTTTCAGGAAAAAGTTCAGAAATATTTCTATTAAGGTAATTATTTTTACATATATTAAGGGATATTAGTGTTAGGTGATGGTAGCTACGGCCTGTGATCCTAGGAGGTGAGATCTGAGGATTGAAGTTTGGAGCTCTATGGGATATAAAAGCCCTAGAGACTCATCTCGAATTAACCAGCAAAAAAGAAAAGGAATAGAAGTGAAGGTATGGCTCAAGTGGTAGAACATCAGCCTTGAGTGAAATAGTTAAATAATAGTATGAGGTTCTGAGTTGAAGCCCCAATATTGGTACAATTACAAAGAATAGAACAACATAAAAAGAGACATTAGGTATTTGCTCATCAGTTTCTAAACACAAAAAACAAGGTATCTTGATAATTTGTTTGGCCAACAAAAATATACAGAACTATGTCTCAAGCTAAAAACGGTGGCATATGCAAGTTAAAGAGTTTTTCCTTACTGTTCTGCCTCAAATAGCAAAGGTTGCTGTTTGATTTTCTGAGGGGAAACTTCCACATATGGTATATTTAGTGCATGAAATGTGGCAGTTGGATTCCTGTGTTTTTTTTAATCGTCATATAAACAAATAATTCCAAACATATTTCTTCTTCATGGATTTGTTTCTATTTTGCAAATTGTTTCAGGCATCAATAAACAGGATTACACAAATGTGCACACAACTGCAAAACTCATTTAGTTTAGCAAGTGCTTCTCACATATTCATTTACTCAACAATGCTACTTTGGAGTCATGTCAACATTACTCCATTTCTGCCTCATGACTAATACAGTGTTATTTAAACCCATTTCACATCTTACACCCAAGGAACACCATCAACCTTTGTGGTGTGTCTACCTAAAAGTCGAATTAAGGTAGAGGCCTTATAGAGAAGTGTGAGGTTCTTGTGTCTCTGTAGGGCTGGTGTCCTTAGCCAGAGTTCATAGCACAAGACCACAAAGGGAAAGCTCATTAGAGAAAAAAGCAAAAAGGGAAAAGCGTAGTAGACCAATTAAGGGTCTGTTTTTGTGAGGCATATGGGGTATCCAAGAGGGCAATGCTTGCATTGTCTGTTTTTTCTTTCTTTTTTTAATCAAGGAAAGTGAAAAGAATTTTCCACTTGTAAAAGAATACTCTACTAATTTTGAAATATTCCAAAGTCAGTCCCTCAAAACCATGAATGATACAGCTGGGAAAGCCTGCCACATAATTATGAGAGAATCTACTATTTGGTATGCTGAGTAAGAGCTCTAACCAAGGCATCCAGGAAAACAATACCCGTTATTCACTCAATTTTCCTGAGCTTAAAAAAAAAGGCGAGTGATAACAACATATGCTCTGAATGTGACCCATGCAGTTTAGCTTAAAGGCAAAATAAGATAAAAGTCAGCATTGCACAGAGGGTTGAAACAGAAACATACATATCTATATGCTTTCTTTCCTTCTCCATATGTTACTCTGCAGTGGGAACCATAAGAGTGAGGATCACACCTTTGGCTCCAGGATTCCAAGCCCCGCTCATTTCAGGGAGCAGGTGGTGAGGATTATTCTTACCATTTACAAGTGGCCATGCTCAGTGTTCCCAACTTCTAGTGGATTGAACACAAGGTGCTGCCTTTTTAAAAAAAGTCTTTTTCTGCAAATATTTCACTGATAATGCAAACAAAATGTAGCACTTCAAGGTGGTCTTATTCAATGATAACAGTTAAAAGGATTTGCTTCTTTTCTATCCAACTTGTTTTTCCTTCTTTAACTTGCCACATGTAAAACTCTTGACAGTAAGAATGATGATAGAAAACTTTCTTCTTTATGTATCTCTTTTGGATAGCACTGGAAACCCCAGCTAACCAAAGCCATAAGCCAGGGAAATGAGTTGCTAAATTGAAGGTTGTAAAGCTTGGATAGTTTACAATTGAATCTCACAAGTACCACGGCCTGTGATCCAAACTCTTGGGCTGTGGTTGGGTTAGTGGATGTGCCAACACAAAGAAGGCACTTCCCTGCAATATTGCTCAGGAGAAAGTTTTCATTGAGCTCTGGGATGCTAAGCTTGAAGTCAAGCATAACTGCTTTGGTGACTCTGACTTCCAAGTTGGGCACCCAGGCTTCCCACAGAACAGACCTCTCAAGCAAGCTCCTCCAGGCAAGGGATTTCATCAGGAACCACTAGTTGTCTGTAGCTTTCCAGCTCTCTGAACCTGAGCTTCCATTTGCTACTAGTAGTCTTATGTGACACCCTTTCTGAATTTGACACTGGATTTAGGGAAGGGGGGCATTTAAAAATTATCAAAACCATTTTGCTTCTTAGGTCTGTGTAACAGAGAAGCGCTCACTTTGTTGAAATTACATTTATAAAAATTTGTGGCTGTGGCTCAGATTACTCTGAGATTCTTGATGAAACCCAACCCAGTGTGAAATAGAGAGACACTCCATGGGGGCAAAGAAGTCCTTGATTTTTTTCTTTTTTAGGAGGAACATATAGATCTATTGGTGGGGGGGGGGCGGGCAAATCCATCCTTTTCTCTTCTGATAAGCCCCAAACCCCAAATGGAAAATCCCCAAACAAATAAAGGAACAAGAAGATGTATTTGTCTAATAATGATGATGACAGCTAACATTTATGAGTGCACCAATCCTTTAGTATGTACTTTGTGTCACACAACCTTTAAATGTTAGGAGAAAACAGACTTACAAAAATTTAAGTAATTTCCTCAAGGTCAGGCAAGAAAGGCTGTTGAGTTTTATGGCTGTATGTCTTCTGAGTTAATTACTGCTTATCATGTCCAGTATTATTTATGTGGATTATTATAGCCTGATAAAAATAAGAAGAGAGGGCTGGGGATATAGCCTAGTGGCAAGAGTGCCTGCCTCGGATACACGAGGCTCTAGGTTCGATTCCCCAGCACCACATATACAGAAAATGGCCAGAAGCGGCGCTGTGGCTCAAGTGGCAGAGTGCTAGCCTTGAGCGGGAAGAAGCCAGGGACAGTGCTCAGGCCCTGAGTCCAAGGCCCAGGACTGGCCAAAAAATAAAAAAAATAAAAAAAAATAAGAAGAGAATGAGGGAGAATGCAAGAGTTTCATGAAAGTCACATCTTTGCTCTTTTGAGATTGAAATTCCTAAGTCTGAGGGTTGCCTTCATCAACTTCTTTTCTTTAGCAGCTAGACCAAATTTCACCACAAGTTCTCACCCAATAAAAGCTTACTTAGTGAGTGGATATCTGAAATGGTTTGTTTTTTAATTCTCAGAAAACATATGAGCCCCTATATGAATTTTTGGTGACAATTGTTAGAAGTGTGGTTGGTTTTCCCAGGCATTGAGCTGGCTCCCCCTTCCTCTAGTAGCCTTTGTACACTCATGGCAAGAAAACTCAACAGACTGCATAAACCATGATTAGGTACAGGATCGTGAACTAAGGAAGAGTGTGCCACTAGCAGGTAGAGGAGGAATTCAAGAGAGATTTGGTTTCTTTAGAAGAGGGAGAAGTAGGTGCCAGGAATTCTGGAAAAGAGTATACTGCAGCTTCTATATCTGTCCTTAATAAGCTTGTGAAATGGTACTCAATATAATTAATCACTAGGAAAATGCAAATCAAAACCACAATGAGATATTGTTTTATACCTAGTAGGATAAGAACAAACAAATAGGAGAGAATAGGTAGTTTTGTCCAGGGTATGGAGAAATGGAATCCTTGCACAGTGCTGGTGAAAATATTAAACATTGATACAGCAATTACAGAAGACATTATGTTGATTTCTCAAAAAGCTATATGGAATTATCATACTGCATAGTGAACTAAGATAACTAAATGTGGGGATATGAATAAGTATATGCCTGCTCATGATTATAGCAGCATCAGTCATGATAGTTCAAAGGTGCAAACCACCCAGTGTTCATCAGTGGATGAACAAATAAACAAAATGTAATGTTAACATATAGTGTGGTATTTTTTATCCTCAGTAACATTGGAAAGTCTGACAAGGATGAACTTTGACAAATTATGCTAGGTGAAATAGTCCAGACTGAAATTACAAATATTTACAATTCTACTTAAGTGGTGAATCTAGACTAGTGAAATTTATTGAGAGGGGATGAGTTGCTGGGCATGTAAGAATGGGGAGTATTATTTATTGTGTATAGAGTTTTAGATGTAAAGAATTTTAGACATGGGTAGTGGTGATGGTTGCATAACATTGGGAGTGTACTTAATCCCACTGAATTGCACACTTATAAAAATGGTTATTATCATGCTATGACTCTATCTTCACACAATTAAAAAAACACTATTGTCAGATACTGTGCAGTGGGGTGGAAGCGAGAACCCAGGATAGGCCTAATCTCTAAGGATGCTTTAACAGGTTCTCAGTGCCCACCTTCTTGGTAAAAGATTGGGCAAGGGTGCTGATGACCTTTTGGGCAGCTCCCAGGGCTGGGGAAGTATGTGGCAGCTGAAGGGCCCCAAAGGCGTTGTGTTTCCTGAGCTTACTGGTGAATCCACCATCTGGCACCAGGGCTCAGAGCTCCTAATCTCTTCTTTGAACACCTTCTGAATTTGAGTGGGTCTAGGGATGCTGAGCATGAAAACCTCTGGCCTCAAACACTGGTTCTCCTTCATCATTGCTTTCAGATTTAGTATGAGATCTGTGCTAGAAGAAGCAATATTGTTTATTTTAGGCTGAGTTGAATGATATCTCTTTTGAACAAGTTCTCCCTAGTTATCCTGAGGATATTAATAAGGTCCATCTGAATCAGAAACCCAGTGTGTGCTAAAAAGGCATATAAGTTTTTTTTGTGGTAGGCAGTAAAAGGAGAGGACTTTTCAGCAATTGACTAGAAAATCTTGAAGAACCAAGGTGTAGAACTTAAGTTCAGTCACTTCAGACCTAAAATGACATGGATAATGATATCTTTTGAATATTTAAGCAAGAGCATCTCAATTAATGAATAGTTCTGTGAATATCTTCCTGTTTGTATTATTTTCAAGATTTTACAACTTTCTTTGCACAACTGTTCTAGCCACTGACATCTTTCCCCTAAACCTGTGAAGGAGCAGAGCACCAAGTCTGTCCACTGTACCCAGGGTAAATTGGCTAAAAGTTCCTTAAACACAGGCCCATGTCTTATTTCCTATCAAACCCTCTTTTATCTTAGTTCTGAACACAGGAAATTTCCCAAGAGTTCTTGCTGTACAAAAAACTTTCAGTTAATTTCTTAAGGTCATGTTGGAAACAATATCTTGACATAAACTTCAACTGTTCCTGACAGATTCCTTCTGGGGCATCTGTCTATATCCTGTGAGCTGAAATATCTCTTAGCCAAGTGACCACAGTTTGTCTACTGAATGCCTTGATGGTTTCCCTGTTGATAAAAAGGTACTCATCTCCATGGGCAGCTTTGTAAGTAAAAGGACGTGTCCATCTACCAAGAGGCATATTTCAGGCACTCCTCTGGTACCGGGCTCTCTGGAATTCTGGTTTCCTCACTCTTTGCTTTCCTTGTCAGGTGATTCCTTACCTGCCTTCAAGACTCTCTGTAGGGCAGACCTCATTTTATCTCATGGCTTTCTATTGCTATCTGATCAGGCAACCCCATTCCTTGTTCCATCCTCCCAGGCCTCCCTGCTGGGTCCTGAGCCTTTGCTAGCTAGGGGCCCCTCCTTTTTCACTCCCAGCTCCATTCACACAGCTTCTCCCCTTCCCATCTCTCTATCACAGTCTGCTCTGTTTCCTATTAGGGGAGCGTGCATTTTAAATGTCTCAGCAGCCACAGCCCACAGTGCCTCTGCTCCCGCCATCCACCCCCTCCCCCCCAGCCCCTTTCCAGAGTCAGACACTAGAGTAGGGAGCATCAATTTACAGTTGCTGGCCAGATACCAGATGTTCTTGGTGGAAGCAAATTGTCATAGAAAATGTTTGTCATTTCAGATAAAGATCAATGCTAAAAGTGGTAAGGATGGAAAGGAAAAAAAAGAACTACACTTTTTATTGTTGTTTTCATAATTAATAACAGTCTCAGTCAGTTTCCTCTCCTGTTTTTCCTCATCCGGTTAGGAATGATTACAAACTTTCTTCCTGAAGCTTCCCCAGTGGATAGTCCTTATCTGCCCCGACACACCGCAGTAACAGGGCTGGGAAGGGATTTTCATTAGATAATGGAGACAAGTGAAGGCTAATACAGGTTTACTTCCCTTATCTGGAATGCTTGGGAGTAGAAGTCTTTTAGGTTTTAGATTCTGTAATATCTGCACACATATGAGATACCTTGGGGTGGCACTCAAGGCTAAATTCCAAATTCATTTATGTTTCTTACACACAGAGTCCAAAGGTAATTTTACACAATGGTGTTAGTGATTTGGGGGACATGTGCACATGCACACATACACACACACACACTCCTTTAGTGCAAAGGTGCCATGGACTGTTGGGTGGAAACTGGGTGGTAACTGGGATACCATACAGTGTAGCCTTGTAATTCTGATGAGATTGGAACTAGAGTTAAAAAAAATAAAGACAAGATGGCACACACCCCATAGACTATTACTCATCCATAAGGAAAACTAAAATTATATTACCTGCAGGCAAGTAGATGGAACTGGAGATCATTGTGTTGAGGGAGATAATTCATGATCTAAAAGCCAAGTATCACATATTTTACAGTTTTGTAGAATTTATACCTAAAATGATAATGAAATGATGAGGATGATGAGGATGGTAATGATGATAATAATTACAGAACACAAATATAAAAGGGGAAATCCAGAGGAAAGCAGGGGAGGAAAGGAGACTGAGGAATAAAGGGATAAAAAACATAACACACATATGAGGACAGCATATGAAACTCACTAAACACTGTTAGGAGGGAGGAAAGGATCATGGGAATATTGGGGAAGGTTGAATTTGTTCAGGGTACACTGTGGCATCTACACCATGGCTAAAATGAAGCCCTCTCATATTATGAAAGTATATTAATTTAAAATAAAATCAATTAATGAAAAATCTTAACTAGCTCAAGGTCCCACACTAAGATTGGGGAGCGATGCTTACCTTTAAGTTATTCTTGGAGACTCATCAAGCAGATTAGTAGCATGTTACAGACATTGTAAGTTTCAGGAGTCAATAAAAAGAGCTTTCCTTGGCTAGTCTTTAGTATATCCTAAGCTATCTACCACAACAAGTAGTGTTTTTGCAGAACATGCTTTCAGAAAACCTGGCACAACACAACAAAGATCAGCACCATCTCTATTCACTCAGAAGTGATCGATTTGTATTCCCCAAAACTTCAAGATGAACTGCAATTATTCTTGAAGTCATTTCAGGGGTCATGGAGAATGTCTAGGCCATCTCACTGAGAGATGGATCCTTGAGGCATGAGTGCATATTCTGGCTTGGGGATTTGTATTGATTTCATCTTTGAAGGGAGAAAAATAACTCTCTATGTTAACCAATAAATGATGCCTTGTAAGGTTAGAGGGAAAATCCAGGAATTTCATGTGAAGATTAGGTAAAATAAGTCATTACTTAGATGATATCTATATGCATCCTTAGTGGGTGCTGCGGCTAAGAACAAAAGTTGGAGAATAGTTAAAATATTTTTCAGCAAAGAGAGCAAAATCAATTGTGGAAAGAGAAGTGAGTGGCATTTGCCTTTGGATTCCAATGCTTCAGGTTCCTCATGGCTTCTTTCTTTTGCTTCTGGTCCTCTCTGCTTCCTGGGCAAATATGGGGGCAGAACTATCCAACTCTAAACACTCACTTTTGCTCAGGTGCCTTCGAACTCTTCTAGGACCCAGGGAGGAAGTTGATGACTCCTTCTAAAGGAAGGTGCACATGCTGTGGCTGTGTATACATAGGTGACATGTCAGTGATAGAAACTTAGATTCTACACCTCCTTCTACAGCATGAAGGTGATGGCCTACCTCACCTAAGTGGGACAATTGAGGAAATCATGTGAAGTAGGTCAAATGGGAGATTCTTTACTTTTTGAGGTAGGTTAAATAGCCCTCCTGCTTTCCTCTTTTGGTAGGGCAGAGTGGGACAACTTCAGCTACCCCAGCCCAGATCCACGTGCTGGGTGGCACAGTTATCAAGTTCCCTCCGAAAACAATGGAAAGGGAGCAGGGTTCACATCAGAAGGAGGCGTGGCAGTAACCAGAGCTAGAGTCCTCAGCCACACCCAAGCCCACCTCAAGCACTCAATATTGTGAAGGAAGGGAGGGAGGAAGAGATTTCAGCACACCGTGGGCACAATAGGATAGAGAGGAATCTGAGGGCATTTGTTTTTGTACTCATGATCTTCCTTATGTAACTGTAACCCCTCTGTACATCAGGTTCACAATAAAATTTAAAAAAAATGAAAAAGAAAAGAAAGGAGTCTGATCCACAACTTGAGATGAGATTACAGCTCTTTTAATAAGCTCTTTCTGCAGATACTGACATAGCTTAAGGATCTGATTCCAGTGTAGCTCATTTCAGACCTCCAATGTTTAACCCCCAGGGCTTGTAGTAATAATAGAATTCATTGGAAAGTGACTTAAAATGTTTTGATTATTCCAGACTATGCTAAGCGGCCACATGCATTTTTCTCTTGTTTATAGGGCAACAGAACTACTACAAGAATAGAAATTGTTATCAGTTTTTCTCTAAAGTTTTGTATTGCATACCAAAATCAATGGGGACATCTCTGCCTACTTTCCTGGAGAGGAGGGACTGGGGGAGAGAAAAAGAGAACGGACTGAAGAAACTCACCATCCACAAGAAGGGTCATAATTTTCTATTTAAGGGGATTTGTCTCCAGTTCAAGTTCAAAGGAAACACCATAAAACTTGGGACTACCTTGGAGTAGTATGATGGCACGGGGAAATATTAGTAACTTTTTTCCAGTATCAATTTTTCTTTATTTTTAAATTTGAACATTGAAAATAACACTACCTATACTCAGAAAGGTTTCAATGAATGTTTGAAAAGTCACGCAATTCCTGGCACACAGTATAGTGTCCAATAAATGCTAACTTCTTATTTCTAAATTTAAAGTCAACATAGTCATAAAGCAATGTTCAGAGCAATGATTCTGAACCCATCAACTCCTCAGGCATGAAAGAAAGACTCAGCCTAATATTTGTTGGGGCAGGAAAATATGCTGTTAGGTTTTATAAAGAATGTCAGTAACTTAGAAAGTCACCAATGCTAATTAAATATCCATTTTCTTAGCATGGTCTATTTACCCCTCAGCTCATGTGCGTGTAGCCAAGTCCTTGAACTCTGGCTTCAATGGCACTGCATAGAACACATTGAACATTCTTTCTTCTTATATCTTGTTGCTTCTACAGGTTCTGTTTGCTTCACTGAGATGTCCACATCTCTCCCTGAAGAATTTCTATTAAGACCTAGCTCACATCCCAGGATGGGATTTTAATGTCCCTTTAGACATCTTGTGCAAACCTTCATCATACAAGTTGCTACTGGAGTATAACTTCCTGTTCCCTTGTCTGTGTATTGTTTCAATAAGTATTGGTAAAAAGATTCATATATCTTATAAATATTTATCAAACTTCTACAAATTCAAATTCAGATCAGTCACACTGTGTGTGTGTGTGTGTGTGTGTGTGTGTGTGTACATGAGTGTGTATTAATACCAAAGCTTGAACTCTGGGCCTTACACTCTCGCTTGGATTTTTACTCACAGGGTACTGTACCACATGAGCCATGCCTCCAGTTCCAGTTGATTTATTGGAGATAAGTGCCTTGTGAACTTTTTCTCTGGGGCTGGCTTTGACTCTTAATTCTCAGAACTCAGCCTCTTGAGTAGCTAGGATAATAGGTATACACTACTGGCTCCTGCCTTTACTTTTCTTTTCTTTGGCCTGGATGTAGGTTTGAATTTGGGTCTTTTGCTCTTCCTTAGATTTCCTGCTCATGGCTTGTGCTCTACTACTTGAATCATGCTTCCAGTCTGGCATTTTGATGGTTATTTTGGAGATGGGATCTTACAGACTTTTCTCTTGAACCAAGATATTCCACGTCTTGGCCTCTTGAGTAGCTATGATTACAGGCATGAACTGAGAGTTCCTTTCTTCCAATCTGTACATTCCCCCACTAATCTTAAGTCTAAAACAAAGTGGAACCTAAACTTCAGTCCTTCCCTAAGTCCTAATCTAACACAGTTACTGTTAAAACATAAACACTGGGCTGGGGATATAGCCTAGTGGCAAGAGTGCCTGCCTCGGATACACGAGGACCTAGGTTCGATTCCCCAGCACCACATATACAGAAAACGGCCAGAAGTGGCGCTGTGGCTCAAGTGGCAGAGTGCTAGCCTTGAGCGGGAAGAAGCCAGGGACAGTGCTCAGGCCCTGAGTCCAAGGCCCAGGACTGGCCAAAAAAACAAAACAAAACAAAAAAAACAAACATAAACACTAACTCGATCTTCAGGTTAATCCTAATATTAACGTGACCTTAGCCCAAACTTTAACTTTAGCCCCAACCTTAGCTCTACATCAGACATAGACCTCATTGCTGTGACTTTATGTGTGTCTCAGTGACCTGCAATATGAGCTCTGACACGTTAGTAAGAGCTGCCTCCAGTGAGGCTGATACCTCCTCAGTTGGGGTCCCTACAAGGGAGTGAGTGGGATCTGCAGGCTCACTGGTGGGAGACAGATTCATCTGTTATCTACATGTGTTGTGTAAATAACAAAATCTCTTTGTATTTCACTAAGGTGAAATACACTAAGGTATAAGATGAACAAAATTAAATTCCGAACACAAGTTTTCAACAAATATACCATGATGAAAATACCAAAGCACCTACCAGTGCTCAAAATACCAAACAAAGCACGTAACAACTGTCCTCAGGGACAGCTGAGGCTGCCTCTGGGGTGAGCTTGGGCTCTGTCTGAGACCCAGCTCCTTTTTTGTACCTCTTATGAACTGACTCAATACACAAGTATTTCCCATGCAAGAAATGTAGAGAACTTTAGGTAGGGGGGGGGGTGGTGTTGCTGAGTGTTAATGCCCTTGCCTAACATGTACAAGGACCTGGCTTACTTAGTGATTACATTTTCTGGAAACTTGGTATAATATATTACTTTCTTACAAAGAGCATATCATTATCTCATAGGTTTACATGGAATTTAGTAGTTAGAAAGTTAATTCTCTGCTATATAAATTTCACTATGCTCTAATGAAGCCACAGACAAACTCAATACATTTAAGACTTTGATATGGAGAGCCTTGCAGCTGTAAGTTAACTTGGGAAACAACTTATTTTTACAGTGTTTAAGATATAGTGAGAATGGGCTGGGAATGTGGCTTAGCAGCAGAGTGCTTGCCAAGCATGCATGAAGCCCTGGGTTCAATTCCTCAACACCACATAAACAGAAAAAGCCAGAAGCGTCACTGTGGCTTAAGAGGTAAAGGGCTAGCCTTGAACAAAAAGAAGCCAGGTACGGTGCTCAGGCCCTAAATCCAAGCCCCAGGACTGGCAAAAAAAAAAAAAAAAAAAAAAAAAAGATACAGTGTACAATATCCTTCCACTAAGAATATGTTTATTAAAATCTCAATAATGATCTATTGTCTATTCATTTAAATTACAAACTTTTCTTATTTCTTTGTAATTTATGCTTTGATTTTTGTTACCATTTGGAATAGAGTTTTTCCCCATAAGCCATTTTAACAGCCATCACTTTATATAATTATGTCTGGCAATCGCTTTAATAATCAGTTATTGTCAACAGCTTCTTTTAAAATGTTATTTAGTTCTTTTTGGGTTTTCCAAGTATTTAATCAGGTCACCCCTAAACAACATAATTTAAATTTTTGTTCAATGATTGCACCTTGTATTTCTGTTTCATGTCTTTGGGAGTTTGTCAGAGCTTTTAAGACATTAAGAAATGCTAATGGTAATTGTGAGAATCTTACATACTTATATCACTGGTTTAAATGGAAATAATTGTGTCACTAAGTCTGATGCTGATGATTCTTTGTGATTATTTCCTACTTTTATTGGATATGTCTAGAAAACAAGGAAAGGTCTATGACATCTTCCATTTTGGATTTTCTTCTGTATGCATGTGCATGTGTGTATGTGTGTGACTGTCCATTCACCAGAACATCCATAGTACAGGTTTTGGTAAAGATTGTGTGAATATTCTAAAAGAAAGCATAGTCTATAAGGCCAACACTTTCTGCCACTTTAATATTGCTATTTATGTTTATCCAAATTTTTATGTCATTATTTCTTGTATAGCTGAACACTTAAAAGTTGGATAAATCTGGTTAAATTACACTAACAAATTGTGATTGTGTTAACTTCTCTTTTATATCATTTGATATTAAGTAAAGTGATGCAAAACATATTAATTAGGACTGTACCTTTGCCAGTTTATCAACATAAACAATAAACAAAAATTACTATATTTATGGTCTAATGCCTGATTTGATTGTGTTTGCTTTGAAACCTACTTTATCAAAGTTTTCATTTCATTCTATTTAATAACTCACTCTTGCTTTACTTTTTAAACATTTTTTTAAAGTTTAATTTTATTGTCAAGGTGACATACAGAGGGGTTACAATTATATATGTAAGGTAATGAGTACATTTCTTGTCAAACTCAATACTTTTCATTGTGTTTTGTGAAAGTAGTAGATAGTTGTTACTCCCAACTAAGAATATATATACATATAATACTAAATTTACCACTTATATTTATTGCCATAGAGACTGTTTTGCTAACTTTTGTTGTTATATTTTACTTGATTTCATTTCCTTTTTATTTTGTTGTTGCTATTGCTTTGGAGTGGCATATATAGGACAATACATGCATTTGTATTTCCTTGGTAATTGGGAAGGTATACATCTCTATCCAACTTCAAAATTTCAAAAAGCAGCCTGTGACCTTCATTTTTTAATTATCAAAGTCAAAATTAGGTAGAATTAAAAAATTTGGCCATGTCTTCTATGTGAAAAAAATCATTCATCAAAATTTTACTTTCCTATCCACTTGATTTTGTCGGTCTCTCTCTCTCTCTCTCTCTCTCCCCCCCCCCCTCTCTACCTCTCTCTCCCCTTCTCTCTTCCCCTCTCTCTCCCTCTGTCTCTCCCCCGCTCTCAGGCGCGCGCCTGGGAACTGTCCCCAAGCTTTTTTACTCAAGGCTAATGCTCTACCACTTGAGCCATAGATCTACTTCCAGCTTTTTGGTGGTTAATTTGAGATGACAGCAATGGATTTCCCTCCCCTGGCTGGCTTTACAACTTAGATTCTCAGATCTCAGCCTCCTGAACAGCTAAGGATTACAGTTGTGAGCCACTGGCACCTGGCTTTGTAGATCTCTTTATTTTTACTCCTTTCTGTAGTACAGGCTGAGTGTAAGTGTACATTTTCCTTCACTTTGGCCTGGGATATGGGAAATGTTGCTCAGTTCATTAGTTCTAGCATGTGCTCTCTGCCTCGAACTCCCATGTAGTTCAGAATGACTTATCTCTCATATCTTTTGTTATTGCTTTCTAGCCAATTGTTTTGGAAACATCTTAAAAAGAACCTTGAGTTGGATTTTCAGTTCTTGGGATAGGCATCATCCCCTGTCATATGAGGTTTTTTATTTGGTATAATAGTCTATGGGAAAGGTTTTGAAAAATATGACTTTCAAATTGCTGTATCAGCAATTTGAAATGACTACCATTCTGCCTCATAGTAGTGTTAACACTGCTAATACATGATTAGTTTCCTTGACAATCTCATATAAAATGTTTTTTAATCCAGTTTTTATTTCACTCTAAGTTTTTTACTTCTAATGATTTTCTATTCTTGTGACTATAGGACATCTTTTTTTTCATACTTGATGATGTTTAATTTTCTTTCCAAGTCTCTTTTTATTTATTCTTGTTCAGCAGCATCTACTACTTTTGAGTTTTGTTTGTATTTATCCATTTCAAATGAGCAGAAGACTATTTGTGCCCAGTATTTACTGGATTTTTTTTTTACATGAGGCATGAGGATTGCTCTTGTGATTTTACATGCTTTCCAGTTAGATTCTAGTGGAATTCTTCCCTAGATTTGTAACTGTCTATGAGATTCATTTATTAGAATCTTCCTACTATTCTTCTCTGTGCTAAGAACATTTCCTCATTCAATGCCTAAACACACAGTTTTCAGTGCAGAAACAATACATAAAACTACAATTGTGAATTTGCAAAGACACTTGGACTTTTCCCTACTTCTTTGTCAGCTGGATTTTGCTAGCAGGACTTGGTTTACTCAACATGGAGATGTGCCATCACTGGCTTTGCTGTCACACTTATTTGGCAGTGACTTAGCTCAATGGGTACAGAAATATGAGTATCAAAAGAGAAAAAGGCACCTCCATGTATACTTCTGGTAATTAGTAGGAAGAGTGTGGAAATGACACAAGGTCTTCCTATTACTATGAATAAGTGGGTATTTTATTTTTGAAGCATAGTAGTCATGAGCCATGTACATATATTTCTATTCAATATCACAGACATGTAGTTAGTGGAACTTCCTACCAGAATTATCAGTAAGCTCATCCATAGTACTGCTAGTATTTAAAACAATAAGAATCATTTTTTGTGTCTTAAGCCTGAGTGGGCTGGAAAATATTTTATCAGGGACTCCTGATAGAGGCCTTGAAACCAGAAGTCTGCAAATTCTTTGAACTGATCTCATTATCATAGGAGCTCATTATTACCCTTTGCAGAGGGTATGTAAGTCTGTGACCTTAGTTAATTCCTGGATCCTACTGAGGTTTGTGCATATCACTCTTCATGTGAAAAATATAACTAATATGATTAATAACTAAGACAAGTCCTACAAGCCAACATTAATGAAATATGACATTTAATTAGGTAGTATAGTCAGGTTGCTTAGAGTGTGAACTTTGAGTTTTGGAACAGTGTAGATATCATAGACTAGCCACTAATTAGCTTTTGAACCAATCTTAGGTAAGTCACTTCATTCACTAAAAATTTCGGCTTCTAAACTGTAAAATGAAAATACATAACAGACTATGATGGGAGCATGTTGTAGAGGTCAAGAAAAGTAGTTCAAGGAGGGCCTGGCCCATGAATGTGCCCAGTACATGTTATCTGTTATTATTAGTTTTAATACTACTGAAAATGCATAATTTTGTGTGTGTGTGTGTGTGTGTGTGTGTGTGTGTGTGTGTGTGTGTGTGTGTTATTGGTTTTGAACTTAGGGAATGGGTATTGTCCCTGAGCTTTTTCACTCAAGACAAGCCCTCTACCAATTGAGCCACAGCTCCATTTTCAGCAATTCTTTTCTTTTCTTTCCTTTCTTTTCTTTTCTTCCCCCCTCCCTCTCTCTCCCCCTCTCCCTCCCTCCCTCCCTCCCTCCCTCCCTCCCTCCCTCCCTCCCTTCCTTCCTCCCTCCCTCCCTCCCTTCTTCTTCTCCTTATTTTGGTGTTTAATTGGAGATAAGCATTTCATAGACTTCCTATCAGGGCTGGCTATGAACTACAATCCTCAGATCTCTGCCTCCTGTGTGGATAGGAGGAGTTATTATTCTTATGTTTTAGAGTACTCTGGATGGGCAGATTGTAGCACCCAGGCATCTTACACAGTAGGCAGCTGTCCACCTTAGGAATGTCTTTTATTTGCTCAAAAATTCATTTCACATTAGTGAGCATTTGGGTATCACCTAGAATCATTATTTTCCTTACTCATAAGTTTAAGGCATCATCATTTCTTAATATAGCCTTCTTGAGTGAGTGCACATAATAATAATCATTATTAATTTATTTTCACTGCTGCTTACAAAAATGAATATAAGTCAAATTTGTTGTACAAAGGCTATGGTTTGGTGTCCCAAGGGAACAAGAGGTCACTGATGTTAGAAGAAAACTGTTGAGTGAGCATAACTGGGCTGAATTGGACATGTGATGATTCCAAGTAGAGAAAGCATGGTTGTAACCTGGCAGGAATTTAAGTTACACAAAAATTATTCCAAGTCTTTCTTGCTGAACAATTGTCTAGGGAGCTGGGTTTTGTATCTTGAGAAAGAACACATTGGCTAGGATGAAGTTTTATTACAAAAATGTATGATGTCTATACGTTGGGATGAAGATATTGTTCACTGGATGTGATTTTCTAACCTTTTTGCTTCCGAGAATGTGTCTGAATCACATGGCTCAAGCTGAGTGATTGGGGCCAACTAATACACTAGGAAAGTCATTTCTTTGCCTTCAAATATGAATATAACATTTTGAACAAATGAGTGTGTTAGATGTTCTTTAACTGCTTAACTATTTTCATAGACTCTTAACTATTGATCTAAATAATAATAATAGTGATAACAACAATGAAAATAATTACACCTTAATGTTGGCTGACCTATATGAAGTGTATAACAAGTATCAGGCATGTTGTCAATGATTTAGACATGTAATTTAATCCTTTCCAATGCTTGAAGCAGGTACTACTATTGCTCTAACTTAACGTTAGCAGATTAAACAATTTGCCTGAGATTGTACTGCTAGAGAGCTTTGGATAGGGGTTGAGTAAAGGCATTTTCATTCTGCATGATATATTGTTAAACTATACTCTGTTCATTTCTTTTCCCTCCTCCATTTATATACTCATGAAATACTCTAAATTATCAAGTACTTGTTATCCCTGACAAGAAATCAGTTCTCATTTTTCTATCAGGACTATCAGAAAGGAAACATAAAGCCATGAAAATATTTGTCGACTGTCTCTAGTTTGATCCTGTGTTTTTAGAGTTTTCAACAGTGGCTTCTACCATGTGAGTCTCCCTTTTAATGATCAGAGAGGCTTTTCTCCCTGCTAATTCATTTGATCTTTAAAATTACCCTGTGAAGCATGTGGGGAGACTGATATTATTATTTTAAAGATGATGACACTGACAAACCTAGAAGTTAAGGGGCATTTTAAAAGCCACATAGATTATGGAGGGAGATTTGGGACTATTTTAATGCCAATAGTAATAATAATGATGCATTGGCTAAATGTTTATCATAGGCCAGTACCACAATAGTCTTATCAACTGATTAAACTTCAGTAATCATGGATGTGAAATTATAGAGCCAGGGCATATTTGTAGCACGTGACAGGTACAAGACTCAAATCCAGGCTCTTAGTTTGAATTGCCAACTTCCATTTTATTGGGGGAAATAAAGAGAAGAGAGACTCTATTCACTTTTAAGTATCTTTGTCTGTATGGAAAAGAATTATGGTAAAAAGAATGAACAGTATGCCAATGTTTATTCTACCATCCATTTGCATGTTAGATGAATAAATACCACTTACTCCGCCCAGGGTACTGTCCTTGGTTGAAGAAAACATAGGGGCAAAAGTATTGTCTTTAATGGGTTGTACAGTAGTGTGAGAGAAGCAGAAAGCAATAAATGAATAACACATTTGTGAATATAAACAACACTCTGTATGTGAAAGAATATCTGAAGTGTTTGAGAGAATAACAGAGACAGAGTTCTCTGACAGTCCAGGGAGTGGGGCAAGGATGGCTTCCTGAGAAGCCTGGTTTGTGGAGAATGGTAGTTGGAGTGTTAACTTCAAAAGGAGAATCACTTTCTAGGGAAAGGGGAATTTGTGTAGGGTATGAGGTTTTGAGGGTTTTGAGGAACTAATAAGTGAACTGGCTGGAAGATGCTCAGGGAGAAGAGTGGCTCAAAACAGGCTTGGAGGAAGCACAACTGTTCAGTAGAGTTGCTCTGCTGCTGTTGTTATTTGGTGGCAAATAGGTTTTAGTTTCTAGTTTGTCATAGGCACACCATTCTCCACTCTGCTTGCACTATATTACTGCCTCTACTGCCTAGTTGAATTGCATTTGAGACTTTCTATATTATTGCTTGACTTTTCTCCATGAAAATATTTTTTGACAATATTAGGATTTGAACTTAGGGCCTTATACTTACTAGGCAAGTTTTCTGTCACTTGAGCCATGACTCAAATGATTTTTTTGTACAGAGATAGGATCTTATATTTTTGCCTGGGTTGGCCTTGGAATATGATCTTCCATCTATTACTTCTGAGAAGCTGAGATTACAGGTGTGTTCCATCACATCTAGCTTTTTTTAGAGATTGGGTCTGATAACACTTTTTTCATGCTCACATTTACCTTGAAGCACAATCTTATCTCTGCCTCCAAAGTAGCTGGGATTACAGGAATGAACCCATGTCCAGCCCTATTTACTGATTTTCCAATTGGGAAGTTATACCAGTCCCTTCTATAATTCTCCCCTTTAATTCTTAGCATGTTTTCTTTCTTAAGCTGTCCTACCATCATCACCATTGTGTAAGATTTCAGCCTTAGTATTGGGCACTGCCTTAAACATGTTCAAAATTCCCTACTATTTTACTAGGAGACAGTATAGCCCAGAACACCTGTTAACAGTTCTCACATGCTTACAAAGATGAGAACTGAGGCTATGGCTGTCTAAAAATCAGACACAACTAAATAATGCACAATGATTTTAATTGATTCCTAAATGAATGGATGGAATCAATTATTGAGTCGACAATGTTTATCTTTTCAACATTTGAAAGGAGTTTATTAAACCCAGCTGCTAAGACATTTCATCAGCAGGACTAAAAGGCACACATTTGCAGGGGACAGGGTGGTTTCAGAATGCATAGGAGGAGGCAGATGGGGCCATTCTTGGGGACCTAAGTGTTCTCAACACCTAGCTGGATATAGAATTGTTTACCCCTTAGTTGTAAAGGGGATGGGACATGCTAGTGGGGAGGGGGTAGTCAGCTGCATATGTTGAAGGCCGAATTCAGCTACCACTTTCCTGGATTCCTCCATGAATTTGGACTTTGTAGAAAGATGCTCTTCTCAAAATCATGCATCCCCACCTTTGACTTGGTTGGTATTCCCAATGATCATGAATTTAAAACAGTCCACAAGGCAAGTATGTGCATATTGTGTTTTACAAAAGGAACTTGGATTATAAGGAATAAAATCTGTCCAACATGTGGCACCATTAAAGAGCTTTGGCTGAGACATATTGTTTATAGTCAGCAGTTGTCTGGAAAATAGATGTTTACTTGTAGTAAGTATATTAAAATTGTTGCCATTAGGCAATAGATACCTTGCATTGTGTCTTCTATTACAGCAATCCCTGCATTGAAATAAACCTTTAATTAGCATTTTCTATAGCAATGAAAAAATATTAAACAGCGATGCTGTTCTATGTTGGCATTTCTGCTTAAGAGAGAAAGAGAGAGGGAGGGCAGGAGGGAGAGAGTCAGATCAAAAACCATTTTCTTTGGAAAGATGGCCTTAAAAATGACATGCTTCATTTAAAACTACAAGTAAAATATTTGCTCAACAAAGGCAATAAAACAGAAAAAAACATGTCTATAATGTTCAGCAACAATTAACCTCACTGGATTTCCCTGAACCATGCATTTTCTGCACGTTTTCATGGAAGGTGCATGCTCTAATGACCCAGTCTTTCATAAATTTCTTTAGTTAGCAATGGATACTAGATTTCTCCTTTGCATAATGAGAATATGGAGAAGTCCACTGAGACAGAGGCCAGGCATCACAAGACCAGTGTGTTACTCTTTCTTTCTCTTTTTAAATTATACTTTTATTACGTTTAAGTAGTTGTACAAAGGGATTACCTTTCAGCATGTTAGTTTATAAGTACAATGCATCATGACTGAGATAACCCCTTTTCTCTTCTCTCTCCATCCCTCACAACTCAACCCCTACTTTAACTTTCCTAGTTTCATAGGGTGTGCATAGAATATTATGACTGTACTCTCCCCTGCCCCCATCTAGCTCTTGCTTTTTGACACCTTAACATTTTCTGCCTCTATTAGTTAAGCAAGTATTTACGTGCCCCCAGAATGCTACCCTATGAATGGACAGTCCCAATTCCTTAATGCTCTGAATAGCATTATGTAATATGCTATACTTGTCCTTCATTTAAGACACATTAGATCTAAGTAAAGCAAGTAGACCGTATAGTCTGAGTTGTCCATCCTGAGCATGCACACATTCACAGGGACAAGGATAGCCTTATCTAGTCTTGAAAGCCTAATCTAATATGTATATGTATGATATGTGTTCATATAGTCATATACACACATATATGTATACATTCATACATATTATGTACATATATATGCATATACACATGTACTAATATATATGAGCCATATATATATGTTTCTCCTTTCCCTCTCCTTCATTCTCTCCCTTTCCCTAATCCTTTCTCTTTCCTCATCTATTTATCTATCTATGTATCTATGTATGGAATCTATGTATGTATGTATCTCTCTGTCTGTCTCTATGTATCTATCTATCTAAAGAGATAAAGTAAGAATATAATAATATAATTCTGTGAAAGAATATATGCAAAGCACCTAGCACAGTGAAAGAATATATGCAAAGCATTTAGCACAGATTCTTCTGATAGTTACCAGCCAACATAATGTTAGGGTGAAATATTCAGTTAGGTACTGAGGGATTCCTTAGTGCTGTTAAAGCTTGCTTGACAGTAGCTGGGTAGCTGGCAGGGCCAGCAGTAGCTGATGCTTTATTCTCTGTCCCTTTGGATTCTCAATAATACATATTTGGTAAATAAATGAAGAAATGGACTGCCATAAAGAAAATGAAGGCCTTAAGTTAAAACTCCCAGCTTTACTGATCTGAATGGCTAACTCATTTTGCCAGATTGTGCCTTCCCCTCTGCTTCCTCTTCTGTTTTTCTTGGTGTGCTCCACCACTGCGGTTAAAAGCAGGAAAGACTGTTACACATTTATTGAGACTCTCTTCAGTCAAATCAACAAATGCTTATTGAGCACTATCATTGGTGACTGAGAATAAGACAGCTAAGTTGAGTGAGGTCAAGAGAGAATTCTCAGCCCAGTTTCTAGAAAACAACCCAGTGAAATCTGCAACAGTGGTTTGGTTTTTGCTGGTATTAATTTTGCCTGATCTAATGGCATAAGGCGAATCCTTAGATTCTTGTCCTGATTTACTATTTCATTCCCTGTCAAGCCCCTATTTCATAGTACAAGCTCACCCAAAGCCTTTAAACCTGTTGTCACAGTAAGAAAGAAGCCTTTCTCAGGTGGTTTGTGAGGCTCTGGCAGCATCTTAGGCGAACTCCCTCCCTCACTTTGGATCTTCTCTACTCAAGAATCCTAGTGTTGGCAATTCCAAGAAGAACTGCGGAGAGATAGCTTGCATAAGTGCTACTTGATTTTTCATTTCCCCCAAAGTGTATCTCACTCTGCTACGCCCCCCTCCCCTGTTTATTGGCTTGGTTTCACAGTCCTGTTTGAATAAGAAAGTTTTGAGAATATCCTGGGATTATAGTCTTTAGATAAACTTCCATATACATAGCAGAAGCCCTTTTTGGTTCAGAACTATCCCACTTAAAAGCATTTGCTTATAACTCCCAGCTGCTGAATCTTTTCTCGTCATATTCTTGATGCACACACAGATAAACACAGATCCATGTGCATGCTCCCACACGCACGCATGCACGTATGCACACACCACACAGAGACCCTCACAGGCAGTATGCATTTGCAAACATCCAGAGAGAACAATGCATTGTACAAACTGTCCCATTGAGTGTGTAATCTAGAGTGAGTTACGGAGTGCTGATAAATAAAGGAAGTGCAACCAGACAGTTTAATCCCCCAATTTCCTGTCTTCTAATCAGCCCCTGGTTCTTTTGGTTTTAAATTAGAAACATTCCTGACAATATTCAGGACAGGTGAAGGAAAACCTACTAGAAAATAAGTAAGGACAAAGCACTTATTTCACTGTCTAAAGTTCACAGGAGAAATATGAGCATAACAACAGGAAATCAAGATTTTTAGAAAGATAGTAGAAGTACATAGGCTAGCTTAAGTAGCCAATCACATTTCCGAATGAAGTATATTTGCATCATAATTAGATTAAGAGGGAAAAAGGAACTAGTTTAATGTATTTGCTTCTCTCTAAGAATAGTAAATGGTATTTTAAAAGAGGTTGTACAGGGATAAACTGAAGGAAAATGATAAGGATAAATGTTTAATGCATGTGGGGGAAAGGAAAACTCAGACTCAACCTTATATCCTTCAAATTTGGCTTAGAATTGATTAGTGTTAATGCTGTGCAAAAATAATGGTTAGAACATCCCAAACCTTTGACGTTCACAGATATTCTTAGAAAGCAATATATTTACAATGATGCATAAAATATAAAAATTGTGCATTTAACAGAAAGTTCAGATTCAGTCACTATTTTGTGCCTGAAAATATTTTGAAGTGTAAAAATGTGTGACATAAAGGTGTAGAAGTTTATCTATCATGGATTCTTAAAAACATACAAGGTGCTGAGAATATAATATGCTTACTTATTTCCAGAATCTCTTCTTTTTGAGTTAAAAAATGTATAGCTATTGTTGCAATCCCCAGGTTATTTTTAATAACACACGTAAGGGTTAGTACAAATTCTTAGATAAATCTTCATTAGGCAATGTCTTCAAAAGCATATCGAAAATGGTCATTCACAGAAGTTGTTCATTTGGGAATTTGCATATTAGAAACTGGAGCACAAATTTAAAGATGCGAAACTTAAAAACAGTGAATCCAAGCCAACAGCAATAGAAGGTTTCTGTGAAAGCTGAGTTATTTTTGTATCTGCTGTGTGAAGGCTGTCAATTGGGTTTCTTTTCTCTCCTTTTCTTTTTGAGTTCTTAAATACAGGTAAGTCAATATGGCATAGAAGTATCATGCTAATTTTGATATATTCACTTTTAAACATAGGTTTTATGGGAGACAATATAGAATAGTTATTGTCCAATTATTTTCTCATTATACAAAAACTGACTTGTAAAAGTTTGGGTTAAATGATGGACATTATTGACTGAAAAATTGTATATTAGTTTCTAATGAAAATGTTTCCAAAATAAGTTCTTGGGGACTTGGCTTAGGTGAAGCAAGTTATAGAATGATCTAGTAGTCCTCAATACATAGTTTGCATGAATGTTCAAATTGAATAGCAGAAGAAAGACAAATATATTTTGAAGTATACATACAAATTGTCCTATAACACCTTCTTATCACTAAATTATTGTGAAGAAGAAAATTTTGTCAAACCTTGATTCAAAGTTGATCAGGGTAGAATCAGGGTAGAATAGGGGTAATTTTACTTCCACTATTTCTCTCTTCCTTTCTCTCTCTATAATATATTAAGTATTATAAAATTACATTTTGAAGTGTATGTGTGTATCCGGGATGCTTCCACTTCATATGGATCAGAGGAAATTTTCATGAGGATTTTCTTTAGTTTCCTTTTCAGAAGATTTCAACTAGAGATGTCACAATGCAGCTAGATTAACTTGATATGCAATATCTATTTCTTGATTTGCATGATTAAAGCATTAGAGAAGAGGTTCAGATATCAAAAGATTTCTCATAAGTAGCCGCGCCAAAGGTAATTACTGGTAAAATGTTCATGCTACAACCCTGGTCGCTTGTTAGCTCTACATTGTTGACAACTTCCTGGTTTGAATAAAAATTTTTTTATTTGACTTGGGGATATCCAGAGTCCTCTCTTGCTCTATTTTAATATAAGAATATATTTATTATTTTCTAAGTATCCTATGTCCCTCAAGACAGCATTAACTTCAACCCCCCAAAAGCGATAGAGTACAGAGATAACTCTTGTTATTTCATATTACAAAATATGTTTCTGAAACAAAAGTAGTCTGTTAAAGACAAAGGTCAAATTTATACTTAAAAAAGAAATTAAGATTAATCTAGTCCACTGACTTCCAGTTAGTTACTGAAAAGTGTAGAAAGTCCCATACTGTAAGCCAGAGTGAGTTCTGAGAGGGGGTGGGGATAGAGAGGGAAAGAAAGAGGAGAGAGGTTGTTATTCTCAGTCTTTCATTAACCAGTTTCTTTCATCCTAGTGTGTCTTTATTATTTGGAAAAATAAAAATGAACCAGGGTGCTCTCCATTTCTCACCTAAAATCTTGGAATAGGTGAAGACTCTCTACAACCTGGTCCTACAGATGCCCCCAAACTAAAACAAACAAACTCATTTGCCATACAAATTGTTTACGATTCATTAAAAAGCAAAATTGCGTATCGTGGTGCTGGCAGCTGAGGCCGAGTCTCCACGGGCGGAGGGGGGCATTCACTGAGTTGCCTTTGTATGCTGGGAGGACCAAGCCTGAGGTTCTCACTATGAGCCTGGAGTCTGTGCAGCCAGATGACGCATGAGGTAATTTTAAAGCTTTATTTGCCTTTAGTGTGAAACTCAGATCTTGTATCATCCTTTGCTTAAAAAATCGCATCAGCCAAGGAGGGAAGATTAGTTTAATGTTGTTTTTATTTATTTATTTATTTTTCAGTTGGGAAAAATTGTTTGGAGTAGCAAGACAAGGATCTCT
The DNA here is from genome assembly GCF_023159225.1 of Perognathus longimembris pacificus. Classification (NCBI taxonomy): domain Eukaryota; kingdom Metazoa; phylum Chordata; class Mammalia; order Rodentia; family Heteromyidae; genus Perognathus; species Perognathus longimembris. Next base: position 41,720,676 of record NC_063167.1, on the reverse strand, counting down.
GGAGGGAGCAGAGGGCGTGAATGCTATTCAAGGAGAAAAGATCTAAGAGAAAATGTGAAAATTGTAGTATTTTAATTAGTGCTCTCCCCCCTCATGGAAGTCCTTCCTCAATTTCCCATCCAGAATGGAAAATTTACACTCCAATTATTTGTAACTGGTACAATTAAAATGTTATAGTGTGTGGTTATTTTGAAGGGAAATAAATAATAATAATTTCTCCTTTTAAGCAAAGATTTAGGAGCACTGGAGTTGGGAGAGATTTTCTTGTAGACATAGCCTAAACAGCAGCATGGGTGCATTCAGCATTGTTTGTTTTTAGTCAGATGCACTGCTAAATGTTGTTACCTTGTTTATGTGTTATATTCCTGCTGGTAAAACATCTGTAAAACAATTTTAAAGCAAAAGCAACTTCTGCGTAAAGTTTACCAAAAGAAAAATTTATAGTTTCCAAGATATTTTTTAAAAGAAGCATTTTGTGATCTTTGTAAGAATTTAGAAAATCGATTACAGTTTGTCATAAAATGTCACAGTCTATAAAGCCGAGGTGCTCTTGGATATAAGGAAGTTAGAATGTCTCACCCAGAATATGACATCACAAGCAGTTAATTAAAAAACTTACAAACAGCCCAGAAAATAATAGCCAAACCAATCAGTATATTTACTTTTAGTGCTTAACAAGCTGGGAAAGTCAAAGCAATACTCAACATCATCCCATACAAGTTAACCTTGCTCTAGTGAAAAAAATTCCCCTGAATAAAAGTTCAGAGTCAAAATGGATAGTCCATTGCTATTCTCATTAGGCAAAAGTTGCATACAACATTGTCCTGCAATCACTGGCAAAGTTTCTAACATCTAGTTACAAAATTGCAAATTAAAACACATGTACACACATACCCACAACCACTTTTACTCAAGTCCTGGGAATGGATACACCGCATCCCAAGAAGCAGCCGAATAGACTCTTGCAATAATAGCACACTTTTAATAGCCTCTTAGTCCTCCGATTGATTCCTAAAACTTGCCAGAGTGATACCCCCATTGGTCCTGGAAGGGGAAAAGAGAACTGCATTCTGCAGATCACACAGTGAAACCAACCATGCCCTGTTTTGTAATTCCATTCGCCAGTCTCTCCCTTCAACATCTCTCTCTCTCCTCTCTCTCTCTCTCTCTCTCTCTCTCTCTCTCTCTCTCTCTCTCTCTCTCTCTCTCTGTCTCTCTCTCTCTCTCTCTCTCTTAAACTGATATATATGTGAAATGAGCTGAAGTTCACGGTCCAGTTAGGAGTGGATAATACACTCATTGTCCTGGCAGCAAACTTTTTTTTCACTCTCGGCAAGAACTCATGCTGCTGCAAGAATAATAATTACGGAAAACTAGAAATGCACTGCTCACAAATTAATCCTTAACGGACACCACCTTAACGAGGACAGTAATGATTCCAGGACACTTCTTCACAGGACCTGCGTCTCCTGTGACAATGAGCTATTGTGCACCCCCAACTCACTCTAACCCTTAGAGATGCCAGAAGTCAAAGGTTGTCTGGCCTGGTTGACCATGACATGTGAGTTAACTCATTCTGTGGCTGCATGCTAGAACTTTATTAAAACTTTATTTGTACCCACAGCAAGTGAAAGAAAGGATGTGTGGGTCTTTTTTTCTTCTTCTTCTTTCACTCAGAGCTGGGGTTCCTGAGAAACTGAAGACCTGTCCTGAATAAGCAAATTGGGGAAAAGTTATATGGGAGTTCTAGGGCCCCTGCTGGAACAGGGAGTGGGGACCCAAAGGACTCTCACAGGTGACTTCAGGCAGTCCAATTACTGGAGCAAGACAGGCATTCACTCAGGGCTTGCTTCATCTCAGTGCGCAACACACGTTCTCAGAAAACACCAGAGCCAAGGAAAACCATGCTCCCCAAAGTTCCCCCAAAAATAAAAATAAAAGGATGTGAAACTCGAGAGAAGGGTAAAACCTGAAGAGCAGGACCAATGTTTCTACCCCAAGAACAACTTGGCTAAAATATCTACTTCCACCTTCATAACTATGATACTCTTTAAAAAAACAACAACAACACATTAGCAAACACCAAATAGTGTCCCACATAAAACCAGGGCAGGCATTGCTGGGAACTCAAGTTGCAGAATGGCTAGGAGAGAGGAGGTGGCAAGAGGAAGCAGTGTGAGACTGCCTCACTAAAGAGTGTGAAAAAAATCAAATGTGAATTTGATGAATGTGAGGTCTGGGACATTTTGTCAAAGAGGGAGGGAAAGTAGAAAAGGAAAAAAAAAAAAAAAGGCAGTCCCAGCTGCCAACTCACCATCCACCAAGTTCTGGCCGAGATGTCGTAGCAGAGCTGCCATTTGATGGAGCCGTCGGAAGCTTTCCCTGCCATTACGCTGTCAGCAAGCTTCATCTGATGCTAACTCACGGGAGATAAGACACCTAATTGAGAAAACATTTGCAGTGGCATGTGGGGCAACATGTAGTCCGGTCCATACCATATGGAATCATGGGTAAAAAAAAAAATCTCCTTGACAATGAACCAATCTCTCCCAGACCCAGTGGCAAGGTGAAGTGGGCATGAAAGTGCAGCTAGCACTGTCTTCTTCTCCTCTCTCCTTTTTTAAAAACAAGAGCCCACTGCAACACATCAAAGGGAGGTGGTTAAAATTAGGGCTTCATCACTCAGATGATTTTGGTCTGCAAGGTTTTTCCTTTCCTTCCAACAACCAACCCCCCCCCCCCCTTTTTTTTAAAGGAGAATAAAGAGATTTAATAGGACAAAGGCAGGTAGTGGACTGCAGAGGGAGATTGCCACAGGCTATTAGCCTAAAATTTCTGCTTGACAGATGGAACTGCTTAGAGACTATCATGCAATGTTTTGGGCTCTTTTTTTTCTTTCTTTCCCCTCCTTTCCCCACACCCCCCTGACTTTAAGCCTGATTCAGTATCTGTTTTTCACAGCCACTTTTCTCAAGAACGTGAGCTGTGCATTTTAAAAATTGTTTAGTTCAGTTCTGTTGTCTTACACATCTCTGTTGGAAGCAAAGCGAAACGTCTCAAACTAAATCTGGGAATAACTAAACAGTTTTTTTTTTTGAAGAAAAAACTTAAACCGGAGGAAACTTTTTTTTTTCTTCTGCACCTTGTTTAGAAAGAAATTAATCCATTAGTTAATTTGATTGTGAAGGAACCGAACTAATGCGACAGCATTTAGTCCCTGAATTTTTGGTTCAGTTGACATTGTGTTTAGATGTGTGTTTTCCTGTGAGTAAATAAATAAAAGCCAGAAATATTACCAGGGCTACCTGAGGCAAAGCTAAGGCACCACCTATAGTGTTTTTGATATATTAAAAAAAAAGAATTCTGAACTTTTCCAAGCTTTGTAAATAATCCGTCATTATCAATTCAGTTTAACACACTTCAGGCTAACCTGACATGAATACCTTCTTAATCAGGGGAAATCACATCTGATTTCCTTACTATAACACAGCCATTTTCTTTATGGGGATTTTAAACCACACATCCTTTACTTTTCTTCTCTCCTTTTTTTTTTTTAACCATTAACAAATACCCATAATATGGACCTACCAATAAGAAGGGCTGTAAATTTTTTTTTTTTTTTTTTTTTTTGGTAACTGAGAACAACTCCAGACAACTGCTGAATTTCATGTCATTTTATTCAGAACTAGGGGAGAGAAGGAAGGAGTCTGGATGACTGGCATTCGTTATGTTTTATTCCTTCAAATTGGGTGACGTTACAGACTGCAGACACAGTGTTATAAGAGTAGCATAAGACTGTTCTTGTGGCTTCCAACATTCTACCAGTGAAATGCTACAGTTCTTTATACTATAGGCCCTCCATACCGGTGTCCCAGAGAATGGAAGAATTTATCTACCAAAGCAATTGAACTGTGATTATTTAAGAAGTTGTATATTAATAGCCCAGCTTTCCAGTGGGTTTTTCTTTTTGTTGAGTATATTTAGATAAACTGGTGTGTGTGTGTGGGGTGCATATTTTAAGTTTCAAAGAGGCAAAATTTAGTGGATTTTGCTTTCCTGTTTTTGATCTCTTCTTTATTAGTAGGTACCATTTTAACCACGAAGTATCATGGCAATATAGCTGTTTGAATGAAGATAATTTTATTAAAGCAAGTTTTCCCTAATTGAAGCAGCAATAATTTCAAATTTCAAGTATAATGCACAGACTTTATCTGCAAGTAAATCACAAAAAATAAATTAGGTATTTTTTTTGTCTCATTCTGTATTCTCATGGGATTTCTTATCAAATACAGATCTTTCTACCTACCACTATTAGAAACCTCTTCATATTCTATGCTACTCTGGGCTTACCTGTCTTTCAGAAGAGTTTTGTAATAGCATCAGGGATATTAAGCTAGTTTCTGTGTCTACTGAATAGCATGGAATCCTTCTAGAGACCTTCCCTGAGTCTCCTAGCCAAAACCTTTACATCCTTATGAAACTGCAACAACATTAAAATGATCTTGGATGTTCTTCAGTTTTCTATATGGGGGAAAGATAAGGAAAGAAGTTACAGATCTTTATAAAATGTAAAACAGTGTCCCTTCACACACACACACACACACACACACACACACACACACACACACACGACAAGGAAAAGTAGAACAAAAATGACATAGCACTCCATCTTCAAATCAGCCTTCTATTCCACTTCATCCATTTGTACTGGCCTGTGACTAGCTTTAAGGCCTCCAGCTTTCTCCCAGGGAAAAAGATACCTGAACAGCTTAGACTGTGAGCCCACAGCTTAACAATTTCAAAGTTTGGCTGGCAGCAACCTCTGAAGTTGGAGGTGTCTTTTATCCCATTCACTGCATTTCTGCATCTCTGAACACCTATGCATTGCCCATTATTTATGAATGAATGGAAGAAAGGGTAAACTGGAGTCCAGATTCACTTTTGTAAATGATGGGATACCTGGGAAAATTTTATGGGAGATGAGAAAGTAGTTTTGAATTATGAAATGGTAAATATTATTTACTAAAAGTGTTTTACACCCAGAACAATTGGGTACATTTATCTTTGTTATTTTTTTAGAGTCTGTCCTTCTCCATATAGCAAATTAGTGTTTTCATAGTGTGGCCTGTACTTAATAGCTTTAAAACAAGATGAAATAAAACATGTTAAATATTGCAATTATTGTGGGAAATAAAATTATTTGGTGAGCATAATGGGGAACAATTCAAGCATTTAACATGATCCAGGAAATGCTACTCCAAACAATTGCATTTGCTTTATGCATTTTTTCCCCTTTGATTGCTGACAGATGCCTTTTTGGAAACAAACATCTAAATGGTTTGCCTTCACTCTGAAAAAAAGAATATATATAACAGAAAGCAGCTACATGTTTTGAATTTAACTCTTGTCATTTGAATACTCCTTTTTTTTTTTTTTTTTTTTTTTTTGCACACGAATAGTTCTAAGGCAAAACTAGCATGCTCATCAAGAAACCGGCCCTTCTGAACTTGGCCTGTCTTATTTCCTGTGAGTATGATATAAGAGGTGGGAATCCCCCTGGCCAGGGAGTCAATCCTCAAAGCCATGGATGAGGAATATGGTTGAGAGGTGGTGAAGGGGCATCTGAAAAGAAATTCTATTTCCTATTCCTAGGAGCCCTGGGCAAAGTACAGCCACTTTGCATACCCCTTGTAGCCAATGTTCCCCAAATAAAGCTTTCCACTTTTGTTTAGTAGAATGGACTGTAGAGATCCCAGAGGATGGAAGATGTTCATCGGAGTCCCACAACAGTGCATGAGGGAAAAGGCTTTAATTACTCTGCTAACAGGTGTACAATGCCAAGAAGAATTTCATTGTATGTCACGATGAGTGGAACAGAAATGATTCCAGCATCTCAGCTGATGGGACAGTCAAACTGGCTATTCTTTAGGTCGGAGTCTATTGCTTACTCTGAGAGCTCTCCTGTGATAACTTAACCTGTTTGATTCTCTCAATCAGGAAAATAAAAAAATATAATATTTATTTTGTGAGTGTGCATAGTGTATTTGTAAGCAAAAATACTCATCAAGTGCATAGTCCCTGAGATGTAATGAGAGCTTAGCCAAAGTGACTGTGTTGTTACTGATGATTTGCTTTTATTATTCCCCTGTTGAGAGGAGCCCTGTGCCTTCCTCATTTCTGGTTCTGTCGTGGGAGGCTGGGTTAATTCCTTCCTTCTGTGCACCCACAGAGACGTGTGCTTTCCTCCATTGCAGCCTCTAGTAGCAAATTCTGAAATCATTTGTCTTCCAGTCTGTCTTCTCTTGTGCACCTTGAGATTCTTGAGGACAGGGGCCCTGGTTTACTCCTCTGACTGGCTACAAGTACTAGGAAGACAGTAGTGCTCCCTAAATGGTTAGAGAATGATAGTTAAAAGGCACAAAACTCTAGTCAACTTGAGATTTTAAAGCATTCTCCTTGAACTTACACAGCCTTTAAAAATTGTTCAAGCTATTGCCTCTTCCAGTACATTATCTACCATGTGAATTTAGTAATTCCTGCTTCCTCAGGCTCCTCAGCCCTCCCCCAATTGCCTCCTTTGACTTCCTGCTGCCTTCACTGTCTCTATCATTTATTGGTATTTCATTTGGACAAAATTTATTACTACCTATCTTTGATGAACGTCTGTCTTTTATTCATTCATTCCTTCCTTCATTCATCCATTAAATACCAATTTCTACAGTAGAGGCAATTAAATATTTCCTCCTCCTTTTTAGCTTTGGTTCCAGGGTGCTTGAACGTGTGAAACTGTAGAAGAGCAACTTGATTTTGAATGCAGCATATAATAACAGCTAACATTTATCAAGTGCTCTCTTTTGGCCAGGTGCTGTTCCAAAATTCTTATGTACCTTTTTTTCTCCCAGGTAGGAACTATCGTTAACCCCATTTTACACATAGAAAAACATTTACACATAGAAAAACAAATTCCAGGAGAAAAAGCAACTTGTTTAGGGTTCCACAGTAAGCGATTAAAAGAGGGTCAGGAATTAAGAGTCTAGAGCTTTTCCTTTTCTAGTGTTGCCTCCTAAACCTTTCAAGGAAGAAAATAAAAAGATTAACACCTGATAGGTACCAGGCAATTTTTATGATGCTTTCAGGGTATGATGTACCATGACACCTTTACCAGAAACTTAAGAAACTGGTTTTATTATTTTTAACTGCAGGTTGGATCATAAAGGTAAATAGCTTTGCCTAAAATCACACAGGGAACAAGAAGAACAAATATTTACCTGGTGTCACCATACCTGAGTGGTAGTGACAGGTAGATTACCAGTTCAAAGCCAGTCTGGGTGCAGAAAAAGAAAAAGAAGAAGGAAGAAAACGAGAAGGACAATTTAGCCTTAAATCTGCTTGATTAAAAAGTCCACGCTTTTCTATCTGCCTCTCAGGAGGTTTTATTTTTAAACCCTATTTATTTACTTATTTTTAATTTGTGCTGGTCCTGGTCCTTGAACTCAGGACATATGCACTGTCCCTTATCTATTTCACTCGAAGATAGTGCTCCTAAACTTGAACCACAGCTTTACTTCCAGTGTTTTGGTGGTTAAGTAGAGATAGGAATTTCACAGACTTTCTTGCCCTGGCTAGCTCTGAACGATGATCCTCAGATCTCAGCCTCCTGAGTAGATAGGATTACAGGTGTGAGGCACAGGCACCCAGCTGCTAGAAGGTATTTTGTACTTCCTTTGAAGGGTTAAATGTTGGGCTTAACCAAATAGATACGGTCTAAAATCACCAGGATTTTGGAAATGATGAATTAGAAATGTACTGTCTTGCTGAAAGTATGGAGACGTACAGTTTAGGTTGCTAAGATTTACAAATAAAAAAAAAAGGAAAGAAATTAAAAGTATGTTCTAGCCAGGCTCTTGTGGCTCATGCCTATATTGCTAGCTACTCAAGAGGCTGAGATCTGAGGATCATGGTTCAAGGCCAGCTCTGGCAGGAAAAGTCTGTGAGACTCATCTCCAAAAAATATCAGAAAACTGGAAGTGGAGTTGTGGCTCAAAGTGGTAGAGTGCTAGTCTTGAGGAAAAAGAGCTCAGAGTAGAACCCAGGCTGTGAATTCAAGTCCAATACTGACCAAAAAAAGTATATACTAAAGGTGGATTATCTATTAGCAACACTTAGGTCTTAGGTCTTTCCTCTAAAAGCAACCAGGTCTGAAATCCTAAAATAGTGTTCAAAATATCACTGTCTGATCTTTCAAATGAGTATATTCTCACTAGTAAGCTTTGAGAAAAGAAGAAGAATCAGGATTAGAAAGTTTGGTTCTTCCATAGCTCAGAAAAAGGCCCACCTATTTTTTAAAGGGGGAGGCCTTTTTTCTTAATGAAAGCCTTAAAATTCTCTGCATAGCCACATGTCATTACTGGATGGGTATGGTGGCTTGAATAATGTCCCAAGTCACCTGGTATGGTTTTCTCACCGTATGGCAGAACTGAATGCCACAAAACTGAAAAGGGAAGAAATTAGAGAATGCCAGGGGGTCTAGACAGTAGCATGTCCAGAGACTGCTCAGACTTCTGATGTGTGTATGTGTATTTTTTAAAAGAAAAATATGGGTAATTTTCCAGCAGTAACTCAATCACTGCATCTTGCAAAGAATTTTCTTCTTGCCCCTTATTTCCATTTATAAATTCCTCGATTCTCTCTTTCTCTCTCTCTCTGTTAGCTGGCTGCCACCTGAGATTGGACTAAACCCTCTGTCCCTTGTTAAAAAGGGGAGGGGGAAGGAAGGAGAAGAAAATTGCATACAAACACAATCCTTTAATAAGTATATTTACAACTTCTGCGCAAGGCGCTTAAAGAAAACGAAAAGGTTAATCTATTCTAACAAGATGTTAGGTATAGAATGTCAGATGTGTCAAGTTCCATTATAACTTGCTGCTCATTGGGAAAGGTTTGATTTCTTTTGCCACTGTCCTACTATGCTCAAGTCACAGAGTGCCAGCAGCGGCCCACTGCAGCCCGCAGGCTGGCAGCGAGCGGCTTGAGTGGGGAGCCAGCCGCAAGGACCATCTGTTTCCGATTTCTAGCTGAGCCAAGATGTGCAGTGAAGTGCATTCCATTCACCAGGCCAGCTTCTCTCCTGCTCAAGTTATTAGTGTTACAAGTGAAATGATCTTTTCCAAACAGCAGGGGAGCTATAAGCCTTATGGAACAGGACTTTCACACACACACACACACACACACACACACACACTCACAAAACATACATGCACACACATACATAAGTCAGCCATCTTTTGTTCAAGTTGTGAGGGAGGCTGCTTGTGAATTTAATTATTGCCTTCATGGGGTTTATAAAGTACATTTTATTAAGCATGATAATCTCAGAGGCAGCAGCCTATATATTGGCCCCATTTAGTCTAATTGAAGGATTGGATATCTTTAGAATGCTTTTTATTGTGGACATGGTTAAAAATGATAAGAAGGTGATATTTAAATAGCCATAAAATGAACTGGCTTTCAAAAGCATAATGGATTTTGGAGGGCTAATCAATGAGAACTCATGCTCAGCGGGCCCTGCCGAACCAGCAGCCAGTGTTGAGGGTGCTCAGGTAGCAATTAAATCCCCAAGGCACCAAATGACTGGAATCACTGTTACTGGCGGGGGGTGGGGGGGGGCAAGCTTCTGTCTGAATCAACTATATTTTAAAGTTTGGAGATGAAATAGAGAGGCTGTTTGATTGATAATGTAGTAGAAATGGCAAGAAAACACAGTATCTTCAGGACTGAATGTAATAAAGATGTATTAGTGACAGGTGATGGCTACCATTCAGCTCTTCAGGATACCAAGAGGAAAGCTATGGAGTCTGTGCTCCAAGAGGCACACATGTGCCAACGTGACAAGTCCATGGTCAGATGGCCTTGGCTCTTCCAACCTATGTGATGCAAGATGCTGTGTTATCATATGTCCTCTACAGGCTTCCTCTGGAAAGTGGGGATGATGAGAACATCGGATGGCTGATTATCAGGTACTGCTGTTAGAATGACATGAACTATGACCTATGTTAAAGGACAAAGGTCATCCACATAGTGGGTGCTTCTTCTATATTAGTTTCTATTCCCTTCTAGATATTCTCCAAATATGAGGGACCCATAAACGTTGTAGCTGTCTTCTCCATGTTGAATGAGAGTGACCTTGGGTTTCACAAAGCTATCGTGGGTGGTGACTTCCTGCATATGCCAGCCAGCCTCAGAGCACAGCTTTTCCAGGGATAAGGCCTGCAGATGGCACTGTATGGACTCATGATTAATTGGGTACTTAGTACATGCTTTTGGTTGTTGGTGAATGAGAGAATGGTCTTTCTCAAATAGAACTATTTTTTTTTAGGGTCACATAAACTTAAAGTAAGAAGAGGGTCTAGATTAAGAAAATAAGACCTGGTAGAAAGATTCATGTTAAGTCCTGAAACAAGTTAGTGGCAGGAACAGGGTTCCATCCCAGGCCTGTGATGATCAGTGACGGTGTTTTCCATTACACCTGAATTCCCTAATTAAATTGCATTCTGATGCACATGTGGTGAGGCCTTTGCTACTATGCTTTGTATGATTGCATTCTACTCCTGCTAATTGGGCCTGTCTACTTCCTACACCTAAAGCACAGACAGAAATGGAAGTCATTCCCAGAGCTCTCTTACTGCAGATGTGAAAGCTCTAACCAGGTAGGTTCCCTGAAAGCAAACTGAGACTGGTGTGAGACTTTGGTTTATGTTCCAAAAATTTTATTAAGGGTGGGTTGTCATGATCAACACCTGCAGGGGGGTAAAGGGAAGAAGATTGGCAGGGGAAAGAGGTAAAAATTAATTCAGTTCTGACCAAGGCCCAGCCAATCCTATAGGAAAACACAAAGCTGGGGTTCCCTCACATCACTTTCTCAAATTGGGCCAAGAAGCCTGGATATTGTACTCTTGTAGTGTCTAGCCACTAAAAAAGAGATATTTGAGGAAAAGGAAATGATAGGGTCTGTGATCAAAGGAAGGAGACTGACCCAGTGCGAAAGTATAGCAAAGTTTATTTCCCATCTAGCATGCCCCTTTGGAGAGCGACCCTTCCCTGATCTCAAAGGCTACTTTTAAAGCAAAAAAACCGCAAAGCTGCCATTGCCAACAGCTACCCTTTAACACCATTGGCTCACACAAGGGAAATTCCAGCGTGAGTTTTCCTGATTGTCTATCAACCCTAACAGTTACCTATTTTGGCTTTGATATTGGGAACTGGCCTTGGTATCAGGAACTGACTGCAGGTGGTCACGTAACACTGATGCAGGAGGTTAATGCAGGGGGTAGGGCAAATCACAAATGGATTAAGCAAACCATTTACATAAGCAGAATTTTGCGGTCAGGCTGACCTAGTACCAACTTTGTTTTAACAACTGCCACCATGTTTCCCATTACCACTAAGCAAGCATGAGCGGGCCAGAACAATCCAGTACTCAATCATAAGTAGACCAACCCAACAGATACCATGGTTGCTACCTAGGCACAGAGGGGAACAAGGGCTCCCTATATTTTTAAATGTCAAACTACAAGAAACTAGTCTCATGGGTGGGGGTGCAGCCTTCTAGCATGGAGTCATCACCAGGGTTTAGAAGCTGTTATAATTTTAACTCTAAAACTTACTATATTTAGTCACTCAGGTTCTCAGGTTAGCCCTTACAGGGAAGAGGCTTTAGGCTAGACAACAAGCCAAGAAAAACCCCAGAGGAGTTTTAGCTCAGAACTTTCAGCCACTAGTGTTCCTAGCACCTGGATGTTGTATCCAGGCAGGATCTGGACATAGCCAAAGAAGTTGCATGGCTTATATGCATCCAAACAGAAGAAGATTGTGCTTCATTCGAATATAATATACATAGTAGATGCAGGAGTACTCCTTCTTCAGAAAACACAGACACAGGAAAAGGCAACTGAGACAACAAAAACAGGATTGGGTAGTTCTTGGCTTCTTTACATGACTAGTGATAAGTGCCATTTATGATAAATAAAAAAGTTCAGTGAGGGACTGAGAGGGACATTTGGAGTGGGACTCTCAGCCCAAACAGCCAGACATCCATCTGAACCTCCAAAACATGGGCAGGGTTTGGACAAGGTTAAGAAATTTATTTCTTATTGTTTACTGTCACAATATGAAGGGAGCAGTACCTTACAGAGAACAGTGACTGCCCTCAAGGCAAATAGGACATTTGTATTCACTTGGGGCAAGTTTTCTTTCCACTTCTTTCTTCATAGCCAGAAGTGTAAGCATCTCCCCTACACTCTCCACCTCTGCATATCCCATTAAAGACTGCACTTGCCATTAATTTGCCTACTTTCCTCCCTTTTTCTTGTCCTTCCTTCTCAGGTTTATTGAGCTCCTGTAATATTCCATACACTGTGCTCACTGTTAAGCAGTATACTATCAATCATCAAGACAGAAGCCTGTCTTTGAGACACTTGTCCTTGGGGCAGACATATAACAGCTATTCCAAGTCATTGTGATGCAGCCAATGCTGGAAATGTAGAGGGCTAAGGCAGAGCAAGAAGAGGCTCCTTATGGTATGAGGGTAGTGAGAGGTGTAGTTTGCATTTCCTGGAAGAAGTAACAGTGACCTTTGGCTTCAGACATGGCAGGATTGGGGAGGAGCGTCTAATAGCAGGAGTATTGTAAGCCTGAAGTGTAATGAAGAAAAACATGGACATAACAGCCCAGTAACTGAAGACTCCTGAAAACTAGCTTACATGGATGGATCTGCACATTTCTTCATGGTTGTATTCTCGTTGTAGGTGGATCTGGAGTTCAACAACTGTCTTTTAGAGCCTGTAGGCTATGGGTAGGTTTTACCTTTCCAAGTGATTGGGACAAAGTGGAAATAATAACAATATATTGTGGCACATAAAAATGATATGAAATTCAACTTTCAGTGTTCATAATAAAGTTTATGGGACACAGTCTGCCATTCACTGGTGTGTTGTTTATTGCTGCTTTTGTGCTGTTGAAAAGGCAGAGAAGAGTATGTATGATGGAGACCAGGTGGCTTGAAACTCCTAAAATATTTAGCATCTGGCCCTTTACAGAAAAAGGTTTGATGACCCTGGCCCAGGTAGTTTGGGCTGAGGCTCATTATGTTATCAAAACTGTGTTTAAGTTATGGCTTTTCGACTTCTAGCTGCATGACCTTCAGCATGTTTTCCAAGCTGTCCATGTTAATTTGCTCATTTACAAAATGGTACTAAGAAGATTTTGCAGGATGGCAAAGATTGAAGAGGATATTGCCATATGATGCTCCTGGGAATAGTAAGCGCTGAAATAAATATATTTATTAAAATAGTTCATGATACTTCTGACTGCCTTGAGCTATTAATAACCTCTGTGATCCCATACATATGACAATGTTTTGAAGTACCATGTTTGCTGCTTTAATGACTGATATGGTTTGGGTCAGAAAGGTTTGTCAAAAGTTCTCATGTTAAAGATACAATCTGCATTGCAGAAATGTCCATAGGCAGAGCTTGGAAGAAGTGACTGGATCAATAGGATGTTGATTCCTAATTGAATTGGTTATACAGAGGTGATGGACTTTTAGGAAGTGGGACGTAGTTGGACAGGTCATTTGGAGTTGGCCCTAAGGGTCAGTATCTTAGCTTGGCCTGTGTTTCCCTCCCTTTTTCTTTATCCCCCCACCCTCTTCTGCTTCCTAGCTATGAAGAGGGGAAAAGCTTTGTTCTGTCACATTTTCCTATGATACTCTGCCTCACCTCAGCTCAGAAACAGTGGAGGCAATGGAGGACTGAAACCTGTGAAACAATGAGCCAAAACAGGTCTTTCCTTGAAGTTATTTATCTCAGGCATTTTTGTCACCATGACAGAAAGTGACTCACACAGTGAGGATTGTCTTTTGGGAATTATCAGTCAAAAACTATTTTCTGTTATTAGTTCAGTAGGCACGAGAGAGAGAGAGAGAGAGAGAGAGAGAGAGAGAGAGAGAGGAGGGAATAAATGGTAGAATTCTTCAAAATAATGACAGCTCAAATTGATCAAGTGCCTGCCGTGGAAGGCATGATGCTAAACACTTTTTGTACGTTGTCTAGTTGTCTACTTGGATCATCATTTCAAACCTCTGAGGTGGCTATTGTTGTCATCCAATTGTACAGATGAGGAGAATGAGACTCAGAGAAGCTAAGTTGGTTGGCACAATTCACGTAGCCAGTAGGAGGCAGAGCATCTTTCGAACCCATAACTGTCTGATGTCAAAGTGTCTGTCCTAATCATCCATGTTTTTGTACATACCTAATCAGAAGAGAAACCTAAGATTCAGAGCCCACAGGTGTTCCTAATGCCTGGCACTGTGGAATCTCACTGAATCACGCTCTGCAGTCAGGTCTTGTTAGGAAGATGCTGTGGTAACCACCTGTATCTATTCATGAGTTGATTTCTCAGAAAAGCACTGAGAACTATAAACCAGAGGTCTTTTTGAGAGTTGCCCTGTGCAGGGGGTAGTAGTCTTACTTGTAGATCTCACCTGGATGTGGGGTGTGAGCCTGGTTTAATGGGGAGCGAGTAATCTGGGGTGTATTTTGCTGTACTATCGGATGACATTTTGTGATGAATACATACATTCTGATTGGTTTTCAATCATTATTTATAGATATGGGAATAATTTATTCTACCAAGCATCAAACTACACAGACCCACATAGAGTAGCCTCAACTTAATACCTGTGTGTGTATTCTATTCACATTTTCTAAAAGATGGTAAAGAACATGCCAGACAGTTCAATATTTGTTTGCTTTCACTCCTGGAAGCAATAATGATAAACATTGTTATTTTCAAGCTCTAACTCTTTCTATTTCCAGAATTTAAAAAATGTTTTTATAATTGTATGTAAGGAAAATGTCTGAGTGATTTCATACTATATATCAAAAGACTTTAACAAATAACAAATTCTTTGACTCAATAATTCTACATTGGTATAGTCACGATATAAATGTGGTTCAACTCTTGTAATACACAGATCTGTGTTTACTTTAACATTAACAGAAGCGGTGAAAATGTAGAAAATAATGTTCTGTGTGGAACAACTACATCAAAGCCTGTTATACACCCATAAAGGAAAATGTTTACAAATAGAAACTGCTCATTCTGTAACCGCGTGAAAAATGTGGGGTAGAAAATTGAACACACAGAATGAGCACAGTTCAGTGAAAACCTAACAATCTATTCATTAAAAGACAGAAAGGAAACACATTCAAGTGTTAATGGTTGCATATATAATGGATGTGATTATAATTTGTTTCTTCTTTTGCTGATTTTATGCAATTTCAGAAAGTTTCTGTAATGAATGGGTTTCATTTATAGAATGGAAACAAACAGACATTAAAAAAAAAAGAACCAATGAAGTTGGAAATCTGTGTTGACTGATGATTAGTCTTAAAATCTCCCCCTCCCTCCACAGCCCCTCATACCTCCCTTCATCTCCATTGCCTCTATGGTTAGCTGTATCTCAAGTTAGGCACAGAAGCTTAAGAATATTGCAAAGGACAACACCAAGCTGGGTGTCCAGAGATGTGGAGGCTAGCTGGGGCTGTGTCAATGATTCACGTGGGTGCTCCTCCTCAGTCTCAGTTGCTTTAATTTATCAAATGATCTTGGATTAGAGTAGAGGTTTGGGGGACCTGTTGTCTGGTATGTGGAAACCTCTTATGAAATGGGCCTTAACAGGCACAGTTTTAGTCGTATGGTTTCCTTATTGGGTTTACTAGAGACATTTAAAGGAAGGATTATTCCTTTGTTAATCAAGTGTCAAAACCACTGGACCGAATGATCTAGAGTACCTGTATGTGGATCATAACTGCTTTTAGAGTATAGCGACTGATCCTATCTCTCTTAACAAATTTTTAATTTATTTTTTATTTGTGAAAAAGAACATATAAGGTGAATTTTATTCACTGTCATTCAAAGGTACAGCAGTGTTGTTAGCTATACACGTGGATGTGTAACTGAGGCATTCGGATGGCTTCATCTGCTATGATGGGAAGTCTGTGCTGATTGGTCAGTAGCTTCCTGATTCTTCCTCCTCTATTGGCACTCATCCTGTGCTTTCTGCTTCTAAGAGTTTGATGCTTTACATCCCTTATAGAACTGATATCACATGGTTATTTGTTTTTCTGTGACTGGCTTAGTTCACTTATTGCAGCATTCTAAAGGGTCATTTATTTTACAGGTTATGTAATCTGTTGTATATGTTTACCACATTTTCTTTATCCGTTCACTCATCAATCAATATTTAGGTTGCTTTGACCTATTGACCTTTGGGAATAATGTTACAATTGGCAAGTACAATTATCTCTTTGAGATCTTGATTTCAATTCTTTTGGATAAATATTCAGAAGTAAGATTTGTTAGATACTATGGTAGTTCTGTTTTCCATTTTGAGGAACCTCCGTACTGCTTTCCACAGTGACTACAATTTCACATTTTTACCAGCAACACACAAGCATTGCAATTTTGTTCATGTCTTTGTCAGCTGTGGATCTCTTCAGTGTGAGGTTTGATTTGGATTTTACTGATGAGAAATGATATTCACCATCTTCTTAGGTTTATGTGAGATTTTGTTATTTGTAGGTTCTCTTTAGAGATATATTTATTGAATTTTTTTGCTCCATTTTAATTGGATTTACTTATTTGTGTTTTTTGAGTTGTGATTTTGAGGAGTTATGTACACATTTTAAATACTAAAGTCTTATCAAATTCATAGTTTTGCAAATGTTTTCTTCATTACGTAGATTGTCTTTTTTCTTTTCTCATTATTTCCTTTTTGGTGCAAAAATGCTATGGTTTGATGTCCCATTCATTTAATTTTGCTTTTGTTTATTGTGTTTTATTGTTATAGTCAAGACAACATTGATTAAGCGAATGATGTAAAACTTTCCCTTATACTTTCTCTTAGGAGTTTTACAGTTTCTGGTCTTACATTTAAGTCTTCAAGCAAGGCCAACTGTGTGTCTGTATGTTGCAAGGTAAAAGTCTATTCCTTTACATGTGATATCCAGTTTTCCCAACTTGTTATTTCCCCATTGCTTAGTTTTGACACTTTTCCCCCCAGTTGTGGGGCCTGAACTCTAGGCCTGGGTGATGTCCCTGAGCTCTTCAGATCAAGATTAAACGCACTCTACCTCAGAGTCACTTCCAGCTTTTTCTGTTTATGTGGTGATGAGGAATCAAACCCTGGGCTTCATGTGCATGCTAGGCAAGGACTCTACTACTAAGCTACACTCCCAGCCCCAGTTTTGACAATTTTTTTTTTGGCCAGTCCTGGGCCTTGAACTCAGGGCCTGAGCACTGTCCCTGACTTCTTTTTGCTCAAGGCTAGCACTCTGCCACTTGAGCCACAGCGCCACTTCTGGCCGTTTTCTGTATATGTGGTGCTGGGGAATCGAACCCAGGGCCTCATGTATACAAGGCAAACACTCTTGCCACTAGGCCATATCCCCAGCCCCAGTTTTGACACTTTTATGAGAAATTATCTGAACATAGGTGTAGGTTAAATTCTGGCTCTCTATTCTTTTCTATTGGCTATATGTAACAATGCCATTCTGTTGTGATTACTGAACATTGTAATTTTTTTTTGTAATGTGATTTTGAACTCAGAACATCTGAAGTCTCTGCTGTTTTTCAAGGTATTTTCAGTTGTTGTTGTTTGCTTAATCAGGGTCCTTTTAGGCTTCATGTGAATTGTAGATTGTTTTTGCTCTTGTGGGATTTGACAGGGCCCAGCACTAACTCTGAGGTTCTGTGTGGGGAATGTGGGTATCTATTAATATTGTTTCATGACATCTCTTTCAATTTGCTTACGTCTTCTTTAATTTCTAACAGTAATGTTTTGTAGTTTCTAGTTTTACTTCCTTTTGCTTTTGTGGTGGAATTTACTTCCTAATATTTTACTCCTTTTGATGCCATTATAAATAGATTTGCTTATTATTTTCCTTTTTGGGGATTATTTGCTGTTAGTGCATAAGAATGTAACTGAGTTTTGATTTTTAGTTATCGATTCATTTATTACTTCTAACATCCTTTGTAGTTTTCTACAGATATGATTGGATCATCTGTGAATAGAGATAATTTGACTTTTCTTCTGATTTTCCCATTCACTCCTTTTCTTACATATCTGCTCTGGATAGCAGTACCATATTGAATATGCAATACCATATTGGAATATCGTTACTGTTTTTTAGTTTTAAAGGAAAAATTCAGTCTTTTATCATTGAGTATGATGCTAGCTGTGGAGTTACTATATGTTGAAGGCAATTTCCTTCTGTTCCTAGTTTGTGGACCATTTTATAAGTACCGCGCACTAACTGATTGTGCCACTGGAACTCCCGTAGACCATTTTAAAATGAATATTGACATGTCATGAGTTTTCTGCATTTATTGAAATGATAATGTGATTTCAACTCATCATTCTGTCAATGTAGTATATTATGCTGATTAATTTCATAGATTGAACTATCTTTGTATTTCAGGGTAAAGCCATCTTTGTCATAGTATAAGATCACTTCAGTTGTTAATTCCCTTTGCTGGTATTTTTGTTGAAGATTTTGCTTCTATAGTCATCAGCTATGTTGGCTTGTAGTTTGCTTTTTTGGCAGTGTATTTGTTCTTGCATTAGAATAATATTAGTCTTTAATGAATCTAGGCTGGGCACCCAGTGGCTACTCAGGAGGTTGAGATCTGAGATTGCAGTCCAAAGCCAACCCAGGAAAGTTTGTGAGACTTTTATCTCCAATTAACCAGCAAAAAGCCTAAAGTGGAGCTATAGCTCAAGTGGTAGTTCACCAGCTTTGAGCACAAAAGCTTGGGGACAGTGCGCCAGGCCCTGAGCAAACCCTTGTAACAATACATTTGGAAGTATTCTTTCACATCAACAACAACAACAACAACAAATTCTGATGGGGATGGAACACAGAAACTTAAGCTTGCTAGGCAGGAGCTCTATGCCCTGAGCCGCATCCCAGCCCTTGGGCCTTTAGTTTTTTTTTTTTTCAGATATGAGCCTACCAGTAGCTGGAACCATAGATGTTGCCATTTTGCTCAGCCCTTTGTGTATCTTCTATCAGTGTTTTATTTTTATTTTTGATTGAGACAGAATATTGCAAAGTAGACCCAGTTGGCTAACAACTTGCTATATAGCCCAGAATGAAACCTTCCAAGTGCTATGATTATAGGCATGTACCTCCATACCCTGCCAAGCAGTAATTCTTTATTTTTGGGGTACTGAGAATTAAAGCCACAGTCTTGCATATGCTGAACAAAGGCTCTTTACTGAGCTACATCCCTAGCCATCCTGTAGGCATTTTCTTGACAATGGATTTTAACCTTACTTTCAATCATGTATAAAGTGACTTATCTTCAATCATATATAAAATCATGCCTTTCATTTCTTTTCTCCATTAATATAACAAACTAGATTTTAATATTGTATGCCATTAGTGTATTTTAGAGCTGTAATTATTTTTATGTTTTTGTCTTTTAGCTCTAATGTCTTATTTAAATGTGATTTATTCAGTGTATATTCTACAAAATTAAGAAAAGTAAGGGAAGAGGTGGGGTGCAGTGGTGAAAATGTTGGAAGGGGTAAAACTGATTAAGATGCCTTTTACTCATAAACTGCTTTGTTAAATAGCAACTCCTTTGCACAATTACTTAAGGATGATAAAATGTGACTTCTGTACAATTAATAAAATAATAAAAAGTGATTTATGTATTGCACCATTGTATGTTTGACTATAGGTTTACCTTTAATATTGGGCTTTCTAAGGTACTTTTGGGTTGTTTAGTATCCTTTTGTTTCAACTTGAAGCACTTTAGCATTTATTATAAAATAAGTATAGTGGAGATAAACTGTCAGCTTTTGCCTATCTGGGAATGTATTTTTCCCTATCTATCTATCATAACATCCATCTATGACTATCTATATATACCCACCTACCTATTATTTTGACAGTACTGGGGTTTGAACTTAGGGCCTTGACATTGCTTGCAGTCAATCTACCACTTAAAGTATGTTGCCAGCTTTTGTTTTATTGTTGAAGGAATGTTTTGTGAGATGCAGCATTCTTAAGTGGCAGGATTTTTGTTATTTATTTATTTATGTTTAAAATTTAGCATACCAGTCTGGCTTGCAAGATTTTGGAGAATTCAGTGACATTCCTGGGGTCTACCTTTTATGTGGTAAGTTACTTTTCTCTTGCTACTTTCGAACTTGGAATTCATCTATCTGGGGATCCTTTGGGCTTCTTGAATCAAGATATTAATTTCTTTCCTTATATTTAGAATTTTTGGCCTTTGTTTCTTCACATAATCTTTCTGTCTCTGCTTTTTCCTTGCTCCTTTCCTTCCTTTCTTGAACTCCCATAAGTGCAAATATTAGTGTGCTTTATAGTGTCTCATATAATCCCTAGGCTTCTTTCACTTTCTATTAGAATTTGCTTTTGTTATTTCTCCTCTGAATGATATTATTAAGTGATCTGCCTTTGAGTTTATTGACTCATTTTGGTTGATTGAGTAAACCATTGAGCCTCTCCAGTGATTTTTTTCATTTCTATCCTATGGTCTTCATCTCTAACCTTTCCATCCAGTTATTAAAATTTTCCCTTTTTGTTTTTAGTTCATATTTATTATTTTTCCCAAGTGAATCGACCATATACATCATGGTTATTTTCTTTGTTAATTAATTAACAATTTCTCTTTCTTTACAGTCAGTTTTTGAGGTTTATTTTGTTCGTATGATTGGGCTATGTTGCCATATTTTTCCTATTTCTTTGTGTGCCTTGTAAATTTGTATTTGGAGTTGAGCATTTGAAAAACATCTTTCTCCTGTAGCATTTACAAACTGATTTTGAACAGGGAAAGCCAAACATCTCAGCTATGCATTCTGGGACCCTTAAGGGCATATGTGTAGCCTCCCAATTCATGTGGCTCACTGGTTTCCTTTTCAGAGTTTGTACTATCTTCTTCCCCCTAGTGTCATTGTGCAGTATTACAAGTTTTATAGTCTGACTATAAACCATTGAGGACTCAATTGTTACCTGTGGCCCAAAGTGACCAAGGTTTGACAGATTTGTCATCAAGGCTTTAACCCAAGTAATCCAGAAACCAACTCCTCAAGAAACTCCTGAGAGCTGGTCACTTATTGCTGATTGTGGCTAGTGTCTGTCTGTGACATGTTCTCTGGCCTTCCCACAGCTGCTAAGTAACCTACAAGCATTGGCACTTTGAACTAGAGGAGACTGAAGCCAGTTCCTCATGCAACATTTTTAATGATGCTACATTGTACATCCATTCTACTGCTCTATTTACCTCCCAACAGAAAAATGAGTTGGGCTTTCCTCTTAGAGATATGCCATCTTTGAGGAGGAGCTGACATAGTTGAAATCAAATCACTTTTCTTACATGTTTTTAATTTATTTCTTTTTTCTGAAATAGATCTGTTTTACGTTGCTCCAGACTGGCTTCAAACTTTTGATTCTTTTCCCTCAGCCTTTTGAGTAACGGGGATTATAGGCATGCACCACCACCCTGGCTTATTCATTTCAATGTTACTGTTCTTAGCTTGCAGCATATTTGGGTTATTGAAATTTCACAATTTATTTCTGGAGTTCTCATAGAGAATCATTGACTACAGTTTGATTTCTAGTCAGCTTCTTAATGTGATAATGGACTCTGGGGATTCCTATTCTTACATCTTGCCAATGTTAGTCTAGTACATGTCTTAAATAATAAAAAACATACACTTACTCTGCCCTATATGCTGTCCATTCCTTATTCTCCTGCCTTTGCCCATGTTCTCTGCATTGTCCTCCCATCCCAGTGACTTCCTTCTCAGTATTGTCTACTCAGGGGGCTCAGACATCTGTAGATAATTTCAGTATCACCTATAGAGCCAAGCCGTAAGGGCTACCACTCTGGGCCTTGCATTAGAGGACCACATGTACCATAAACACAAAATAAATACATTGTTCGACAACACATGGGGACCTCAATGCTCAGAATCCAGTGCTTAGGGTGCACACATACATTCTCATAATGAACATTTGGCAGATCCGAAGTGGGGGAAAAACACTTCATACATCTTGTGCTGTGTATCTTACCACAGTTATTCAAGTTTTATGGTTTATGTTATTGCCAATGTCAAAGGTAATTTCTACTTTAGAATATGGGGAATCTTGAGACAGTAGAAGGACTTCAGTTAAAGAATAGGCAAATTGGTTAACCTAGTAAATCTTTTCCAAATATGGTCAATTGTTATGCCCAAGGAAGAATAATTTTCAACTATCCATTTCCTTGTACTTATTTTGTTGGACTATGCTTTTTTTTTTTTTTTTTTTTTTTTTGGCCAGTCCTGGGGCTTGGACTCAGGGCCTGAGCACTGTCCCTGGCTTCTTCTTGCTCAAGGCTAGCACTCTGCCACTTGAGCCACAGCGCCCCTTCTGGCCATTTTTTGTATATGTGGTGCTGGGAAATCAAACCCAGGGCCTCATGTATAACCGAGGCAAGCACTCTTGCCACTAGGCCATATCCCCAGCCCTGGACTATGCTTTTTTAAAGAATTCTTTTAAAAGAATTGTACTATTTGTGCTCCTCATAGAGTCTATTATGCTTCAGTTAACGCATTTGTATCCACTTGCTTGAGGCCAAGGAAAGAGGAGTAGAAGAATGAAGGGCGATGGGGAAGAATGCAGGCAAGAATTCATTGTCTATACCACAGAAGTGAGAAATATAAGGGCAAGGGTGGGTCAGAGGGGGTGGTGAAGATGCTGAAGCAGTGATAGAGATCAAGATGCATTGTGCACATAAACTGCTTTGTTAAGTGGCAAAAATTTCAGTACATAACCCAAAATTAAGTAACAGAAGGGTTGGGTTGGGCGGGATGGGTGAGAATATTAAAAAGGGTGACATTGATCAAGATGCTTTGTATTTGTAATCTGCCTTGGTGAATGGCAACTATTTGTATAACTACTTAAAGTTAATAAAAATGGAAAGGAAACTATAAAAATAATTTTCAAGTGTGTAGTAGGTTCTTTAACTTCTAATTCTTAGTCTTTTAATATGGTTCCAGAGATGCATAAATTCATGTGGTATTTATAACAGATACATATGAGAGATAGTATATAATAACAATGAAAATTCTTACTATTAAAGTTGGATATGGATAGAAAAAAGTATGAAGGGTGAGACTGATTCTGCATATTATTTTTAGATGATGAAAATTATAGACAAGTAGATAGTCTATACAATAAAATTAAAATAGTTTGCAATTTTTTATAGTACTAATTTATCATGTAGTTATTTTATACTGTTTTGCTATTACTTGAAAAAATTGTAGATCTTTCTAAATATAATGATAACATTTATAATTTTATTTATACTCCTATATCTTAAGATTGAGTTTTTTCTAACTTAAAATATAAGTTAAAGAACTAAAATGACTCAGATTGGGCTGGGAATATGGCCTAGTGGCAAGAGTGCTTGCCTTGTATACATGAAGGCCTGGGTTCGATTCCCCAGCACCATATATATATGCCAGAAGTGGCATTGTGGCTCAAGTGGCAGAGTGCTAGTCTTGAGCAAAAAATAAATAAAATAAAATGACTCAGGAATAATTATGCACTTTGGCATTACTATTAGTGAAAGCTTTGTGACAGTTTTCATTGTAATAGCATGAGCAACAAGTTTGCAAAAATGAGGGAAAGAAAAATAAACTTTGTGGAATTAATTTGTATCTATTTATAAATTGTGTATCCCTTTAGTACTTAAAGAACATCAACTACCAATAAATCACACATATACAATAGTAATTAAATTCTGTTATCTTTGGTGTCATTTATTTCAGTCAGGTAGGACCATATATGTTTTAGATTTTTGTTAATATCAAAATATGTTTCTATCAAAATAAAAATTTTCAATGTTTAGACTGTAGGATTGATTTTGTGTTAGTTTGATGTAGATTTTAAAAATTGATTTATATGCTGTTGAGCTTCTAGTTATTCTCTTGTCCTGAACTTGGACCATGTTCAGGGCTGAGTTGATTAGGTTGTGGTCATGGAAGTCAACACTTGTTATGCTGATGTGAGAGTTGGACTCTCTGTGAGCAGGTGGTATGCAATATGGAGCAGAATATCAACGCTGTGGTGCTCATGCCTGCACAGTTATTTGAGGTAGGAATGAATATTATCATAGCCATTTACTTTTAATTGGGAAGATAAAAATCTTGATAAAAACTTCAGGTAGTTATGTCAAATATTAAAATCTGAGAGTGAAGTTCAAGTTAACAGATGCAAGCTCTAGTCCTGCATTGCAATTTGTGAACATATTCTTCATGTTTTCTATAAATTATTAATTTATAATTTGTTTCTAATATTTTAAAAACATAACTATATAGGGCACCTTTCCATGCCAATGTGACACTAGGATAAGGATTCATTTTTCACCCTGCACCAGACTGGACCAGTTGGGTCAGAATCTCTGGGTGTGAGTCCCAGGACTCCATTCAGGGGAGCTTTGCTAACACAGGTGCCTGTGGGCCCCTGGACCAGAGTCTTTGGACTGTGGTTCAAGGCAGTACATTTTTTCCAAGAGGACTACTGTGAAAGGTGGTATCATTCTCTCTCTTTCCAGGTAACAGTAAATCTAACTGCTTAGCCTTTTAGGTAGAAGACCCCAAAGTAAGAAACTAGGAGATACTGGCTTAAGATTTACAAAGTATTATCTCTTTTACTACTAGTGACTTGAGACTTTGGTTGTAAAAAACTTAGGGGTATTGAGATTTGTCTTAATGTGATGCTAATTGCTTTGTACTGGTGGGTTCTGATGACATAAACAGTGGCTTTCAATCCAGGCTGCACTGTACAATTCACTAGAGAGCTTTACAGAAAGAAACAACACATAAGAAAGAAACTGGGGGCTGGGGATATGGCCTAGTGGCAAGAGTGCTTGCCTTGTATACGTGAGGCCCTGGGTTCAATTCCCCAGCACCACATATACAGAAAATGGCCAGAAGTGGCGCTGTGGCTCAAGTGGAAGAGTGCTAGCCTTGAGCAAAAAGAAGCCAGGGAGCCAGGGACAGTGCTTAGGACCCGAGTCCAAGCCCCAGGACTGGCCAAAAAAAAAAAAAAAAAAAAAAAAAAAAAAAAAGAAAGAAACTGGGAAATGCTCCAGAAATGGAACCTCTCTAGTTTTATTGAATGATATTTTCAACTTTTCTGTAAACTTAAAAATTTCCAAAGAGAACATTTCATTTTAGATTAGGAAATTACCACTCAATGATAACCTATGTATTTTCCCCATCATTACTGTAAGTTAAGAATAACATAATAGGGCTGGGGATATGGCCTAGTGGCAAGAATGCCTGCCTCATATACATGAGGCCCTGGGTTCGATTCCCCAGCACCACATATACAGAAAATGGCCAGAAGTGGCGCTGTGGCTCAAGTAGCAGAGTGCTAGCCTTGAGCAAAAAGAAGCCAGGGACAGTGCTCAGGCCCTGAGTCCAAGCCCCAGGACTGGCAAAAAAAAAAAAAAAGAATAACATAATAAAACAATACTTATTATGTGGAATAAGTGTGCATTAAATTTTTTTTTTCCAAGTTAGTAAAATACTGAAGCATTATAAATAAATAAAATACCTGAAGTGTTCCATTCATTGTTGGGCTAGCTGATAGATGATTGTGTAAACAAAGCACAATGGAGGAATCAATGCTTTATATCCAATTAGAGAAAGAATAATATCTTCAGAGTCAAAACACAGTGACCATGTCAATAGACTCCAGAGCTTCCAGTTTTTAGGATGGAATAGCTGTATCTGTTAGATCTTTTCACTTGGGGCCACAGCAAGACTCCAGGATGAAATATGCAAAGATGGAGATCATGTTAAAGGGGAATCTCCATAATCTTTGTTTGCTTTTCAAAGCTGGGGTTGGTTTATTATCCTCTTGAATCCACTCCATCACTCAGGTCCTACCATTTAAACTCAGTCTTTTAAATATGTTGGAAATTAACTGTGCATCTTAGGGTGGGGGGATTGGGACGGAGGGAAAGTGGGAGAAAAATGAGAGAGGGGGTAACAAGGTTAACAAGAAATGTACTTACTTCCTTACGTATGTAACTGTGTAACTGTAACTCCTCTGTACATCACATTGAGAATAAAATTAAATAAAAATAACTCAGTCTTTTGTTTGCAGTTGAAATAAGTTGACACAATAAACTTATGGTTATTACATCCCTGCATCCCTAACTGCAATGGAAGACTTTTATTTCCTATCACAACTCATCAAACTTACTGAAGTTGAGTTGTATTTGTTTTGTTTGTAATTTTTCTTTTCAGCGATACTGCAACAGGTTTCTCAGTGTGTAGCTGATAGGTATTGCTGTACATTTTTTATTAGCTTACATTAGTTATGCAAGAGGGGAGTTTCATTGTGAAATTTCCATACATGCAAACAGTGTACACCAATCAGTCTCCTCCCTTTACCATCTCCTTTACTTGTTCTTTCCTCCTTTGTCCATGTTTATTTCCATTCACCATCTCTGGTCCCCAAAACCTTCAACAGAGCCTGTATTTATTTAGTTTTTTTTTCTGCTTTCTTTTTATGTATTTTAAAGTAAGCATTTTAGATTATTTTATGGAATAGTCAAACTTCAAAGCAGTTGGCTTAAAAGAAAGGGGCAGGACTTTATTTCCCACTATTTCCTTCCTTGAGTTTGTTCAGTCACACATGTTTGCTCAACATCCAATGTCTTTATTCATTCTTAAATCAAGATCAGTGGTTATCATTGATTGTAGTGACATGGCCTTCCCATTCTGCCTTCTTTACATGAGCCATCTCAAACTTTAGTGTTCAGGTAATGCCTTCATTACCTGACGGCAAAATCTTCTTTTATTGCTCAAGCCTCAGAGACTGCTTCTTCTGTAATTCTCTCTCATTCTAATACATATTCTTACCTGTGAGCACAAGGTGTTTCCACAGTGTTTTTGTTGTTGTTGTTGTTGATCGTGGGGCTTGAACTTGGGACCTGGGTGCGTCCCTGAACTCTTTTTTACTCAGGGTTAGCACTCCACCACTTTGAGCCACAGTGCCACTTCCAGTTTTCTGGTGGTTAATTGGAGATAAGAACCTCAAGGACTTTCCTGCTTGGGCTGCCTTTGAACCACAATTCTCAGGTCCAGCCACTTGAAAAAGATAACAGCTGTGAGCCACCAGCGATCCAGCCCCACAGTGGGTTTGAAGGAAATGCATGTTGTTGCTGATTGTGTTTCATTAGGAAAGGCAAGCTGATTCTACTTTATGGAGGAGAGGAGAAAATGGAGGATCCCAAATTCTCATTTTCCTCTTTCCATTTGAGGCATCCTTAGAGTGAAGGGGAAGGTGGCTGTTGGAGAGGGATTTTCCATTGACATCCTTTTTCCATCCTACATCCGGGTCAGTAGATGCTAGAAGAGGGACAACATTCATTACAGTGTTAAATACCATGTATTCCACATCACAGGGTTTGGGTAACAGCAGGTTCTGGAACAGCTCATGCCTTAGAGATGTGCTTCTTATTTGTCAATCTCCTTTGGCATTTTCTATATATCCTCTGATGTTCTCTTATTTGGGAAAGAACCAGATTCCATATTTATTTATTGATCTGCTCATGAACTCATGGCTTTAGGTCTTGTGAAGTATCTTGAAGTATCTATGTGCTAGGAAAACACTTACATTTTCAGAGCTAGGACTTACACACTAAACACAATACTATCTAAACATGTTCATCTTGGTTTGGACTCAATTTATTAATGGAACACTTTAACTCAATAGTGCAGACTAAGCACATTTGGAAAAAAATGAATCTTTTACCCAAGATAGAAAAGAAAGATGTAATATTGGTAACTGTTTATGACTGCAAAGTAAATAGATCTATTTTTCATGCAAATACGGACTTTTAAATAAATGCAAACACACATTCAATATGTGGTACTAACACATATGCAGACCCTTGTAACATGTCCATTTCAATACTAAACATTTAAATTCTTTTTTAAGATGACAACAAGTTGTTAATTCATGGTAATTTCACCCTGCTCTAAAGCCTTACAATAGTTCCAGGTATAATTGGTACATAATTTTCATTGCTGATATTGAAGCCTTGAGTTAAGAATTGGGTAATTACTGTAATTACATACTGATATACATTGATACTGGCTAGAAGAACACTTGGTTCATTGGTATATTTATAAATTATTCACCTGTTCTGCTGGAGTTCTTGAATTTGCATTCATATATTTAAATACTGTCTCATTTTATGAACAGTTGCCTGTGGCAGAGAAATAATCATCTAATGAAAACAACAGCAAGTTATTGGTCTTTGCTTTACCATGTTCCTGAAGACAGAGTCTCATTTTCAGAGGATTATTTCTAATCTCTACGTCTCTTGGTGATCTAGTCAATTCATTTGAAATTTGGAGGTTAAGTTTTATTAATATTTTAGTTTTGGTTCTATAACTTACACACAGCAGGCATAGTTCTGTGTAGACTTTAAAAGGAATACACATAGGGTTATAGTGGAAACATAATAAGCAAAGCAAAATGGCCTCCAGTGTGTAAGCCATCATTTGCTTGTATAGAGTGCTTCACAATATTTTTCCTGCTCATTACCCTTTCTACCTTTAGGGAACCATTTTTTCTCCATGGCTTATTGGTCCTGGTGGGACTATCATAAGGTGCTTTGCTAGTCCCAGGTGGCCCACATGGACATAGCTTCAGTGCCATTCTTGAGAATCTATATCTTCAGTGGAATGACAGAGGGCGAACACATGAGCAGGTTCATCATGTAGAACAACCTATTCAGATTCCTCAAAAGGCTTTGTTTTCTGTAAGTTTTGCTCTTATATTACTCCTTAAGTCTATGTCCTTTCATATTTTTTCAATGCATTTAGCATTTTTTGAAGGAGATAGAGTTTTACATTATACTGTGTAGGTGATGTTTGTAATTCAAAAATCCTAACAGAGGTTGCATTTATGAGATAACCAAGCTTCAGTGACTTCTTTCCCCCTTAGTCCTGGTTGTCAATCAGGACTTTTTATGTGCTAGATCAGTGCTTTACCTCTGGAGCACACTATTTTCTCTTGTGTTTTAGACATAGTTTTGCTATGTAGCCCAAGCTGACCTCAAATTTGTAATCTTCCACATGTGGCTCACAGAGACTTTCACATCAGATATAGATCTTGAAAAGAATTTACCCTAAGTTTCTTACTTTACAGGTAAAGAAATAGAAGTCCTGAAAGGTTAGCCAATTGGATCAACATCATACAGATATTTGGTGGCAGAGAAATAAAATTAGATTTGTTCAGATTTACTGGTATGTATTGTTATAACTAGATCCACTGATTATAAAGCTGCAAGACAAATTAAAAGAGAACTTGATTCACTTATTCAATTTATGGCATATATTATTACTATCATATAGGTAAGCTGACCTCTCAGCATGGCTTTGTTGATATTAAATGGTTTTGACTTCCCGTCCATGACTCTTGAGTTTCCTTTGGGAGCTGATATCTCCCAAACTCTTAATGTACATGGTTCCAGTGAGACTGACTGACCTTATCTGTGGGATGGATACATGAATCAGTCCTGGCTGATCAAAACACTATATGTCCCTGTACACTGGTATTAGTGATCATATGTCTAATGCTATGGTTCGCAAAAGTCAAAGAGCATCAACTCTGAGACTTTCAACACCACTGTGGAATAAGACTTTCTTCTTCCAGTTGCTTACAAACCAGTGTCCCAAAGAAGAGATAACACATTCAAACAAGGTCCTCATAGAAAGTGACTTTCTACAGGCAACTACAAGGGTAGTTCAGTGTTCTGGGACTGTTGAGAGGAGGGGTGGAGCTGTCATCTTTTGGCATAGGAGTGAAGAGAAAGAACATTATAAGTAATCAGGCAGAGAGAATCATCCAGAAAGGCCACTTTGGTCATCACACACAATCCAAGGTGATGTTCTAATGAAGGAACCAGCTTGATGAATGCCTTAGCTTGATTCTCATTGTACTTTCCTCTGGCTATGACTTGCTGTTGGCCAAATCTAGCTAATGGCTGGAGGACCCAGTCATATCTTTATGGACCATTAAAGAAAGTCCTATCAGGTCACAGAGCAAAGTGAATAGCCTGGCGATTGGGCAAGGAGAGCACGGGAATTATCTGATGTAACTGGAGATATTGAGCTGTTAGGGTGAACATTTGTGGCCATTTGTGACTTACCATAAATTCAAAGGAAGCAAAGTAAATAGGTAGGACTACACATGTCTATGATATCGAGGGAGCAAGCACATGTTCTGTCATGAGCTGAGTTCTGTCTGTGGACCAGTAAAACCCTTTTCATGCTTAAGGCAGTTTGAATTAAGGTCAAGTCAGTTACAACTGTCATGTTGCTTGATATACAAGGAACCACACAGCTGCCATGTCAGCTCAGCACTGAGAGGCATTTTGTTCGACTAGACCTCCTGTGATGGCATATCTTGTTGATCACCCCCTGCTGGAACTCCTTTACTGGCTAGGAGCTTGCAGAGAAGATTGCTAGAGTATCCTTCCTGGGCTGTGGTGTGGCTTAGTGGTATAGCACTTGTCTAGCCTTTTTAAGGTCCTGGATTGCATTCCAGCAAGGGACAGTGAAAGGTAAAGAAAGTTCTTCCTTAAAAATGAGCCCAAAGCTACTTTAGCTTTCCAAATTCCCCAGAGAATATTAACTGGGGGGGGGGGGGGGCGGTTGAGACTATGCAATTGAAATTCCTAGGAATTTTCAGAAATATATAAAACCTTAGGATACCTTTGTATTACGTCTAACATTCCTCATCTATTTGCTTCATACTATGGAGCTCTAAAGCTTTATTAATAAAACAGAAATATTACATTTAGTATTATTTACAAAGCACTGTCTGTACTGAATATTCAAACACTTAGAAAACACCAACAGAATTTACTAAGTAATTGAAATAGCATTTAACCTACCAAGGTTGAAAGTAATATACAAAGCCATGTGTCAAAATTCCTAATTGAGGAACTTAATTTGCTTCTGAAATTGTTATTTCTTAGTACACCAATTATAGGATTTTTTTATTAAGTTTCTATGCTATGCATAATTACTTTATTTTCAAGGATGGCTCATTATTAGCAGCAGAAAGAGCCAAAGAAAAACACTTATTAAATAACATCAACTATAAGTGAAATGGTTAGATCATGACCACACTTCTCTTAGTGCTTCTGTCTTGATTCTCAGAAATGTGGATGTTTGTCCAATTTTCCTTTGAGCTTAACATCAGGAGACTCAAAATCTCTGTGCTGATTGTTAACCTAATTTTTATAGGAGAATTATAATGTTGTTTCCATTTTTCTGGTTTGTCGACCTGTTTTCTTGTAAATTAGGATTTAGAGAAGCATGATTTTTTTCTCACAAAATTCCAGGAAAGAATTTGGGTATGGAAACAGTCGTCTGTAGGTTGTGTCTATGAATTTTCTCTTTTGAATATTGTTAGAACAACTACCATTTCAAACAATTAAAGTTTGACATTTTCTTGCTGCTGCTGCTGCTGCTCTGTGTGTGTGTGTGTGTGTGTGTGTGTGTGTGTGTGTGTTATAGCAAGGCTAGTGTGCTACTATTTGAGCCACAGCTGTACTTCTGGCTTTTTGATGGGTAATTGGAGATTAGACTTTCACGGACTTTCTTGCCCAAGCTGATTTCAAACTGTGATCCTCAGATCTCAGCCTCCTTAGTAGCTAAAATTACAGGTTTGAGGAACTGGCGCCCACCATGGTGTGTTCTTCTAGGCAAGAGTGCTCTGTTTCCAGCCATATTTTTCATGTAAGCAATCCACTCCCCTCATCATGCTTTTCTTTCAGCATATCCAGGAAGAAATGTTACTTCAACTGGAAAAGGAACCTCAGAAGAATTGAGGTTCAAGATCCCCAACATCACTGAGATCTGCCCACATGCATCATTCTTCCTTCAAAGCTCTCACGCTTTTCCATTTAATCCTCAACTTTAATACATGAGGCCCAGTGAGATTGTGGTGTACTTGGTGCTGTAGGCTAGTGAGTTTAGGATTAGATTTTTTGGTCTTGTTTTCTGTGGCTATTGGAGACAAAATTTCTTTGAGTCTAGCCAGAGAAAAGTCTGTGTGTGTGTGTGTGTGTGTGTGTGTGTGTGTGTGTGTGTGTGTGTGTGTGATGTGGTGCTGGGGATTTTCCCTCTGCCCCAAAGTTTTCTGTCAATGTTAACAACAATATATCAACCCTTAGTATTTGCTAAATTCTACCTGCAACTAGTTGCCTGCCAAAGACATTTTTTTTTCTCTATAGGCTCTTGATTCTAGGTGCTACAGGTGGTAGCTTAGGGAACTTTCATTCTACTTCTTACTGTGGAGAGGCAGTGTCCATCTTATTTTTTACTACAAATAAGTCATAATGCCATTAAATTAGGCAGAGAAGAGAACCAGGCTATAAGACTAGGAGGGAGGAATGCCTGGATTGCAGTGTGTAAGAGGTCCTTACATATCTTGGCAGTGTGGGCCTCCTTACCAGTTGCCTCTGAGCAAATCACTGGCCTTATCTGAGTCTCTGTACTCCAGAAAATCAATTCCAGATTTCCATCTGTTAACTTTTGTTTCTCTCAAACCACCTCAGTTTTCCATTGCTGTATAACAGACCACTTAAAAATTTGTGGTTTAGCAAGCAACTGTTTACTTGTTCATGATTTCGTGGGCTGGCAACTTGAATCGGGCCATCATGTGAGAGCGGGGCCCCCACAGGCAGTTTCAGTTCATTGGTGGGGTGTGAAGGGGATTAGGTGGGGTGAGATGGGCTCACGGGAACATCCAGGACACATTTGAGGCGGCTAAAACAGTTGGGATGCCTGAGCTTGTCCACCACTTCACTCTCCTACTATGTGTTTTGTCCTCAGGGAGCTTAGCCTGGGTTTATTCATGAAGTGATAATGACCTAAGGGCCTAAGAATGGGGCTGTGTATAACATAATGTGAGAATAGAAGCACCAAGAGGTGAATTTTTAAAAATCCCCTCATGATTTCACTTGCTGTCTTCTCTCAGAAAAGCAAGTCCTAAGCCCATCATGGATGAGAACAGTGCACAGAAGTTTCTTTATTTTCTTTACCTTTTCATTCATTCATTTTTGTATGTCTGGCAGTACTTGCATTTGAATTCAGGACCTCTTATTTGCTATAAAAGTGCGCTCCCTACCTCCCAAGCCTTGGTTCCCAGACTTTTCTGCTTTAGGTAATTTGTTAGATAAAGTCCCATGCCTTTGCTAGGTCTAGTCCTGAACTGCAGACTTCCTATCTCTGCCTTTAGGCTGGTGAGGATTTTAAGTAGATACCACTATGCCTGGATTGTTTATTGAGATAGGGTCTTGCTGAATTTTCTAAACCAGGCTGGCCTCAAACCATGACCCCCTTCCCCCACCTGATCTCTGTCTCCTACATAGCCAGAACTGCAAGTGGATTCCTTCTCTTGGTGATAGGAACTTCAAAGAATTTAAAGTAATTCTTACCTCCTGTCTTCCCTCCTTAACAGGTATGTCCTTTGGCTTTCCTTATTTCTATTCTTCCCACATAAAAATAAGTTCATCCTTTCCAGAGACCCTCCAAAGACCCTTCTCTCACTAGAGTGTAGCCTTGGAGTCCATTCTTGCACTCATGATCTGCCTCAAGTCTAGATGGAGTAAATTTCCTCTAATGCAGCTTCTTGAGGTGACTGCCCCTGATCCAGACCAAGAGCTGTTTCTCTCATTCATGCAACACGTGATGGTGATAGCAGCAAAAGAGAAATACAAAAAGTCATCCACAGTAAAGGAGGGAAAAGTGAAAGATTGGTGGCAGGAACTGAGCCATAGAAATTCTGAAATTCAATGAGGTACATGTAGTTAGAGCACACCACTGCAATGGTTAGTCATATTCCATAGCTCAGGTCAGTTTTTCTTCCTCAGTAGAGTTTCCTAACTCATGGTTCTCTTTGCTTTTGGCCCTGTTCTTTTCTGACAGAGTCCTTTGTGTTCTTTCTTATTTGATAGGAGTTTTTTTGTTTATTCAGTGAAATTTATCATAGTATTGGCTTCTGTTCTGTATATAGAAAGTTTGAGGACCCAGACTGCTCAGTTTTTTTTTCTTTTAGTCCATTTTGGCAGTGCCTTTAAAAAGAGTACAAGTCTCTTAAATTTCTGTGGTTTCCTCTGTATTTTACTGTGGTTCAGTTCCTATCCAAAAGCCATATTAATAAGTCTTTGAGAAGCACTTCTGCCTGCCTTGTATGGCAAATAATAATATTAGGCAATACTTTTATTATGATTTTTAAACCCCTCTTTGCTAATTGAGAAAACTGGTTGATCACTGTGTAGCTCTACTCATAAGAGTGAATGTATAAGTGTGTGTCTAGTGGAGAGTTTAGGGTTGCTACTGTGTAACAGCCTGTGGTATGAAAGAAGTGCAATGTGGAACTGTGAGCAGGGCAGCAGCTGTGAACCACTGCGACCGCCATGTCTGTCTTTCGCCATGTCTGTCTTTCTTAGACTACGGTAAGTGGGTAAGGTTTCCTGCTGCTCCAGTGTCAGTCAAGCTGTCTTTCCTCTGATTCTTACTCAGAATCATGGACAAAGGAGAATTCTGGGAAACAAAGTTCTGAGCTTAACACATTAACTATAAAGTGGTAGAGACTGCTTAGCATGCCTAAAATTCTGGGTTTGATCTCCAACACCAGAAAAATAAAACAAATTGATGATAAAAATCATTCATAAACCCATCCATATCTTATGCCATTAGTAGTTATTATATATATTCATAATTACAAAAATCTTTGCTCTCTCTCTCTTGTCAAGTTTTCTCCAGCTATATAGCCTTCATTTTTGATTCTCTAGACATAAATTTAATATGGCTCATTTTCCTATGGAAGAAAATGGATATCATTTAAAATACTATTCAAAGAGGCTACTGAATTAAGATTTAAAAAATATCTTTAAGTAGTATTGCAAAGAGGTCTTAATTCATCATCATTTTATAAATACAATGCATTTTGATCAATCTCATCCTTTCCATCATTCTCCCCCATCTCTCCCAACTACAACTATCCCTTCACATTACCTAGTTTAATTCTCACATATGTACATTAAATATTATGGCTATATTTACCTACTCTTCCCCTTTCCATTCACCTGTTCCCACTCCCTTTCACCTCCCCACCCTGACAACATGTTTCAGCTTCCTGGTGTTTGTTTTGTTCAACAATGAGTTAGTAGCTTGAAGGAATTACACCATTGCAAACCTCCTTGCATATACCATACTTTAGACTATATGTTTATGTATATATTCATATGAACCTATACATGTTTCCATATGTTTATAATTCTATTTTTCATGTGTGAGAGAAAGCATGTGCTCTTTGTCTTGCTGAGCTTGACTTACTTCTCATAATTTTTCTAGATCTATCCACTTCTCTTTAAATGATATAATCTTATTCTTCATGATGAATGAGTAAAATAATGAGTAAAATTCCATTGTGTGTGTGTGGGGGGGTCCATCTATCTTACATTTTCTTGAATCATTCATTTATGATGGGGCTTCTGAGTTGTTTCAATGACTTGGTTATATTAAACAGTATATCAATGAACACGGCGGTGGGGGGTGGTGGTGTGGTGGTGGTGGTGGTGCAAGTGTCTTTACTACATCTTGACTTGTAATCTCTTGGCTAAATGTCCAAGAATGGTGTTGCTGGATCATAGAATAGTTCTATGCTTAGTTTTTTGAGGAATCTCCAAACTATCTTCCATAGTGACCATAAGAGTTTATGTTTCCACCAGCAGTGTAGTAAGTAGTGTTTCTTTTTCCCACCTCTCCACCAGCATTTGTTGTTGTTTGTGTTCTGGATGGTGGCCATTCTTACGGGGTGAGGTGGACTCTCAGTGTTATTTTGATTTGCATTTCCTTTATGAGCCCGTCAATTTAATGGTACCCACAATGGATTTCTGTGTATGAATCCTCTGTTGGTACCCATTTAATTCTGGGCCCACAAATAGAAATGTGTCAAAAAAAATACCTCTTTCTCTATTCCTAACCATGTATCAGATGTGTTCTTTTCTGATTTTCTCTAGGATAAACCTACACTAATTTTCTTGTAACCAATTCTCCACTTAGTCTAAGATGTGACAGGATTTGATGCTTTTCTCATCATCTTTCCTGTGTTCAGAATTCAGCCTGCACTGACAAACTTCTTCCCATCTCAGAAGGAAATTGCTGGACTTGTGAAAAAAAAGTCAGAGAATAATTAGGATGATTACTGGATTTTACAGGAAAAGGAGACCAGGGTGTCACCACAACCCATCAAGAAAGTTTTTTTTTTTT
The DNA here is from genome assembly GCF_023159225.1 of Perognathus longimembris pacificus. Classification (NCBI taxonomy): domain Eukaryota; kingdom Metazoa; phylum Chordata; class Mammalia; order Rodentia; family Heteromyidae; genus Perognathus; species Perognathus longimembris. The sequence goes on along the minus strand of NC_063167.1, from coordinate 41,684,219 downwards.
TTTTTTTTTTTTATTGGTTGTGGGGCTTGAACTCTGGGCCTGGGTGCTGTTCTTTAGCTCTTTTGGCTCAAGGCTAGTGCTCTACCACTTGAGCCACAGTGCCACTTCCAGTTTTCTGGTGGTAATTGGTGATAAGAGTCTAAAGGACTTTTTTGCCCAGGTTGGCTTTGAACCACAGTCCTCAGATCTCAGCCCCTGAGTAACTAGGATTACAGGCGTGAGCCACCAGTATATGGCTCAAGCAAAGTTTTACCATTCTGTTTTTCCAATGAAGTAAAGAAGGTCAACAAAAGTTAAACTTATTGCCCCGAGTCACATAGCCAGTTTGTGGGAAGGCTGGGCTGGTACCCCTTATGTGGGCTTTAAGAGATTGTTTGGCTAACCATTGCACTTGAAACACTAGGCCTTAATTTCTACTCCTGACATGCCTGTGTTATTTTGTATAGTACACAGGAATCCCTCATGAACCAAACAATCTAGATCAACGAGAGTAAGATAAACAGTTTGGAAGTGTTCACAGTTCTTCTAAAGTCTTTCTTAGCAACTTCTGTTGTGGTAACCTTGAATACTATCCTGAACACTAAGTTACTGGTATCTAGGATCCCTCCTGATCTAGCTATCCTTTGAATATGTTCAATGGTATCTTATATTGCTTCTTTGGGTTTTTATTTCTGTGCCCATATAAGTCTTTTTTTTTTTTAGGTCAGAACTAGGGTTTGAACTCAGGGCTTGCTTGTGCTTGCTAAAGCACATATAATAAATGTCCTTTAAGGCATGCTTTCAGCCCTTTCATGCTTTATTTTCTTATGTCTTGTACTTTTTTTCTCCCTGGACAAGAGCCAGATTCAGAACACTATCCTCCTACCTGTGGCCTCTCAATTAGTTGGGATAACAGGCATATACTACCATACTTAGCTTATTGAATGTGATGAAGTCTCACTAACTTTTATTTTCTTTTTTGCCTTGGGCTGGCCTTGAAGTACAATGATTCTGATCTTCACCACCTAAGTAGCTGGGATTATAAATTGGAGCCACTATGTCCTACTGAGAGAAAATATTTGAAACAACTTTAATGCTAGCAACAATTTTCTTGGAAAATTTTTGTGGAATCCACAGTTTGAAATAATGGTCCCTTTTCTGAACATAGTACATTTGATCATTTATTTTAATGACTCAATTAATTGTCTAGAGCTCATATTGTAAAGTCCCTCATGGCAAAGATTCTATTTGCAACTTTTTGCCTCCTTAGGATTAAGACAATGTCTGAATATCTGGCCCTGAGTGTATATTAATAAACTTTTATCAATGTGATGGGTAAAAAAGATGCACCCAGTTGAGTCAGACTAGTAAATACATCATGCAGAGTAGTTAACTCAGAAGTTTCATACTGTTAGAACCTCTTTATTCTATAGACAACTGAGATTTAAATTACACACACACACACACACACACACACAGATATTTGCAACAGCCACAGATTGTCCTTGAACTCTTGATCCTCCTGACTCTGTTTCCTGGGTGCTGGAATTACATCTGAGTGCATCCAGGTCCACAGACCCAGTTAAATAGTGAGAGTCTGGTGATTTCTACTTAAAATTTTAGATGGATCTTCAACCCACAGAATCTACCAATTGTGGTTTCTTCCCCCATACCTTAAAAAAACTTAAAGCTAAATAAACCTTTGTTGGAATGAATGATATCTAGTCCATCCCTTCTATTGTAGAATATCCCTGATTGTTGTTGGTTTTCTCTAGGAAAGAGAGGCAGATGGAAGGGCCCAGAGTCATGTCTGCTGCTCTTACCCTTTCCATCCTATAGCCACACCCTCTGAGGTTCTCAGTCATTGAAAGAGTTCCATGGAAAACAGTTTGGAAAACACTATGTTACACTGGCCTTCCTTACCTTCTTTTTCAACTGTATGAATAGCTGAACAAATTCACAAAAGGAGACAAAAAAAGCAAACATATGCACACACACACACACACACACACACTCAGCTTGTGGAACCTCCTCTGAGCAGGAGATTTTGTTCACTTGGTAACACAACAGGGATCAGAGGACTGTCACTTTCAGTTGCAGTAGAGTGCTTTTTCTTGCACTTTGACCATGGGCAGTGAAGCAGTGTGTCTCTCCCAGCACATGACTGGAGGGCTGGATTTTACAGGATGAGACTCAGCTCTTCAGAGATAAATTTCACTGGGGAGCAAAGAGATTTTGTTCATGGCTTTCAGAGGGATGCCTTGAACCTAGACTAGGCTTTTCAATTCAGGTTGCTGGAAACAAGGCAAAAATGACCCATCCTGCTCCTTCCTTCTCAACTCAGGCAGAGTAGTTTCCAAATTCTTCCCTTCTTCACTTCTAAAGAGCCTGAGAAAGATTCTCTCTTTTTGTTATAATACTCATTAAAGCTACCGTGCCATGCTCCTTAAAATCAAGTTTGAATATTGATGGTATTTGATTCACACATTTTCTCCCTTTTGGAAATGAGAGCAGTTCAATCTGTCATGAATAAAACACCTTAAATTGTGAAGGCTTTATTAGAGGTTTTTAGGGGATGGAGGGCAGGGCTTGAACTCAGAGACTGGATCCTTCTCTTAGCTTTTTGGCTCCAGGTTGGGACTCTGCCACTTGAGCAACACCTCTACTTCCAAGTTTTTAGTGGTTAAAGTCTCATCTACTTTTCTGCCCAGGCTGGGATTATAGTTGTGAGCCACCACTGACACCCAGCCTGCTTAAGGTTTTGGAGCTGAATGCTTCTAGAAAAGTACCACAGAATCACAATGACTTGGAGCTCTTTGCCTTGGGGCAAGTATGTTTGTGAGTCAAGATAGACTTAAGTTTGTTGTGCAGATTTCCCTTGGCTATATATTTTTGGTTTTGACCTTGAGCACTTTAGGAGAGGCTTTCTGCAGTTGACTTTGCTGATTTGCAAGAAGGGAATACAATAGTTGAAAAAAAATCAGAATCTCCTTCTGGGAGAGCTGGGAACTTTTTTTTTTCTGATGTTGCTTGGAGGTCACCACTGAGGGATACCCTGGCAAGTAGACTTATGTACTCAGGAAGCCGCACTGCTAGTGTGGCAAGCACATGGCTCTCAATACTGTCTCCATTCCTGCTTCAGAGGCGCAGGTCTGACCACATTTGACTTTCCAGAAGCCAGGCACTTCCTGTGAGATAATGAGGTGTGGCATAGAGGTCGGCAGGATTTATATGGCAGCTCAATGTAGTTTGGTATCAAAAATATGATTGCATTATTCACTGTGGCATAGCAGAGAGCACCTCTGCCCCTTGCTTTTGGCTGGATCAGCAGATGGAAGGCACGATTAAGGAAACACTGTCAAGTATTTCTTTATGGTCTCATTTCCATCGCACACCCTACTGCCAGCAATGCCCTTGCCTCTGGGGAAGGTGGCAAAATAATCCATGTTTTTCTTATTCACTTTGTCATTCCTGTTTTTAAGAGACTGATTTAGGAGATTGAATTGGCCCTGGGAGAAGATTATCATTTTTGGCATACTGCATGTAGAAATGAGTTTGCTAAAGAGGGACTGAGAACCTCCATGTACAACAAAGTAAAGGCTTTGGGATTGCTGAGGCCAGTATCTTGGGATGTGGAAACCACCGGATCTTACATGCACTCTGTCTCATTTTCTACATGCTTTCATGGTTAAAACCAAATAACACTAATCAAGAGACCATTCATGATGGGTTGGGTGAAAGGTAGAGATCATGAGCTGTTGGTCTCAGGAAGTAGGCTGAATGTTCACTTCTCAGTGAAATTCTTGAAGGGATTCCTGAGTTTCAGTATTAATCTCATCACTTTCAAATTCTTTAAGCTAGCTCCATTTTCTTCATATGTAAAATTGGGCTAATGATACCACCCCATTTTGTAGTTGTACAATAAAATGTGATAATTACAAAAGGCATGGAATAAATGTGTCTTTAATAAATATAGCTCTCTATTTACTTCCTTATAGGCAGTGAGAGGAAAGGTCCAGATGAGAACTTCATGTGAAAGGAGAGCTAAGCTACACCTAGAACTTCAGACCAAAATACTGAAGGAAAAGGTCTGGGTCTTAGGAAAGAGAGACTAGTGTTCTATAACATAATCAGTATAATAAATAATAAAGACATCAGGGACAAAGCATACTGGTATACTTTGTAAGGTATCTATGGCATTAATAAGGGAAGAAAGAACAGCAACGAGAAAGGAGAAAAGAGCAGGAAAACATGTTAATTTTCTATCTCATAGGTGTCAGTTACACAATAACTGATATACACTTACAAATATACTAATTGCTAGTGAATTGTATGCATGATATGGTAAATTTTATGCGATGTATAGTTTCAGCACAATGAAATAAGGAATTAATGAGTTTCTTTTCATAGGAGACATGAAATTCAAGGCTGAAAAGCTGCCCACTGGGTCTGCTATCCACAGGACTTGCACAGGGGGCTCGACTCAGACAAGATGAATCCAGAGGGAACAAGATCTCTGTCTGGTGCATTAGCGGGCTGGGAACTGGAGAGCCACTTCTGCTCAGTGACCCTGGAGAGTTCCTGAACCCTCTCTGCATTTCACCTGTAATGTGAGGACAATAATTAAAGGGTTGTTGGAGGATTTATGGTGAGAGCACAATGCCTGACATATGGTGAGTGCTCTACTAGCGCTGGTCTTTCTTCCGGTTTCAAGATTTCATAATTACTTAAAGGAACCTTCTTCATGATCAAAAATGCATCCCCAAGGGGCTGGGGATATAGCCTAGTGGCAAGCGTGCCTGCCTCGGATACACGAGGCCCTAGGTTCGATTCCCCAGCACCACATATACAGAAAACGGCCAGAAGCGGCGCTGTGGCTCAAGTGGCGCTGTGGCTCAAGTGGCGGAGTGCTAGCCTTGAGCGGGAAGAAGCCAGGGACAGTGCTCAGGCCCTGAGTCCAAGGCCCAGGACTGGCCAAAAAAAAAAAAAAAAAAATGCATCCCCAAGATAATAAGGAAGCGCTTTGGTGCTGGGGGATGTTCACAGAATTGAGGACAATGTGAGATTAAATCCCACTTTTGTTTTCCTAAGGAGACTCGTTGCCACAAGCTCTGTTTTCCAGCCCTTGTTGATTTTCTCTGTTTTCTTCAGCTTTATGTCTCAGTAAGAAGAGAAAATGGACCAAACCATTGTTAGGGCTGTGAGGAAAACCTGCTTACTTCCTTTGTAGAAAATATCTATTATCCAGTTTGCTTTGTGGATCCCAGAGTTTGTCATCCCTAGGAATTGGCATCATGGTTTCTGTAGCACTCTGGTAATTTAGGAATTCATGGTTTCTTCCATTTCTTTTGGCCCTGACTGTAAGTGGCCAGTTACTTTTACTTTCTCTAATCCGCAAGTATTTTCACGACTGGAGTCTTTACTACAACAATTCTGTGCTATTTTCAAAGAGCTTAAGCCAAGATATGTGCCAGAAATCTGCAGCAGAAATTCAAAGCACAGACATCCCTGACTTCTGAAGGTTTAATTTAGACATTAGAATTCACGGAGTAAGTGTCTGTGCAATCTCGGCTGATACAGGCAAGGAGCTGGGGCCAATTTTCCCTCCGTGGGTCCATCTCTTCCTACTGTTGAGTCAATGGCTGAGGAATTTGTGAAGAGGATTGAAACGTCACGAAAGAGAATCCTCCATCTCCACAGATTTCTTGAAGAGTTCTGTATCTCCATAGGCATTGCATGATGGCCTAATATTATATGGACAGGAATTTGGGAATCATATCTCAATTAGCAACCTTGAGCTAACCTTTAAAACTTATGATGACCATGTTTCACTAGGAAAGTGGTGTAAACTTTGTACCCTTCTGTTCATTTACTGAAATAGAAGACACTATATGTATTTACCTTGAGAAGTCTTGGCAAGGATTAAGTGATATACATATGTAGTCCAGTACCAATAGTTGTTGACTTCTATTGAATACTTACTAGGTGCTCAATGTGTTATTTAATCATAACAACATTAAGGATTCTATTTGAATCCCATTTTATAGACATGGAAACCAGGGCAGAAAATAATGGAAGAATCTGCTCTAACATTCAGAGCTAGAAAGTGTTTGGAGTCAGGAGGCCCAGGCAGGTAGCTGGTCTTACCCATGCTATAAGTCCCAAGCTGGGCTGCCTTTTCACACTCTTATTATGCACTTCCCAGTAGTATAAGGCTTTCAAACAGCTGTCAGAAGAAGGAGCTGAGATGAGTTCCCGATGTTTCTGACATTTCCTTGGACCTTGCTTGAGTGTGGAGGCACTGACACCTGTATCCACATTATGGCTCCTTTCTACTTTGTTGGGTCCTGTTGGAAATCTTGTGTTCACATTGTTGTGATTAGGGAGATTCATTGCAAGTTCTAGAGAATAGATTCACACAGCATGTTCTTCACTAGTACTTACAGTGGTGATGGTGGTAGGATAGTAATTCTTGTCCATTTTAGTGAGGGATAATGTGTTTACTATCTGTTTGCTTTCTTGAAATGTTTAGCATTAGATGTTGAAGGGAAGTGGAAAACTGGGTTTGGTTTTCTTTCCTGAAAGCAGAAAAACAATGTAATTAGTGGGAAATTTACTCATAATCTTGATCCTTAAAATTCTTCTATCCTTTCATTCCATTAAGATTTTTTTAAAGGAAGAGTGGGGGTGGAGGGACACAACATAAATAGCCAGGCTACTAAGTTCTCTTTAATGACGGAAGCTAATAAGAAATGACTCTGGTTTTTCATCAAGCCTCTCAAATAATGGCTCGGTTGTTTTGATCTCAGAAGTGTAAGGGAAGCTTTCTGCTCAGAGATGGGCATCCCTGTCTCAAGTACCTGAGAGACTGCATTATATATTTGAAGACCATTTTACAATGTCCCTTCCTAGAGTGGGAGGCCATTGAAGCTTTGATGTGGTTAGGTAATTTAGTACAATCATATAACAGATTAAGTTAGATTTCAACTTCCTTGGAAGTTTTGGAAGAGGACACATAGAATGAGTGTGCAATCATGCAACACTGGGAGTATTTCCCATTTTACTATTTTTGTTTTTTCATAGCACAGAGCTAGTAGTTAAGGCAGAAGACTTCCTACCCTTAATCTTGAGGAGAAGAAAAAAGAGAAATCACCGAATTTGTTTCTAATCTACCCATACATGAGTGCGAAAAATGAATGTAGGAAAAAGAGGGAGAGACCTTCTAAGATAGAGTAGATGAAATGATTCCATTTTCCACTAATTAGATGTTATGTGGTAGTGGGCGTGAGGGAGAACAAAGGCTCTGTGAAGGATTTTCATATAGACAGATCTGAGTTTTCATCTCGATTTACAACTTCTTTGTTGTATTACTTAATCTCCTTGAATTGGTTCCTTTTACCATAAAGTAAAAAAAAAAAAACAAACCACCACAATATTAAAGTTGAACTGTTACTTAAGGATTAGATGAGGCAATGCAGATAAAAAGTGTATCTGTCTTTGTTTCATGAATGATTGCTTCTTTCCCTTTGATTGTAGACATGCCAGTTATCAAATAGGCATTGAATATTTACTTTATGACACATGCTAAAATGGGTAGTGAGCACTGTGTTGAATAAAACATTACTGTCCACCCAACATCTCCAACTTGAGAATTTAGATTCACCAACGTAACGAACTTACAACTTTCTCTTCTGTCAGCATTCCCAACTTAGTCCCTCTTCAGATAATCAGGAATCATATATGAAACCCCTTCTTACTCTTCATTTATAACCAATCCCTAACTAAATGTTGCCAGTGTTTGTCTAAGATATTCTCAAATCCATTAATATTAGAGTAACATTTCCAGTTTGACTCTTGGTAGCCATGTCCAAGAAATCTTTACTTGTCTGTGAGTAACAGCTTTAGCCCTCTGCCTCTTCTTCCTGCATTCATTATTGTCTTTTTCAACTTATTCTATACAAACTTTTCATAACTATAAGCTGTCTACTCCCTGAAAACTCTTAGTCACTTCTTACTGATTCAATGAAAAAGATAGAAGCTGTTATGTTCATCAATCTGTACCAGCAACCCAGCACTAATACATTACATACAATGATAAAACAAGTAAATACTTGTTGAATGAATGTTCTCTGTCCTATGACTTTTACTGATTATTTATTTATTTATTTTCTAGTAGGAAATGGAATTTGTATCTCCGGACAACTCTTGTAATATGCCCATTTGTTTATGCACAGTTAAATGAAAACCATTTAATATCTTAGTGGATAATTGGTTAGTAATTTAGACTATAAGAATTTTTTCCCTTTAAAAGCTATGGAAAGTTGTGTATTTTGAGGAGTTCATCATTTACTCACTGGTTTATGTCTATCTTGGGAAATTCTAGGTCTTGGAAGTTTTCTCAGTTTGGTATGTCTGTCTTGCTCTTGGCTCAGGAGGTGAGATGGGTTCAGGGGCTGCCTCCATTCTGCTAAGAACTGGGCAGGGTGGACTAAAGAAAATTTGATTCTAGAAATTAGGTGTAATCTCTCCTTTGGCTCTCTGACTTTTGTTTACTTTTTTGTTATATGTTCTCAGTAAATCTTTCCTCACGTTTGGAATGAACTAAGAGTTCTTTAATAGTCTTCAGTAAGAGTAGCAAAGTAGGACAAAAGTTCACCAAGAGGAGAGACTTTGTATAGATTTAAATAGAATAAATTTTATATTGAAGTCAATCTTAGCACGTAGCTGTATGAGATGAGCAATTGACTCCATTTTGTTTAGTCCCATTTTTTATCTGCAACATGGGTCTGGTACTGAAAAGATCCACCTAAGGAGTTATTTTTCAGGTTCAATGAGCTAGTACAAGTAAAGCAAGGCTGCTCTAGACTGTGGAGGCACAGGCTACCTTAGTCTTGCTCTCTGGCAGGGATCTTCCATGGTGTGTGTGGCATATAGTAGGTTCTCAGTCCATAGTTGATAATTACACCATCCAATAAATAGCTCTATGCTTGAAACACAATTTATAATAGTTGGAAGTGTGTTGGATTTCCGGTCAACAGGCAACATAACAGGAAGGAAGGCGTTTGAGTGGGATCTGGTAGACTCATTTGTCAGACAGGTGAAAAAGCAGGCTACTATTCAGAATCCGTGCAAGAAGCAGCTGGCAGTTGGCTTCAGGAGGAAGGCAGATTCAGACCTATGGGGCTGGCCCCAGGCAAAGTTTTGATAAATGTTAATCATTATTATTTTTATAGCTCCTTACATGGGTATGTTTTACATCTTTCAAAGCACTTTTTTACAGCTATTATTGTGCTTTTTATTTACTTATTTATTTTTAGAATGGATCCAAAAGGAAAGGCACTGAAATTTCATGGGCAGTAATAATGTATTAGGTGCAGCAGTGTGTGTATGTATATGTGATATCTATAAATATAAAACTTACTTTATTTGGGTTATAATCCTATGACTCATGCATATGCCTGAAGTTAGAGAGCCTAGAGTTGTTCTGGCTCTTGTAACAGCAGCTTACTTCATGCTTTTGGGAATCAGCTCTTTGTCTTAAATCTCTGTTCTAACTACAGAATGTAAAATCTTTGAGAAGATACTAATTGTGTAGTGCCTCTATATCCTTAAGTACAAACTTTAGTATATCTTTCATATAATTGTTTATTTACACAACATATATTTGTTGCTTATTTTACCAGGGTTGTGCTCTAGGAAGTGCTTTAGTGAACAAATGAGATAGTGTGGCAGGGATGGAAGGTGTTAATTCATGCAAAACACATATACAAAGAACTGCCATAAAAGAGCACTCAGTAAGACATATTTATCTTAAAGTTAAACAGTGGCATTTTCTATGCTCTAAGTTAGCCTAGAATTTAATATGCATAAAGTGAACTGTTCTAATTCAGGAACACTATTCTTGTTTCAGCAGTCTTGTCTTTTAAGGCTATTGATTTGCTAAGAAGTCAAGAGAGCCAGTTTGGAGTGAACAAAAGAGCACTGTTATAGGCTGTTTCCTCTGTCCTGGGTTGAACCTAGTCTAATGGCAGAAGGTTGTCAGAGAACCAGACTTTCAGAGCAAATAGATTTTTCATGAATGGAAAAATATCAATTTAATATAATCTCTATTATATTATACACACAGTAAAAATGTTTAATAACTATTTGTAATTATCTTATGAATTACTAAAAGCAATATGAAGAAATCTTGAGAGCTATCAGTGATATGACCTTTTGACTATACTTTCTAGTTTAAACTTATTTGTGAGTAGTAAATATTCTTAGGAAGTAGTCATTAAAAAGACATGAAACATACTAAAAAAGTGATTAGTCTAAACAAAAGTGAGCCCAGTTTTTGAAAACGCTCATCTTTCCTCATTGGAGACTCTTATAACTTGACCAAGAAAATATTGGAGAGGCATAAATTTCACAAATTTGGTGACATTCTTTAGTAAAGTAATTTACTCCCTCTATTTTTCAAGGTATTCCTGCAATGCGGAGTTGAACTCAATATTTTTGGCTTCTGGTTTAAAACCAACACAAGTTTTAGGGCAATTTAATATCCAAATACAGGCAGGAGTATTTGATTACTATATTGAGAATCAGAGGCCTGTTGTAGAAAGCCATGATGAGCCTCAATGTGCTGTTGGAACACATTGCTTGTTATCTGTACAGAGGGAGTCTTTGTGATCTATGCATTTAACCCAAATGCCTTCAAATTGCCCTAGTGCTACTCCTGTAGCTTGAATGAATGGTCTCTCTGGTTGGAAGAGCAAAGCATTTGGTGGAAACTTTCTCACTCGGAGTTGAAATCTTGGCAGCTTAGTTCATGTAGACTAGATCTGGAAAGGCAGTTGGGTGAGCTAAGAGAAGACTCTCAGTGTGCTTGGAGACTGAACTGTGGTTCCAAGGTTGGAAGAACCATGGGGACCAATGAACACCAGCAAGTTAAAGACATGGGAGGAATTTTCCAAGGCATGTTTGTGGAAGCCACGAGAGTCTTTGTTGGATTTCAAGGCTTTCCTTCAACTTATTTTCTGGGAATGTAGGCTGCATGTGCCAGTTTAGGCCTGAAATGAACATAATAGCTCTTATGCTTATTTAAAAATATTCCATTCTGCTATACTTCATCTCTCTGAAAACTAAGTTGCAATCTGCAGAGTCTATTTCTTCCAACATTGCTTTAGTGATAAAACGAACATATTTGTGTGTAAGAACTTTGATATCATTGGTATATATGTTTTTTTATGAAAAAATATCATAGTGAGACTGGAATGAGTGGCACAAACCTAAAAGAGGTATCAATGAGAGAATCTTGGTCAGAGACCAGCCAAAACAAAATATTTGTAGAAACAAACTAAGGCCAGGTGCTGCCTTAAAACTGTAATCCTAGCTACTCAGGAGTCTGAGATCTGAGGATCATGGTTCAAAGCCAGCCTGAGCAAGAAAGTCCAGTGAGACTTTTATCTCCAATGAACAATGAGAAAACCATAAGTGGTGCTGTGGCTCAAGTGGTAGATAGCCTTGAGCTGAAGATTCAGGGACAGCACCCAGCCCAGAGCTCAAGTACCATAACTGAAAGAAAAAAACAAAACAGCAAACAACAAACAAACAAAACAGACAACTAAGGCAAAAAGGGCTGGAGATTATGGCTCATGTGGTAAAACAATTGTCCTCAAAACTCCAGGCCCTGAGTTCAGACCCCAAGTTTCAACCCCAGGACTGCCATTAAATAAATAATAAATAAACACCAGAAAACAAAACCAACAACAAACAAACAAAACCCAAACCAACACATACACATTAAACAAAAGCCTCCAAAGCAAGTAACAACAGCAATAAAAACACTAATAAAAAGTGCTGACTGGCTTGAAATCCCAACTGGCTATAAAAAGCGAAGTCATTGTGAACACCTGTGAGTAATGCCCAATGCATGACAGACTCTGATAGGAATGCTAGATTTAAAAACAAATGCTTCCACTCTTACAGGAAAATAACTTTCGGTCCAGAATGGCTTTGGGTGGTTTAATACAAATTGACCATTGACATCAGAGTGGATGGGGCCATGATCTTGCAAGATGAAATAGAGGTTTACAAATCAAGTTAAATCACAGAATGGCCAGTGAGTCTGTTAAAACACAGATTCTACTCACCAAATTGCTGTCTGTAGAAGTAGAAGAATCTGGAATTTGTAGTTTCTATATTCTCCTTGTTTGATTCCGAAGCACAGAAAGTTTAAGAACTCCTGAGATAGTGCATTGAAGAAACTTGTCTCTAGTAGGATATTCCCAAGTGTGGACTCTAGTTCAGTGGCCTCTGAGTGTTGGATGCAAAGTGTGATAGGGAGAAAGGAAGAAGGATGCATATTAAGATACAGAATCCTGGCTTTTCTCTGATTCTGTTTAAACTGCATTTCTGACAGACAAATGCCTCAAGTGATCCTCTTGTCAAGAGTTTAAAATTTTCTGTGTATTCTCCTCTGACTGGACCATAGATGGAGGATATTTGGATTGGTTGAATAGATTCTAATGGCCAATGGGGTAGGAAATGTGTCCTTTAGAGAAAGAGGAAGCATACAAGCTGTGCTGGGAACTGAATCCTAGGTAGGGTGCTTATAAATTGGCATCAAAATCTCCTTTACTTGATAGACATGTTTACAAAGTATGTAGTAGGATACTCATTATACTAGGCCTTATTTGGGGCCCCAGATTTAGAAGTAGAATACAGACAGAAATTTCAATGAAATTGACATCAAATCCTCATTTCTGGTATACTAATACCATGTTTCCACTGATTCCATATTAAACTATGTATCAATCAGAACTAACTTTAATTTCACACGCGGTAGTCATGCCTCTGGACTTCAATTTCCTCATTCATTATAGCTTAAGTGTTATGAAAGACTAAGGTTCTATTTCCTACAGACATCTTCCTTCTTAAAGATCTTATCAAAGACACATCACAAAAAGACTGTTCCTTGGAATTGATCCTGGAATCTGAGGACCAACCTTTTCTGCTCTTTTCTAAGTAAGTGTATAAAGCCAACTTTAAAAAGAATTTTAAAAAGAGAATTCTTTTTTCTTTATGTGTTTGAATAGCCTGAGATGGAAATCCAGTGTGTTGAAGATGTATGGGCATTATTTATTTATTTTTACAGTTTAGAATGCTCCTAGTCTCCTGCCCTCAAAGTGGAACCATATATATTATTACCCAAAGAATCTCAAGGGACTGCTCAGCAAAACTAGAAAAGTGAAAAATTATGTTATATTTGCTATGAACATTTATCCTCTGTGTTCCTGGATAAATAATATACAAAACCTCTGGGACCCTCTGTGTACTAGTGAAGGTTAAGGGTCTTTTCTTCTAGACATCTGTTCTATTTATAACAAAGGCTGCTATATTCTAGAACAAAAAGCCTCTGGGAAGCATCAGCAGTGGCACTCAGGCATCCAGGACTTTTTCAGATGGTTCTTTAAGCTATCCCCATATGGTTCTCACAGGTCAGCAGAAATGGAAGCCACATCTAAGATGAACACTTGTATGGCTTCAGTTGGGACCTTTGTCATGTGTCATCTGTCGATCCTCCAGACTTAGCATTTATTTTAAGAAAACCTAAGTTTTCTTAAGATCCTTGGATTTAATTACTTTTCATCTCCTGTGTCTCACTTTCCCTACCATAACCCATAGGATGCAGTTTCTGGGCAGTGTTCAGCACTCAGCAGTCAATGGGTAATTGGCTTTGTTATTTCCTCCACTTTCCCACAGTTTGCTAACCTTAGAGGCATAAGAGAGAAAAGGCTTTAATGAAGATGGTGACCACACACTGGTTTGCTAGGACTGATACTTTCTTGGTTCCATACCTCAACATAATTATTAATAATATTCCTCTTTACTTTCCAGATGGAATGGTTTCAATGATAACGTTATTTCATTACATTATGGATAATGTTTCCTATGTCCCATGGTTTCTGTCTCATTTAGACATAGACTTAGTTAAAACAACACAGAATTACTCAATAAATTAAAAAGATATCTGTGATTAATTTTTGTGCATCATGAAGCTTTTAAAGGCAGTGAGTTTCTAGTGCATGTCTTGGAACACTGAAGGTGTAAGTAAATGGAACTCACCATATTATTAAGCTGGGCTACTTGTCACATTAGTTGGGTAATGTGGACAGTAAGCCCATGTGGCTGAGCTCCTCACAGCATCAGCCAATAGTCAAACTCATTATCTATGGCACACACAGAGCTCTGTCAAAGGAGGTCCCAGTAAATAACTTCCATTTTCAAACCTAGTGCTCAGCTTCCCCAATCACTTTATACTTTTCCATTTTCTGTTGCCAGTAGCCACACTTATCCACTTAGTAAGTCATTCTATCATGTTAACACTTAGTAAAAAAATAAAGAATTGGTAAGAAGTGGCTAAGAGATGGAGATCTAATCAGCATTTAGTAGCTGAAACAATTCAAGACAAGGAGATTGCACATAAGATTAGCTATTGGAATTTTACAATTGGTAATAATTTTATTCTAAAAGCAGCTGATTCAGTGAAATGTGGATGGGAAAGACTTAGGGAGTGCTCTAAGGCATTACTGGTTGTCACTTGAGATGTTTTGGTCTCACTATTTTGGTCTTGGTTTTAGCTTCCGAGGGATCTCCCATCTTTGGTCCCAAAGAATTGTGTATTCCCTGAGCCTGCCAGATTCCAGGTCTTGGAACGAATGGTAAACTTTGGAGTGATCACATGTCCTTTTCTAGGAATGCATTGCTGGAGATGTGTGGTCTCCCCATCTGGACTGCAGGTGAAAGATTAGATCAGGGAGAAGTAAAAGGCCTGAGAGGAGTTCTGAGGCTCAGTAGGGGATCTACCTAGATTAACAAGAAGGTAGCAGTCAGTCCTGCCCAGGCAGAGGACTTTTCAACTCTTAACTGCAGCACACTTGGGTCAAGTGCTGGGAGCAGGTGGTGGCAGTATAAATAACCGTAGACGAACACTTGCAAGGACTAAACTAGCTGCCCTTTCTACCTATCTTTCATGAGCTTGGTGGGGATATTTGCCCTGAATCTCCTGATTGGGCTGGTGGAGACTTTCTTGTGCTCAACCACAGTGTGAAGTTTTTCCACCCAATCATGCAATATGAAGCCTTTCCCCGAATTCTGTTTCTTTCTCTCCCTTTCTCTTTTATAGTCCATGCCCACCACAAATCTCTTGTGCTTCTAACACCATTTAGCACCTGATTTTTGGAGAACCTGAATTGACATGCTAGGAGATGTTCTTCCTAAGAGATAGTTTGGAGCAGGTAGACAAACTTGTTTGATTCATCTCAGGGCCCTTCATGGCTCTGTTCCAAGCCATGAACTTCCTAGAGTCAACTTTTGAGCTATTTCTTACATTCTTCTTTGCTAGTCTCTGTCTTCTGGCTTCTCTAATTCTGTCTAGCCTGTTATCTCAGAGAATATTCTTGAATACAAAATTTGCATTTGATCTCTGACCACCATCTTGTGGTTGGTATTTTTTACCTGTAGTTTTTTCCAAGTCTCATGTTTATTTGGCCTACAGATCCAAATTCACCTTTCGTATGGACTCCATGTTCTCAGCCACTGGCCCATTTCTATTTGCTTTTTCATCATTGTGACCAAATACTTGACAGAAATTTCTTAAGGAGGGAAGATTTATTTTGCTTCATGGTTTCAGAGAGTTTAATCCATGATCCATTGGGAAGAACACGATGGCATCAGTTAAGTCTGTGGTGGAGGAACGTTTGTTCCCTTCATGACAGACAATGGAGAGAAAGTGAGAGGGAGAGAGAGGGAAAGAGAAAAAAGAAGAAGGAATGTGTTTAGGGACAAGGTACACTCAAACATGACTTCCAGCTAGTGAACTACTTCTTCTGGTTGGTTCTCATTCTTTAAGTTTCCAAAATTACAATAGCTCCATTAGCTGAGGATAAGTCACTTAGTACAAGCACATAAATCTTTTAAGGGGTACTTTATATCTAAATTGTAACACCCAACTTAGGCAAATCTGTACGAACGTGGTTTACTGGAAGGAAAGGTAGACATCCCTGCAAATGAAACTTAACACAAGAAAGTGGGATACCCCAACAGCTGTTAACATTAGAAAAAAAAAAGATCACCATATTTGATAGGCATTTTCATAAGGTTGTCAAAATGAATTGGTATCTGACCAAGTCTCTTCAAAACTGCAAAAATTACAAGAAACTCAGAGAAAAGGACATGTGATTTAACATTGTAGAGACAGAATGAGTAATTTATAGATTATGAGAAATTTTGCAGAACAACTAAAGTTCTTCAATCAATAAATAGCAAAAGAAAATAAAACAAAAGAGGAAGCTTACAATTTATAAATTATTTCATACACACATGCACAGAGAAAGAGAGAGGAAGAAAGAGGGAGGGTGAGAGAAGGAAAGAGAGAAGAAACAGGGAGGGATAGGTAAGTGAGAGGGGAGAAAGTTATCTATATATCTATATAGCTATATATATTTAGCTTATATAGATATATCTATGTATCGAGATCTCTCTCCCGATAGAGAGAGAGAGAACTTGGATGTCAGCTGTGTGCTATGCTTGAGAATTGGTTACTCAGAAGAAAGACGAAGTGTACAGGCCTATCAATAGGACTCCTTGTTAGTCCTCTTAGTCTTGGGAGTAGAAACTGGGAAAAACATGAATGGCCTTGGCGGAAGGCAATAGTAGAGAATATAATACTATTAATTCTCTTTTTTTTCACATAACGTCTTATGAATATTCATGCTCTGTTAGCTCCTGTGCTAACTGGGGATGGCAGTATGAATGAACAGAATCTGTTCCATGGTGCCTTTGGATGGACTAGACATTAGTCTGGAGCAGGAACTAGTGAACCAGATTAGGGGTAAAAATAAGCAGTGAAACTAGATGAAAACATCCTAGTCAAATTAGACCCTAGAGAGAATTGAGGCTGAGACCTTAGCAGGTGGCTACTCAAATTCTTCCTATCTCAGTCAGTTTGGGGCTTATACTTGGGACTCCAAACAACCCTACCTGAGAGGAGTGAAGAACAGCAGACTCTGAGATCCAGGAATCATCCAACATAGATTGCCCTCCAGAAGACATTGGAGATTTCATGCTGTTACAACATGTGAGTGACATGCTAGCTATTGGAGACTCAAGATGGGCTGGATGATAATCCATCATCCCATCATAGCTCATGTTTGGAGAGCTCTTCTGTTTGTAATACATGCCAGTTAATGTTTAGAACTATACTCGGTCCAGCCAATAAACTGAGGTATGTATTTAGAAGTTTAGTTCTCTGTTGCATAAGGATCCCACTACTGTGTTGGTTCTGCTGTATGAATTTATAAAGGAAAGATGCAGGCCACTTTAGTCATTGCTCTGCTATTCTTAGCTGTTACTCTTCTGCCCCTGGTTTAAGTCTGTTCATTGCTAAGCCTGGATTCCACCAAGAAGGAAGAAGGGGAAGGGAAGCAGTGTGTGGGCTTTTCTCTTTAGAAGTGGAGCCTGATGTCAAATGCATGCTATTACCTATGCTTAGATCTCACCCTCTGGCCATGCTTTATTCCTGGGAGTCTTCAGAAGAGGCCATGTGCCCAGGCAGAGGAGAAGACAACCTTAATCCCAGGGGATCAGTCCCTGTCATGTGCGCTGTCATGTGCACGTCTGCTTGCTTGACATACACTGAGGCCTACCTCCAGCCCTGTCCCAGGTGGGCCTTCTTTGATACCACCACTCTCAATCTTATCTCTACCAATACACTTACACCTTCAATGGTGCTATGTGTTTATTTGTGTCTATGAGTCCCTTGCAAAGCCAAAACGATTCCTTTCTATTATGTGCCTGGTTGAACATAAAATAGATGCTGAAAACACAGGATACCTGGTTCAATAAGTTGGTTGGTAAATGCATGAAGTCCTTTAGAAATGAAAGATCACAAAAATTCCTGCATGGAAAGGAAGCATTCAGTAAAAGTCTTCCTCCCCTCTCTCCTCTTTCCCACTAGGACAAGCCGGGCTCATGTATCTACATACATATTTTGTAGCTTCGGAGGTTATTTAAAAAAGTCTGATCTCATTATGCGCAATATACTGAAGGAATAAATAAATAGGTGTGGAAGTCAGATACTTGGCATCTCTGCTGCCACAGATCACTGTGACCTTTCAGTGCAGCTCTCCCTAAGCTGGTACCTTTACTCCATTTCTCTGTGGGTAGGAGCTGGGAAGCCTTTTCTGACTTGGTTATACCAAGTGGAAATAACATCCTTTCCCACCCCCTGCCACATCAAAGGGGCCCTGGGAGCAGGGAGGAGTGTTATTGTGGCTTTGCACTTCAGGAAGCAAGTATAATGACTCTATTCATGGCATTAACTGCAAAAAACTATCATTAAGCCTTTGAATGTCTTATAATCATGGGGAAGGGAACGAATACTGTGGAGCTCCAGATATGCCAGGCACTTTGCAAGCACTGTCTCTTTTAATCTTTTCAATATTCTATGAGACTGGTAATTTGAATCTCCATCTTATAGATAGGGGTCATCTCAGAGACATAAAATAATGTGCCCCAGAGAGGTGGTGGTACTGGGGTTGAAACTAGGATCTTGTGTGCTGAAAATCTCTGTTCTTTCCATGATGTCAAGTAGCTGTCCTTTTTATTTCTAGAAATCTTTCTAATGCATAAAGTGCCTTAATAACACCACAGTTGGCTTTGACAATGGTTTTTCGGGGATAGTAGGATCTGCGTCCTGACTTTGCAGATGACAGTTTTGCACAGGTTAATTGACTTAGTGTGTGTGTGTGTGTGTGTGTGTGTGTGTGTGTGTGTGTGTGTGTGTGGTGTATCTATCTGTCTACACATTTATAACTGCTATTAAATGATTATTAGAAGTAGCTTTTCAAGTACTCTGTCTACATCTGCTGTATGAAGATGCTACATGGTTTACAGGAGTAGGGAAGAAAAGTTGATTCACTACCAACATTAAACATCAGCTTGGCTCACACTCTAGCTACTGAGGAGGCTAAGATATGAAGGTTGAGTTTTGAAGCCAGCACAGGCAGAAAAGTATGTGAGACTCTTCAATTAATCACTGAAAAGCTGAATGTAGAGATATGGCTCCAGTGGTAGAGTGCCAGCCTTGAGTGAAAATGCTAGGGTACAATGCTCAGGCTGAGGTTAAGCCAACCATCACAAAACACCATTAAGCGACTATGTTAATGGAATAAGTCTAAGTAAGGTGACCAATGCACTCTGTTTTTTCCAGACTTTCTTTGACTAAGTTCTGAATGTTCTGTGCCCAGGATTACCATCAGCCCTGGTAAACTGGACCACTCTTTTCTAAGTGGTAGTTTTTTTTTTTTAATCTCATGGAAATCTATATTTTTCTTTGGTAGTCTCATATAAATTGAATAGCATCATAATAACTACCTTTCTGAAGAACAGTAAATAATTATCCTTGGCCCACAGTGGTCTACCTGCTTCTACCTTGCTGATCCAAAGCTATAGTTGTGACTGACACACATGGAAGCTGGTGTCCACAGATGCTGTGCCAAAGAGGTCTGACAGCAGAGGCAGGGACAGGACTGGCCCTTGAAATGTTATCTGGCCCAAATCTCAGCTAAATCTGTTCCTGATATGTAAAATGGATGAGTCATAATTATATCCTGGCTGTGCAAATCTCCTGAAAAAAATGGGATTTTTCACATTATCAAAAGAATATTTAATTTTGGATTTTGAGTCTTGAATTCTGACTCATAATTTGTTCATTCTCGTGCTTCTAATCTCAGATCCATTTCTACTTAAAAGTTCTCCACTGTTATTCTATCTAATGATAAAGACCCTTCACACTTGTATTCTAGGAACTGTTACTTTTCTGCCTGTATTTTTGGTCTCTCACTAGAAAGGAGGCACTCTCATTTTGGAGACAAGGAGACTGAGATTAGAAGAGTTTACCTAATTTCCTCTTAGGTAGCAAAGCTTGGATGTCAACGCAGAGCTGTTTGAGTATAGAAACCTTACCCTGTGAAACACAGTGTATTATAAAGCTCAACTCTGGTTTCCTGATTGGAGAGCTGACCTTTGCTTGCCCTAGGAAGTTGCACCTCCCTTAGTGCAGTCTGGCGTCCCTGGCCCTGAGCCCTGGTTTGAACACTGCCTAGTACTGTCCTATCAAAGTCAGCTGATGCCAGAGGCATATAAGATAGGCTAGAAATATCTCTGCTCTACACCTTTTCCTCCTCCCCCTCCTCTCTGATCCCCTCTTCCTCTCCCTTCTTCTTCTTCTGACCTTATGTAGGTCCTTGGAACTAACATAGTTCTATTGTTTTTATGAAAAGAGCTAACATGTTGGAATTCCAATATGCTGGGATTGGAAGTAGCTGAGCTTTTATAAAGTCATTGAGACATGATGTTTATTGTCTCCTGTGTGAGATAATGAGCTCTCCGTGGGTGACAAGTCATGCTTTCAGTTAGGGTTTGTTTTTTCATTATTTGCATTTGAAAGCTCCATAATGGTCCATTTTCTTCTATGTCTGCATCCTAGACTATAAGTTTCTGGAAAACAGAGTTTTTCTTTTTCTTCTCATCTATGTTGTATTTCCAGTATCTAATCAACACAAAACTGACACATGTTTGTGCTTATCAAATGCTTGTTGATCGAATAAACTCAATGTAGGAATGCAATATTATCTTTTATCAGGCAGGCTTTAACATCAAAGCATGAGGAAATGTTTTGTGTAGACCAGTGTATTTGTTAGTGTTTCATCATTATACTAAAACACCTGAGATAAATTATGAAGAAAAAAAAGGTTTATTTTGTTTGGCTCATGGTTTTGGAGTTTCTAGTCCATGATCAAGTGGACTGATTGCCTTGTTCTAGAGCTGCCAGATAGCCATAATAGGAAGCACTTGTCAAAGAAAACAGACCACTTCATAACCAGGAAGCATGAGAGAAAGAGAAAGAGACTAGTTTCCCATAACCCTTTTCACAGAAAGAGAAAAAGACCATTTTCCCACAATCCTTTTCATACCTTCAGTGACCTGGGTCCTACTTCCAAAAGATTCCCCTGGCTTCCAGTAGTAAAACCATGGGCTTAACACATGGACTTTGCGGGGATGTTCAACATTCAAACTAATGAAATTAAATTTCCTGCTGGATGATCCCCACATGGAGTTGGAGAATTCCTCAATAGTAGAAGGGGTTTTAAGCATGTGTATGCTAAATGGTGTCATGAACAAAGAAAATGAATCCCAAAGGAGGTAAATTGTCCAAAGCATCTATATATTTTATGGTTCTGTTTCCACATAGGACTATCAGTTCTAGAAAGCAAGAATTTTTTTCTCATTTAACTATATGTTCTTTGTATCTAATTGACCATCATATGTCAATTAGATATACTTATAATGCAACGTGAGGCCAGCTCCACCTTTACCCTGCTAGGTGATTTGGGACCCATCACACATACTCTGTAAACCTTATTAGTGAAGCTTACTGGATCACTGGTTGTCAAGGCTGCAGATGACAGTGGGATTCACATCTACTCTGCCTCTCCTTGAACACTTTAGAGGCTCAATGGCATTTAGCTGGGTGACCCAATTTGAGATCCTGTGTCTCTGTACTATCAAGGCTTCCCATTTGCCCACAGATCCTGTTCTGAGTGCACAGTGGGATGTGGGTGTCCTAGCAATCATCATGTTGTCAGTTATGGTAGCTAGCAATCTCCTCCCTTTCCTATTAGCCTCCTCCCCAAACATCTGGGCATGGATGGGCAGTTGGTGTTTCTTTTTTTTTTTTTTTTTTTTTTTATTTTGGTTCATAGGTCATGCAATTCAGCTTCAGTTTCGTTGTGTTTGGTCTACAACAATGAGCTCTGGGACAAAGACAACAGCTAGCACATGTGACTAAGTTAGACCTCAGTTGTTACCTCCTTCCTCATTTTTTCCCCACCTTCCCTCCTCCCCATCCCCCCCCTAAGATGTATAGTTGGTTTACTACATATTGTCTTGTAAGTATTATTGTTGCATTGGTTTGCCTTTCTTGTTCCTACTTTTATATTTGTTTTCAATTCAGTTTGTGTTTTCTACAACCAGGGTACTGGTAGGTCCTTCTGGCTTTCTCTACTTTCTTCCTACCTCGATCTACTTCCCCAGGTAGATTACTTTGTTCTTGGTGCCTCTCTCTTCCCCATACTTTACAACAGGGGCCTTTTTGACATGGTCATATAGACAGTTGTGTCTACCTTGAGCTTGTTTCCAGCTCCATTCAGCATCCAAACTGTTCCAGGAACTTTTGAGGCCAAAATATTGGTCTGTGGAAGTGACACCCATGGCCTCATTGAGTTACATCCGGGTTCTGCAGTCAGCAGGCTTTGAAGCATGATAGTGCATCTGGTCGCAAACATTTCTGGCCAACAAGGAGCTCAATTACCTATGCACGTCTTTCCAATCTCTCTTTCAAGCTGTTAAAAACATACAGATTTCTGGAGGGGTGTTCTCATTGGAAGGGAAAACTATAACCACTTGGGAAATGTGATAGTGAAAAATCTCTGCTGCTTTGCCAGTGCCTATGGAGTGACTGGTGAAGCGCTTGCAGGCAATCAAGGCCCCGAGTCCAGCCTTACATTGAGTCTTTAATCAGAGGTTCTTAATCTGGGGCTTGGGAATCCCTTGAAGTTCCAAGCAAAACTGCTTGTATATACTTTTTGTTTTTCTGGGTAAAAAACCTTTCATCAGTTTCTCAAAGGGTCCCCAAAATCCAAATCATTAAGAACCAATTAATCCCTGCCCTTGAATCAAATAATGGGCCCATTCAACTCTCATTTTCATAGCTTTGGTTCGGGAGCCCTCACCCTGGTACAGCCATACCTACTGCCTTTATAGACCACATTTCTGGCCTGCCCTTACTTCTTGATGTTCTGGCTTATCTCCCTGATTCCCCTTCATGGTACTCATCTTCACCTTAAGCTCTTCCCTGGGAATCAGGGCTCTAGGATTGTCCTAACTTCCTGCTCCTACAGATCAATCAGGAAGAGTTCTAACATATAGAGCACTAACTCTACCTAAGCCCTGGAAATACCCACTTGAAGGTACTTCCAGGAACTTCTTTTAGTCTTCTGAACATGGATAAAGACATTTTCTACTGGATCATTCACTTTTCTCTAAGAGTACACCTTTGTGTCTCTGTCTGCCTATCTCTGTTTTTCTGTATGTTTCTCTCTCTGTCTCTCTGTCTGTGTGTGTGTGTGTGTGTGTGTGTGCACGCACACACACACATATCTATGGGGTTCTTGTGATCAAATGCAGAATTCAGGACTTTTCGAATGCTCAACAAGTCCTCTACCATTGAGCTACTGGGGGATGATCTGAGTCAATAGTTTCTTAGGATTCTGGTTGTAATTCTGTGATGTTCAGAGACAGTCTCTCCTCCTCATCCCTCTCTTCCCCTCCCCTTCCTTCCTCCCCCTTTCATGACTTCATATTTCTCTTCCTTCCTTCTTTTTTCTTTCTTTCTTTCTTTCTTTCTTTCTTTCTTTCTTTCTTTCTTTCTTTCTTTCTTTCTTTCATTCTTTCTTTCTTTCTTTCTTTCTTTCTTTCTTTCTTTCTTTCTTTCTTTCTTTCTTTCTCTTTCTATTCTGGGCTTTGAACTTAGGGCCTTGTTTGCTAGGCATGTGTCTTCACCACTTGAGTAATGCCCCCAGCTCTTATTTTGTTCTAGTTATTTTTCAGGTAAGGGCTTCAGTTTTTGCTCAAGGCTATCCTCAAAAGGATTTATCTATAGCCTCCTATGTAGGTGAGCACACACACACATGGTTTACCATGCTTGGGTTATTAATTGAGATGGAGTTTGACTAACTTTTTGTTAGGGCTGAGTGCCTTTGAACCTTGAGCATCACTTCCTGGGGAGCTGGCAATTACAGATGTGAGCCACTATGCTTGGATAAATCAGAGACATCCTTAATAATCTTTATGAAGTTTTTATTTGGACTAATTTTTACCTCCTGTCGCTCTTTCCTCAACACCAAAGCAAGAGTATTATAGTTAGAAATACAATTTTTAGCTTGCCCTTGCAGTGTTGTGGTGCTACTTCATAACAGTTCTGTTTATACAGAAATCTTTCTGTGATCGGATTAGGAAGTCAATATAATATTTTCATTCCCTAGGTTGTATACCCTGGATTGGGTTATTAGAAAATAATGAGATATATAACAATAACCTCTAGAATATTTTCAGGACAATTCCAATAAGTTTTTCCTCAGTGCTAGGAAATAAAACCCAGGGCCATGTACATGCTAGGAAAGTGATGTACCAGTGAGCTATAATCTCACCCTCAACCTAATAATTCTTCCATATTTTTTGAAGAATCCATTCAGATGCATCCTTTGGGATTTTTGAGGTTTGGGTTGGTTATGCATGTTGGGGAATTGTATTATTGGATGCTGTATACTTTATGTTGAATGTCTTAGCTTTGTTTCCTACCATCTTCTTGTGGTCAAGGGAACATATTTTGTTTTACTCTCAAATGGAATGTTATAGAGAAGACTTTCAGTCACTATTCATGAGTGACATTGAGTTCTTGTATACATGATTTTTATCATTTGAGAAGAAAAACTTACAAAAACTTCAGCTGTGAGTGGTTTCACAAGCCATCTTTACTTTAGTACTTTCTTCTCCTCTTCATTCACCCAGTCTGTCTACCTTGCTTGGCTGACTTGTGGAATGGGTTACATAGAAGTCTGAAGAATTCTCCCTTCCAAAGTCCACTGTGCTTCTGGGAATTGTTACACACACTTAGCTTCTAGAATTAATTATTATCTCTTGTTTTTTGATTCAGGGAATGAAGTGCTTTATGTCCTCTGGGTGAGAGATTATCCAGGTTATTTAATTGAAGTAAGTTACTGAACAAAAAAATCTGGTGGATGTGGATATACCATGTCTTTTTTTTTTTTGAGCATTGGGAAAACTTTAGATGGATTTTAACACCTGACTTATTTCATTATTTTATTTTTTGCAGATAGTTCTTTTGGTTTCATTTTCCACTGATTTTTCATGCTCCCAAGCATTGTAGTGCTGTATTCAATGATTTATTATGTACCTAGACCTTGCATGCAACAGAGGGTGAACTTGATTAGTATCCTTTTCTGAAAAGGAGGTAAAGGAGAATTAAGATCAGCTACCTAGCTGGCCAATGAGGAGGAGCAGAGTAATCCAGGGTCTATGTAGCAAGAGTTCTTTATTTAAAAATGATAGTATATGCATCAACACTGAGTTGCTTAGTTTATGATATAGATTAGGTGTAGACACTTAAAGGCACCAGAAGTCTAGAATGAATATGCAGACAAATGGTCTGTGTTAATAGGGCTTTGCCCTCACTCCATCACACTGGTCAGCCCTAGAAAAAATTTCCAGAGCAGGGTTGAACCATCTGTGGAGAGAGTAAATATCTTAGGCAGTCATGCCTTTTATGACTTTAACCTTGATTTCCCATACATTTGGATTTTACTTAAAAAAATAAAATCAACCCACAGACCTTCCACGCTTATACTTGGGTGTGGTTTGTGAGCCTGTGGGATTGCTATGAAAATTCAAATCTGAAACAGGTGCGCAAGCACTGAAAACAAGGGAGAGTAAAGGCAAATTGATTCCAGTGCTGTGCAAGAAACACCCTCCTTCTCAATCCAACCCCAGATGTGGCCTCTCTAGCCACCACCTTCCTCTTGTGGCTTTGACTCTCCCACATATGTGCTGCAGTTCCATTTGCAGCAGTACAGGAAAGGGTTGGTTCCCATACAGTCAGCTCACAACTCCTCTTTCTTCTCATAGAAATGCGGGAGCTTCTGCTTGGAGAATGAGAGCATTATCCTGTCCCACTGGACCACAATTCCACATTCCTTTTTAATAGTTAAATTCGCTCCTGCAAGAAACCTTATGCTCATTCTCTACAAACAGGATTACCAAAATTGTTTACCAAAATCAACTTAATTTGCTCTTTAGTAAGAAGCAATAGTACACTGAAATGTAATTTCTGCAAAACCATAGATTAAACTCCAAGAACTTTAACTCAATAAGTGTCTGTTAATTTTATAAGGGGAGTGAAATATATGGAAAATCCAAACCTGTCCACAGGAAGCTTTGTGTCACAAGTAATGTGATGTGCACTTTGGAAGACAGGCAGTGTTAGGCTCTGTGAAGACAACAGATTTACTTTAAGACATGATTATTGGCCTCACAGTCTTGAAGTCAAGTTCCTTGTCCCCAACTTCGAGCTCCTCCAAAACACAAATAAAAAGCAAAATAAAACGACCCCCTCAGTTACTCCCAAATACTCTCACCCAAAACTACAGAAGGTAAAGAAACGGAGAGATAGTCATAAGTTCAGCTTTGGTCATGTTAGTTTGGTGGCCCGATGAAACATCATAGTGTAAATTTGAAAAGGCAT
The DNA here is from genome assembly GCF_023159225.1 of Perognathus longimembris pacificus. Taxonomy (NCBI): domain Eukaryota; kingdom Metazoa; phylum Chordata; class Mammalia; order Rodentia; family Heteromyidae; genus Perognathus; species Perognathus longimembris. The sequence continues at coordinate 41,657,815 of NC_063167.1, read as the reverse complement.
TTGTCCTGGAGCTCAGGAGCAGCTGAGATAAAGATAAATATTTGTGTATTAACTTAATCATATTAACCCATGATTATAAACAAGATTAAATACATTTCATAAAGTTGAACAGTGCTGGAGTTTTCCCTCCATTTTACTTGATCCCTTATTTCTGTCTGCCTGCTTGTCTCTATCAATCCTATGTTCATTTGTGCCTAGAGAAGTGTGTTGTTCATTAGAGACACTTAGTAAATATTTTCATGTATCTCAAAGTCTCTCTAGGAAGATGACTCAGGCCTACTTAAAGTCAGTCGGTCCTCTGGTCATTCAGAAGTGTGTGTTTTGAAAATGTGAGCTTTCAGATGGCTCTATTCAGATGAGGGAATATACAGTGAGACTACTAATTGCATTTATTGTACCACATGCCTCTGCTGGCTCTCAGAGGGATTCATGATTCCAAGAAATATGGTGTTTTTAATTTTTTTAAATGACATTCAAGGGCACTCAGACAACAGAGAAAACAACTCTCAAGTTGTGGTTAACGTCATTTCCTGTCTGAAGTCCTAACCTAGCATTGTCCTATAGCTGGAATTTTATAATGCTTATGTTTAGATCTTATGTATACAAATTAATTTTTTCTTAATGTGAGTAAGTAAGTGCTGGTCCAACGTTTTCAGTACTCTTCGTGTGAAGTGGACATGGGGCTCTGGGTGTGGAGCCTGAAGACCAGACTCTGTTCATTGCTTCTGACCCCTAGATGCATGTGGCCCTAGCTAAGCATCTCCACTTGTCTGAGTTCTGATTTCTTGACTCATAGCTCAAGATTAGCATCATTTTTCTCCTGGGAAAGCTGTGAAGGTTCAGTGAAGTGGCGAGTGTGAAAGCACTAGTAGCCATACCACAGCCAGTATGGCATGGGGTACAGGAAATATTTAATACCATAATAATAAGCTTAGGATGGTTTAAACTCCAAACTTAGGAGGGTTTAAGACTTCTATTCTTCTTCAGTTGGGAAAGGTTTTCTTTCCTTTTTTTTTTTTTACAGTTTCATACACTAGGCCATGGGTACATTTCTCATACTGTTTGTTACCTCCTCCCTCATTCCCCCTCTCCCCTCCCCATTTCCCTCTCCTCCCATGAGTTTTTCAGTTTGTTTACACCAAATGGTTTTGCAAGTATTGTTTTTGGAGTCGTTTGTCTTTTTATCCTTTGTCTCTCGATTTTGATATTCCTTTCACTTCCCTAGTTCTAATACCAGTATATACAATATCCAGGGTACTCAGATGAGATACAGTGGTAGCATGCGGGTACAGCCACAGGAAGGGGATACAAGAGGATCATCAACAAACAAAGCTACTGTTTCACATGGCATGTTGAAAGTAATTACAACAGTGATATAACACTCATTTCCATAAAATGGAGTTCATTTCACTTAGCATCATTTTATTTGTTCATAAGGGCATAGATATTGTGCTCTTGTGATCTTCTGCTCTGACTAGCCTAAACCTGTACTAATTATTCCCTGTGAGGGAAACCACAGAGTCCATGTTTCTTTGGGTCTGGCTCACTTCACTTAGTATAACTTTTTCCAAGTTCTTCCATTTCCTTACGAATGGAGCAATGCCATTCTTTCTCACGGAGGCATAAAATTCCATTGTGTATAAGTACCACATTTTCCTGATCCATTCGTCTACTGAGGGGCATCTGGGTTGGTTCCATATTTTAGCTATGAAAAATTGTGCTGTGATGAATATCATTGTGCTGGTGGCTTTAGTGTGTTCTTGTTTGTAGTCTTTTGGGTAGATGCCCAAAAGTGGGGCTACTGGGTCATAGGGGAGTTCTATGTTTAGCCTTCTGAGGAATCTCCATACTGCTTGCCAGAGTGGCTGAACCAGTTCACATTCCCACCAGCAATGAAGTAGGGTTCCCTTTTGGCCACATCCCCTCCAACTTTTATTATTGTTAGTTTACTTGATAAAGGGCATTCTTGCTGGGGTGAGGTGGAATCTCAATGTTGTTTTGATTTGCATTTCTTTTATGGCCAGTGATGTAGAGCACTTTTTCATATGTCTCTTGGCCATTCTCATTTCCTCATCAGAGAAGTCTCTTTTTAAGTTTTAGCCCACTTGGTGAGGGGGCTGTTGGTTGTTTGAGGTTTTGTTTTGGAAGACTTTAATTATTTTAGTTCTGCATATATTTTAGATATGAGGCCTTTGTCTGTTGTAAGGCCGGTAAAGATCTTTCCCCAATCTGTGGGCTTTCTGTTTATCTTGCAAGCTATGTCCTCTGCCCTGCAGAAGCTCTGCAATTTGATGCAGTCCCATTTGTCCAACCTTTCTTTGATTTGTAGCATTTCTGGGTCTTTGTTAAGGAAGTTCCGTCCTGTGCTAAGGAGCCCAAGTGTTTCTCCTACCCCTTCCTTTAGTGTTTTCAGGGTATCTGTTTTTATTTCGAGTTCTTTGATCCATTTGGAATTGATTTTGTTGCAGGGTGATATATAAGGATCTAGTTTTAGTTTGTTGCATGTGTTGAACCAGTTTTGCCAGCACCATTTGTTAAAGAGGCTATCTTTCTTCCATCCTATTTTTTTGCTCCTTTATCAAAGATTAAGTAGGCATAGTTCTGCAAGTTCATTTCTGGGTCTTCAGTTCTGTTCCATTGGTCTTCAGGCTTGTTCTTGTGCCAATATCAAGCTGTTTTTATTACTATAGCTTTATAATACAGCTTGAAGTTGGGTATTGTAATTCCTCCAGCACTGTTCTTTCTGCTTAGGATTGTTTTTGCTCTTCAGGGTCTTTATTGTTCCATATGAATTTCTGGATTGCCTCCTCTATTTCATTAAGAAATGGTGTTGGGATATTAATGGGTATTGCATTGAATTTGTAGATAGCCTTTGGCAATATTGCCATTTTGACAATATTAATCCTCCCAATCCAGGAGCATGGGAGTTTTTTCCATTTCCTTAGTTCTGCCTTAATTTTGTTTTTCATCTTTTTAAAGTTCTCATCGTAGAGGTCTTTCACTTCTTTGGTTAAGGTTATTCCTAGGTATTTTATTTATTTATTTTTTTGAGACTATTGCAAAAGGTGTTGCTTTCCTGATTTTGGCCTCGGTCTTTGGGTCATTGGCATATAGAAAGGCCATTGATTTTGGAGGGTTTATTTTATATCCTGCTACTTTGCCAAAGTTTTGGATCAGCTGTAGTTGCTTGGGAGTAGAGTCCAGGGGGTTCTTTATGTTTAGGATCATGTCATCTGCGAAGAGAGAAAGTTCAACTTCATCTTTTCCTATTTGGATTCCATTTATATTTTCTTCTTGCTTAATTGCTCTGGATAGGAATTCTAGTACTATGTTAAAGAGAAGGGGAGAGAGTGGACATCCCTGTCTTGTTCCTGATTTTAAAGGGAATGTCTTTAGCTTTTCACAGTTTAGAAGTATGCTTGCCTTTGGTTTGTCATAGACTGACTTCATTACATTCAGGAATGTTCCCTGCAATCCCAGTTTTTCCAGGGCTTTTATCATAAATGGGTGCTGGATTTTATCGAATGCCTTTTCTGCATCTAGGGATATAACCATGTGATTCTTTATCTTGCTCTAGTTGATGTGGTGGGTTACATTAATTGACTTGTGTATATTGAACCAACTTTGCATCCCTGGGATGAATCCAGTTTGATCGTGGTGTATGTTTTTTTTGATGACCTGTTGAAGTCGATTGGCCAGAATTTTGTTGAGCATTTTTGCATCAATGTTCATCAGGGAAATTGGTCTATAGTTCTCTTTCCTTGATGAGTCCCTGCCTGGTTTTGGGATGAGGGTTATACTGGCATCATAGAATGGGTTTGTTAGCGAAGTTTGTCTTTCAATTTCATTGAAGAGCTTGAGAAATATTGGTGTGAGTTCTGTTTTGAAGGCCTTGTAGAATTCTGCTGTGAATCTGTCTGGACCTGGGCTTTTCTTGGATGGGAGATTCTTAATGCCATTGCTATTTCAATGCTAGATATGGATCGGTTTAGAAGGTTTAAATCTTCATGGTTGAGTTTGGGGATATCAATTTTTGCTAGGAAATCTTCCATTTCTTCCAGGTTCTCGAATTTGTTGGCATAAATGTTTGCAAAACAGTCCCTTATTGTGTTCTGAGTTTTGGTTGTTTCTGTGGTGATGTTACCTGTTTCATCTCTGATCTTGTATATTTGGTTGTGCTACCTTCGTTTGGGAAAGGTTTTCTTATATCACATTTTAAGCTACCCCTCGATAAGAAGAGTTTAAGACAGTGCACTGACAGATTTAGGCTAGTCACAGCAGAGGATCACAAGAGCCTAATAGCTATGCCCCTATGAATGTATAAGAGAATGCTAAGTGAAATGAAGTCCATGTTATGGAAATGACTGTCATATCACTGTTGTAATTACTTTCAACATGCCATGTGAAACCATACCTTCTATTGTTGATGATCCTCTTGTATCCCCTTCCTGTGGTTGTACCTGCACTATCACTGTATCTTATCTGAGTACATTGGAAATTGTATATACTGGTATTAGAACTAGGAAAGTGAAAGGGAATACCAAAATCGAGAGAGAAAGGATAAAAAGACAAACGACTACAAAAGCAATACTTGCAAAACTGTTTTGTGTAACCCAACTGAACAACTCATGGGGGGAGAGGAAAAGGTGGAGGGAGTAGGGGGGAATGAGGGAGGAGGTAACAAACAGTACAAGAAATGTATCCAATGCCTAACGTATGAAACTGTAACCTCTCTGTACATCACTTTGACAATAAGAAAAAAAAAGACAGTGCACTGAAATAAAATTTCAAATCATCACAGTTGTTTCACGTTATCTTTGTCTCTCCATCATAGTCACTTCTTTTTAAAAAAAATTCTCATAATACATTATAAGTAAAAACAATAATGAAAAACCTATTGTTTTCATATCTTGGAGTTTATTTTGCTTTGCATCATATTATATGATCATATGTACAAAGATATTGAGCTGTTGTGATCCTCTTCTAGAACTACCATAGACATATAATAATTATTACCAATGAGGTAATAGCCACTTCTGAGGTAAATTACTCTTGCTTTCATTGGAGAATATTCATCAAGGACTTGTCACCTGACTTAAGGCATTCAGTCCTTTAATCATCATTCTTAATCTAAGAATAGGTCTAATGGAGGATCAAAGACTCTGAGAGCTTGTCTCTATTCTGTCAATGGGGGAAGGTGGGATAGAAGCAACAGAGAAATTATCTGATAATTTGAGTTCCTATGCTGCTGTCTGTGAGGTCAACTCAGCCCCTGTTTGTTTTTAACCCCACAGATCTTTGAGCCAATAAATCCTTCTTTTTACTTCTGCAATTTGAATGGCATTGTGTCCATTCTGTTATCATGCTATGTTCTGCCAATCTTTTATGGCAGGACCATTCATTCACAAATTTAGTAATTTGTGGATTCTGTCATAGATTTGATGGGTCAGGAATCTAGATGGTACCAGGAGAATGGGCTTATCTCTTTGCTGATGTCTATCACCTTAGTGAATGAGACTTGAATAGATGAATCATAAATGAAACTAACCATTGTCTTTAACCTGATAGAATGAGCCTTTTTTTGATAATAAAGCTGTAAAGCAAAGAAAAAGTTTTGAACACCTATGTGGATCAATTAGCTCAGATGCTGAGACTAGAACAGCAGACTAAAGGTCCCATTAGGTTTTTTATACTTAAAATGGTAAATATTTATTTTTTTCTTATTTATTGTCAAAGTGATGTACAGAGAGGTTACAGTTTCATACAATAGGCATTGGATACATTTCTTGTACTGTTTGTTATCTCCTCCCTCATTCCCCCCTCCCCTCTCCCACTTTCCCACCCCCTTTCCAAGAATATTAGATCAAGAATTGGGAAGACACAGCTTTTAACAAGATAGCTATAAAGAAAGGAACAAACGATCATCTCTCAATCTTAACTCTCAACATTAATGGACTTAATTCTCCAATCAAACAACATAGGCTCATAAGTTGGATCAAAAATCAAGATCCATCTTTCTGCTACCTCCAAGAGACACATCTATCCAGCAAAAGCAAACATCTTCTAAAAATTAAAGGCTTGAATAAAATCTACCAAGCAAACGCCCTCTATAAGCAGGCTGGAGTTGCAATCCTAGTATCAGATAAAATTGACTTCAAATTAAAAATGGTAAGAAGAGACAAAGAAGGTTACTACATACTAATAAAGGGCTCTCTCCTACAGGAGAATATAACCATCCTAAATATCTAAACACCAAATACAGGAGCACCCAACTTCATCTAACAAACACTACTGACTCTAAAGGTCCCATTAGTAAGACGGATCTTTCACATATGTCTCTGGCACCTTTGCTGCTATGACTTAAAGGCAGTTCTCGTTTGGGACTCTTATTTGGAGCAGAAGTGTAGGGCCACTCTATGTAGCTTTCCTTACAGCCCAGTGGCTAGGGTTTTAGAGAGAGTATTCCAAGAAGCATTAGAAGGGTGAGCATTCAAGACCACCAGACAATGCTCCATGACTGTTGCCTGTCTAGACTTTGAGGATGCATAGCATCACTTCTGACAAGCAATCAGGAGATCTTCTCAGACCACATCACAAATAAGTAAAAAGGTCTTGATGTTTTCCTCTTCTGTGTTTTGTATCCAGACTCAGCATTTATCACCCCTTTCAATGAGACTTCCAAATCTTACCTTTTCCGGGAAACTGTTACTGATCTTCTTCCCTTTATTCAGAGCTCATTTTGAATTCTTTAGTCAAAGACAAAACTTTTATTAGAACTAAAGAGAAATCAGAAGCTACTCTGTGGGCACGAGTGAAAATGTCTTTTGTGGGGTACTCACGCTTTCTCTGCAATTTCAGCCTGTCTGTGCTCAACCTGCGATCAGAAAGAATGACATTGCCACATTCGTAAGGAAATGGAAGCACTTGGAAAAAATTTTATTAAGTGAAGTGAGCCAGACCCAAAGAAACATGGACTCTATAGTCTCCCTCATAGGCAATAATTAGCACAGGTTTAGGCTGTCACAGCAGAGGATCACAAGAGCCCAATAGCTATACCCTTATGAACACATAAGATGATGCTAAGTGAAATGAAATCCATGTTATGGAAACGACTGCTATATCACTGTTGTAATTACTTTCAACATGCCATGTGAAACCGTAGCTTCTATTATTGATGATCCTCTTGTATCCCTTTCCTGTGGTTGTACCTGCACTATCTCTGTATCGTATCTGAGTACATTGGAAACCCTGTATACTGGTATTAGAACTAGGAAAGGGAATACCAAAATCGGGAGACACAGGGTAAAAAGACAACTTACAAAAGCAATACTTGCAAAACTTTTTAGTGTAAATCAACTGAACAACTCATGGGGGGAAAGGGAAACGGAGAAGGGGGAGGGGGAAATGAGGGAGGAGGTAACAAACAGTACAAGAAATGTATCCAAGGCCTAACGTATGAAACTGTAACCTCTCTGTAAATCAGTTTGACAATAAAAATTAAAAAAAATAAGAGAAATCAGAGAATCCTTATTAATCATTTCTTCTTGATACTGGTGATAGATATTTCTAGTATCATCTTGGACAGAGCCATTGATGTTGAAAACTGAAAGGAATATGTGGTATAATCTAGTTGATATTGTTGATTTTGCAGATTCAGTTCAAAAGACCTTTATCACGCACAACTGTGCGATGACCTTTATGCTCAATAAAAAGTAGGACAAGTCAAGCTAAGTGCACAGAATAGCCATATAAGAAATTTACATTCCAGCAAAGCATTTCTGAAAGCATCATTTGAAAACTTGAGCTTCAGATAATGTTAATAATGTTATGAAGAAAGAAGTTACGTTGTCAAATAAATTTGGAAAATGGCTAGGTTTAAAAGTGAAATAATTCAAAATGCTCTCATTGTAAAACTTGTTTAGAGCTTTAACTGTGCCTCCATATGCCTTGAAAAAGTGAAGGCTATTACATCAAAGTGCATTGATCATCTTCAAGTTAGGGTGGGGATATGGTGATATATGCCATATTCCTCAATTTCTTTGATCTCAGAGATCCATTTAAAAAATTATACTGGTAGTGAGAACAGAAAGAGAAATCAAGTCATATATTTTCTATCCCCCACTTTCCTCTTCATGTTGGCCTTGCTCAAAGCTTTGGCCTCAGTGGTCTCAGTCAGCATTCATTGTCCTTGATGGATGTTGTTGTGGAAATAGGGAGAATAGAGAGCTTTACTTTTAACAGGAACCACCCACTCCCTTTTGATGCTTTGTCATCTGTCAGGAACCTCATAGATTAGACATTCTGCTCTGAAGCTTGAAACCATGGTGTCAGAGTTCACCAGAGTATGAGAAGTACCTACTAATCCGATTGGGCTTTAACTACAGCCTGCCTAGTATTTGCTGAACTAGCTGGTTTTCTAGGCAACTGATATAAGCCTAGCTACCATTTACTGAAGAATACTCTCAGAATATATCCTGGATTAAAGTAGTTTCACTATTTAATATTGGGCTCATCCATATGAAATTTTGCTTCTGGAAGATGGAAGCAGTCACACATTGGCAACTGTGTTGTGATGCCTAATCAATTCTTAATTTTTATATTGTTTCTGTAAGCAAAGGGCTTAGCAGAGCCAAGCCAATGTATATAGACATTATGACAGGCCAATTACTTCATGACTTTTTTTTCCCAAATTTTTATTATCAAACTGATGTACAGAGAGGTTACAGTTTCATACGTTAGGCATTGGATACATTTCTTGTACTGTTTGTTACCTTGTCCCTCATACCCCCCTCCCCCCTCCCCCTTACCCTTTCCCCCCCTGAGGTGTTCAGTTCACTTACACCAAACAGTTTTGCAAGCATTGCTATTGTAGTTGTTTGTCTTTTTTGACCCTGTGTCTCTCAATTTTGGTATTCCCTTTCAATTTCCTAGTTCCAATACCAGTATATACAGTTTCCAATATACTCAGATAAGATTACAGAGATAGTGTAGGTACAACCACAGGAAGGTGATACAAGAACATCATCAATAGTAGAAGCTACAGATACACATGGGACGCTGAAAGTAGTTACAACTGTGATATAACAATTGTCTCCATAACATGGAGTTCATTTCACTTAGCATCGTCTTAGGTGTTCATAAGGGTATAGCTATTGGGCCTTGTGATGCTCTGCTATGAGTTGCCTAAACCTGTACTAATTATTCCCAATAAAGGAGACCATAGAGTCCATGTTTCTTTGGGTCTGGCTCACTTCACTTAGTATAATTTTTTCCAAGTCCTTCCATTTCCTTACAAATGGGACAATGTCATTCTTTCTGATAGAGGCATAAAATTCCATTGTGTATATGTACCACATTTTCCTGATCCATTCGTCTACTGAGGGGCATCTGGGTTGGTTCCAGATTCTCGCTATGAGAAATTGTGCTGCGATGAACATTGTTGTGCTGGTGGCATTACTGTGATTTATTTATTTATTTTTTTGGCTAGTCCCGGGCCTTGGACTCAGGGCCTGAGCACTGTCCCTGGCTTCTTTTTGCTCAAGGCTAGCACTCTGCCACTTAAGCCACAGCGCCACTTCTGGCCATTTTCTGTATATGTGGTGCTGGGGAATCGAACCCAGGGCCTCATGTATATAAAGCAGGCACTCTTGCCACTAGGCCATATCCCCAGCCCCGCATTACTGTGATTTTGTTTGTGGTCTTTTGGATAGATACCCAAAAGTGGGGCTGCTGGGTCATAGGGGAGTTCTATATTTAGCCTTCTGAGGAATCTCCATACTGCTTGCCAGAGTGGCTGAACCAGTTTACATTCCCACCAACAATGAAGTAGGGTTCCCTTTTGGCCACATCCCCTCCAACAATTGTTATTGTTAGTTTTCTTGATATATGGCATTCTTATTGGGGTGAGATGGAATCTCAATGTTGTTTTGATTTGAATTTCTTTTATGGCCAGTGATGTAGAGCATTTTTTCATATGTCTCTTGGCCATTCTCATTTCCTCATCAGAGAAGTCTCTTTGTAAGTCTTTAGCCCCCTTGATGAGTGGGCTATTGGTTCTTTGCGGTTTTATTTTGGAAGAGGGTAATTTTTTTTAGAGGGTCATTGAAGAAATTAAAACGGAAATTCAGTTGTTTATGGAATTCAACCAAGTTGAGGACACAAAGTACCAGCTCCTTTGGGACACAGCAAAGGCAGTACTCAGAGGAAAATTTATATCTCTGAGTACATACTTCAACAAACTGGAGAAACAGCAACTCAATAATTTAAAGAAGCACCTTAATTTCCTTGAGAGAGAACAACAAGCCAAACCCCACGTCAATAGATGGAAGCAAATAATTAAAATCAAATCAGAATTAAATCAGTTAGAGATGAAAAAAACCATCGAAAGAATCAACAAAACAAAGAGTTGGTTCTTTGAAAAAATCAACAAGATAGACAGACCCCTGGCAAACCTGACCAAGAAATGAAGGCAGCAGACTCAAATAAACAAGATAAGAGATGAAACAGGTAACATCACCACAGAAATAACCAAAATTCAGAAAATAATAAGGTACTATTTTGCAAACCTTTATGCCAACAAATTCGAGAACTTGGAAGAAATGGATGATTTCCTAGAAAAAATTCATATCCCCAAACTCAAACATGAAGATTTAAACCTTCTAAACAGACCCATATCCAGTATTGAAATAGAAACGGCAATAAATGATCTCCCATCCTAGAAGAGCCCAGGTCCAGACGGATTCACTGCAGAATTCTACAAGGCCTTCAAGACAGAACTCACACCAATATTTCATGACTTTTTAAATTGATTGTCTTTAAATTTCTGTAAATTGTAGAGTATCTGAGCACAGTTTCAGGGAGTGAATAAATAGCTATACTTATCTCTTATTATGATTATTCTTTATTTCAATGGCACCTTATTTCTATCTTCCTTGATTTTCCACTGAGTTGCATTGCTGAAGATCTAGCATATCTTGGGCTAGATTTCTTAATTTGAAAACAGTGCATTTTAGGACCCAGAAGAAGTTTCATTCCCATTCCCTTCTTCACTTATAATGAATTCTGAGTGGCAACCATTTGAGTAATAGATGGTACAAATTAATTAGTCATCAAGAATTCTCTAGTGTTCAATGTTTAGGTTGTGTCAAATGATTTCAAGTACAAATCCAGAGAGGAGAGACAATGAACAGAAAAGGAACTAGACAATTGAAGGACTGAGAAGCTGAATATGTAAATAGATGTGGGCCAGACTATCTATGACAATAGAGCAATGACCTACAAGTTACACAGCAAGCAGCTCAGGAAGCCAAGCCATCACCTCTGCAGCAATTGGCTCCAGATTTGGCAAATAACTGCCAACTTTCCTAATTTCTTGGCCCAACTTCAAACTCAGGACCAAGAAAAAGCCAAATATATTTCCCAAATCAGTGACTTAAGATGCCCTCATTCTAGTTAGCCTGTCTTAGGTGTCTCTGTCTTAGGTGTCTTCTAGTGCCAGCACACTTGAAATCTTCCTTGCTCTTGTTGCACAGCTTTCCCACATTCTTGTCTACCTTTCAGTTTATGAAATATAAGTGTACTCTATGACTCTGGAGTCCCTGTTGCTTCTCACCTGGGTAGTCTCTCTACAGCTTTTCTGGAGTTCCTACCAATTTATGGACTTCATTGTCCATGAATTTTGTCCACAAGCTGTAGAGATAGATGCTCATGCTTCTCATTGCTCTCTCTGCCCAGCCAATGTTGACATGGTAACTCAGCCCTGGATCTGAACTCCACCGTTTTGCATCAAGTTCCTTGCCTATCTATTCTCAGATTAGTACCCAAGTTTTGTTGTTGATTTTTGTGTTTTGTGCACCTCTGATGGGATGAGGTCACCCCTTCTCAGTGCTTTTCACTCTTTTTTTTTCTTCACTTTTTCCATAGGTCCCATAGGCTTGAGCCAGTCCCAAAGACTGGTGAATTTGCAGCTCTCATCTCCTATGTCAAGTAAAGGGGCGATTCTATTTTTGCCTATCATATTAGTGCCAAAAATTGCTCCTTATGTCTTATTTACTTATATGTTTTTGGGTAAAGAGGTATGTGATAGGGAAAAAAGAAGACATTATGTGATAATGCATATAAAAATTTCAAAATGGTAGGAAAAGTGAACATTGCAGCTACTCTATGAGGTGAGTTTGCTGATTATATTGCTAGTGATATGCAGAACTCATATTCAAATAAAATTTTTCTCTAAGCTGTTAACCAAGTTGCTCAATATCTCCTCTACTTCTCAGTGGCAGACATCATTAGTTTGCCTTTTGCTCACTAAAAGACCCCTTGGGGCCTTAGGAAAATGATTTAATTATTTTAACTTTATGTTTCATCCAAGTGACTATTGAATGTTGGACTTGATTAGAGATTAGAAGAGAGGTCAGCCAACATTTCTATAAAGGATCAGATAGTAAATACTTTAGGCTTTTCAAGCTATGTAATCTCTGCAGCAACTAAAAGATTCATAGACAATAGTAAGCAATTGGTTGGGGCTGGGTTCCAATAAAACTTCACTTATAAAAACAGGCGCTGCTCATTTTACTTGGTAGCAGCATTTGCTGACCTGAAATTTCCTTCTCCATAAATGGGGAAAAAGGGGGGAATTTACATTGGCTGAATTCATAACATGAACTATAAATTATGTTCAAGGTTTTTATTATTATATAATTTAATCCTCAGAATTTAATACTTATCCCACAGATAAGAAAAGAACGTTTCAGAAAGTTGGGGGTAGATTGTCACACAGCTGGTGGTCAGAAGACCAAAGGATTTTCAGGGTGCTTCTTTTTTTAATATTTATTTTTGTTTACATATTTGTATTTATTTACAACTTATTTATTATAACACTTATTATTTATCATTTATGATTTATAGTCAGGGTGCTTTTTCTTCCCATCATTGATATTTCCTTTATCTGTTGTCTGCGACTTCCCTAACCTCTGTGGTCATATTCACTTCTGACTCTAATAACGCTGGCAAAGACACCGTCAGAAGAGTAACTCAACTTCACCATTATGAAAGAATGCACATCCCAATTAGTCTACACAAAAGCTACAACTACATGCGTAAACCCACATGTACATGAGTACACACCATACCTTCAGAAGGCTCTCATGAAGTAAACAGTACATTTTCTGAATCCTATACACAGGGGTCACTAACATCACAGAACTGGAAAGTGGCAATTCTAGGACACTTGCACCTCCACTTCCTAACTTCTCATTCCCAACCAGGACTTTATTTCCTTGTTAATTAACATAAGAGAACATTTTCTCTTCCGTGGATCTTTTTTGGCCACTCCTGGACCTTGAACTCAGAGCCTGAGCACTGTCCCTGGCTTCCTTTTGCTCAAGGCTAGCATGCTGCCACTTGAGCCACAGTGCTGCTTCTGGATGTTTTCTATATATGTGGTGCCTAGGAATTGAACCTAGGGCTTCATATATATGAGACAAGCACTCTTGCCACTAGGCCATATTCCCAGCCCTCCCTGATCTTCTGAGGCACAGCTGCCCAGTCAATTCTGACTAACAGAAGTAGCTGAGAGTGGATGGATGGTTTTGGAGGGAGTATCAAATTCAGTGCAATGGGATCCTGTTAAAGCAATATGAATGGGTGCTTTATCAACAACTTGGCTCTCAGGCTGAAGGACACCTGGATTCCTCTTTAAAGATCCACCAAGTTAAAAATGACTTCTCAGGACATCCCACCTTCGGATTTTGCAAAATTCTGGGCAGGGAAAGCCCAGAAAGCCTATCTTTGGTTGACAGTTAAAAAAGTATAAATGCAGAGCCTCAAAGGTAAGAAATCTTTCCATTTTTTTTTAAAGTTGGGTATTGAAAGATAAATTTCAGGAGCATTCCCAAGTAACAGCATAATTCCTTCTTTTTTCATGTCGCATCCCCATGATAGGCAATTTTCTGCTCTGACTTGAGTGTCCGAAGGTGGTTGAACATGCTAATATGTGGCCTGGGCTTCGTAAGTCTCTGGACTATGAACCCCAGAATCTGGCTCAGGCTGATCAAGCAAGCAAGGAAAGAGTTCACTGAAAGGAACTATGTAATTAACAGAGTTTTTGGATGGACAAAAAACAGGCTTTGGGTGAGACTTTTTAATAGAACTGGTCAGACGGAGATGGAGGAAAATGAGGGAGGGGGTAACAAGTTGGATAAGAAATGTACTTGTCTTACATATGACACTGTAACCCTCACCCCCGTACCTCACTTTGACAATAAAGAAGAAGAAGAAAAGAACTGGTCAGATGAGGAAAATGCTCCCAGCACTGGTAAGCAGTGTCAGGTTCTGAAACTGCAACCTCAGACACTGACAGTAGATGATAGGGAAAGGAAGGGAGGATACTTCCTCTGTCTCTTTCCTTCCTCTGTCTGAAAGAGAGGAAAAGAGAGAAGAGCAGATATTCCACTTGTGTTCATAGGATCTTGGTTCAATTCTGTGCCTTCAATGCAAATAAGCCCTAAAAAGTAAGGATTGGGCATTTTTTTAAAAAAGGAAAAGCACTTTTATCTTCTGTCAAGATCCATACCAAGCTAACATACCTGCCCATTGCCCATGGCTGTCCTTGGCCTTCACATGTACTTGCTTTCCAAGGAATGTTCCAATAGCATCCCCTTTGGGGGACATAGAGCTGTGAGCCTTTCTTCCTTTTTATCTTCTAAACCTCAGAGCTCTTTTGTCTTACAATGAAGTGAATGGATATCTACAGATTCCTAGAAATTCTTCTGAAAAAGTCCCAGGATAGTCTTTTGAGTCACTGTTTCCAATCATGCTTTGGGAGTTTCTTAAGATGTCTCAAAGCAGTGAATGAATCTTCCTTTGTTCTCCTTTCTTCACATACAGCTCAGCTTTCCTTTACATACAGCTCAGCTTTAAACTCTGTTGTACACTGGGTTTGGTTCTTTTGAAGGAAGATTCTACCACCAAAACTTATTTGGTAGTCACAGACATATCCCAAGCTCTTCTAACATGTCTCATTCATTGAGTCAAGCTTGATGTCTACCACAGAGCCTGACAGAGCTGAGATGCTTAGTATTACTTATCAATGTCACAAGTAAATGCTTCATTCATTCTTCCATTCACTATTCATAGGAGGAACAATTAATCAATTATCGTTGGGTCATGAGCATGATTTACTTATAATGTATTGATTGCCAGCCAATCCTGAGGCTAGACAGTATGCCTTTCTTCCCTCACTACCATCTCTCTTCAACTCATGCCATACCCCAGCCCAAATCAACTTGAAGGTGAATGTAAGGTCATGTTAATAGTGACATATTATTATTTTTACTATTATTACTATCATTATATCAATTATACTCCAAATTTGCTAATACAATTGTCAGTAGTTTGCTGATCGAACTTCAAGCCATGTTTCCTTACTAACATAAAAGAGAGGAATGAAGAGAGGACTATGAAACTTCAATAGAAACTTATATTTGAAAGTGCTTTGAGCAAAGAAACCTGTTCTTTGAGGGTCACAGGTTTTTATAAGGAGGGCTACCTGCCAGCTAGCTGGGTATTTAAGGAACATTTAGGATGCAGGGAGAATATACACATAGCAATTTATGTTGTTGTTAAAAAAGGACTTTGTGGGCAAGTCTCAGTCAGATCTTTGTGGTCCCTGTGGAGCCAAGCTTTGGTGGTATCTTTATTTGCTCCTTTATTTAGTGTCCTTTATATTGAGCTATGACCCTTTGCATCATTCAGCTAACATTTAATGAGTACCTTAATGTTTCATTCATTCATCTATTCATTGATTCAGTCAACATTTCCATTTTGAGTATCCAGCATGGACTAACAATGAGCAATAAACAAACAAACAGGCAGGGATCCTTCCCTTTTGGAGTTTGCTTTCTGGTGGTGGCAATGCACAAGTGAAAAGATAGGTAAAAATATGGAAATAAATGGCTGTGATAAATGCTAGGGAGGAAAAGATAAGCAGAGAAGAGACAAAGTAAATGTTGGGGTGGTGGAGTTTCAATTTTAATTAACATGGCCTACATAAACACCACCACAAGGGATGCCAGCAACTCTTAAGAGCTAGATGTTAGTTCTATTTTAGACACAAAGCATCTGATAGAGAGAGGTGCAGTGACTTGATCAAGATCACTCAGGGAATTAGTAGCTGAGTATTTGAACTCAGGTATTCATGAATTTCAAGCCAAGCTTTTTTTTCTTGGGTTAGCTTGCCATGGTTTTTCAACTGTTCAACATTGCTTCATTTCAGACTTGAACGTTCCTTGAACTAATGATAAGGGGACCCCTGTCCAAAGAATAGAAGGGATAGAGGAGGGAAATAAGAATGGATTTGCTGTCTCCAAATTTCCTCATCCACTTCCACTTCACTTTTATTTCCTAGGATCCTCTCCCAAACATGTTGCTCACATACAAATCCTTCTCTATCTTTCTGCTTTACAAGAAAACATAAGCTAAAGTACTATTTAATCTCTCTTTCATGCATCCATCCATCCATCATCTATGTATCTAGTTGCTCTGTGTGTGTGTGTGTATGTGTGTGTGTATGTGTGAGAAAAAATTGCATCAAAATAGTAGATCCAGTCACTTCTTAAAAAAAACTTGGTCAGAAAATTATAATTTATAAGAAAAAGGAAGAATAGATCTTTCTTCATACTTGATATTTAAATAACTGATTGGTATTTTCAATAACTCTCTGCTAATTCCTGAGATGTCATATGCTATAAAATCCCCATTAAAGGCTATATAATCCCCCTTTGAGCTTTCTCACAGTTAAGTAATTATGCCTTGATTGATGGGAATGTAAGCATACCTTGATTGCTTATGTAATTTTGAATTAATTACATTACTTCCCAATCTGTATGTTGTTGAAGAAAGTGCTTATCGACTTATTCTAATTATTGTATAATAACTTTATGATATACATAGAAGCTTTAAACCCTTAACATATCACAGATTCGAAAGTTTCACTTATTTACACAACTAATATTTATAAAAGTTTTAATATGTAAGGTTGTTTTGGTAGTTTGTGTGGTAATGTATTTGGTGTCTATATCTTTTTTTTTTTTTGGTCAGTCCTGGGGCTTGGACTCAGGGCCTGAGCACTGTCCCTGGCTTCTTTTTGCTCAAGGCTAGCACTCTGCCGCTTGAGCCATAGCGCCCCTTCTGGCCATTTTCTGTATATGTGGTGCTGGGGAATCGAACCCAGGGCCTCATGTATATGAGGCAGGCACTCTTGCCACTAGGCCATATCCCCAGCCCTGGTGTCTATATCTTAAGACAGGAAAAATAGGTGTGCATATAACCACAAACCAAAATAGCATAACTGCTCTAGTTTCTGCTATGTCTTCATGCAACTCAGTCTAGCTAAGTGGAGGAGGAAGCACTTGGAGCAAATTAAATGAAGAGAATTGACTTAACAAATGATGGACAAGAGGAGAATCAACTAATAGCCGATTAGGCAATTCAAAAGTCTACGAGGATAGGAAGTTTTTGTCACTTATGGTCCACAGGGATCAAAGGAAAAAAGTATTTCAGGAGTCCAAAGGCAGAGGGGCCATCGAGGAAAGCTGTGTCATGGCAGGCCAGTGAAATGGGAGATGGGAGCTGAAACTCTGGCACAGATGCAGCTCTTAAGTGAACCCTCTGCCTGTATATACCTCCTGGAAATCACAGTATGTGGATGTAAGTCATTGGAACCCAGATCAAGAAAAGGGCAAGGAATGAAGCTAAAAGAAAACTGGCTAGAAGCTTACATAGAACTTTGTGACTAGTGATTGTGTGATTCACATTCTACACGTGCTGAGTGTGCTCACATCTTTTAGACACCACATGAAAAGCTCTGCCCTTGTGTGTGTGTGTGTGTGTGTGTGTGTGTGTGTGTGTATGTGTATGTGTCTGTGGTGTACCCAGTGTGTACACTTGATGCAGGGTAGGAGCAAGATGAGGCAGACAACTTGCATGTAAGAAGAGGGTAAGATGAATCTCTCCCAAGTAGTTATTGAATGGAGATGCTTAGTGATGTTTGCCATTAAAGGCAGACATTTAGAAAGTGAGATAGGTGATCAAAACTCAAGTTGTGATTGAGCAGAGGTGAAGAAGAAGACATGCTTCTCAGTTCCTATTACATGAACAAATCAGTTCAACAACCATCTATTGAAAGCCAGCTGTGAATGATGGTCTTGGTACAGAGTTGGGTGCTGGTCCTGGTGATGAGCAAGTTTAGACTTGTGCTTGGCCTCAGTGATTCTGTAGTCTAGTAGGTGAGAAAGATGTTTAGTTTCCAAATAGTCATAAGTATGGGTAAGTGCAAAGTGTGAGGAGTATAAAAATGGAGTTGCATAGGAGCTACAGGGTGGTGACTTGTAGGGGGAGGCAGATTGGCTTTCCCAGAGGGATTTTCTGGGAATTTTTTAGTCATAAAAGTGGGACTGAAAACTAGGAAGTGGGTAGGGACAGTGTTTCAGAGATAAAGAAGAGGCATGTAGACTACAGTCCTAGAATAGAGGGCACATATCAGCGCGCCAAAATGCGATGAGAAGTAGAATCTCTTAGTGGAGTTCTTCAAAGAGTTCAATCAACTAGAATTGTGGGGACCCATAGATCACACCTTTCAGTGACCTTCTAACCTTAAAATCATATGATTTACAGCACTTAATTGCTTGCGGATGTTGGGTTCAATCCAATGAGAAATGCTTTGAGAGATAAAAGAACAATGTGATTCATAATGCTTTAGGGAAGAGCATATATCAAACTGAGTAAACTATATATGACAGCGTATGATGAAGGACTACAGAGAGGAGTCCTCATGACTGAGAGATTTGAGGGCCAGGGATAGAAGCAGTATAGGACAGGGATTCCTGTTGTCACTTCTCCTGATGAAACAGCTGGAATCCTCCCCTCTGTGAGCAAAAGTCTGGCTGAGAAAGATTCTTAGCAGTCAATGGGTAATCTAGTAACAGGAAAGGTGTAATGGCTTCTTTGTGCCAGGGGCTTCATCTCTACCATCCCTGCCTCCTCCAAACCAATGAGAGACAAGGGAACTAAGGTTTAGTGATTGAAACAGCATGTCCGTGTGCACAGTTACATGGGGCCTGATTTGAGGTTAGTTCTTTGTAGCTCTAAGTTTAATGTTCCTACCATAGCCCTAGAGTTTTTTTTTTCAAATTATAATGTGTGTGTGTGTGTGTGTGTGCTTGTGTGTGTGAATACCCATGTCTCTGTATAGAATGTATGTCCTTAAATTTTATGCCTCTATCAGAAAGAATGACATTGTCCCATTTGTAAGGAAATGGAAGGACTTGAAAAAAATTATACTAAGTGAAGTGAGCCAGACCCAAAGAAACATGGACTCTATGGTCTCCCTTATTGGGAATAATTAGTACAGGTTTAGGCAACTCAAAGCAGAGCATCCCAAGGCCCAATAGCTATTTCCTTATGAACACCTAAGACGATGCTAAGTGAAATGAACTCCATGTTATGGAGACAATTGTTATATCACAGTTGTAACTACTTTCAACATCCCATGTGTATCTGTAGCTTCTACTATTGATGATGTTCTTGTATCACCTTCCTGTGGTTGTACCTACACTATCTCTGTAATCTTATCTGAGTATATTGGAAACCATGTATACTGGTATTGGAACTAGGAAATTGAAAGGGAATACCAAAATTGAGAGACACAGGGTCAAAAAGACAAACAACTACAATAGCAATACTTGCAAAACTGTTTGGTGTAAGTGAACTGAACACCTCAGGGGGGGAAAGGGTAAGGGGGAGGGGGGAGGGGGGTATGAGGGACAAGGTAACAAACAGTACAAGAAATGTATCCAACGCCTAACGTATGAAACTGTAACCTCTCTGTACATCAGTTTGATAATAAAAATTTGAAAAAAAAAGAATATATGTCCTTAATGAAGGAAGAAGATGAAAGAGTTGGGGAAAGAAGTACTTTGAAATTATTGGTTGTCTAACACAATATTCATGCTAACTACTGGGAACATCACTTATTGTTTATTATAGTCTATGTGCTGTATATGATTCTCTCCATTTTACAGGTGTGGGTAAGTGAAGCATTGGGTATAAAATCTTTAGCTAGGCATTGGCGACTCATGCCTGTGATCCTAGCTACTCAGTAGCTACTCACAAGACTATATATGTATGAAACATAGTACACACATGCACATATTCCTGAAATTACATCAAAGAAGTGTTTAACAAATATAAAGGCACATATAAAGTTGGTCTGTAGAAAGACTTAACCTTAAAATGATGTAAATTTATAATTTGAATTTATATATTGCATACTATCTTAGTAAAAGTACAAACAGATGTTTTGCGACATTATTATAGAAAAAAAACAAATAAGAATAATCAGAAAGCACAGGGAAAAAAGTAAAAGGCAATGGGGGAGTAGTTGCTGTAGGAAATACTAAAACATGCCATAACACCATAATAAACAGTGAGATAATTGCTGACAAACCTATAGTAACTTTAGGTATTGTTTTAATTTTTATACATTCTAAGTGAATTACAGAACAAGGAAGAAATAGTCAATGTGCCTTCAGATGGTTCATTGTTCTCCTACGTTGTTTATCCATAGATGGACGCTCAGTAAATATTCCTCAAAATACAGAGTGATTGAGTATCTCACTCTGTGATATTGTCAGTGGTGAAATACAGCTAATAGTGTCACAGGAGACCTATGAAGGGTCAGTTAATACATGTTAAAAATCAGTCGCTTGTCTTGTTGGAGGCCTGAAGATCTTTACCTTCGGAGAGAAGGTTGTTAAGTGGACAGCACAACCTAAGGAGATAGTGTTGCATGATGGAAACTAGGGGGTTTGGAGGTGAAATTCATTCCCAGGGCAACTTAGGAGCCACTGGGCAGTTCTCATCTGTGTCATCCCTCAACTGTCTTCCTCTGATATCTGTCCTCTTCTCATTAGAATGTATTAAGGCTCCAAAGACCTGCTAAGATTGAATGTATTTTAAAAGTGCAAAGTATCACAGACACATGTGGCGGAATACAGGATGCTTTTCTAATCATTTTGGCCCTTATATTCCCTTTGCATTTGTGGCAGAGGATTTTTGACTGGTGAGGACAGTGTTAAATTTACAAAGCAACCCAAGGAGAGACTCACTTGCCATAAGGAGAGACCCAGGACTGATGGTAGGCACTTAACAGCATGTTCCAATTACAGCATTTAAATCTAATTGCATACTCTGTTAATCTCTGTCAGTGCGGCATCATTTAATATCATCACGGCAGCCTCTAATATCATGAGCAATGTGAGCTGAGCTGAGACTATTGAAAAAGTTCAGTTCCAGGTCTTCATATCCCCTTTAATTCTCTCTGTCAATTATGCCGCAGCCAAGAGTTCAAATAAAGGTCTTGAGATCCGGGATCGGAGCTACCTTTTTTTTTTTGAAGCAAAGCCTCCTATAAATATACAGATTGTATCAGAAGCCTCCAATTCCTTGCTCTGGATGTTTTTGACAGGTTAGTTGCAGTGACTAGTCTCTCTGGGGAATAAGTTACTATAGGCTTATTTCAAACAAGTATCACAAATGCAATCTGTTCCATAGTTTATGGTTGTAGAAATAATGTGATATCACTTGCACATGTGTTTTTCCCCCCTCTTCAATCCCTTTGACTCAAATAAGGTTGCTGGAGAAAAGACCAGGCACCTATAGCCAATTTCTTTGGAGATAGTGAGCTTTTTCAGTTTGTGTACTTATTATAAATGACAATCAATTTAGCATGAAATATCCAGTTACAGACTTAAGTTTTAAATAGTAGCCCTTGTCATTAAAAATATTAGGACTAGCACAAACTATTTAAATCCTACATAGGATTCTGTGAATTATTGGCTTATTTCAGGTTCTTGGAAGGTCTACAGTGAGATACCATTATTCTTACTTTGTGGTTGAGGGGACTGAAGGCAGGGAATTTAATACTTTCTTGATGGTCTCATAGCTGGAAAGTGAGGAAGAGGAACTTAAAAATGGACAATGAGTATCCACAGGTGTATTTTCGGAGAATAACTCCCTCTCTTCAAGATCTTTTGTTCAAGTTTTGCTTTAAGATGGAGGTTAGCCAAAGGAGCAATTAATTAGGCAAAGCCAGGCACCAACGATTAAATATCCTGGACATTAGTATTAATCTCTAAAATGCAAGCAAAAGTAAAGTTTACTAACAGCTGGAATTGGAAAGTAAAGATGGGACATAAACCAAGAATGGCAGGACAAATGTTATGGGGAAAGGTGATTTATAAAGTGGGAGACAGGGCATATTTTTATTGGAAGGCTGTGAGGCCAAAATATCACTGGTAGTCTGATAAAGAGATTGTAAATGACATGATGAAAATCAATGGAAATTTATTTCTTAAAAAGTTGTTCCAAGATACATGGTTCTAGGTGGGTCAGTCTCATCTCATCTGCATGCTCACATGAGGGCATTAGTTTTTCCTTCTTGGACAGAATGGGACAATATAGTGGCTGTTGCACTTAAATACTTTCTGCCTGTGAAATTTGGGGCAAGTTATTTTTCTCTTTCCCTTATAGTTTTCTCATATGAAAAACATAGGAGTAATCATGTGAATGGTACTCTTTAAGCATATGGAGAAGGACGTTTGGGTGCCCCTCTGCTATGCACTGCTGTCATGATTCCGTGCCACAGTCCCAAAGCATCTGGACCATCTGATCCTGGATCAGGATCTCAAGAACTAGGACCCCAACTTAATGGTCTCACTTCTTACATTGATTATCTTAGGCATGTTGTTATGGTGATAGAAAGAGGAAAAACAAAGGTTACTCACTTGAAGTAAAGGAGATTTTGTGAGTTCTTCCACTTGGAATTACTACAACTGACAGAGCCCAAATGGGACCTGAGGAGATGTGGAAAGATAATTCTACAATACAAAGAGCTTAGGGAAGGCCTCCATGAGTGTGGAAGGCATTGGGATACTATGGGGTAAGTGATATGGAACTCAGAAGACAGATGAAGGCTTACCTTATTCTCTTCTTTTTTTCTTCATTCCATAAATGGATATACCTTTAGATTTTGTTCCAGAATACATTTTGGGAAGTGGTACTAGGCAAAGCTACTTTAGAATCCCAGTCAATCTTAGCCAATATAATTTCAAATCTATTAAAACACCACCACATATATTATGAATAGCCATACAGTTGAGTTGTACTCTAGTAGTTGACAAAATGTTACATGTGTGTAGATATTTAATTCAACATCTGCTGACTCATTTTGTTTACAATTTTTTGTTTTTTATTTTTGAGCAGATAGTTAGATAAATGATAGACAGACAGACAGACAGATAGATAAGAGTGAGCATGCAAGTCTTAGGCTCTGAGCTTTAAGAAGCCTATGCAGTGTTGATCAGGAGCAGATGATTTGATCAAAACAAAACAGAAGTGATTGAAATGGTGACTTTTTTTTTTTTTTTGCTTCTGATGGCTTTCTCTTCAGAAATTTTGCTCAGAATCTGTCTGGTTTGGATTTCCTTTTTTTTTTTTTTTCCCCCAGTCCTGGGGCTTGAACTCAGGGCTTGGGCTCTGTACTTGAGCTTCTTTTGCTCAAGGCTACCACTCTACCACATGAGCCACAGCACCACTTGTGGCTTTTTCTGTTTATATGGTACTGAGGAATTGAACCCAGGACTTCATGCATGCTAGGTTATCATTCTACCACTGAGCCACATTCACAGCCATGGTTTGGATTGCTTATAGGTGATAATAATTGGGTCAGTCCCTGAGTTGCTGATCCAGACTGATTAGGAAGACTTGGGTACTGTTGACACCCTTAAAGTATTATGAAGATTCCATCTCTCTACTAGTCCATGACGATGGTAGTGATACTGAGAAAAACCAATGAAGATGTTAATAAAACAATTTCACTTTGTATTTTCTCTAATAGTCTCTTCTTATGTATAGGTATTTAGTGAATATAGACTATATTGTTTCACAATTGCTATTGTTTGTCCTTCCCATATTTGTTGACCCTCTAGTATTTCTTAGAAACTTTACTATTATATGATAGGAATATAGGAAGAAGGGCAGAGTGTATATTTTATTGAGTACCTTGCAAGCATGGAAAACTATATTGTAAACACAGGAGTGTAGGGAAAATAATGTGGATGCTTGTGGGGTGTGTGTGTGTGTGTGTGTGTGTGTGTGTGTGTGTGTGTGTGTAATCCTTTCTTGGAAAGGAACTCTTGACTTGAGTCTGAAAGGATAACTACGGGTCAAGAAATATAGGAAGGTCTCCTCAGACAGAGGAATAGCTGGAGCAGGGAAAGGAGGCTCCAAACAGCATGATTTATGAGAGAAGCATTTAGTACACTTTATAGTGATTACTGATGGTTAACTTGTATTGTTAACTATTATTGTCATAAAATGACATGCATGTTACCTAACTTATTGTCACATTCAGATCTCATTTTATTGATTCATCACTCATATGTCAAACATTAAGAGCTTACTTTACATTTATCATGAATTGAAGATTTAAACATCACTAAATGTGGTCCCTGTCCTGAACACACAGGGAAGCTGGAGGCAGATCACTAACAGATACACATAACACTGAGTGGTGAGTGCAATAATTAAAATATGCATACATAGTTAGCAGTGATGGTAGGTTGAGTAAAGAACCTCAGTTACCCCAGACTTTTCAATATGCTACCTTACAGGAGAAAAGGATTTTGCAAACAAGATTAAATGAAGGATTCTGAAGTGGGTGCTTTTTGTGGATTGCCCGGGAGGGGTGGAAGTGTATAGTGGTTGTCTTAAGAGGAAATGAAGATGTGGGAACAGGAAAAGAGATGCTATGTGACTTTTTGGAGGGAGGGGCCAGGAGCCAAGAAATGTTGGCAGGCTCTACAGTCTGGGAAAGGCAAGAAAACAGATCCTCCCATGGTGCATCCAGAAGAAACACCTTGATTTTAGCTCAGTGAAACTAACTTCCCACTTCTGACTTTCACACTGTCTTAAGGTAACAGATTCATTTTCTTTTAAACCACTATATTTATGGTGACTTTTTTTTTTTTACTATAATCATAGGCAACCCATATAGGAGTCTAAAGATGAAACAGAATGAATAGGAATCTTAATTTGTCAGGTACATGGCTTCTCTTAAAATAATGGGCTTTTCATAATTCTGTAATTTGGGGCAAGTTACCAACTCAGCTTCTTCATCTTTAAAATGAGATATTTTTACCTGCTTCATAGGTTTACAGAGCAATCTGTGGCAATAAATACATAGTTTTCTGAGTGCACAGTGTATAAATATTAACTGTATTTTATTTTTTAGATTGTTAAATTTCCTCTGCCTCTCTATACTTCAACCTGGACACCTATCTTTTACTTTGTACAGTATAGCTGTATATGTTATGTTGAGGATTAAGTAGGCTTTTGTAGCCTGGGGTAGATAAATGGTTATCATTTTCATTGTTTTTTTTTTATTGTCACACGAGAAACCAAATCCTTAACAAAAATTTGGAGTTTTCAGAAGTTTTATTCCAAGTTCTGTCTGGTCTCTTGAAAATAAACCATCACATTTAATCAAGTCAATAAAAGTGTGAAGAGTGTTGCATCTTTCCCATGTCCCTGCCACCCCATTCCCTCTAGCTCCCCCTCAAATCCTTTTGTTTTGCACACCCTCTTCTTTGGCCAAGTGTTGTTCTCCATGATTTGGAGTCAGCCTGTCTGTCCCCTTCCTGAGCAGGAGCAGCTGAACAGCTGTGAAAACAATGGAGAAGCCTAGGAAAGCTGTGATTAGCAGGGTCCTAGGGCAGTCTGGGAACCACCAGTCCTTTTTCCCATGTCAGTGTGAGCCCATGGAATCTAAGTATCACGTGGCTCAGCTTGCCTCAGTCTTGGTGGGCCTGCTCTCTGGCTGGAGTCCCACCACTCATCCAGCTTTTGGGCCTCCATAAACAGGTTTTTGTTTTCTTTCTCTTTTTCCCTCCAGGTCCTGGGGACCATTGGATAAACATCGTGTTGCTAGGCAGCCTTAAAGCCTCCTTTCATCCTGGATCCCAGGAAATTCAGTCTAGGCAAATTCACCGGAGAGGGACGTGCATATGTGTAGTGTATACAGCTGGTGTTGTCCTCACGTCAGCTCTCCTCTCTGGCTCCAGGTTGCTCCACCAGAGACTCCTGGCATCTGTCTTGGACTTCTGCTTTATTAGATGTGGATAATATTTAGGCAGGTTTAAAGATTGCCCTCCCCTCCATGAAATGTCTCTTCCTTTGAGGGCTGTGAATACAAAATACCTAACTTAATGATAGCCTTTTTACAAATCAATCCTAAATTTAGAGAGAACAAAGGCTTTATTTAGTTCACCTCTCCACTGAAGTGTTCAGTGACCCAGAACCACACTCTCAATTTCACCCTGCCTCTTCCTGTCAGCTGCAGAGCTTACCTGTAATATGGTTTTGAATTTAGTTTTAAAAAGTAAGATGGTTAAATTCCAAGTGGTTTAGTATAGCTGCAGATTTGTGCAATCAAAAGAAAGTATGATTTATTTTTTCCATTCATTTTCTTTTTTTCTTTCTTTAGTTTGTTCTCTTTCTTTCTCTCTCTCTTCTTTCTTTCCCTTCCTTCCCTTTTCCTTCCTTCCCTCCCTCCCTCCCTTCCTCCCTCCCTCCCTCCCTCCCTCCCTCCCTCCCTCCCTCCCTTCCTTCCTTCCTTCCTTCCTTCCTTCCTTCCTTCCTTCCTTCCTTCCTTCCTTCCTTCCTTCCTTCCTTCCTTCCTCTCTTTCTCTTTCTTTCTCCTTCCTTCCTTCCTTTCTTCCTTCCTTCCTTCCTTCCTTCCTTCCTTCCTTCCTTCCTTCCTTCCTTTTTCATTTTTGGTCGGTTGTGGGGCTTGAACTCAGGGCTCTCTCTCTCTCTCTCCTTTCTTTTCCTTTCTTTTTTCTTCTTTCTTTTCTTTCTTTCTTTCTTTCTTTCTTTCTTTCTTTCTTTCTTTCTTTCTTTTCTTTCTTTCTTTCCTTCTTTCTTTCTATTTTTGGTCGGTTGTGGGGCTTGAACTCAGGGCCTGGGCACTCTTCCTAACCTCTTTTGCTCAAGGCTGGTGCTCTACAACATTGAGCCACAGATCCATTTCTGGTCTAATTGAAGATAAGAGTCTCACAGGGACTTTTGTGCCAGGGTTGACTTTGAGCCACGGTCCTTAGATCTCAGCCTCCTGAGTAGCTTGGATTACAGGTGTGAGCCACTAGTGCCTGGCTTTTTTGTGTGTGCATTTTAATTGTTATTATAAAGGTGATGTACAGAGGAGCTACAATTCTGTAATTTAAATAAAGAGTACATTTCTTTTTGAACAATGTCATCCCTTCCCTTACTCTTTACCATTTTTTTCCCTCCAGTCCCTACCCCCAAGTCATATAATTCATTTTCTATATAGTGTCTAATGAGTACCACTACTGCATTTGGGTACCCTTTGTCCCAAAGACAGATTTAAACCAACAAACAAGATAAGGGGAAAGGAAACAAAAACAGCAACAAAGAAAAAAATCCTCATTCCATTTTGTAAGGAAATGGAAAGACTTGGAAAAATTATATTAACTGAAGTAAGCCAGACACAGAGAAACATAGGCTATATGGTTTTCCTCATTTGTAGTAGCTATAATGTACCTATAAATGACAAGTAAATATACTGAATGGTAAACAAACAAACAAAAAAAACACCAAAAAACCCCACAAAATATACACTGGGGCATGATACATTATATAGATCTCTGGGAATTCATCCACTGTGAGACTAAGATATTCTTAGGAAAGGACTACAAAAAATACCTATGTGCATCTGATCATATACAATAATATTTATTAAAATGACCTCCAGGAAATGGAAATAAGATTTTGTTCTTTATTTTATTTTATTTTTTCAAGATGTGCACTTTTATTGAACTGGTCTCATCAGTGTGCAGGAGAGTCCTGGCCACTTTCACACCTCAACCCACTCCCAGGGAGATTTTAAAAGCCTTCGTTCATACATTTCATGTTGCGGGGTGGGGGTGGGGGTGGACAAAAAGGGAGTGTCACCATGGCTGACCATTCAAATGAAAACAAAATAAAAAAAAAGTATTAAGGCGATCAAAAAATGTTGGATTACACATGTACATGAAAGCAATATTTTTAATTGGCAATTAACATGCATGCTTATTTATAGGGTATAGTGTGACATTTGGATCATCACATATGTGGTAGAAAAGGTCAAACTTGTGAACACAACCATCAGCTCACTTAACATTGTATTTTTAAATGAAAAAGAACCCTTTTGTTTTGGTGCTACTTGGGTTTGACCTCAGGACCTCCTCCTTGCTTGATTGGTGCTCGGCTCCTTGAGCCACACATCTAGCCCTGACTTTTTTGCTGATTATTTGGAAATGGGATTCAGAGAACTTTTTCAGGTTGGAGTCAAACTTCAATCTTCCAAGTCTCTGCCTTAAGACTAGCTAGAATTATAGATACATGTCATCAGCACCAGGGTACATTTTTCAACTTCTTGCCATAGTTCCCAAATGGCCATTCTTGTTTTCCTTTCAATGATGCACCAAAATGTCTTTCCTAGGTCTCATGCGCTCTTCTCTACATAGGCCACAGCAGTGTTGTGTAATTTTATGCTTTCTGGGAGTGGACAAACCTGTTGTGCATGTGTTTCAATAAACATTTGATAGGCAAGGAGTGGAAAAAACCATTGGTTATTATTTTTATTTTTTCTTGAAGCATAATTTAACAAAATCTTGCTATGATCTTTACTTAGTATTAATATTTTTTTCTGGATTGAATTATCACTGTTTATTCTTAATTCTCAGTTGTTTAAATAAAAATAAAACAACAAAAATAAATAAAAATAAAACAGATATATTAAAAAGTTGACAAATAATTGTTAAACATGTTAAGATAATTATATTTAAAAAGGCGCTTTTCTGTATAGTTCATGTATCCATAGATGAATACAACTTATTCTTAGATTGAAGTAGATTTCTACATTAATTCTTTTTCATTTCTTTTTTTGCTTTCAAAACCTTTTACATCATGGAAATTTCAAGTGTTCAGTTAGTAGACCAGCATATTACAACTATCTCTTGCTTCTCTCTATAGTTGACTATAAAGTGCTGTCTAGCAGAATATATTTAGTGTACGTAAGTTGTTGTTAGTCAACTAGTATTGAGGGAACATTATAAACATTTGCTCTTATTTGATTTCTTTAATTATTTTAATTATTATATACAAAAATGCCAGTTTTGATTAGACTGGGTACATACATCAACACTGTGACTAAAGGAAGCATCTTATTTTCTTTTGAATATAAAACATGCTAAGAATAAAAATCTAGTAGTTCTGAAAAGTTCCTAGAACTTGCAGTTCATATTTCTCAGGTAACAGCTCTGTAAGTTTTAGAGATTGTTTGATATAGTACTATTTTCGAAGAGTGATAAGGATAAATATAAAAAAATTGCCCCTCCCATCCCTACCACAAATATGAAATATATGAAAAAACTATCTTTTAGTTTGTAATTATTATTGAAACAAGTAAATAGCACTATTTATAAAGCATGTATAGAGTATTGGGTTATAAGTAATCTAGAGAGGGAAAATACATGTGGGTTACATGCAAATGATGAATCATTTTATATAAGTATAGGATTTTGTTTCTGTGGGGCACCCTGCAAGCAGGTCTTCCTGCATACAATATTGACTCTAGTATAAAAATGAAAACTTGGCATTCATACATTTTTAAAATCATATATTTTATTTGCTTTCCTTTGAATCAAACGGTTGATGAAACCGCAAGAGATTGCTGAATTTCTGGTTGTTACTTTACAAGATACATCATTCCTCCAAATGTTTTCCAAGGCCTAGCAGAACATTATGACACTCATTAAAGGGATAAGGAAAAAATGTTTTAAAAGTACCTGTTTCTGATTAAGCAGTATCAGTATGCTTTTGTAACATATAATATTAGATCATCACTGTCTCCACATCTGCTCTTCCCACCTCTTTTTGGTTTTCCTTAATACAACCTTTTCACACAGTTAGAATTGATAATATTTACATTACTCCCATAAGCATCATTCCCACAATTCTTTAACCGGAACACCATATTCAAGTGTACTTAGTACTTACCTTTAGCTCTTTGACTATGGCTTTTTCGTGAAAGAGCTCTTTTACTTTTGTCAAGAAAGGCTCATCGATGTTGTAATTTTGAGTTTTGATAGTACTTGAGAATAGTATCAGCTTTACACCAGAAGGATAGATAATTAAATTGTTCTTATGGTTCTGTGACCCAGTTGACAAGACGGTGGCATTATTTCTATGCGGAGTGACTTGACAATGGCCCACCGGAATCCCCAGTGTCTACTGTTCCTTGGAATCCTGCCTTAGCTCTTGCTCACAGTGAGCAGGGGCTACCCTGGGACAACCCCTTTGTGTTTTCTGTGTCACTCTGTCTCTTGCCAACCCCTTTCTGCTCTTGGCCTAGACAAAGACTTTTTCTTTCTTTACCATGTGGATCACAACTCTGGCCTTGCTCCATGCTCTATGAGCTTTAATTTCTTTAGCACCTGCTCTAGAAAGATCTTGTTTCTCATAGAATTTTCTCTTTCCTACTAATAAGGAAAAGGCATTCGGTCCTTGAAACCTCTGAATACTGAAGTTAATAATTTCTGCAGATTTTTCTTGTTATTTCTGTCTTTAGCCCCAAATTCCCTCCATTAAGCATATAGCTGCTTGCTTTGAACCTTTTTGTTGTCTTATCTAAAAGTATGACATTTATAAAAATACTGGACTCCCCCCCCCCCCAGAGTTTTGAAGTGTGTAAGTTTCATAACTGATTAGTGACATCTAACATGGTTTCTATTTGCTTTGGTTCCTTGATAATGCAATGAAATAGCAGAGGCTATTAGAATAGACTTTTATTAGTATAGTTCAAAAATCAAAATGTTTTCACCCTATGTCTAATGTTTGGTGTTGCCTGCTTAAATCCCATGGGGGAAGATAGAGAGCAACAATTCCAATGTGGAGATTACATTCCCTGAATGACAGGGGGAGAGGTGAGAGAAGATGACAGAATTTTGTTGGGGGCTTCAAGGATAGACTGTGCAAAAGATTTGCCATTTGATGGGTGACTTGAAGGTCAAATCAAAGGTTATCAGGAAGTCAAGCCCTGGGGAAGAGTATGATGGAGAATGCAGGATGCCCAGGCAAAAAGCACAATGAGCCTTGGGGACCAGCAGGAAGTTAGTAAAGCCTGGATGGAGGAAGAGGAGGCAGTGGTGGGTGAGGAAGGCAAGAGCTGCCTTTACTGTATGGAAAAAGTTTTGATATTACTGTGAAGGGGGGGATAGAGGGAATAATTTTGAAGGAGGAATTTGATACAGGCTAATTTGCCTGTCCGGGAGGTCATTCTGGCAGGAGTAGGGCCATTGTCAGAAGGTGAGCCTGCAGGCAGCAAAACAAAGGGCTACTGTGAGTGTGCAGGTGAGAGATGACAGGTGTGCAGGTGAGAGGTGATGGGCCAGGCTGTTGGGGAAGGTAATCAATGTGGGAGTTTAGAGGAGGATGCCGGGAGGGAAATTTCTTAGACAATTGTGAAGATAGAAAGAAGAACATCAGAGGAAGGGCTGACATCTCTGGATCTGTCTGACCTGTGTGTACTATTGGTTCCACCCCTCAATGATCATGGGAGAGTCACCAAATAACCATTCCCTTAATCTCTTCATAAGTCCATAGGAATGGAAATGCTCAACCCAAGGTGGTTATAAGTAAAACATGTGAGACCCTGGGAAGAATGCCTGCCCAGTGCCATTCAGTATGAGTCAGTGCCACCCTTCTCTGCCTCCCTTGCCATCTGAGGTTCTTTGTCCCTGTGTCATTAATCGTCTGAATAGGGGAATGGAGATTCTGCGTTGTAAGATACCTTCACATTCCCTCTGTAGTGTTAAATTGCTCAGGCTATGAGTAGGAAACATAAAATCAATCAAATCCTTGCTGAGTAAATTTTGCATAGCACATCTTATTAGTCACAGGACGAATAGCTACTTCAAACAACTTTTGTTTGCCATTTCTCAGGGATACAGTCTGTAGGGAGGGCAGAGGAGGGGAGGAGGCATTGCTAATTCTCTGTCACTATTAAAGCCATTACCAAAGGCTTATGTTTTATGTATGACTAGTCAAGGACCAAATATGTGCTGTGCATTGTGTGTCAGAATTTTCAAGTATATTATATCACATAATGCCCACAATAAAGTTATGGCGTAGGAATTGGTTAATTACAGACAAGGGTTTTGAGGTTAAACTCCTGTAAATAGCTTGTTCAAGGTCTTGCAAACAACATACAACTCTGGAAAGGGCATTGTATCTGATAATTTTTGCTGAGTAACTGAAAATGAATGACCAAGTAATTTCCATTTACTTTTACTCCTTAGTCTAAGGACTAAGGAGTTGAATGTTCATATGATCTAGGTCAGTCTTTATTAGTGTCTATTAGGCTTGCCCCTACATCTGGGGTCAGATAGAGAACTGATGAGTCTGCCTGGTCTTGAATGGCCCCTGACTGCTAGGCACTTGTTGACAATGAGAATGGCTGGGGTCTTATCAACAAGAAGGCCAGTGCAAAAGCATGCACATATTCTACAGGAAGCAGGCTAAGAGTGGATGCGGACAGAGACTGAAGGCCCAGCTCCAGAAAGTAGCTTCGGTGACATTATTTTGCCAAAGTAACAGGATCCCCAAAAAGGTATGTAGCAGACCCATTTGGTTATCTACCACAAGCCTATGTGTTTGGGCTCCAAAGTCGATGATTTCCCTCCCTCCCTCCCTCCCTCCCTCCCTCCCTCCCTCCCTCCCTCCCTCCCTCCCTCCCTCCCTCCCCACCTCTCTTCTTCCCTCCTTTACTCCCCACCCTCTTGTCCCCTCTATCCTCCTCCATTATTCCTTTATCTTTCTTGATTTTTCTTTTTAGTAGTGGAGATTGAACTCAGGGCTTTGCACTCGTTAGGCAAACATTTTGCTCCTTGAGTCATGCTTAGTCCTTCTACTCTTTAGTCTGTTTTTCAGATAGGGTCTTGCTTGCTCAGGGTGGCCTCAGACTACAACCTTCCTGACACTAGATGTCTAAAGCCATGAATTCTCTAAGGTGCCTGGTTGGTAAGTCGTGGAATTGGACTAGAGTCAAGGCAAAAGTGGTAGGTTGCTAATAGTGCAAATTCAATCTCCGGTATCCAAACTCCTCATGAAAAGACTTGGATTGTAGAGTCTGTCAAATGAAGTGCTACTTATTCTTTGAAAGTAGAAACAACATCATGTCTCTTATCTGATAGACTTTTGACTTTCATAGCCCATCACAATTTTAAGACACATTTTGTCAGCTAATACACAGTTGTCAATCCTTTCCTTTCCTTTTCCTGCTCTCTCTTTCAAGTTAAAATATTAAAAAATAATTTCATACCATCCCATGTCACTAAAGCAGGGAAATTTAAATACCAAATTAATAATTTTGCAATCATTTACATTGAATGAATTCAGCATTATGAAAAGTTGTTTTTCTTTGTTGGGCTTATATTGTTGTGGGCCAAGGGTAGCTTTACATTGGTCCAAGGATCCACTAGTCTAGCAAAACCCCATTGTCTATACCAATTTATATCTGCACTAAACATACTTAATACATGGTTGTTGCTGGTGTTATTTTAGTGAGAGACTACTCACTGTTATCTAAAGTAGTTAATTCCTTGTTAGAGAGCTGTACCCAAACCACTTTTTATTATGTTGAATTAAAATACTTTCTCAGTGATTCCATTACTTGAATCCTTTCTCAGCTATCCATTAGCTAAATTTCAACTTTTGGTGCTCACCTATTCTATTTGAATGCACTGTTTGTAATGGCTACCATGACTTCTCTGAATTGTCATCACCCCAGATGCTTTGATCTCCACTAATATAGCATTGGCTTTGAGGACCTACTGTTCTCTCTTTCTGTCTGTCTGTCTCTCTCTCTCTCTCTCTCTCTCTCTCTCTCTCTCTCTCTCTCTCTCTCTCTGTGATTGTGTTGTTGGTACGGGGGCTTGAACTCACTTGGCTTTTTGACTCAAGGCTGGCACTCTACCCAATTGAGGCATACCTCCACTCCTGAATTTTCACTGTTGATTGGAGATAAGACTCTCATGGACATTTGCTGCACAGGTTGAATTCAAACCTCAATAACTAGATCTCAGCATCTTGAGAATTATAGGCATGAACCACCAGCATCCAGCACAGACCATCTGCTTTTTCCCTGCTTTCAGGCTCCATTCATTTGTCAACATCTGCTTTCATGTTGCCGTAGAACTCCGTTTAAGTGTGTGGCTTGACCTCATCCACTGTCCATTGTCTTTTTATACATATGATTTTTCTGTTAATAAGATTCAACATCATATGAGTCTTTGCAAGAGATCTTATCAAGCTGTTGACTGAAGACTCAAGCTTAAGCCTCAATTTCTGTGTGAATAAAATATGAGTAGCACAGAATGGTTTCAAAGGCTCAGTAGGTTCTAATTCAAAACTAACACAGTTGCAGTAGCATTTTAAGAATATCTATTATGGATCACATCTCATGATCAATGCTGAGAATATAAAGAAGGAAACGCAATTTCCATTCTCAAAGATTTCAAAGTCCAGAAGTGAATGTGCAAAAATGACTAAAAAATAGCTCAATAGCTATGTCCATATGAACACATAGATAATACTAAGCTAAATGAATTCCAAGTTATGGACACAAGTGGTTTATCACTGTTGTTGTTATTTTCAACATACCATGTGAGAGTATGCCTTTTTTGTTTGTCTTTCTTTCCTGTGGTTTTATCCTTGATATCACTGTAACTGATTTTATTGCCCTGGACATTGTGTATACGTGTATTGGAACTAGGGAAGGGAAAGGGAATACCAAAATCGAGAGACAAAGGATAAAAAGACACACCAATGCAACAGCAATACTTACAAAACTACGTGGTATAAACCAGCTGTACAACTCATGGTGGGGAGGGAAATGGGGAGGGAGGAGGCAGGAGAAAATTGAGGAAGGAGGTAACAAGTTGGATAAAAAATGTATGCACTGCCTTACATATGAAACTGTAACCCCTCTGTACATCACTTTAACAATAAAGAAATGCAAAAATATGAATAAAACCCCAACAGATTATCAGGTTTCTTGGAAGTGATGTTGGGAGATGGGGAAAGCAGCCATGATTCTTTCTGGGGTTTTACTCTGAGGAGGTAGTTTCCAACCCATGTGATGCAGATTGTGTAATTGGAGAGGTAAAATATGGAAACTAAAGAACATGGGCTTAGAACCAGGTGATCTAGCTTGGCTCTGTCCATGGGTTGAACCCCTCCATCTCACTTCCCCTCCACCGAAGTCTCTGATGCTCCCTTTTCAGTGTTATATGGACAATGTGTGTAAAGTTCTTGGTTTAAATTTTGGACAAAATATGGTGATTACTCCTATTCCAAAGGACTCAAGTGCTTATCCCAACAGTTTGAAGAGGAAGGCCATACAACCCTTTCTCCTGCGCTCTGTATGTGGAAATGGAAGTTGCACCAAGGATACATCCTTTACTTGTCAAGATTTTTATGAGAAAAAGGCTTTTGAAAGCACACAGTGGTGTGACAGAGCAGCTGTATTTGGAAATATAGATATTCATTGGAGTGTAAATGTAATGAGCCTAAAGCAATCAGGGTCAGATTTCTCTGGTGAAATGTAGTCATAAGAATTCAACATTAAAAAATTGGCCATTCTTGCCTATAATCTCAGCAACTCTGAGAGTAGGGATGAAAGACTGTAGTTGAAAGCCAGACCAGGCAAAAACTCATTTCAATAACAAGGAAGATATGATGATGCTTGACTGTAATGCAAGCTGCAAGTCTTGGTGCAAAAACATGAGACCATATCTGTAAAATAACTAAAGCAAAAATGGTTTGAGATGTTGCTCAAGTTGTAGGCTATAGCAAGTGCCAGGCCTTGAGCACAAAACCCAGTAGTGACAAAAATAAAATGACAAAAAAAGAAAATTGAAGGTAAATATAAACTTAAAAAAAAATCACAAAATTTAACCATGTAATGATGGCCATATACTTTTTACCCAGGGTGTATGATTGTTAACATTTTTGTGCCATTTGTGTTATTATTTCCTTTGTCATCTTTTACACACACACACACACACACACACACACAAAACACATAGTACCCCATTTGAAAGTAAGTTGCCCTACTATAGCTTTTACCCTAAACATTAGTCTCTTTGATGTAATTATAACTTTGATTTTGTCAATTGACCCAATAATATTCTTTATAGTATTGTTTTCTACCTCCATTATAGGATCTAGTCCAACTTGACATATTGGATTTAATTGCTAGGTATCTTAATTCACTTAAATCTGAAATATTTCCATAAACGTTCTTTTTCTTCTATAATAATAGAAAGTCTATAATATAATACCTCCTTCTCCGAAGTAGAATGTACCTGACCTGGGACATGGCTGATCTTCTGTTTCCTCATGATTAGTTTCCAGGCCAGAACCTCATGTGAAGGATGCAGTGACTTTCCCAGGGTATTGCATTTGGACTAACCTGATACAATGGATGTCATCATACTCTCACTGGTGGTATTAATGTGGATAATTCAAAGGTTGGGGTTGTGCCATTTTGCTTTTTCACCGGCAAGAGAATGCCTGAAAAACCTAACT
This sequence comes from Perognathus longimembris pacificus, assembly GCF_023159225.1. Taxonomy (NCBI): domain Eukaryota; kingdom Metazoa; phylum Chordata; class Mammalia; order Rodentia; family Heteromyidae; genus Perognathus; species Perognathus longimembris. The sequence continues at coordinate 41,621,053 of NC_063167.1, read as the reverse complement.
TTCTGACTTTTATTAGAGAGAGCTCAAGAGCCCCATCATGTATAGGAGTGAGTGGGAGAAAGGATGCCCAACACAAAATCACTGTCAAAATCTTTTTTGACACTTAGACACTGTTTGTACAAGGACAGGCCAGTCTCACTTAGTTTTCCTCTATAGAGCTAGGCACCTCAGTGTATATTGAAGTAAGATGCCTAGCACACAGTAGGTAATCTACAGACACTGACTGAATGAAATATTAGACTGGTAAACCTAGCATTCACTGTGTAATTAACCAGTTTTGTTGGGAAGTTTTTGAAGGGACAAATATCATCATCAATATCATCATCTTTCTCTCTTTCCCTCTGAGACAGATGCTTACTTGTGTAGCAGTTCTTGAGCACTAAGCAGTTTGAAGTTTGCAAAGATGAAAACTTGTAAATAGTCCTTGCATTAGGGCATGAGCTGCACAGAGCTCTATTGTCTGCAGGACACTGAGAGCTCTGTGATGGGCAGGGAGTGTCCTCAACTGCATCCTGGTCTCTTTAGCCTGAGCATGGCCTTCCTTCTCTGGAATGTAATCTTCTCCCCCATGCCCTCTGAAGGGCATTGTGCAGGAGCAGGGTCAGGGGTGCTGAGGTGCAGACTGGGAAATGATCTGTCCAGGCAACCCAAGAACTCAGAGGTAGCCATTAGAGGACATGGCCAGGACCCGAGCCCTGAAAGAGTGCTTTGTGCAGGTCTGGGTGATGCTAGCTGGAGAAGCTCCTTCCTCTTGTGGCTCACCTGGTGTTTGAACAAAGCAGCCTTTCAGGCTAAACACTGTGCAGGTGACCAACCTGCTTTCCTGCCCTGCCGTGGCCCTGGGATTGAATTTCTTGCTTGGTATTATTTATGAGCTGCCACTAGGGCCCGTTCTCCCTCCAAGATTATAGAGTGAGGATGACAACAGCATAGACATTCCTGTCCACAGGCCAGGCAACCCATGGTTTCTGGATCATGGAGACACTTTTCTCAGACCATAGAGGAGCAGGACTATCAGATCTAGATATCTGTCGATTCAGGGTGAGGCCTGCATTAGCAAGCAATCTTTTTTTTTTTTTTTTTTTTTTGGCCAGTCCTGGGCCTTGGACTCAGGGCCTGAGCACTGTCCCTGGCTTCTTCCCGCTCAAGGCTAGCACTCTGCCACTTGAGCCACAGCGCCACTTCTGGCCGTTTTCTGTATATGTGGTGCTGGGGAATCGAACCTAGGGCCTCGTGTATCCGAGGCAGGCACTCTTGCCACTAGGCTATATCCCCAGCCCAGCAAGCAATCTTTTCCCAGCCCTTTGCATTTATAGAATTCTTTTTCCTCATTGCCTTCTGTGGTGGCTCAAGAGCTCTAAAAGGTAGTTTTTAGGAGAGAGAAAATGAAAGTATGATGAGCAGAAGAGGAGAGTTTTGTCAAAGACTCTCCTACTTAAAGGCTTACAGGAATTAGTGTGACAAAGGGGCAGACAAAATAATATACTGAAAGAGACTTGGGAGGACAAATAGTATATTTCTCTTCTTGACCACAAAGAGCCCAGTCCCTCTGTTGTGACTTTGTGTTACTTATCTAAGAGCATCTTAATAGTCTTAATTTCAGTACTAGAGTTCGATTTTAGAGCCTCACACTCAGATGACACTCTAATACTTGAGCTACCCCTCCAGTCTGGCTTTTGGCTAGTTTATTTATTTTTTGAAGATGGAATATCACATTGTTTTTCTGTCCAGACTGGCTTTACACCATGATTCTCCTGACCTCAGCCTCCTCAGTAACTAGGATTCCAGGCATGAGCCACTGGCACTAGGCTTCTTAAGAGTTTTTGTGTGTCAGGGTTGAGGAAAGATCATGCTGTATCTGGACAAAAGCACAAATATTCTATGTGAATGTAAAAATTCAGAGGGAAGCTGGTGCTCTTGTTCAAGGAAATGCAAGTTTCATTCATTCAGAGGAGAAGGGAGCACTGTAGTTGACGTGTGTGGAAAACATCCAATGTTAAGGGACATTTTAACCTGGATGCCTCTTGTTAATACTGTGGCCTTTTGGGCAGGGGTTGGTTTTGTGGCTAAGCCTGTGTAGAACATAGAGCACTGTGGCTGAGTAGTGCTGAACCCACCTGGGATGGAGGACTGGTTTCCCAGGAGCATCAGGCACAGAATTGTCAACTGTGAGGATGCTGTCTGTGGAATAATCCTTGTCAACTACATCTTGTGAATAGCACAGGAACCTCCAAGATTACTTTCAAAACCTGAAAACTGGAAGGAAATGCTCTCTAAAAGTAACTAAAATTTAAAATCTTTCTACCCTTTGAAGTGGGGGCTCATAACCAGACTTAATTTGCTTCTAAAGAATGAAATGATTCAGTCATTCCTTCAAAATTCATTATGATTTTATCCTGCATTAGCAGGATTTCAAAGATTGCTAGGGTGTGCTGTTTGAAATGTCTTGAAATTTGGTTATAATAGATGCATTTGGTGTGTGGCCTCTAGAAGGATTCTCTTTCTCTGTCACGCTTCTTTGTCATGAGCCCTTTCAGTAGTGTTTGCACAGATTCTACTCTTTCTTAAAAATGTTGCTCAAATGCCTTCTGGTTTGCACATATGTTTTTCTTCTACCTAAACTATAAATTAAAGTGTAGCCAAGTCTTGTTTCAACATAGGCCGCGTCTGCTTGCAGGTCTGAGAATGGTGGGAACACTTCCCATTCGGGCTTGATGGAAGTCTTACAGAGGATCCTTCTGTGAAAGAAATCATGAGGTTTCCACTTGTGGGAGCCAAACAGACACCTCCGAGGGGAGAACAGACTCCCAAGGAAAACTTATACTCTGGCAGCCATTTGGGCTCCTTGATAGCCTACCTGTGTTTTTTATTGAGGGCTTTAAGAGAGTACCGAGTTGCCATCCATTAAGCAGAAATGGCTGCTTTGTTTATACCTTTGCAAACTTTCAGATAAAAGGCCTCTATTGTGCAATCCTTTCATTGTTGGAGATATATATATATAATAGATGCAGAGGTGTCTTTTCCATTTGGCCATAACCTTATCAATTTTGTGATGCTTTGGTACATTGAAGCCCCTGGGTCCTTAGAGGTACTTCTTGACCTCGCTGAGGTAAAAACAGCTATCAACTGTGTTAATAACAATTGAGATGGTTGTGGTTTGTTCAGGAGCAGGAATTTCTCTGGGATATTAAGAAATCCAAATTGGAGATTCTGCTGTTTACTTCATAGAAATGTGTTCCTCCATCTCTAATTTCCAAATAACAAATGCTATTTGGAAAGGATGTTCTTACAAGATTGCAGGCTGTGATAATTTCTAATTGTAGAACTTGTGTTGAATTGCTGCCTCAAACAAGTAGGGCTTATTGACAACCATTCTGAGATAGCCCAGTAGCTATTAATGATGTATAGCTTGATATATGAATAGATCTTTCATCTATAACCCTCTTAGATTTGTGCAAAACAACTTGTGTAGCTAACAGGCCCAACTAAACAACAACAACAACAAAAAATAAACAAATGGCCTTACCTCACCCTGTAGTTCCCTCTGTTTTGTTAAAAAAAAAAATCCAGCCCTCTTTACTAGAACATGTTTTTGGTTTCTAATTTAACCAGGATGTCCCAATTTGCAAATACATTCTGTACTCAAATAAAGGCCAGCTTTGCTTTACTGTCATGATGTGTGGTGTCAGATGAAAATACTGAAGGAGGGGACTTGTTCAGGTTGATATGATCTGGTAGTAGAGAGTGATGGAGAAAAGGCTTGGGAGAGAGGGGGAGAACGTACCATAAGCAGCCTCAGTGCAAGTTCAAAGTAGCTTTCATTTACCATGAAGGCTAAGATTAGGTTGTGTTTTAAGCAGATAATTCTGGATATTGTCAGATAACTGACTGATGAGTAATAAACTTGAAAGAGGGAAAACTGTTAATCTGACTTCCTAATATTTCTCAGGCTGCTCTTTCCAGTAGACTATGCCCAGAGCAGTAAGAAGATGCTTTCCCTCCCCCATGACTTTTGGAGGGCTGTCTGAGGACGTGAAGTAAACTCTTAGTCTTCACCATGAATTCTCTTTTGATGATTTGGATTTCTAGATACAAAAGAGAGATTTGTTGAAGAATCTTTCATTTTATGAATCTTCCAAATAGTCCAATCTCTAGTCTCAAGGACCAATTTTTGACTGCATTATAGGTTCCTTGAAGATCTGGCCATTCTTGGGCTGTAGGTGAAAAGGAAATAATGAAGTACAAAGCTCACCAGTTGGATTCTCAGCCCTTACATATTGGTTTCCATTTTACCATTGTAAGAATAGTGGCAGGTTAAACTTGTTTACTTTTTAGTGTACTGTCACATTTACTGACTTTCAACTTCTCTGTCTGTCTGTCTGTCTGTCTCTCTCTCTCTCTCTCTCTCACACACACACACACACACACACACACACACACACACACACACACACACACCATCACTCTACTCGCATTCCACACCACTCATATATTGCCTCAGAACTACTTGATCCTCTTTCATCAAGAACAGTGGCTCATTTTGCAAAGAAGATGAGAAACATTCAGGAGGGAGTCATGCTGTTTGAAAACTGGAAATTTTATTTCTGGAAGTTCTGAGAATCCCCCTTTAGAGGATAAGGTGTATTACCTATTGTTCCATGTACTCTTGCTTGCACAACCCAGCTACATCAGCCTTCAGAAAACCAACGTATTTCTTTAGTTACCATCTATATACATAGCATGTAGCAATTTTACACATGTATTAGTGGAAGAGAGTGTAATTGGGTATCAAAGCCCAGAAGCAACTCCTCTCTCCCCAAAGGGAATTCTTATGAACAAGTTTAAAAGTTGTGCTACATTGTTATCCATTCAAAATGACATTGGATCACCATGGGATGGCTTCCCAGGTTGATTGGTGATCACGGAGGCATGGGTTTTGTGGTGTGTGGGCACATGAGTCATACGTGCAGGGTAGGAGGGCAGGTTGTCAGGGCTGTTACAGGGACATAATGAACAACTCTCTGGAAACTGATAAATGTACAGTGAGCCTGTCTCCTTTGTGGATTTATTAGATGTAGTTGTCATTAAGCATTAAAATTCAAAAAACGAATAAAACCATTAAACTTCATGTATATTGCGCATATCAATTTATGTGAAGGTGCTCTGTGTTAAAGCACTGTGTGATCCTCTGAAATTTCCCCTCGTTTTGTGAAAATACTCCACCCTAAGAAAATATGTTCCCCCAAAGCAAAAATTATGGTAACCCTCCAAAGTCAAGAAGTCATGTAGTATACGTGCATTTAGATGATGAAATGAAAATTTTAGCTTTGTTGAAAGACAGAGCATCTTTAGAGGAAATTAGACAGTATGAGGGCAAAAATGAAACAAGCATCTTTCTGTTCAAGATGAAGCACATGAAAGAAGATCTAGTTTTTGGTAAGCAGTACTAACATACACAACAGTTATGTTTGGGACAGTAATGTAGCCTGCTCCATGTGATTCCATTTACTCATGCTCAGACATACATACAATGGGGGTAACTGAGGAATTTTAGAGTACTGGACTATAAGCATACCCAGTTTTTCTTCTGTGATGATCTTTGGGGAGCAATGTATCCCCAGATATCAAGGGACTAATGTGTTATACCCTCTTAGCCATTCTTGAGCCATCTATGAGAGATGATTATGTTAAAATAGTAAATGGAAATTAGGCCATTAGGTAATCATCTTTTAATATTAATTCATCTTTTTAACACTTTGGATATCTAAACTTTAAGAGTGCAGTTAATGTGTAAAGGTTCAGAGCTTGAACATTTCAGTTAAAGAAACATATTTGCTATTCTTATACATGTTCTTTTCCAGAAAATATTAAGGTAGACTTAATATTAATGTTATAATTTCTTCGGCAAAACTATGAAGAACACATTTTTATATCCCATATTATAGTTTGTCAAAATGGCCAACTTTCTTTTTCCCTCATATGTTATTTTAAATATTAAAAAATAAGTAAGCAAAAGGAAGAAATGTGGGCATATAGTCAGCTGATCTGAAGCCATGTGATTTTCAGCAATCTTTTCTCCAGCCAAGATGTATATGTGAAGGAGCCCTGAAGCCTCCTGTAGGACACCGAGTCCCTCTCTACCCACATACCTTATTTCTGCAGAAATAGTTCAACATTATGTGGTCAAGCCATAATCAATCCTAGAAAAGAACCCCCTCTGTCTCATTTTTATTCACATAAAAATGGTTGAAATGGAACAATGCCATTTCTTTACCCTGAATGGTGACTGCCACCTATTAAAATGCTAATTTCAAAAAAATACAAAAAAAAACCCCAAATACAGGAGCCAAAGACAGCCAGGAAAGAAGAAGAATGAAGTCTACTGAGTGATTAATCATTTGATTAACCAGGTAAGTCTCTGGCACATTACTAATTAGCTCACTTACAAAGCCCTCGACTGAGCAGTCTTGGTTTGATTAAAGAGGTGCCTAGCCATTTAAATCCTGATGCTTGAGCTCCTTTGATAAAACAAAATGTGACTTCTTGTGCTAAGCTCATCTCTTTAACCCAGCTGTGATTTCTCAGGTCTCTGATACTCAGACCTAGGCACATAAATCAAAGAACAGAAAACAGTCTCCATGATTGTTCAGGGCATATCATCTATATGTGAGGACTCTTTAATTCTAAGAGGAGGGTTTTTATGTTCTGAGCCCCCAGAAAGCTGTTCACTAATTGTCTTAAAGCTGTAGATTTTGACAACCCATTGGGTTATTGGTGGAAGTTTCTGCTTCAATGGGTAGGATAAATCTGCTTGGGAACAGATTTATAAAAAAGATTCTTGACATTCATAACAAAGGTCTTACCAACTTTATTATGCAGTCTGCTTTTAAAATATATCCCAGATTTATTTCTTCTTGGTTAAGTTCTGTTATTTTTAGGCATTTAAATTTTTCTCCCAGATGAAAATATCCCATCTTCTTGTTAGTGAGATTTTAGAATGATCCTAATTATTTAGAGAATTAAGGAGGTATAGGAGATCTCTTATGTTCCGTAACTCTATTTCATATCCTTATGCAGAATCATTACATCTGTCAGTCTATCTATCTATCTATCTATCTATCTATCTATCTATCTATCTATCTATCTATCTATCTACCTACCTACCTACCTACCTACCTACCTATCCATCTATCTATTTATCTATCTGTTGTTTTTGTGCCTGTCCTGGGGCTTGAATTCAGATTTTGGGTGCTGACCTTGAACCTCTTTTGCTCAAGGCTAGCACTCTATCACTTGAGCCACAGACTTTCCTGCCTGGGCTGGCATATCTCAGTCTCTTTAGTAGCTAGGATTATAGGCATGAGCTACTAGCACCTGAGTTGCTTCTTTATTTTTAATTGCTCTTAAAGCTGAATACCTTCTCCAATTATGTATGAATTCAGCAGCTAGCTCCATTTAATTTCTACTGTGACTGTTACATGACTAAAGAAGGAATGTTGGCTGAAGGACATATCTGTTGGTTAAATTAGCTGAGGTAAATTGCTATGACTATATCATAGGCGGATACTGTTTCCATTCTGCTGGATAGTGATTGCTGCATTTTGAAGAAGTATTAATGATTCAGAACTCACGTGGCAAAGGCCAATGAAGAAATGATCACATTGGGAATAGGCAGTGGGGGATAGCCAAGGAACCGAAGAGACTAGATGGGAAAATTGTAGGGGAACACAGATGGCACCCATATTTAAGTACCTCAAAGGTAGCATAAAGCATAAAGTGCTATTTTACTTAGGCACATGGCATAGTCATGAACAATGGCAATGGGTAGTCTTTGAGCAGGCACTATCTGCCTGTTACTGTAATTAGCATTTTGTGGAACTTATTACCATTAGAAATGACTATTAGTCTAAATTTATAGCTGGAGAACTTTGGCTTAGAACGATTTAGAGAATTGACTGACCAAAGGCACGTATTAATATGTAAGCTGGGATAAAATCTGGATGTGTGTCCAAGGCTAGAGTTGTCTTCTTTGTGTTGGCCCTTGGAGATGCCCCATGTGGGGCCACTACAAGGATGAGGGGGTGGCATTCACAGGCAGTATGGCTGTGGGCTTTGGTGACCTTAGCCTTGGTACATGAGAATTGAAGTTGGGGTCAATGTGGAAGCCCATGCCTTTACTTCTTGTTAAACCACTTGGTAACACTGACCAGCACTCCCTGGTCCATTCTATGTTCTGTTTAACTTGTGAAAACAAGGATTTCTTTTGCTTTGGCAACTGCATTCCTGTTAACTTTCACTAGGTGCTTTGTTTTTCCTTAATCCTCCATCCACTATTCTCTAGACAACTAACCTCTGCTGCTGAGGATAAATATACTCTAAGCTCATCAAGTGTTCAGTCCACCAAGTGGACTGTTACTTCTGTGCTTTGCATACTAAGGATGGGGAAAGGTAATGCATGTAAATCTGTCTTTCTTATCTTCAACGCATCTGTTCTTAACATTATGTTAGAACCAGATACTGGGTGGTTTCTCCTCTGATTTCCTCCATGCAAGGGAAGGTATTTCCTTGTGTGTAAAGGTCTTCAAAGTGATGTATCTGTTGATAGGTAGTTACTGAGAGCCCTAGTTCACCATCATTTTCTCTGTCTTTACTAGTAGCTGAGATTAAGTTATTAACTGAAACAAGACTTGAATAGTCTCTGTACTCATGGAGCTCGTGAATATCAAGCTAAAGTCCAGTGGTGTCTAATGAATATATTCTGAAAATTCCCAGATATAACAACTATGAGATAGTGGAAAGGGGGTTTGGTGTTCAGGTACAAAACCAAATTATAACTCCATACTTATAAACATGACTTTGATTATACTTCTGAGACTCATTTGCTTAATTGTATGAGGAGAGAAAACGTATTCCCCTTATAATGTTATTGTGACATGTGATCAACATAAAGGACCTGGGGTACACTAGACATATAGTGCATATTTGGTGCTTACCATCTAGATAGTTTTGTGTGCTGTTTCACCAGTCATAAGCATGCCAAAAGGCAGCCTAGTTCAGAAAAGTGCTGGGTGATGCCTTCTAAATATGCAATATATGTAACTGATAGCTTGACTGGTACTGGGATTTTTTTCCTCAGAATTTTTCCAGTCTCTATAAGTTATTTTCAGACTTAGGGAGTTGTTACAGACTAAACATTCACCTTCCATTTTCAGGTCCCTTTCTTTGGCCTTCTAATGTTTACTCTCTCTCTCCTTCCCCTTGGCAGAAACCTTGACTTTGTAAGACATTTCCTTCATGAAATGCTCTTCTTTTTAACCAAAAAAGTAGATGCTTTTGACAACAGTTCATCATTGTGATATTTATAAATACATAGAATATGCCTAACATCTGCTTCTTTGTCACTTTCCCAAGGCCTAACTGACTAAATAACATGACAGGATGATAGGAAATCGACTCTTGTTTTGATGCACAACTCTCTTTCAGGAGGCAGCAGAGATTAGACCTGATGATTCAATTTAGTATTAGCATGAATGGAGACACACTTTTATAACCTGGACAGAAAATGAGTGCCATTCTTGACACTTAGATTGGATTTATTGCTGTCCTTTGTTGTTGTTCTTACACTGCCTTATATTTCTTTTGGCATTTTCAGGTTAGGGAGTGATTAGATCCTGTGGCATCTGGAATCTCATTGCTTGGTTCAGAGCCAAGTGCAACCATGACAGTGCTCCGGATCTGTTGCATTGCCTCTCAACTTTGTACCCAGTAAAATGGGTTCAATAATAGCACTTTATTTGATGTGGATTTAGATAATTAGTCCATAAGAAATACTCTTGCTTATAGCTATTCAAAGGGCTATGTATTAATTCATTCAATCCTCATGACAGCCAGGTGAATACAAGTATTATTTACAATACTCAAAAAAGCTTAAAAATGTTTTGAAAGATGAAAACTATTATAGAATTTTAAATGTGTGTTTGCTTCTTTGTCCTTGTTTGTCTTCCCCACTTGATTGCTTATCCCACTTATGGAAGTATGACCATCACATAAAAATTACAAAATTCATGCTGTACATGTTTTCTTTTTCATATTGATTGAGACAGGGTATCACTATCTAGTCTAAACTATGATATAGCAAAGGTTGGCCTCAAAATCATAATCCACCTGCTTCAGCCTCTTAAGTACAGGGATTATAGGTGTGCCAACAAACTGATCTCTAAAGTGATAGTTTAATATAAATAGCATACCTGTCTACTGGTTACCACAATCACATGAATTAACATATTTATAAAATTATATAGTTATTTTTGTGAGTTAATACAATTTATGATGATAAAATTTTTTAGTGTATAGTATTATTAGTATCATCATGTATTTGAGAGATTACAAACTTATTCATTTTAGAACTAAAACTTAATACTCTGTTCTACTGTTCATCTTTTGAGGAATTACATACTGTTTTCTATAGTAGCTGTACCTCTTAGACTTCCTGACGATTAGGTACTAGGCTTCTTCTTTCTCCATGTCCTTGCCAATGCTTATTCATAACAGCTGTCTTGAAAGATAAGGTAAGCTTTCATATGGCACTGAATTTCTCTGGTAGTTATAGCAAATGTCTTTTAATGTACTTATTTTCCATTTGGTTTATTCTTAGGAACAATGTCTAACTAAAGTACGTTGGGATTTTTAAGTTATTTGTATTTTTGCTATTGAGATATGTGAGTTCTTTATACATTTTGAAAGTTATCCTTCCATCAGAATGATGGCTTGCAAATACCCTCTACCATTCTGTAGTTGGCCTTCTTGTTTGTTTGTTTTTTTACTATTTCCTTTACTATATAGAAACACTTTAGGTTGTTATAGCACCATTTTTTTTTTTTTTTTGGCCAGTCCTGGGCCTTGGACTTAGGGCCTGAGCACTGTCCCTGGCTTCTTCCCGCTCAAGGCTAGCACTCTGCCACTTGAGCCACAGCGCCGCTTCTGGCCGTTTTCTGTATATGTGGTGCTGGGGAATCGAACCTAGGGCCTCGTGTATCCGAGGCAGGCACTCTTGCCACTAGGCTATATCCCCAGCCCCTATAGCACCAATTTTTAAAGCACAGAAATGGGGTGGGGGGATCCTAAGCCTTGTAGGTAATCACAAAAGACCTTAGAATGATCACATCAACCTTGAGAAAGAAGGAGCATCCTTCCTGATTTCCAACTATATTATCAAATACTGTATTAAAAGCAAAATAGTAGTGTCTAAATCAATAAAAAATGGACTTAACCATATACAATGAACTTTTCTCTGACAAGGGCATCAAGAATGTACATGGGAGAAAAAATAGTCTCTTGAGTAGGTGGGACTGAACAAAAGTACTGTTTCCAGGCTGAAGAATGAAAGTAATAAGGAAAAAGTGGATATAGACATGTTAATGAATGAAACCGGACCCTTATCATCATCTTGTGTACAAATTAGCTCAAAGTCCATTAGAGACTTAAAAATAAGATCTAAGATTTAAAAAAATACAACTAAGAACACATAGGGATTATAGTCTTTGGCACTGGTCTTGACAAAGCTTTTTGAAATTGACACCAGAAGCAGAGATGACCAGATGAGAGATTTCTATGGTGGGGAATATAGTTATTTGGCTTGTTGTTACATTCCTGGAGCCTAGAATTAGGCTTGCAGCATATCCTATTTTACTGTTATCTTTAAAATTAATTAGTGGATAATGTAATGGCTCAGTGTTTACGGAGAGACTGAGGTCGCATGATGTGAACAGGCAGAGGAATGTTAGTGCACAGGACATCCAGGTCACACACTCTACAGGACGCCTGGGTAGTATATATACTGACTGACATAAATAGTGGATCTGAAAAAAGACATTCATAGAAACTATGAAGAAATAGATGATTTTGAATGCATTGTTCATGCATTGATTTCAGTAACTAAAATCACTGGAATATTTAATAATTTGTATAGGGGGCTGGGGATATGGCCTAGTGGCAAGAGTGCTTGCCTCCTATACATGAGGCCCTGGGTTCAATTCCCCAGCACCACATATACAGAAAACAGCCAGAAGCGGCGCTGTGGCTCAAGTGGCAGAGTGCTAGCCTTGAGCAAAAAGAAGCCAGGGACAGTGCTCAGGCCCTGAGTCCAAGCCCCAGTACTGGCCAAAAAAAAAAGAAAAAAAATTTGTATAGAACTCAGTGGTCGAGTAAATGCAATTTTTCTTTTCTTCTTTTTATCAGGTAAATATTAAAATGGAACTTAGGGGAAGTGCTGGAATGGAGGGTTGTACCTAAGTGGTCTAAGCAAGCTATAATAATGGCACTTCTTCTTGATTGACCTATCCTCTCCTTTCCTTCAGTGGTGAGATAAGATGACCTTGTGACTTCATAAGGATGAGGTTGGAAGCAGGGAAGCTAGATGGGCAATTTACTAGCTCTTGATTTTGAGAAAGTCACTTAACCTTTTTGGGCTGTGGTTTTTGTCTTCAAGGACTGTAGTGAAGTGCAAGTGAAACAACGAATGTTAATATGCTTAGCAAACCAAAGGAGATATTTGAATGTGGATTGAGTATTATTGTGTATAGTTCCTTAGGGGGTGCTCTCTCTCCCACATTTCTGTTCTTGTTTGTAGGGAGATTAATATCTTAGGCAGTCCCTCATATTTTTCTAAAACCCTTGGGTGTTAGTAGGGGAGGAAGATTTTCTTTCTTTTTAAAAAATTAATTTATTTTAAAGGAGATGTACAGAGGGGTTGCAGTTGCATATGTAATATAGTGAGTACATTTCTTGTCAAACTTTCTACCTCCTCCCTCATTTGTCTCCTACCTTCCTTCCTCCCAAATTTTCCCCCCTTGTATAGTTAATCTTCAACATATTGTCTTGTGAGTATCACTGTTGCATTGGTTTGTCCTTTGTCTCACCATTTTGGTGTTCCCCTTCCCATCCCTAATTCAGGTAAAGGTATATTCAATACCCAGGGCACCAAAATCAAATAGAGTGTCCCTGAGCTATTCAGCTCAAGGCTAGCGCTCTATGACCTTGAGCCATGGCACCACTTCTGGTTTTCTGGTGATTAATTGGAGATAAGAGTCTCAAGGACATGCTGGGCTGGCTTTGAACTGCCTTCTTCAGATCTCAGCCTCCAGAGTAGGTAGGATTACAGGTGTGAGCCACCAATTTCCAGCTGGGAGGAAGATTTTCTGATAGAATGTGGTCACAAGCCTAACAGGAAGGATTGTGGTTTCTCAAAGGCAAAGGGCCCATTTTCTGCTTTGGGGTAGTCATCTGTTCCATAAAGAGCCTGGAACAAACAGGTTGGTGGGTTGTTTTCCCTTTCAACATCTTGATAAGTATGCCAGGTTAGTTTAGCTATATGATTATTGTAGATACAGACTGAAAAGTTAGGACAAAGTCTTATTCTTACCAGTCTAAGCTATGGGCTCATTAGGGAAACAATATTATTAGAGTTTATTAAAGAAACCATCAGTTCAGCAATCACTTCTTGATTTCTTTTCTGGAATTTGTTTTGTATATCTATCTTCCTTAGTTATATCTCCTGAAGGCAAAGAGGGATGAATAGAAAGACCTGTATTGAAACCTGTGATTCTGTGGCTTGGAAATGTGTCTTAAACTTTCTAGCCTGATTTGCTTCATTGTGAAAAGGGAAACACATGGGTTCTAAGGTATAGTATAGATTCTTTGTGATAAAGTATTTAAAGCACTTACTACACATGAGATCTGCAGGAAGTGGGCAACAGATACCAGATCAAATAAATGTACTTAGTTCCCACTGTAAATTGATTTGAAACTTAGTTGAGGACAGACACCTTCCAAAGGAGGGGACTGAGTTAGATTTAGATTTTAATATTTCCTCTTTCTCTAAAAATATGGATAATCTCTCCATGTCCATGTTCATATCTCACTGCTTCTAGCTACATGTATTTATGTCTTTTCCCATTATTATGTTATGCTTACTCATACTTCCACTGTCATATAGCATTTCTGTCGTTTGAGATGTCCTTTCTCTTTTCTTCATTTCAGCTTCCCAAACTTTCCAGGAAACCTTTCAGCACTTATTTCTAGTATTACATAACTTGTCATAACATACCTGACACTGACAATTGCACACATGTTCAATCATTTACTTTGTAAGTATGGAAATCATGGCATTTATTTCATTTGAAATATCTGAATAAGACAGTATAGTACATTGGAATCTTCCTGGGTTTTGGTAGTTATAAGCGGGAGTTCGTGTGTATGTATGTATGTATGTATGTGTGTGTGTGTGTGTGTGTGTGTGTGTGTGTGTGTGTGTGAGAGAGAGAGAGAGAGAGAGAGGGAGAGAGAGAGATTTTCTTTTTCTTTATCTGTTCCTCTGTTGTATGGCATCTATTTCCATAACTTGGTTATGGTGAATAGTACAGCAATAAACATGGATGTGCAAATGTCTTTTCTGTATCCCGACTTGTAATATTATGGTTGGATGCCCAAGAGTGTTAACATTTGATCATAGGGTAGTTTTATATTTAATGTTTCGAGGAATTTCCAGACTGCCTTCCAAACTGGTAGTATTTTACATTCCAAACCGACATTGTAATAGGGGTCTTTTCCCAAAACATCCCCACCAGTATTTGTTGAATTGTAATTCTAGAATCACAGGAAAGAAAAGTTCAGGCCCAGACTGTCTTTTTTTTTGGGGGGGGGGGGCAGTCCGGGGGCTTGGGCTCATGGCCTGAGCACTGTCCCTGGCTTCTTCCCGCTCAAGGCTAGCACTCTGCCTCTTGAGCCACAGCGCCACTTCTGGCCATTTTCTGTATATGTGGTGTTGGGGAATTGAACCCAGGGCCTCATGTATACGAGGCAAGCACTCTTGCCACTAGGCCATATCCCCAGCCCCAGGCCCAGACTATCTTACACTGCTGATATTCAAATTGACAGGTATTAGGCAAGAAGGTAAAAAAATATGATTAAAGATTACTGTGATATTTCTGCCTTCATAAAGTCAATACTTCAAGAATATAGGAAAGATG
Source organism: Perognathus longimembris pacificus (assembly GCF_023159225.1). NCBI lineage: Eukaryota > Metazoa > Chordata > Mammalia > Rodentia > Heteromyidae > Perognathus > Perognathus longimembris. The sequence goes on along the minus strand of NC_063167.1, from coordinate 41,606,027 downwards.
AACTAAAGCAGACCTTCAGAGTCAATAAGAAGAAGAAATGGCATCTATGCTGAGGTACAAAGGGCAAAGTGAATCACAAAGACAGGATAGCACCACCAAGTACACTACCCATAGGAGAGAGAAAGGTGTACTGCTGAGGAAAGTGCAAGCTACTTATTAAAACAGGGGATGAATGAGAGAAAGAAGCATCTTTTGATGAATATCTTGCCATTGGCATGTTTTAGAGCATAGTGGATCTTCCTAGTCATCATGAGAGTGAGCCTTTTAATGAAGGCAATGAGGTGTGGTGAGAGAGTTTGTAATAAGAGTGGATTTGTGAGAAAATTGTTTCTGATTACAGTATGAGGAATGGGTAGAAAAAGAAAGGCAGGGGCAGCATGACCACTTAGGAAATTATAGTGAGTGGAAAAGGGATGATCACAGAGGATAGACAAGGGCAGGAGAAACAGGAAGATTCCAGATACATTTTAGAGACTTAATGTATGAAGCCTCTTGATTTACTGGTTGTAAAATATAAGGAAGAGGTAAGACATCTGGGTTTAAGCATTTGGACGATGTGGATGTATTTAATTAAGGTAAGAGGAAAGGAGCAAATTTTGTAGGAAAGAAAAAATATGTTTGGACGTGGGTCTGTTCAAGTAAATTGAAAACCAGAAGATGAAAACACAGAGCCAAGGGAAGGAGCCTTCTTCGGAAAGTAGGAATAACCTGTGTTATATGTGATCTCAAAGCATGAAGAACAAAAGTGAAATAGGTCCAAAAAGTCTGCCAGAGAGATGCATGTTTCATTAGAGAAAAGGGCGGTGGAGGAATATCAAAGAAGTTAAAGATGTAAAAGGGTGAGACATCTGAAAAGTAAAACAACAACATCATGAATATTACAGGGTGCTCACTCAGTACCAGTTTTTTGACATTACTGCTTTTTATTTTCACATTCTCTTGTGAAATTGGCTCTTGTAGGCTCCCTTCTCTAGATGAGAAAACTGTTCCAAGAACATAAGTAAATTATCTCTGTTCACAACAGTAGGAGGTGACAGATTTGAAGACAGATGCACATAACTGTAATTCCTATCTGGTGCTACCACCAGCCATTATGAAGAGTGAACCATAGAAAATAAGAGGTGACCACTGGCATCTTTGAGGCTTTGAGTTGTGTCATTTGCATCCCTTAGTTCTTGGCCCATGGCAGATTGGTGAGCAGGGGAAGAGAGGTCTCTTCTCTTGTACCTACATCTGGCAAGACCAGCATCCTTCTGGGTGACCATTTCTAGCCTCAGGGAGCTCTGGTAGAAGCAACAACTTCTAGCTGTTACTGGTCCCATGGAATTTCACCATCTCCTGTTTATTCCTTTAATTGAACTCACACCTTTTTTTAAAAGGGGCTCATTAAAGACTCCTCCAGTTACACCATGTGTGAATGAATCACATCTCCTGTTGTGCTCCTGCATGGTAGAAACAGTAGCCATGGGGTCACAGGGCCATGAAGACTGAGAGACTGCACTGGCAGCAAGGGCTGTACATTCCATTGTCATATCTCATGATGACGAGACTAGAACACTCATGATGGTTGGCACTTTACAATTTATTCAATGCTTTCACCTAAGTTCATATCACTTGAGTCAAGAAATAACAGCAATTAGTAGACCTTATTATTTATATTTTTGCCAAGTACACTAAGGCTCAGAAAAGTTAATTTGTCCCAAATCTCTCAGGTGACAGGGCTGAGGTCCGAACCTAGGCCTCCTGAGGCAAACACCAGTATTCTCTTACCCACCTCATCTGCTTCTCATTAGGAAGTGAGATGCCTTTTCTGTAAAGGCTTCTGCAGTGGGCAGGCAAAGAATTTCTAAATCATGTCAGAAATCCCCCAGGACCCAGTGCATTTCACACATAGCTAGATACACACGAAACAAAACCTCCCCCAGTCTCTTGGGACCTGAATCCCTGGGTGTAGGTTGAAGACTAATAAAGCATGCCAGTTTCGCAAAAAATATCTGTGTAGAGTAGGACCTGATAAAATGTCTCCAGGGGACTGAAAAATTACTGGACCAAGGCCTAAAAACCCCTTACAATGCCAGGTGATCCTGCTGATGATTTTATTGAAGTTATTTGTTGGGTTTCAAGCCTCTTGCCAACATATTGGACATTTTCCATAGGAACTTATGTGATTTCTCAAAATTATACTGACTATAGGTTCAGAGTCAATAGAATTTCTGGAGGGCCTATTCTCTGCCAGATGTTTCACATGCATTATTTCATTTCAATTTCCGTAGCAGCCTATAATGCTGAGAGGTCTTTGTCAAGGCCATGGGGCTAGTGAATAAGAGGGCAGAAGGAAACCCAGTCTTAAGTCCTTCTGGAAGTCAAATCCGTCGATTCTGCCACTAGAGATCAGGGATCATTTTCCTAAATGTCTTCTCCTTCCCCTTCTCTTTCCATGGATACTCCTACGGGCAATTTGAAGAAGAATTGAGTCTATGGGATTTTATTTTTTCTTATTTATTGTCAAAGTGATGTACAGAGAGGTTATGGTTTCATACGTTAGGCCTTGGGTACATTTCTTGTCTATGGGATTTTATTGTTCAGTTCAGATGTATATGGAAGAATTTGTCTCTAACAAATAGGAGTAGGGCTGGTGGCACGGAGATTTACATTTTCCCAAACCTAGGTCTCCCTCTAGTCTTTCCGTAGGTGCTTAAAAAGCATAAAAAGAAAAGAGGAGATGTGATTTCACTTGCTTGTTGATTTGTTTTTATTATGAAGCAACAGACCTGGAAAAACTCTTTGATAAAAGTAGCTCTGAAGAGGGGCCGAAGTCTGTGCGGAATGACTTTCAGGAGTGACTTGAATAGTGATAATCAACATTAAGCATGACTTTTTATTATTATTTGTTGCCTAAATGATCAAAAATAGCATGTCCCTCTTGATAACTTATGGTTCCTCCAGATTGTTCTTTCTGATGGGAGTGTCCAGTCTTCCAGTGTGATTATTTGTGAACCAGACAGTGACCATGGAGAATCAGAGAAAAGAACCAGTAAAAGATATTTAGTTGGAGTCTAAGGCTTCCCATTTTGACCCAAACTTAGTCTCTTGTCGTATAAACTATCTCTAATTCCCCACCTTACCCTCTGGACTATAGTTGTACAAAATTGCTCAAGTTCTTTGAACATACCATCGATATCTTCATGGCTTTCAGTGAGCTTTCATGTTGTGCCATTTGAGGAAGGTCTGCATTTCTTTTTAGCATTCATGCAATTCAAAGGTCATCTTCTTTCTGGAGCCTTCCCTGGTACCCTCCCTTCCTTTCTGCTGTTTTGGGACTGGCCACTCACTCTCTTTTGTGTGCTTGTAAAGAAATGACTTCTTACCTTGAGAATAGGGCTTCTTATTTATAGAATGCATGACATGTAACATTCCCCAACACCCTGATAAACTCTCCCCAAGGGCAATGGCTGTTCCAAAGTTGGCACTCAGTGAAATTAAAACCTGAGTAAGGGATTGAATTCTCATTCTCTGAATGGAGGATTCTAGAATCTGATCATTGTGTGATCCTCAAAAAGCATTCCAGATTGTGGTTATACAACAGCAATTTATATCTTTGCTCTCAGATAGGACCAAGCTTTGGCAGGATGCCTAACAATACAGTGGACATAAATTAGCAGTGGAGCAATTTACAGTCTGTCATGTCTTATTGCTTAATGAATTTGTCAAAAATCATATTACTCTGAAAATTATGGCAGGCAGGCTCCATGGGACTTACGCCTTTAAGAGAGAGATTGTTCTAGCTTCATCAAAGCAAAGCAGCCTGGCCACAGCCTTCTTTTAAATACAGACATCAGAATTTCTGAGCACTTCTGTTTATTTATCAAATCTCTATTGACCTTCACTATGCATTAGGACTACTAGGGATGACCTTGGCCAGTTTGCAAATCCCAGTTCAACCTGCTGTCAGAGCCAAATAGGATTTAGAAATCTATCTTAAACTCTCAATTATATGCTAATATGATGTCATACATTTCTGGCTTATGATCACCCTAGAATTCCTTAGCTACTTTTCAAATAAAGCCAAAGCTACTGTAATGAGGGCACCAAATGGACTAATCTCATCTCTGTCCCAATTTTCCCCAGCCTTTCCTTCCATTTTCTTTTGCTTTTCCCATTCATTTCCTGCTCAAATCTATTTCTTTTTTGTCAATTAAATTTTTTCACACATATTTCAATATTTTGTTGCTTTTGTTTCTAAGTTCTGTTTGAGGGATGTTACACTATCAAATAAAAGTCAGACTTGAGTCTCTCCAGACTAACTTTGCTTATTTGTGGAATGGAATCAAGATCTAACAGAACTGTTGTGAGATTAGCAGGCTCAGTCTCCATTTATCAATCCATCTCAAACTCATTCCTTCACTTCTTATATATTGTTGGAATAGCTAGAGTAAGCCAAATGCTTGGCATTAAAGATGCACAGTTAAATTCTAGACCTTGCTATCAAAGATCTTGAAGTCTATTTGGATGGACAAATTAAAAGACAAGTAAAAGGTAATAGGGGAAGTTGATTAGTGATTGAGAGAGACATGGGCTGGCTAGGTGACATTTTCACAGCAGTCTTCATGGGTTCCTAGGAGTTTGTGGATGGCTGCCAGTGCTCTGTTTTAGGGGCAGGGGAGGGCTGCCATTGGATTTGAGGCCACAGGCAAAAATGATGGTGGATCTGCTAGAGAGAGTGACATCCTTGCCAACAGTACTCTGGTTATTAAAATTGCCATCAGTTTGTCTTCCTTCTTTGTCATTGCCTCCCTTTCAGCTTATTTCCACCTATCTTTTTGTTTCACACACACTGTCATTCTCTCTCTCTCTCTCTCTTTCTCTGATTTTTTTCTTTTACATCTCTTTATTTCTCATTTTATTTTATAATTCTTTTGGGGACATGTAAGTGTGAATTAACTGATAGCCAATTAAAATGCACATTTTTATGGTGTTGGTAATTTGAACCCAAGGCATTAGTACAAACCAAAAGGAAGTATGTTACCACTGAGCTATATCCCTAGCCCCCAATTGGATCTTTTTTTATTGCATGTTTTTCCTAAGGAAAAATTGCCCCAATGGAACCTTGAACATATGGAAGAGCCATGGCTGGTTTGCCAACCAATGGGGGCTGCCCCATGGAGGTAGCAGATGCCCTAGGGCCGCTCCCTGGCCCATCTTGTGATCTGTCTGGTTGGCTATATGGAAGCAGGCCAGTCACCTAACCGTTAACTGCGATTTTTCCCCACCTCATTTCATTTCAATCTCTTTGTTCCGTGCAACCAAAAAGCTAATGGCCAGTGAATTTATGATGACCTATTGTTTGGCTTGTGGCATAAATGGATTCTTTCTCTATGTCCTGACTCTCCTCTTTGTCTGAAATTTTATTTTATGGTTCTTTTTGTACACATCCAACACATGCTGAGGTTATTGAAAAGTGCAAATTATACAGAATTCAATTTGCATATCTATGGAGGGTCCAATCCCAGAGTCAAAATGTAGGCATGATGCCCATTGACTCTTACCTCCTTTCCTCTGCTCCTCCTTGGCACAGAAACCAGCAAGCTGCCCCCTTGCTGCTCCTGGCAGACCTGGCAAATGGCTTTCACGGGTGGTTTCTGCAGTCACACTGTAGAGGAAAATGAGCTGGGCTTGTGCAAAGTTTCAACAAAGTCATTCAGTGTACCTGAGCAGGCAAGGTTAAGGAGAAGAGGCCAGCTAATGGCTCAATGGGGCCAATTTAGAACTGGTATGATGGAGAAAGTACAGACATCCAAGCAAACAGGGTTGGGTGTTAATTCCTCTCTGCCAAGTGCTTGCTTTTTAATTTTTAATTAAACTTCTTATTTTGAGATAGTTGTACATTCATATGCAGTAGTAAGAGATAATGCGGCGAGATCTTGAGAACTCTTCTCATGTATTGAGTTTCTACCACTAGTTGCTAATTGTTTCATCTATTTTTCCTCATTTGCAAAATGAAAATAGTAATAATAATAAACACCATTTAGGATTACTTTTAAGACCTTCTGAAATAAAATCTGTGAGAAAATCTAGCATAACATTTGTACCCAAACTGCCTTCAATAATCAGATACTACCTTTGGAATGAGTTACATGACAATATCCAAAATAATTCTGATTAATTAAGGCATATTAACATGGAAAACCTCTAGTAGTCAGAGTTTTGATCTAAGACCTGTCATGAAAAATAGAATATTTTTAAGGTTTGATGAAAAATGATGCTTTTAGTAGAAGATTAAAAAAGCAAAACATAAAACAAATTGAAATAGTCTGTAACCCTAACACAGTTAAAAGTACTGTTAATGTTCTATAGTATATCTGTCAGAGTTGTATTTTAAACAACAAAATGTGATTGTACGTCTCATATTCCTTTGGAAGCATTATTAAAATTTAGCAGCCTATTTAGGATCATTATAACATGGTAACAGGAACACTATATTTTATTTTTATGATGTTCAATATCTGGTTCAGAAATTTTTCTCTCCTTATTCTCATTCATTTCCTTCTCCAACTCATGCCTCTCCTCTTCCTTTGTCTACATATTAAGGATTGTGTATTAAATATCTTCACACTCATCTATGATTAATTCCTCAGAGATGATTTCTAGAAGCAAATATTTATGGTTTAAAGGATCACACATTTCATCATTTTTTTTTTTTGGTACCTAGTGATCCTTTAATCAGGGCGCAGATCAAAATCATTTTGGAAGAATTTTAAACCTGTGCCTACCCAGCCTCAACCTTGGAAGAGTTTATTCCAAGAATCTGAAACAAAAACTTTTACAGTCTCCACTTTGAAGATATTAATATGAGAGTTCCCAGAGAATTCTGTGTACGTATCTGGTTGGGTACTCTTAGTTGAAAGGAAGACAAGTGTAAAGTACCAACAAAACTTTCAAGTGATAATGATTCTGGAAGGAAGAATTAAATAGTTGGCATTAATTAATTGGTCCTCAAAGATGTCCATGTGCTGGGATCATGGAGGCAGAATGAATTGAGGGATCTTTATGTTTATTAAGCACCTTCTGTAAGCAGACAGAGTGCTGACACAGAACACACAGCATCTTAATAATCATAATATCTCAGGAAAGGACATATCTTCTTTTATAGACAAGGGAACTGAAACTCGGGGATTTCGTGCTCTCATCCAGGGATAAGCATTTGCAGAGACAAGGTTTGGACAATATAAGTCTGATCTCTAATGCCCTTTGTTTATTTTTATTTACCTCAAATTTTCACTGGTGAATTTAAGATGGACTTGGCAATGCTCTGAACTTGGACCTTCAAGTGTACAAAGGACAGTGGTAAGAGAGATGAACATTAAAAGGCATGTAAGGAAGTTTCAAAGGTAGGTCCCAAAGGACACTTCAAGCAGCATCAGTTCTAGGATTATTGGAGAGAGTGGGAGAATGTTAAAAATGTAGATTTGTTTTGATTTTTAAAAACTTTGTAAAATAGGTAAGTCATTTATTTTGAGATAGAGTTTCTACATGTAGCCCAGGTTGGTCTCTTACTCTCAATTCTCCTGTTTCTGCTTTCTGGTTTTGGGATTTCAAACACCACGTCGGATGGTTTTTAAGAATGTAGACGTTTTTGAGACCTACCATAGATCTAGGAATTAAGATCTTTAAGTTGGGATCTGAACATTCAGATGCTTCTGACAAACTGAGTTTGAGTATCAGTGGTTAAGAGTTTCAATTAAACTTTGTCTTAATATAAATTAACAAGGCAATATTGCAAAAGGACATTTTAGAAAGGACATTAAAAAAATTTTAATATGAGGCTTACTTACACTGGTCAAAGAAGAAACTAACAAACCTGCACTGTGGAAATCACTTTTAAGAAACTTACTTTAAGGTTAAATATTTTTTCCCAGTGTGAACAGAGAAGAGTAATCAGCTTGGCAGACATCCTTGATACAGTTGCAGGAAGTATGGTCATTCAGCCTTGAACAGAGGAGACTTGAAGATATAAAGAGGTGCTAAGATGGGATGTCATGACTCCCTTCTTATCCTTCCCTGTAGCCTACAGAAGTGCAGTTGGAGATAAGGACTGAGAAGTTCATGTTCTATTTGGTAGAGTAGTCAAGGATTTCATTTCTGAGATATCTGTGGAAATCTGTCTCTAAGAAGGAGGAAAGGCCATTCCTACAACGTAGGCCTCCAGTAACTCCTCTCCACTGTCATGGGAAGCAATAGACTGACTGCCAGGCTGTTGTCTCCCTCTGGTTTTTATCAGTGAGATAACTTCACAGTGCATGGAAGTGTTCCTCATATGGATACCTTCTGGTGGTTATTACGTTGTCCATCATCTTCTTTCTCATTACTGACAATGTGAGAGAAATAGAAGGAACCAGACTCTCAGCATTAAGGGCGCCAGGTTTTGTCCCAGGTTTGCAATTAATGAAGCAGTTAAAAAAGGACATCCAATCTCTTTAGAGTGTCTGTTCATCTACAAAATGGCAATCGTTGTGGCTGCTCTTTTTCCTGAGAATGCTGACAGGGCCAAAAGAAAAAAAAAGCAATAAAATAGTATGGTCATAAAACACTACACAGAGTCAACTGTAATTACAATTCACAGATCACATTTTAAAATTAGAAATTTGGAAACCTGTATTATTTTCAAAGTAAGAAAAAGTATGATATGTTAACCACAACTCATCAAAATGGAAAATACTAAAGTAGAAAGAAGGTAAATTAAATACAACAATATATACTTGTCATTTTACATGCACCTTTATCTCTTACCTTCCAAGATGTTGGGAAAAATGGATGCATGGGTAAGGAAAGTCCTTGAACCTGCAAAGCAGATTGTGATATGATGTTTATTACATGAATTCTCAGCACAGTCCTTGAGGAATGCCTAGTGGGAGCCACCTACTCTACAGCTAAAGGCACAGAGGATCTGAAAGATAGTCTTCCCACCACAGTCATTGCTAATTCCACATGAAGATTATTAATATTGGACAGTAGTGATGGGGATGGATTGTGTTCTTCTGTGATATTATTGATGAAAAATCATGCCATAGTACAGGACAGATGCAGAGTCCAGAGGGTCAAAGAAAGTATTTGATTAGTGCCCAAGTGTAGATCATTTTGTGTGAATACTGGCCTTGTTTCACATGCATTTATGGTGTTCTGCTCTGAAAAACACTACTAGTTACTGGAGACATGGCTGATAAAACATGGTTCCTGCTATAACAGAACTCTCAGTGTTTACAGAAAAGTACTTCCCTTTGTATTTTCTCATTTAGCTTTAGCTTCCATTTACCTCCTTTTCTTTCCTCAAGTCTGGACCAATAAAAACACTACCAAGGTAGAATTTAGATAATCTTTCCTGTTTTGTCTCATCTTCTCTCTCTCCCTTTTCATTTTCTTAGTAATGCTTTCTGATGTGTTTATTTTATACCACGCCAGAGTTCTTTGACATAAGTTTTATTATTCCCCCCAAAGTATAGATTTGGTGTGTTCAGTAATTTCTCAAAAGGTGCCTATTGTCAATAAATGTCTGAACTGTTCTTCAAGCCTGATCTTCTAGTATCCAAAGGACATCACACTTAATGTGATAGAATACATGCCACCAATCAGCATGCATGTATGTTTTCTGATGACATAGATCATCACTTTAGTAGAATTTAAGAATAAAATGTTAGCAGCTTTTGGTAGCTATGTTTTAAGAGAGACCATGTGCTATATAAGCATGGTAAGTAAACGTTATATGGCTTGGAATTATTTATCTTGTAGGCAAAAATTGGAATGGCTACTTAGGTGATGTCATGATTAAGTGCTTATAGAGTTAGGAAACCTCAATCTTTTTTTTTTTTTTTTTTTTGGCCAGTCCTCGGCCTTGGACTCAGGGCCTGAGCACTGTCCCTGGCTTCTTCCCGCTCAAGGCTAGCACTCTGCCACTTGAGCCACAGCGCCGCTTCTGGCCGTTTTCTGTATATGTGGTGCTGGGGAGTCGAACCTAGGGCCTCGTGTATCCGAGGCAGGCACTCTTGCCACTAGGCTATATCCCCAGCCCTCAATCTTTGAGTCTTGACTTACTATTTAATTCATATATGACTGGAAATTCATAGAATTTTATTGGTTCTATCTGTATAATTCTCGTCTGTATAATGGGAGTAATAATTGTGTCAAATGTGGTAATTATAAATAATTGGAGCATAACATGATTAGTATCTAGTATTTAGCAAGCAGCTGGTATGATTTTGTCATGGAAATGAGCAAATGACTGAGGCTTTAATGTTTTCCTCAGGTACTCACAGGAGTGTTCAAGAGTTGCTGTCATTCTTCATTGATAGATACCAATAGAAAAAGAATGGGATGGAGACTTGGTAATTATTTAACGTTGTTAGAAGATAATAGCTTTACACTCTACCTTGCCTTTTGTTCTTAGTCTCTCTTTCTTATGGAATTATGCTGTTTCAGAAGAGCTAGCAAGACAGTGAAAAAAATTGGTGAGACTAACTATGGGTATCCAGTTCCTTATCTTCTGGGGAATGAGCAACACCACTCTCCTATAGCTATTCTGGCTGTCTGGCTATACTGATTGTCACCTGAGTAGATTATTCTTGGTCAATTCAGCCTAAGTTGCTGGGCTTTTTGTTTTGGTACTAAGAAACTCATTTTGGCTCTCATGTTATTGTTTATTTCCTAACTTATCAACACAAGTACTAAAATTTATCTTGAAATTACTTTTATATATGCTACAGTGTTCTATAGCATAGTAAAGTGATGCTTTACAATGTTAAGTTGCATTTTGTAAAGAACTAGAAGGTAGGAATCTGTAGGACCCAAACAATTTCTGTGTTCAAGGAGGTGGAAATTCTTGAGCTGACTGGCTCACCACACATTGTGTCCATCAATATGTGCAGATACTGTGTATCAAACATTAATGAATAAGAAAGAAGTTTTATTTTCCATAACTGTAGTTTTTCAGGGGCTAAAAAGAATAAAGCAGATAATTAGAATAATATATGATAAATTGTATGCCAGTTAGTGAAGCTGAAGAAATTGAGTTAAGGAAGACTACTGATAAGGATCTTTAAACTCAGGCTGATGAGGGAAAGACATGAAGACAGAGTCTAGTGTTGGGGAATAGAATGGTCTGGAATCTAGAGGAAGCACTGAATGAAAATTGCCATTTTGGAAAAATTCATATTGTGGTTAGTAAGTGGGATCTTTGTCTGTTTATTCAAAAGGTACGGAAGTTTCTGGTAAAACCTATACTCTTGGTGTTTATGAGAAAGAATAGCTTGGAGAAAAAATTGTCCAAGTATAGATCAATGACCTGAGAGATCAATGATCTGAATAGATCGATGATCAAAGGTTGTGGTGGCTCTTCCTCACAGTACTGATGCAATTTAGAATAGAAAGTCAATAGGAAACTTTAAATAAATATTTCAAAAAGTTAGTTTCTTGACCTCTGCCACTCTTTTTCTTATTATCTGATTTGTTCAGGACTCAGAGGACAAGTGCTTCTCACTCAATTTGGAAATATATATTAGACTCCATAATGAGACTCAAATTGTAAATCTAAATCAATGCCGGGAAAGTCTTATGGTATTGTGGTGAAGGTAGAACTTAGCTATGGGTAGCCCGTAGCCTTAACACAAAAGACAAAGCACTCAAGCTAAAAAAAGGACAAAAATAGAGTCCTGATGGGCTAGGGGTAGTTGGAGGACAGGAACTTGAGATCTCCAGAAGAACTGTACACATTGAGCTGCTGCAGAAACCTTAGATAATATACTAGAGAGCAAAAAAAACAGTGTTGGCACTGAGAAAATGGCTTGGTCTTTGAGTTTGAGAGAATTTGATTACTACAACAGAGAATATGGGCTAGTTACCATGGGCAAGGGCTCAGTTTTGCCACTGAGTCATTGAATGAAGCAAGTGAATCTCCTTCCCCGAACTATGGTTTCATCATTTTAAAAATGAAGGCAGTGAATTTTCCATGACTAGAAGTCATGAGATTTGCTTTTTAATCTTTAGTTGTACAGAGAAGTTGCCATCCATCAAGGCAGTTTTTGAATATAATGCATCTTGATTGATGTCACTCACCCCTTTTAATCACTCTCTGCCATCCTTCCCAACTCCACTCCTCCCCTCAGTTTTGTAACGTATGTATTGAAATTTTGACTCCATTAGTCTCCCTTTCTCTCTTCATTCCTCTTCCACCCTTGGTCTTCCCATCCCTTTCTAATACCACTTTCCTGGTGTTTATTTTGTTAAACGGTGAGTTAGTTGTGAGGTCTTAATGAGACAATGGATAGAAGCCAGGCAGCCCAATGCCAGGTGCACAGTAAATACCTGATATATTTACTTGTTATAAGCAAAGACAGAAGTGGGCTGAATGTAAATGGAGTAGCTTGCCTCCAGTCAGTGAGTTTTATTTTTGCATTCTGTAAATCCTGTCAGAATTCTTTGCTCTCTGAAAATAAAATAAAATGTTCTTAAATTTTAAGTATATGCAACCTTTATTCATTAGAGCTGTTTTCCACCTTTAACTTGCAATTGCAAAATTCTTTAAGTGTGGCTCTTTCTTCAATTATTCATCTCTACTAAATTTTTAATGAAAGGAATGTAAATACATAACCAGCATGACCAAATTTTAGGTTCAATGTCTGTACCAATTATTACACTTAGGTTCTGAAATATTAAAGAGCAGGATTACTAAGGAGGATTTGATGAAATCAAGGGTTCCGAGAGGTTACATCTGCCCTAATTTCTCATAATAAGTTCTTTATCAAAGTCTTATTTCTTGCCAGTAACACAGTTGCTTAAAATTGTTGGGTATTTTGGAATACTTTAAAAATGGCCCTCAAGTGGAAATAGCCTTCTTTAACAACTAGTTCACAGCTAGAGAATAACAAACATTCCAAAAGAAATGAGAAACAGTTCTTAACCTGTAATCGAAGCCAGATGTTGGGCATGAAGAATACCATCATTCCATTTCATATGGGCCATACCAATTAGAGGACTGGGTAGTTCTGGACTCCCTGGACACCTCCTCTCTTTTGGTGGTCATTACCAACTACACAAATTATGCCTTATTGCATATATTTTTTATCTCCCCAACCAAAAGGTGAAGTTTTTACCAAATAACATTTTAATTAAAAATTAAACTTTTTGGTTTTGGTTTGTCTCATTGCCTTCCACAATATAAAATACAGGGTATAAGTTAAATGAGAAGACATTAAGTGAATGAGAAAATAATAAACATGTCAATTTATTGACCATTTAATTCAATAATTTTATGGATGAGAAAAGAAAGACTTAGAGATGATAACCAACTTTATCTAGGTCACTCATCTGGACAGCACTGAAATCTAGACTATCAGTAACTTTCCAGCATCAACCATGACTACAACATGATCAAGATTATTAAGGCCTTTTAGGATGAATTGTACAATTTCAAATTCTCAATTGAGGAGACTATGTGCTCCCTGACCCCATTTACCTATTGTATCCCCATTAGATCTCTTCTTGATACTCTGGAAGCAGCCCCTAATGTTAGAAACATTAGAATAATTTCCAGACCACTCAGGGATTCTGAAGCATGAGTTTGGCTTACTTATCCTCCAGGCATTGAGTGGTTTCTTTTTTTTTTTAATGTTTAGCATTTTAATTAGGGTTGGGGCAAGGATAATGGCCCACTTTTTGAAATAAAAATGTGGGGAATTTTTTAAAATGAATTATTTTGTCCTTAAAAAATTCTGTGTATGTAAATTTTTGTGGTGGTGGTGGTGGTGGTGGTGGTGTGTGTATGTGTGTGTGTGTGTGTGTGTGTGTGTGTGTGTAGGTGAGTAAAGTGGGGGTAAGTGATTTGAGAGTAGTTCAGAGGCAAAACCAATGGGGATGCCCTCAGTTTTGCATTCCTGTTGAAAAGTCATCAGAAAGACTAAGGTCAACTCTTAATTCTGCCAAGTTTTGCCTTCAGTGCTGCAGAATGAAATGAGGTAATGTACTTTATGAACTGTGAAGAGCTACAGAAATGTGAGGTGTTTTTAGAATTGGTGATTTATGGCATGAGAAGGCCTTTATAAATGAAGTGGCCCTCCCACTTCCTCACTTAGCATAGAGGGGCCATGACATGCCCAAGGTCATTACAGAACAGTGATGATGTTGGGACCTACTTTTTCAGAGGTCTGTGGTCTAGCTGTCCCCACAGACCCTTTCCTATCTCCTTGACTACCATGTCACCTGATAGGCTGGAACCTTTTCATTCTTCTGTGCTTTTGTGCATGTCCACTCCCTCATTCTCTCCCAGTTTTTCTCCTCCCATCTCCCCTCACTCCCCAGTTGTATAGTTCATTTCCAACATAGTGAATATCCTTGTTGAATTGGTTCACTCTTTGTCCTACCATTTCTCTGCTTACCCTTCCCCTGCCCAAATCAGATGGACTTACATACAAGGCAAAGGGTACAGAAATCAAATATAGTGACAAAGGGAATAAACAAAAGAATAGAGGAAAGGCAAAAAAGAGCCACAAACAGTACAATAAAAATTTTCTTGTTTCCATTTCTTGGAGTTTATTTTGATAAATTTTATATGGTCACATGCATATGGTTATTGAGCTCTTATGATCCTCTCCTAAAAGTATCATCCTTTGGTCTCATTGGGTGAATGTTTACAGTGCTGTTTAAATAATCATGTCCAACAGTAATTATTTGTCATTTACTAACCATTGGGTCTTGTAGATTTACAGGTCCATTCTTACTACCATAAATGAGGGAAACCATGCAGCCTATGTTTCTTTGGGTCTTGGTTACTTTACTTAGTATAATTTTTTTTCTATGTCTTTCCATTTCCTTATGAACGCAGCAATTCCATTTTTCCTAATGGAAGCATAGAATTCCATTGTGTATATATAACACATATTCTTTATCCATTCCTCCACTGAAGAGCATTTGTATTGATTACTCTGCCCATGGTACTCTGCCTTCTGACCTCTGTGTTCATGACCTCTGATGTTTGGTTAAAATATACCACATACAAGAGATAAAGCTCTTCCAGTAAAGGAATTTACAACGACTTCTTTCTGTTTCAAAGGGAAACATTGCACTTGAATGAAGTATTCCTTCCTGTAGCTGTGATTACAGCAAAGGCATCTTCAGTGACAGGAGATGGAATTGATGTCCAGAGAATGTCTTCTGGATACAAGATCTTCCTGGTGTCATTTTACTTTCTCTTTCACTTTCACTTAATGTCACTTTACTTTCACTTAATGTCAGGGTGTTTATAGGGAACAGTTTCCATGAGGACCTCTAATAGCATGCAATATCTTTCTCAAACCTAGGTGATGGCAGAGAGGTGAGGTTGACCTAGGATTTTTCTCTTTCCCTGACTTACAGTGTCATTAAATTCTTGTTCCAAATTGAAGTCATTTAGGGATCCATTTGAATGACTCCAGACAGAGCATGATCTCAGGGCACAGAGCTGATGATGATGGTTTGATGGTGGATCTGGGGAAACAAAGTAAGCAACCAGTCCTTAAATAGCCAAGAACATCCTCTCTGTCCCACACACTTACCTATTTTATGCTTGTTTCCTCCTACTTCAGCACCATTAGTGAGGACCCTGTGGTGCCAAAAACTACACCAAACACATTGCATATCTTATTTTCTCATTTTAGCTTCACAATGATGCCTCACAGTAATTGAAGGAACACATCATAAATGAGAACAAAATCCAGAGTCTGTGAGACTTGATGAGTTCCCATTCATTACCAGTGCATCCACTTTGGGCATTTAATTGGGGCTATCTTTTTGGGAGGACAAACTCCCTTCTGCAGAGGCACCCTTCTATCCCTATCTACTTGATTACGTATTTGACTCACATTGGGTTTCTCTTCCAGGAAGCTTTTCCAAGACCTAGTTCTAATGGTGTGTCCCTCTCTTGTCCTTATTCTCACTGTTCTGGCTTCTAATGTAGCATCAGTCACTTTGAATTTAATCGTCTTGGTTTGGTATTTTTCTCTTGAGATTGTTAGGTCTTTGAAATCAGGAAACATTTTATTTTCATTTCTATGTCTGTGGAAACCATGGTAGCTCCAATGCACTACAGTCAGCAAATATTTCTTAAACTGGAAAAAAAATAGTTGAAAAGTGAGGGTGTTGTATAACTAATAAAGGTCAAGTGAAAAGGAAGGTCAAATACGGAATAGCATTTATTTTTCAATGTTTCAGGAGGATTCAACACCTAAGAAACCTAGTTCTGTAACCAGATAGGCTAACGTGATGTCGTGAAATTTCACTATTATGACCCATGTGAACACTATCTCATTGCAGTTAATGGAAACAAATGTACCATTTAGTACTTTAAATCATGAAACAACATAACTGCCTTCTATTTTCAGTGACCTTCTGGTGCCCTCACTATTTTCTCCCTGTAGATGTCTGTGTCTGATCTTGTTGATTCAGCACAAGGGGTGAGTCCAAAACGCACAGGTGAGGCGCAAAGAAGTCAGGGGAAAAGGAACCCAGTCCCCAGAGAAGTGGGAATGGCACCATGATTCCTCTGCCTTCACTACTGTGTCCCTCTTTCATCCTCTTCCCACATCACATCACATTTGTTTAACCTTTACCCCATTCGCTCATGAGCATCCTGAGGGCTGGTATCCAGTGGAATTCATCTCTAGATCCTTAGTGCCTGGCATTGTGTGTTGAGTATAGGAAGTTTTCAAGGAACTCATACTGTATAAAAACACATGAATGAGTGAATGTACACTTAAGGGAAAGATTTCATTTTTTCTAACCTCTACCATTCCTTCAGGAGAATTGGTGGAAAAGGTGGAGAACATGTTAGGATTCTGTCAAGAACAATATGATTGCATTCATGTATGGTGCGGGGGAAATCTTTGAGAAACCTGGAGACTTCTGTTTTTCCACTGCTGTTTCCCTTCCTTTTTCATAGTCTGTGGTTCCCATTGTGATGGACACTCCTTATGGTCAGATCTGGAGCTATCAGCTCATGTCTATTTTGCACAATTCTTAGCTTTTAGTTGAGGCTCAGTGAGTACTTTTAGATGAAGTTGAAATCTCTTTCTTTTCTCTTTACTCTTCCTTTCAGGGTCAGTCTCTCTCATCTTTAAAATATAAACTCTAAGATGAACTCATCTGGTGCTAAACATATTGGATAGCTAAGTAAACAGGCTTGATGAGACTTGTTTAACATTGCAGAACTTAGTATCACACTTG
Organism: Perognathus longimembris pacificus; assembly: GCF_023159225.1. Taxonomy (NCBI): domain Eukaryota; kingdom Metazoa; phylum Chordata; class Mammalia; order Rodentia; family Heteromyidae; genus Perognathus; species Perognathus longimembris. The sequence goes on along the minus strand of NC_063167.1, from coordinate 41,588,786 downwards.
GCATTAGTCCTGTCTGCTACCATATTCTGACTCTGAAGTTCACCAAATTTCAACGCTTCCAAATATATTTTTGGGAGGAGGGGTTGTTTTGAATAATTAGGAATCTCTTTGTTCAAAGGAAATCTTATCCAGCTGTGTATATAAAACAGGTAAATTCAGTGCTAATATTTAAAGCAATCTTGAAGATAGGCTACTCAAATCGCTAAATCCATGACTCCTGTGTAGCTGGAAGGCCCATGCTTTGAAAATCACTAATGTTGGAGAGTACAGGGATTTTACTGAGAGAATTCAGTTGGAAGGGTGGAGGGAGGAAGGATTAATTCAGATTGAATCCTTATTGATAGCTTCCTTGGGGCCATAAAGTGGCTGTGGCAATTTTGGCACCTTGGCAGTGAGAGATTACCAAGAGAGCCAGGGAGGCGTGCTAGTGTTCACTCAAAGGTTAGAGTCCAAGGCTGAGATCTGCCAATTACTTAGGGATAATGTTGTAAAATTTCACCTAATTCAACCTTGATTTTTCTCCAGATGTTAATGAACCTTGGTGATATCAATATCAATGGTGAACCAGCTATTTTCTTCTAACACTAATGTAGGAAATAAAAAGTATTTAAGTGCCACTTGTTTTAAAAATTCAAAGTGAACATAACTTTATTGAGTTTTAAGAGAAAAATTATATTCTTATAACCTATATTGCTTCCTTTATTAAATAAGAGACTTTCAATGAGAAAATTGAAAGCTTTTGAAGCCACTAAAATGATATCTTGGCATAATTGAAAAATGGCAATACAGATACAGGCTTCTAACATTCTATCATGAAGTTCTGAAGTGAATTTGGCATTCATTCACATTTTCGCACATGCATTATCTCTATTCATTAATAGGAAATACTGCAATGTAGATATAGTTGATGAGTCGGCTCAGAGAAATAAAATTATGTTCTCTAAGTCATTCGGCAAGTTTGCCAGAGCAGAAACTCAAAGTACTTACTTACAGTTAATGTTATGTTTATAAACCATATTAATGAAGGCAGCCATAGCAGTTGTGATAAATAAACCTCCAAAACTTAGTGGTTTACCACTATGGAAGTTTTTTGCTTCTTTGCTAATCAAAGAGCCCAATGTGCATGCTTGTGATTAGTGGGTCTCCTCTACGCAGTGAGTTAGAGAACCAGGCTTCTTCCACAGGTAGCTTTGAATTCTCAAACCCAAAGCTCTCCCAGGTTACATGAGGGACATATCTGTCCTCTTCAGCTCCAGAGGGAGAAAATGGTATGAGGAACATTTTCATGGACCACATCTGAAAATAACTTACATTCTATGGGTCATAAGTCAGTCACATGACCATTTTTAACCACAAATATACTTTGTGCTGGTAAGGAAATGGGGCATGATAATGAGCTACATTGCTTCTGAAGGTACTTTGAGGATTGGGGCTAGGTCTTATTCATTCCTGTTTTTTTTTTTTCTTATTTATTGCCAAAGTGATGTACACAGAGGTTATAGTTTCATACGTTAGGCATTGGGTACATTTCTTGTACTGTTTGTTACCTCCTCCCTCATTCCCCCCACCCCCTCCTCCTTTCCCTCTCCCCCCATGAGTTGTTCAGTTGGGTTACACAAAACAGTTTTGCAAGTATTGCTTTTGTAGTCGTTTGTCTTTTTATCCTGTGTCTCTCGATTTTGGTATTCCCTTTCACTTTCCTAGTTCTAATACCAGTATATACAATTTCCAATGTACTCAGATAAGATACAGTGATAGTGCAGGTACAACCACAAGAAGGGGATACAAGAGGATCATCAACAATAGAAGATACGGTTTCACATGGCATGTTGAAAGTAATTACAACAGTGATATATCACTCGTTTCCATAACATGGAGTTCATTTCACTTAGCATTCTCTTATGCATTCATAGGAGCATAGCTATTGGGCTCTTGTGATCCTCTGCTGTGACTAGCCTAAACCTGTACTAATTATTCCCTATGAGGGAGACCATAGAGTCCATGTTTCTTTGGGTCTGGCTCACTTCACTTAACATAATTTTTTCCAAGTCCTTCCATTTCCTTACAAATGGGGCAATGTCATTCTTTCTGATAGAGGCATAAAATTCCATTGTGTTTATGTACCACATTTTTCTGATCTATTCGTCTACTGAGGGGCATCTGGGTTGGTTCCATATTTTAGCTATGACAAATTGTGCTGTGATGAACATTGTTGTGCTGGTGGCTTTAGTGTGTTCTTGTTTGTAGTCTTTTGGGTAGATGCCCAAAAGTGGGGCTGCTGGGTCATAAGGGAGCTCTATGTTTAGCCTTCTGAGGAATCTCAATACCACTTTCCAGAGTGGCTGAACCAGTTTACATTCCCACCAACAATGAAGTAGGGTTCCCTTTTGGCCACATCCCCTCCAACATTTATTATTGTTAATTTTCTTGATATAGGACATTCTTACTGGGGTGAGATGGAATCTCAATGTTGTTTTGATTTGCATTTCTTTTATGGCCAGTGATGTAGAGCACTTTTTCATATATCTCTTGGCCATTCTCATTTCCTCATCAGAGAAGTCTCTTTTTAAGTCTTTAGCCCACTTGTTGAGGGGGCTGTTGGTTCTCATTCCTGTGTTGTACATGAAACTTAGCCACTGATGTTGAAGGATCTTCCTGTAGGTGATCTTAATTTCTGTCCTTTTATCTGGCAGCATCCCTTACCATCTCTATCTCTATGCACATAATTGGAATTACCATGATATTGAACATGTCCTTGCTGATTGGTGCAGGGATGGATACTACAGCAAACTGACCAATCAGAATCCCCTAGGAATGTCATCTGTGGCATTTTGTAATGTAGGAAATGCAGGGTTGTAATGTAGGAAATCAATTTTGTCCTATGGTGGCATAATCTGCCTCTTTTATAAGGCTATTGACTAATCCCACTCATTTTTTTTTTATGGCACTCAACACAAGCACCTCTAAAACTCTCAGAATACTACCACCTCTGTGGCTATTCCAACACACAAATTTTGGAGGAATATAGATATTCAAATCACAACAAACACTTTCTCCTACATGAAATAACTAGATATCCTTCTAATCAATGTTCCCTTTGCTTAGTTTAATCTGCGTTGGATGTGTTTGTCAAATAATCACAAGAGGCCTAGTCATGACAGGACAGAGGAATATAAGGTAAACTTTGCTGCTCTTCAAAACAACTCTCACATGAAGCCTACTTCTTACTCTGGTTGTGGGCTGTGGGCTTGTGCCCACCCTATAAGCCCTCCCAGCTCCACTGGAGATGGTTGTAGTCTCTTTCAGGTGACTTGTCTAAGAGAATATTATACCTGGGTACCTCACAAAGTATTCTCTGTAGTTACACACTGGACAGTCCCCTGCTCTTTCTTCTGTCCCTTGAATGATGCACTCCCCATAGGTTGAGGATCTCATCTGGAGCTACCTCAGCAATGAAACCCTAATTCAGATCCACTATGGATGATCTGTGAACTCAGGGCTAAGGGTGGAAAAATAATTCTTTGGGAAATAATTATTTTCATTTTTCAAAGCCTCTTTTCACTGTATGCTTAGAAAGTGTCAGGATTTCTGTTTTCTCATTAGTAAATGTAAGTACTAGTGAGCTATTATTATGTTATATTAATGTGAGGAAAATATCAAGCTCAGTGACAGGAACTCACTGTTAGTTTCTCCATCCTATTTTCTTATATGACCTTAATATAAAGTGAAAGGGCTTAAGGGAAGAGAAATATAGTAGTGTATTCCAAACTCAAGAGTCACCAATTCATCCCTCTCAGTCTTCTTGGCTCCTTTCCCCTACTTTCCACGATACCTAGGTTTCCTCTATATCACTGTGTCCTTGTTTTCTCTTTTTTCCCCCTTTGTCCTCTCTCCTCCTAACACCAGCGCCAGCTGCTGCCATGGATGCCTGTTCTGATGCTATTGATTTTACCCTATAAAAGATTGCTCAATTCATTTTCTCCACTGCAGCCCAGCACAAGACCTCAGACTAGACTCCCAATGACCGAGGTGATTATGTACACTGCCTCCCCAGAGGGACTGCAACCACGTTCCCTCTGTATTCCCAGGCTAAGACAGTGAAGGTGAATGTGATTCTTCAGCACTTGAGAAGTAAACAAAGAGCAATGAACCCTATCTCACTCACTCTGCATTTACAAGGCCCCAGCACAGGGCCTGGCACCAAGTTGCTGTTAATAATGCTTGCTGAAATTAAATGAATATCTTCTCTTAGCTTCACAGCATACTGGGCACACAAGGAGAATTGTCATTGACTTCTGATCGCCTGCAGCAGATTCGCAATTCTGGCTGCACATTTGGATCATTTGGGGATATTGAAAATAAACCCATGGTCCCCAGACAAGTTAAATGTAGGATGCTGGGTTGTATGGTCAGAGCATTGCTGCAAGCTGTTTTGGGTAACTCTGCGATGCGATCATGCTGGCTTACAGAACACAATTCAGTTGCCCAGGCTGACATGTAAGCTCCTTTGTGTCTCAGCTCCTGTCTCGCTTCGAACTCACCTCTTCATACTTTTGTCCATGCACTCCACCACTGTGCGTTATTGCTCCTTCTCTGATAATCTTTGTTCATGTTACTTCCTCTTCAAGGAGCACCCTTTCTTAACTCCTCTTCCCAGATAGCTCCAATTACCTTGCAAACATTGCCTTCTCTGAGATGTTTTCAGTCTTTGAAAATCTCCATTGACCCAGATTTTTACCTCTGTATTGCATTTTCCTTGTTAGGTGGATTTTACCTGATAATCTGCAATGTCTGTGCTACTTGCCTAGACTTTGGTCCTTCCACTGTGATTTTGGCCAGTCCTACCTGATAGACTGGGTCCAGTTTTTTGTTTGGTTTTGTTTTTTTGCCAGTCCTGAGGCTTGAATTCAGGGCCTGAGCACTGTCCCTGGCTTCTTTTTGCTCAAGGCTAGCACTCTACCACTTGAGCCACAGTGCCACTTCCAGCTTTTTCTATATATGTGGTACTGAGGAATCGAACCCAGGGCTTCATGTATATGAGTTGAGCGCTTTACCACTAGGCCATATTCCCAGCCCATAGGTCCAGTTTTTATTAGGTATCGTACTCCAGATTAGTTCTTGGAGACAGGTGTGGGGAGTCTTCTTTAGTTCCTAGTTCTGATGCCACTAGATGACTCAATTCCTCCATTTTTTTCTGATTTCCAGATTGCCTGTCTGGGTGTAGTGGCTAGGACTTTGCATTTCTGGGAGAGATGGTAGTTACAAGTTGCAATGGGAAATAATGGCCTTATTTATTGGATCTTTACTATGTGCCATATTGAAGGATGTCACTGAACTATTTATATAATCTTTTGCTTATGGATCACTGGGAGTTAGAGATTTTAAGTAAACAATCCAAAGTCAAACAAGTAGTAAGAGGCAAACTGAGATTTCCACCAAGGCTCACAGTTTTTAAAGTATACATGCCTCTTTGCTGGGTAGCATTTTATTGTTCTCTCTCTGTATATTTTGTTTCTAAACCTGTTATTACATTCTAAGTGTTGTGCCATAATTTATTAGTTGGTATGTCTTGCCTACTCCACAAAGCAATGACCTTTTCAAGGATAGGGAAATGAGGTATTCAAGTCTATATTCCCAGCACTTAGCAAATTGCCTGGCACATAACAAAGGCTCAATATATGCTTGTGGCCTGAATAAATAAACAATAAGATTAGCTTTAAGAAAGACTGGTAGGGAAAAGGAGACAGAACAATCTAGACCACAATCTGACCCAAACACCCACTCTACTATTGCTCCGATTCCTGCAATCTCTGGTAGGCAAGGAGGCAGATGGAAAAAGGAGTTTGGGAAGCTTGCCCAAGGGTACCTTTCTCTGGTTCTCTTGAAATCCAGCGTCTGTCCTGTCCTATCACCTAGCAGCAAGAGAACACTTGTTCCCTGAAGGGTCGGCTCTGTGCCAACAGCAGGTGGTGGCCTATCCACTGGGAGGGAAGGAAACAGGAGGCGGGAGCACTGATGTGTGCCTGTGACAAGATGCTGCAAGTCTGTGCATGGTTCAATGGGACAGCAGCTGGGCCAGGGTTGCAGGTCACCATTCTATAACCATTCAAAACCCGTTTTTGGTCCCTTTCATAATAATAAATTAAAATATCACTCCAAATTTGGCCAGTTTCAGAGAACATCATCAGCCACAAAAGACAAAACCAAAACCCTACAGAGCCCTGCTAGTGGTAAGACATGTGTTATCATTGGACTGGCTATAAAATTAATACATTGTCTCTTGGTAATTAGAAAAAAAACAAAAACAACAATCTGCAAACAACAAAACTACACCAATGTGAACAGAAGAGGGGAGGCAAAGTGCTTTTGTTTGCTTGTTAGGTTACTAGAAGAATTTAAGTGTCATTATGGTGTTGACCTCAATAGCTGCCATGGGGTTTTGTCTTTGTCTAGGTCATTTATTTATACAATGACTACTAAGTCTCTTGGAGCTCAGAGCTCTTCTTCTGTGTACAGTGTGTAGGTAGTTCAGTGTCCTCTGGAAGATTTTAGGGGATTCATGGCAGACTTGTAATCTTCTAGAGAGTCTTGTTATAAATTTTGGCTTCTTGATCAACCAGCTAATGCTTTTTTCTTTCAGGGGTGCTGTCCAGCCTCCTCCAATTTGCCCATTCATTAACAGCCTTCCTTTCCTCTTTCCTGAAAATGTAGTGATGACGCCAGCGATGATAGCACAGAAGAGGAATAAACCTCAAGTGGAAATCATATTACTCGAGCTCTCAGAATCTGCCAGCCAGTCCTCTCATATGCTGTGTTCACTTTCAGTGTCTGCTCACAGATTTGTTTCAGTAGACTACAAGCTCAAAATTCCCATGACTTTATATGTGGAGCTCTTTTTCTTATAAATCGTTACATATTCAGAGCAACACAGGGAATCTTGCTATATGTAATTTTTAAAATTTTTTTGTAAGGAGTAAAAAGCCTCTGCTCTTCAAAGAAAGGAATCTGTCTTTTGCTATACAAAGTGATAGAAATCTGTCTGAGCATGTTGGATATCACATTATTACCCATTACTTCTATTATTACTGTTTCTTTAAAATGCCTTCCCATTATAAGCATAAAACAACTGAGCAGTTTTTGCCATGATAGCTTGAAGTTTATGAGCTCATCTTCTGAGCCTTGAGCTGAGTAGTCTGGTCAGAATAACAGGAGTGCACTGTGGTTGCCACAGAAGTGCCATGCACCATAGTGTACTACTTATTTTAGCCTTGTTTCAGAAGATGATGTGAGTGTGACATATATTTTAAGTTTCAGGCTATTCTGTCTGATACTGATATCCTGGTTGTTTGATATTTTGCTTAGAAAGTGGATGCAAGAAAATCACTCCATGGCATCAAAGCCCTCTCCCACAGTTGGCTTCATTCTAAACATATGCAGTTCTTTGAGAGGATTTCTGTCTCAAAATAAGTGCTTCCGGGTAGTGGCTGCTGACAGCCGGAGTTGACACTCTTCATTTTGGAATCTTTCATGAAGATTGGCAGAATAGCTGGCATAGAATGGGGCCCTGGAATAAATAATGGAACAGATGACGTAGTTTGAGCAGGAATCTTACTTATGTTATTCCCGCACCCTGCAATGTGTCCCTGAAACACCTTTCCCTGTGTTTCTATATCTTCCTCTTCATAGTTAATTCCTACTTCTTCCTCCACATCTTACCCTCTTGTATATGTCATAATGCTTATTGCCTTTGCTCCTAGCCTGAATATTTTTGTCATGTGGGCAATTGCATTGTACAAATATTGTTGTCATTGCATACATCATTAGTTTTTTAGTTTCTTTAAAATCTCTATATTTTAGGCCATTCCTGTTTTAATCTCTGACTTTCCACCTTCAGTAGAATACTTATGGCAGACACAGAATAGCTTTTATCAAACCCATTTCTTCTTTTTCTTCTTTATAGGCATGAGCCAGGCTGCATCCTTAGTCTTATTGTTGCTAAACATGATCATTGGGTGGATCAACATTGCTGGGATACAGGTGGGCATATTGCTGCCCCTTCCAACCTTACACTTTGAAACATCCCAGGTGGGATTTTTCTTGCTTTTTTCAATTACCACTGGCTCTTGAGAAATAGGCTCAGGGTGTTGCAGGCCACATATTGAAGGTAGTAGACAAATAAGATGGAAAGAACCTTGGTCCTTGAATCATGTCTTAAGAAAAACCCATTATGAATGAAGTTCTCTCTTGGAATATAAGCTTCTTGTTGTGGATTACATTTGAAGGATAAGTGTTAATTATACTTGAGTTTTTATGTGTTTTTGAGTTTGTTGCAATGACTAGTACTTTCTCAGCTCATACGCTATTATCTGTGAATAGAATTATTAGATGTAGGCAGGAGAACATGCATCAAGGATGTGTATTGTATCATTAGAATGTCCTATATCAAGAAACTAACAATAATAAATGTTGGAGGGAATGTGGCCAAAAGGGAACCCTACTTCATTGTTGGTGGGAATGTAAACTAGTTCAGCCACTCTGGCAAGCAGTATGGAGATTCCTCAGAAGGCTAAACATAGAACTCCCCTATAACCCAGCAGCCCCACTTTTGGGTATCTATCCAAAAGACCACACACATAATCACACTAAAGCCACCAGCACAACAATGTTCATCGCAGCACAATTTGTCATAGCTAAAATATGGAACCAACCCAGATGCCCCTCAGTAGACGAATAGATCAGAAAAATGTGGTACATAAACACAATGAAATTTTATGCTTCTATCAGAAAGAATGACATTGCCCCATTTGTAAGGAAATGGAAGGACTTGGAAAAAATTATGTTAAGTGAAGTGAGCCAGACCCAAAGAAACATGGAGTCTATGGTCTCCCTCATTGGGAATAATTAGTACAGGTTTAGGCTAGTCACAGCAGAGGATCACAAGAGCCCAATAGCTATGCTCCTATGAATGCATAAGAGAATGCTAAGTGAAATGAACTCCATGTTATGAAAACGAGTGATATATCACTGTTGTAATTACTTTCAACATGCCATGTGAAATCATACCTTCTATTGTTGATGATCCTCTTGTATCCCCTTCCTGTGGTTGTACCCGCACTATCACTGTATCTTATCTGAGTACACTGGAAATTGTATATACTGGTATTAGAACTAGGAAAGTGAAAGGGAATACCAAAATCGAGAGACACAGGATAAAAAGACAAACGACTACAAAAGCAATACTTGCAAAACTGTTTTGTGTAACCCAACTGAACAACTCATGGGGGGAGAGGGAAAGGAGGAGGGGGTGGGGGGAATGAGGGAGGAGGTAACAAACAGTACAAGAAATGTATCCAATGCCTAACGTATGAAACTATAACCTCTGTGTACATCACTTTGGCAATAAATAGGAAAAAAAACTGTTTTGAAACCTTCCATATTAGGATAATATTCAAAGTATGAAAGGAGTAATAATTGCATGAGTAACAATGAAGAATATCTCAGCTATCTATCATTCTCTTCCGTCCTTGTAACAGACATTTTATATCAATGTTAGCAGTAGTTTACCTCTCCCTTTTTACTTACAAAAATCTTCCTTCACTAAGGCATCTAACTTTGCATTTGGCACATCAACATGGTCCTCCATTTCTTCCTGTGTCATTGATCATTATCTATAATGACCTTTTGAAATAATCTTGTATCAAGGAACCAATTACTAATTTTTTTTTTTTTGCCAGTTCTGGGCCTTGAACTCAGGGCCTGAACACTGTCCCTGTCTTCTCTTTGCTGAACGCTAGCACTCTGCCATTTGAGCCACAGTGCCACTTCTGGCCATTTTCTATATATGTGGTGTTGAGGAATGGAACCCAGGGCTTCATGTATAGGAGGCAAGCACTCTTACCACTAAGCCACATTCCCAGCCCCCCAATTACTATTTTGTCTTTTATTGTCATAGAAAGATAGTGGATTTTTAGGGAGAATGAAAAACTTGTTTTTTAATTGCTAAAATTCTAATAGTAAATTAAAATGAAAAAAAAACAACAACCTCTAAAACAGTGAATGAGTACATTGTATTCATCCTTTACGATATGCATTCTCTATTCAGAAGGACAGACAAGAGTGATCAAGAGAGTCTGAGCTATTGATAAAATGTAGAACTGCTTTACTCTCCTGAATGTAAACCTGTGAACTTTTACTGAGTAAAATAGTTCTTAACAGAGATAGATGCCAATAGGCTCCATGACAATGTAATACCTCCAGAATAGTGGATGCTAGGAGAAAAGAGAGTGGAACTATGGATGTTACAGGGCCAGGAAGACTCTAGATATACTAAGTAGGGGTTATGTCTGATATAGCTTTACGTAGTAAGATAATCTGGTAACTGAAGATAATACACACAGCTACCATGCTTCTCAGAGGTAGGGGATGGTGGAACTTGGCAATTATTGCTCCGACTTGAGTGACCATAGTAAAGTAATAGCCTATCCTGTATATCCTCTTCCAAGATCTTAGGACTTATGGCTCATCCCATACAATATATTAGAACATAAAGAAATCCTCTCATCATGAAGGAAGAGATCTGAATGAAGCATGTTACTCCCCCAACCAAAGTTTAGTTAAGTCTTAGATGGGTGTAGCACTTTTCCTATCTCTGTGAGTCCTGGGCTACTGCCTCCCTCTCAACAACTGTAACATGTGCCTGACTGACCAAGAATTTTAGTTCCTAGTATATTTAGGTTAGAGTCTAGACTTGCATTCCAGTATAGATCATTGGGATCCAATACTACCATTTTCTGCTAGCCTCATTTCTCTAAGGAGTTAGCTTCACACGGACTTTCTTGATCCATAGATGAGACACCTGTAGGCAGGTATCCATTGAATGACTTTCCTAAAAGTCATTTAATCAGTGTTCCAGCCTTTAGATTCTTTTGCTGTTAATGTTCATTTATGAAGTGGCCCTGCTTCTTTCAATCCTGGGCATGTCTCATTCATTTCTACCCAAGCACCAGTGTTCAACATAGATCTGGATGTATGGAAGGTTCTCAGTAAATCTGTGTTGACTATGTGAGTTCACTTGGTGATTTCTTACACTGGGGGCCAAATAATTGCTTTGTGGAGAAAAGATAAGCTCTTACTGCTCTGATTAATTTCTTGGCTTTGCATTCTATCTATTCTGCACATGATTAATACCACCCCAGAATGGGCATGCATACCTTCCCAATTGAGGGCTGGAGAGGAATGAAAATATTAAAAAAAACCCACAGATGTCAAGTTTGCTACTATTATCAACCATTTTTGATAACAGATGTTTCTCCTTACAGAGAAATTGTGTTAGGCAAACTCTGTATCAGTTAATGAGAACTACTGAAGGAGGCAAATATAAGATTTTTATGTGTATTCATCAAAAGTGAGCAATTAATCCTAAGAACATTTCAATAATAATCATTCATACCATGCTGAGTATAAGTTATTTCCATCACTACCTACTTCACTTGCACCATTGTTCTGAAGGTATCTAACTACTGAGATTGAGTTTAATTATTGTAATATGACCACATTTCATCCCTACTATAAAGTTAGGGAGGAGGATGATAAATAGGACAGAGAGAAAGTATGAAGGGAGCATTGTCTCCTATGTAATGTATAGGCCAAATGGAAGTCCTATGCAGAAAGGTTAAGGAGGGCATAGCAGAGACTGGACTGTGAGCTTACCTCGGCAGTTCCTGAGCTCACTAAAAGATCACATCTACCAGGGGTCTTTTTATATTGCATCCTAACATTGGTTTCTAGCCAATGAAATAAGGACAGAAGTAATGTGAATTACTAGCAAGGCTGGCGTTTGAAAATCTCCCCCACAGTCTTCTAGCTTTTGCTTGTCCTTTTGTGGTGACCTTGGAGGCTCCTCTCTCCCATGTGGTGAGACTGAACTGAACCATGAATAAATGTCATCGTTTTTGTTATATCCATCAACAGAGATTGGAGGACTTCTATCTTAACTGTACATACCTTAACAAACACTTTAAGAAACGTTCTTGGATTGTAATTGGAATAACTTCTGTTTAATTAAAAATGATTTGGTATTGATCAGGTGTTTTGCTGGATGCAAAGAATCACTCCACTTTTCCTTGGCTGTGATCTTTTGCTTCAGGTTGCTGATGGTCCTCTAGGAAGGATGCCTGGCAAAAATTGTATCTCATTCTTACCAGAACCAGAGGGGATGTGCTCATCTTGAGCACCGTGGCACCTTTGTGTCAGGGCACAAGTTGTCACTGTATGCCATCTGTTTCCAGTCCTCAGGTCAACGTAATATCTCTTGTTCTGTGGCCTCACTGTTGTTGGAAAGACAGGAAGTGCCATGGAGCCCTGGCATTTAATATTTTTGCCTACAAGATCATTGTAGGCTTTTATTTCAAAAGTATACAAAATACAAATAGAAAAATATTACTAAAATAATGAAAATGCTTAATAAATTCTTCTTATGAGACATTGGAATATATATTTTATTTAATCTCTATGAACATCAACCTACCTAAATAATAACCTTTTGTCAGAATCTGTAGTTTGTATCTCCTTGTTTACATTGTGATATTCAAACTTTTACTTGAAGAAAGATTTAATTTTTCATTATTTCTCTCACAGAGGAGGTGGTGTACAGAAGGCTTACCTAAGTAAGGAAATGAGTACATTTCTTGTCAAACAGTATTATCCCTTCCCTCATTTTCTCCTGCTATCCCTTGCCCCGACTCTCTTCCCTCTCCAATTTGTAAAATTCATTCTAACCTAGTGTCTGGTAAGTATCACTGTTGCACTGATTCACCCTTCCTCCTCTGTCTCACCATTTCTATGATTCCTCTTCCCCTCCTCAACTCAAATAAACTTTTTTTTGGTGCCAGTCCTGGGCCTTGGGACTCAGGGCCTGAGCACTATCCCTGGCTTTGTTTTTGCTCAAGGCTAGCACTCTGCCAACTTGAGCCACAGCACCACTTTTGCCATTTTCTGTATATGTGGTACTGAGGAATCGAACCTAGGGCTTCATGTATGCTGGGCCATATTCTACCACTAGGCCATAATCCTAGTCCCCCAAATCAGAGAAACTTTATACAGTACAAAGGGTATTGAAATCAAAAGCAAGGACAAAAGGAGGTAAACAAAAGGAAATAACTGCATGCAGTACACTAAGGAGGGAAAAAAACTCTTGTTTCCATATCTTGTGGTTCATTTTGATTAACATAATTTTATAAGGTCATATCCTGACATTTAATTTGATGTGTAAGCTTACTACATACCCTGGGACATCATGAGCACACTACATGGTAAATCACCACATGTACACTTCATGGCTTCAGACTGCACACATACATGCAAAGATTACCACAGGGCCATCCAATACAGGGTGGCTCACATACCAAGTACTTCCAGAGATCTAACAGATATCCAGGGGTCTGGGCTTCAGGTATCCAGGGATCTGGATTCTATGATATTACTAAAGGATTGCATAATATAATGTTCTACAGGATGGACTTTATCAATTGAGCTATTGTCCCTTTCCCTCCACCTGCAACTTGGACATTGAAGCAGTAGTTTTGTAGGAATCTCAGATGTCTAAGTGACTAAGTAAGCTGTGATAACTTAGTAATGTCTTCCTCCTATTTACTTCCTTTCTTTCCTGTTCTCATTCTTTTCACCTGTTTTTTCTTTCTTGAGACTGGGATCCCTAATTCAGCATGAAAGCTTGCCTTTCTTTCACAATGTTAACACATTGTATCTCATATTAGAGTAAGGATATGGTAGCTTGCTTAAATTGGCGTATTTTTAGCTTCATATCTAGCTGTATTAGCTTTCCACCTATATTGAAGTGCCTGATATACCTGCTTAAGAAATAAAAAAAAAGAGAGATTATTTTGCTTACAGATTTCCAAGTTCAAATCCAAGACTGGGAAATACTATTGGATTGATCCTAGAATGAAAGCCACATATCACAGTGGGAACTTGTGTTGAAATAAGCCCTCCAGTCAGAAAGAAGAAAGAGAGAGAGGGGAGGAGGGAGTGGGTGAGGGAAAGGAAAGGAAAAGGAAAGAGAGATGGGTCTATGTGATTATGTGTGATCTGAAAACGGTTAGCTGGCTTGGGCATCTACCCAAATGATTAAAAACAAAGAACACACTAAAACCACCAGCACAACAATATTCATTGCAGCACAATTTGTCATTGTTAAAATATGGAACCAACCCAGATGCCCCTCAGTAGACAAATGGATCAGGAAAATGTGGTACATATACACAATGGAATTTTATGCCTCTATCAGAAAGAATAACATTGCCTCATTTGTAAGGAAATGGAAGGACTTGGAAAAAATTATACTAAGTGAAGTGAGCCAGACCCAAAGAAGCATGGACTCTATGGTTTCCCTCATAGGGAATAATTAGTACAGGTTTAGGCTAGTCAGAGCAAAAGATCACAAGACCACAATAGCTGTGCCCTTGTGAACAAATAAGATGATGCTAAGTGAAATGAACTCCATGTTATGAAAATGAGTGTTATATCACTGTTGTAATTATTTTCAACATGCCATGTGAAACCATAGCTTCTATTGTTGATGATCCTCTTGTATCCCCTTCCTGTGGTTGTGACCGCACTATCACTGTATCTCATTTGAGTACCCAGGGAAGGGAAAGGGAATATCAAAATCGCGAGACACAGGATAAAAAGACAAACAACTCCAAAAGCAATACTTACAAAACCATTTGGTGTAAACCAACTGAACAACTCATGGGGGGAGAGGGAAAGGGGGAGCAGGAAGTGGGGAAATGTGGGAAGAGGAAAAAAATTTTACAACAAATGTACCCACTGCCTTACATATGAAACTGTAACCCCTCTGTATATCACTTTGACAATAAATAAGTATTATTCAGGAAAAAACAAACAAACAAAATAACCCCCAAGGAATAAAAAAAGAAAAGAAAAGAAAATGGTGAGTTGGTAGCACTATGCTTTTGAACCCTGGGTGGTCACAGGAACACTGAATTTCTTTCACTGTGTGTGTGTGTGTGTGTGTGTCCCCTTTGTTTGTGATTCCACAGTATTTACTTTGTCAAGTGAAGCTTTTCTTGACTGTAGAAGCCTTTAAGACAGTTTGCAATTAAATGTAGAGGCTCAGGAAAGTAGCCAGTGCCCAAAGTGTCACTTTTTTAATTGCCTTGGGGAACAGGTGGTATGTGGGGTGGCTGCACAAAGTGGACTTGAAATTTCTCTGGGAAAGAAAAGTACCAAAAATACCACTTCCATCTGGCAACTCCTTTTAAAGTATGGGTAAAGGTTTTATGTAGAGAGGGAGGTCAAATCTATTTGTAACAACAGTAAATAAAAACAAAAATCAGTTTCTGATCTGTAGAGCTTAAATGGCTGAATTAGATAAATGACAGGAGTCTAGGCAGAGGGATTTATTATTATTAATCTTTAAGTAGTTATACACCAGAGTTGCCATTTAACACAGCAGTTTATGAGTACAATATATCTTGATCAATGTCACCTCTTTCAATATTCTCACCAATCCTTCTCCTACCCACACCTTCTCTTATATTTCTTAGTTTTGTGGTCTATATAATGAAGTTTTGCCTGCATCCTCCCTCTTCCCCCCACTTCATTTGTCTATCCCTCTCTCCTTGTCATGTCTTCTTACCCTTTTCTTCGTGCTTATCTTGTTGGAGTTTGACTTAGTCTTTCTAAAAAATACTATTTGAGCACTCTATAGCATCTATTATAATTCAGTTAATTCATAGGAACTGCTTGCATACAACCCAGTGTGTTTATTTATAGATTTATGAAACAGTAATCCCTCTATACTTCATTCTGACAATAAGGAAAAAACCGGATATCTATATGCAGGAAACTAGCTCCTCATATATCACCTTGCACTAGCATCAATTCAAAATGGGTCAGGACCTCAATGTATGACTGGAAACCATAAAACTATTACAGGAAGGGGTAGGCACATTCTGTCTATCACTAATTAGAGGAATCAGGAATCCTTTGTTTCTCTCTGTCTGGCTTACTTCACTTAATATAATTGTGAGTGGTACAATGTCATTCTTTTTAATGGAAGAGTAATATTCCACTGTGTATATATATATCACATTTTTCTGATTCATTTGTGTATTGAGGGACATCTGGGATGATTCCATATCTTGGCTATACTGAATAGTGCTGCAATAGTGCTGATGGTTTTTACTGTGACATTGTTGTGTTCCATTGGATAAATGTTCAGGAGTGGGATTGCTGGAATATAGGGTAGTTCAATGTTTAGGTTTTTGAAAAACCTCCACACTTCTTTCCAGAGTGGTTGAACAAATTTACATTCCCACCAATGGTATAGTAGAGTTCCCTTTGGCTACATCCTAACCAGTATTATTGTTTGTATTGATGATGGCCATTTTAACAGTGGTCAGGTAAAATCTCAGAGTTGTTTTGATTTGCATTTCCTTTATGCCAGAGATGTTGAGGATTTCTTCATGTGTTTATTGGCACATGTGTCTATTCTCTTCTGAGAAGTCTCTCTTTAAATCGTTACCAATTTATTAATTAGATTTTTGTTTCCTTGAAGATTTAATTTTTTGAGCTGTATGGTTACTTGGACCTTGGTGAAAATCCTCTCCTATTCTGCAGACTTTCTTTTTAGCTTGTTCTCTATGTCGTTTGCCATACAGAAACATTTGAGTTGGATGCAATCACACTTATCAAGTCTTTCTTTAATTTGTTGTGTTTCTGAATCTTTATTTAGAAAGTTTTGACCTGTGCTTGGGCACACTAGAATTTCTCCCACCCCTTCCACTAGCATCAATTCAAAATGTTTTATGGTTTCCAGTCATACATTGAGGTCTTGATACATTTTGAATTGATGCTAGTGCAAGGTGATATATGAGGAGCTAATTTCCTGCATATAGATATCCGGTTTTTACTTATTGTCAGAATAAAGTACAGAGGGATTACTGTTTTATATGTAAGGCAGTGGAGTACATTTCTTTATCTATCTATCTATATATATAATTATCAAACTGAATTACAGAGAGGTTACAGTTTCATACATTAGGCATTGGCTACATTTCTTGTACTGTTTGTTACCTCCTCCCTCATTTCCCCCTCCTCCCCAATGAGTTGTTCAGTTGTTCAGTACATTTTCACCAAACAGTTTGTAAGTATTTGGAGTTGTTTGTCTTTTGGTATTCCCTTCGAATTTGCTAGTTCTAATACCAGTATACCCGGTTTCCAATATACTCAGATAAGATACAGAGATAGTGTAGGTAAAACCACAGGAAGGTGATACAGGAATATCATCAATAATAGAGGCTACAGTTACATATAGCACCTTGAAAGTAGTTACAACTATGATATAACAATCGTTTCCATAACATGGAGTTCATTTCACTTAGCATTATCTTATGTGTTCATAAGGGTATAGCTATTGGGCTCCTGTGATCCTCTGCTATGACTTGCCTAAACTTGTGCCAATTATTCCCTATAAGGGAGACCATAGACTCCATGTTTCTTTGGGTCTGGCTCACTTCACTTAGTATAACTTTTTCCAAGTCCTTCCATTTCCTTACAAATGGGGTAATGTCATTCTTTCTGATAGAGGCATAAAATTCCATTGTGTTTATGTACCACATTTTCCTGATCCATTCGTCTACTGAGGGGCATCTGGGTTGGTTCCATATTTTAGCTATGACAAATTGTGCTGCGATGAACATTGTGCTGGTGGCTTTAGTGATTATGTTTGTGGTCTTTTGGATAGATACCCAAAAGTGGGGCTGCTGGGTTATAGGGGAGTTCTATGTTTAGCCTTCTGAGGAATCTCCATACTGCTTGCCAGAGTGGTTGAACCAGTTTACATTCCCACCAACAATGAAGTAGGGTTCCCTTTTGGCCACATCCCCTCCAACAGTTGTTATTGTTAGTTTTCTTGATATAGGACATTCTTACTGGGGTGAGATGGAGTCTCAATGTTGTTTTGATTTGCATTTCTTTTATGGCCAGTGATGTAGAGCACTTTTTTATATGTCTCTTGGCCATTCTCATTTCCTCATCAGAGAAGTCTCTTTTTAAGTTTTAGCCCACTTGTTGAGGGGGCTGTTGGTTCTTTGAGGCTTTGTTTTGGAGCACTTTAATTTTTTTAGTTCTGCATATATTATAGATATGAGGCCTTTGTCTGTTGTATGGCCGGTAAAGATCTTCTCCCAGTCTGTGGGCTTTCTGTTTATCTTGCGAACTATGTCCTTTGCCTTGCAAAAGCTCTATAGTTTGATGTAGTCCCACTTGTCCAAGCTTTCTTTCATTTGTGCTTTCTGGATCTTTGTTCAGGAAGTTCCGTCCTGTGCCAAGCAGTCCAAGTGTTTCTCCTACTCCTTCCTTTAGTGTTTTCAGGGTGTCTGTTTTGATTTCGAGATCTTTGATCCATTTGGAATTGATTTTGGTGCAGGGTGATATATAAGGACTAGTTTTAGTTTGTTGCATGTGTTGAACCAGTTTTGCCAGCACCATTTGTTAAAGAGGCTATCTTTCTTCCAGACTATTGTTTTAGCTCCTTTATCAAAGATTAAGTAGGCGTAGTTCTATGGGTTCATTTCTGGATCTTCAATTCTGTTCCATTGGTCTTCAGGCCTGTTCTGGTGCAATACCAAGCTGTTTTTATTACTACAGCTTTATAATGCAGCTTGAAGTTGGGTATTGTAATTCCTCCAGCACTGTTCTTTCTGCTTGGGATAGTTTTTGCTATTCTTGGTCTTTTATTGTTCCATATGAATTTCAGGATTGCTTCCTTTATTTCATTAAAAAATGGCTTTGGGATATTAATGGGTATTGCATTGAATTTGTGGATCACCTTTGGCAATATTGCCATTTTGATTATATTAATCCTCCCAATCCAGGAGCATGGGAGGTTTTTCCATTTCCTTAGTTCTGCCTTAATTTCATTTTTCTTGTTTTTAAAGTTTTCATCAAAGAGATCTTTCACTTCTTTAGTTAAGGTTATTCCTAGGTATTTTATGTTTTTGGGGACTATTGCAAAAGGAGTTGCTTTCCTGATTTCAGCCTCGGTCTTCAGGTCATTAGCATAGAGAAAGGCCATTGATTTTTGAGGGTTTATTTTATATCCTGCAACTTTGCCAAAGTTTTGGATCAGCTCTAGTTGCTTGGGAATAGAGTCCAGGGGGTTCTTTCGGTATAGGATTATGTCATCTGCAAAGAGAGAAAGTTTAACTTCATCTTTTCCTATTTGGATCCCCTTTATATTTTCTTCTTGCCTAATTTCTCTGGCTAGAAATTCTAGTATTGTGTTGAAGAGAAGGGGAGAGAGTGGACATCCCTGTCTTGTTCCTGATTTTAAAGGGAATGGCTTTAGTTTTTCACCATTTAGAGTTATGCTTGCTGTTGGTTTGTCATAAACTGCCTTGATTATATTCAGGAATGTTCCCTGCAATCCCAGTTTTTCCAGGGCTTTTAGCATAAATGGGTGCTGGATTTTATCAAACACTTCTCCACTTCGAGTGATATAACCATGTGGTTCTTTACCTTGTTCCGGTTGATGTGGTGGATTACATTAATTGACTTGTGTATATTGAACCAACTTTGCATCCCTGGGATGAATCCACTTTCATCGTGATGTATGATTTTTTTGATGACCTGTTGAAGTCAATTGGCCAGAATTTTGTTTAGAATTTTTGAGTATATTCGTCAGGGAAATCGGTCTGTAGTCCTCTTTCCATGGTGAGTCCCTGCCTGGTTTTGGGATGAGGGTTATAGTGGCTTCATAGAATGTGTCTGGTAGTGAACGTTCTCTTTCAATTTCATTGAAGAGTTTGAGAAATATTGGTGTGAGTTCTGTTTTGAAGGCCTTGTAGAATTCTACTGTGAATCTGTCTGGACCTGGGCTTTTCTTGGATGGGAGATCACTTATTGCCTTTTCTATTTCAATACTGGATATGAGTCTGTTTAGAAGGTTTAAGTCTTCATGGTTGAGTTTAGGGATATGAATTTTTTCTAGGAAATCATCTATTTCTTCCAAGTTCTCGAATTTGTTGGCATAAAGATTTGCAAAATAGTCCCTTATTCTGGTCTGAATTTTGGTTGTTTCTGTGGTGATGTTCTGTGGTGATGTTACCTGTTTCATCTCTTATCTTATTTAGTTTAGTGTGCTGCTTTCGTTTTTTGGTCAGGTTTGCTAGGGGTCTGTCTCTCTTGTTGATTTTTTCAAAGAACCAACTCTTTGTTTTGTTGATTATTCCATTGTGGTCTGAGAGAATGCAGGGAATGGTTTTGATACTTCTGAATTTGTACAGATTTTCTTTCTGCCTTAAGATGTGATGTATTTTGGAGAATGGTCCATGTGCTGCTGAGAAGAATGTGTATTCTGTTGTTGTAGGGTGGAATATCCAGTAGATGTGGATTAGTCTAGTTGGTCTATGCAATTGTTTAGTTCTGTGGTTTCTTTGTTCAGTTTTTGGCGAGTTGATCTGTCCAGAGGTGATGGAGTGTTAAAGTCCCCAACTATCAATGTGTTTGGGTCTATGAGTGTTTTTAGAGAACGTAGTGTTTGTTTCATGAAGTTGGGTGCTCCTGTATTTGGTGTGTAGATATTTACAATGGTTATATCTTCCTGTAGGAGAGATCCCTTTACTAGTATGTAGTAACCTTCTTTGTCTCTTCTTACCTTTTTTAATTTGAAGTTGATTTTGTCTGATACTAGGAATGCAACTCTGGCCTACTTATGATAGATTTGATTCCAGCCTTTCACTTTTAGAAGATGTTTACTTTTGCTGAATAGATGAGTCTCTTGGAGGCAGCAGAAATATGGATCTTGATTTTTGATCCAACTTACGATTCTATGTCGTTTGGCAAATTAAGTCCATTAATGTTGAGAGTTCGGAATGAGAGCTGATCATTTGTTCCTTTCATTATCCCTATCTTGTTAAAGGCTGTGTCTTCCCATTTGTTGATCTGTTATTCTGGTTTACTATTTAGGGTTCATTTTTCTGTCTGCATTGGGATCTTGATTATTTTCTCTGTATAGTACATCTTTGAGTATTTTTTGTAAAGCTGGTTTGGTGGAGATATATTGCTTCAGTTTTTCCTTACTGTGGAAGACTTTTATTTGACTTTTGACTAGGAATAAGTGTTTAGCTGGGTACACTATCCTTGGTTGGTAGCTATTTTTATTTAGAGTTTGGCATAGCTCATTCCAGGCTCTCCTTACTTTCATGGTCTCTGCTGAGAAGTCTGGGGTAATTCTGATTGCTTTTCCTTTATATGTGATTGTTTTCTTCTCCCTAACAGCTTTAAGGATTCTTTCCTTGGACTCTACTGATCCTGTTTTGATCCCAATGTGTCAGTGGGATGTCCTATTCTGGTTTGGTCGGTTTGGGGATCTAAATGCTTCTTGTATCTGTTTAGGCCTTTCCTTCTGGATATTTGGGAAGTTCTCGGCTAATATTCTGTTAAGTAGGTTGCCTATTCCATTAACTTCCTTCTCCAGATTTTCCTCAGTACCTATCCTTAAATTGGGCTTTCTGATTGTATCTTGAATCTCCTGGAACGATCTGTTTTGTAGATTGGATTGGTTTTGCATTAATTTTTGATCTTTCTCCATAGATTCTAGGGAATCTTCAGCTCCTGAGATTCGATCCTCTGCTTCACTTAGTCAGGACTATAGGCAAGCTACTTGATTTTGAATCTCTTTTCATTCTGACTGGTCTTTCCTGATGATTTCCATGTCATCTCTTAGTTCCTGTATGTACTTCTTTACTTCATTAACTTCATTACTTTGGTTTTGAGTGTTGTCTCTCAAAACTTTTAGCTGGGTAGCTATCTTTTCATTTGACTCTTGAAGTTCACTTATCTTTCTATTTGGAGGCCATGAAATTCTCCATTAATTTTTGCTTGGCCTCTTCATGCTCTAGAATAATTGACTGAAGAGATTCAAACTTTTCATTTATCATGTTTATCAGTAGACTTTGTAGAACATTTTGGGGGTTCTCTTCTATGTCTTTGTTTGACTCCTCTGCTCCCTGCTTGTTTTGAGTGGGAGATAAGACTTCATTGTTAGCCATCTTTCTTGTGTTTCTTCTGCCCATTTGGATTGGGAATGCCAATCTACAAGCACTTTTGAGCACCGATTAAGATCCAAAGCAGACCTTTCCAAGCACTGTTGAGTAAATCTTAGAAGATCACAATTATATACAGATACCTTTTATACCTGTGTATAAAATTAGATTTGGTGTTCCTAAAGAATTCAATTTCAATATAACAACCAATCCTGAGTCGTGTATTCAGTAGTTACTTATTTACTGTTACAACCCTATGAGCATTTCTTGTTCTTATATTAAGTTCCTTTTGCACTGGCTTACTCTATGAACCCCTTTGTTTTACTCAGATTAAGCAGGGATACCCTCTATCCAATAACTCAGGGTTGCTTGCCTGGGGGAGGTTCCTCCCTCCTGGGTGGGGCAGCCTTCTGGGCAGAGCTGGGTATGGAATTCAGCTCTGTTTCAGGCTGGAATTGGGCTTCTAAATGGGACCGTTTATCTGTCTTGGGAACTGTTCTTTCATGTGGCTGTTCCGTGCTGCCGATAGCTGCTTGCTGCTCTTGCTTTTAATTTGGGAATTCTGGCGGGAAGGGCGGGCACCTCTAGCCGAGCCAAGGCTCAAGACAAGCCCCCTGCTTGGGCAAGGGTCATTCTCCTGGGTGGAGCTAGCTCTCACTGATTGGTCCCTCTTGCCCTTCTCAAAGATGGCCGTTTTGTCCTCGCTTTCCCCAGGCGGGCTTTAGCTCCAGTCTGGTCTGACCCTTTGCCAGTGTCAAAGATGGTGCTTTGCTCTGGTGGTTGGGGAAGGAGCTGCTCTGTGGGCGTGAGTGAGAATGTCTTTCGTGGAAGTACTCATGCTGTCTCTGAGATTTCGGCCCATTCGTGCTCAGCCTGCCATCCGTGTCTGTAAGCTGCTGTCTGGACAATTTCTCCCTGGTCTCCTTTGAGCTGCGTGGGGTGTGCAGCACTGTGCTGGTGCCAGCACTGGTGTGGTGGCGGGATGCCACCCGGAACTCAAATCTGTGTTTTCAGACCAGCAAAGTCGATTTTTCCTTCCTGGCCGAAATCCCTGTATTGTTATAACTTATTTGGGCTGTCTATCTAGGGGTAAAAGTTTCTCTGGGGTGGGAAAACTGCGATATTAGAGGGAGATCAGCTAGGGCTCTGCTGCTCCTCCCCTGTCATCCCGGAACTCCCATTTCTTATCCAATTTGTTACCTCTTCCCTCATTTTCCCCCTTCTTCCCACTTCCTCATTTCTCTCTCCCCCCGCCATGAGTTGTATAGTTGGTTTACAAAATATAGTTTAAAGTATTGCTGTTGCATTAGTTTGTCTTTTGTTGTAGTTGTTTTCAACATGCCATGTGAAACTGTACCCTTTTTGTTGTATTCCCTTCCTGTGGTTTTACCCCTGATATCACTGTAACTGATTTTAGTACCCTAGATATTGTATATACGTGTATTGGAACTAGGGAAAGAAAAAGGACTACCAAAATTGAGAGACAATAGATATCCAGTTTTGCCAGCACTGTTTCCTGAAGAGACTATCTTTCTTTCAGGCTGGTTTTTTTTTTATCTCTGTTCACATACTATATCTGTATAGGACTGTGGGTTTGTGTCTGGGTATTCTGCTCTGTTCCATTGTTCTTGAGGTCTATTTTTCTGCCAGTACCAAGCTGTTTTCATTATTATGGCTTTGTATTAGGGTTTGAAGTTTGATATTGTTATTCTTCCAACACTGCTCTGCCTTCTAAGGATTGCTTTTGCAATCTAAGACAAGGATGTCCGCTCTCCCTGCTCCTCTTCAATATATTACTGGGATTCCTAGAAAGAGCAACAAGGCAAGAGAAACACACAAAGGGGATCCCAACAAGGAGGAAAGAAATAAAACTATACCTTTTTGCAAATGACATGATCCTGTACTTAAAAGACCATATAGACTCCTGCCCCAAGCTACTAGAACTGATCCAAAACTTCAGCATAGTATCAGGGTATAAAATCAACCCTCAAATTCAGTAGCTTCTCTGTATGCCAACAATAAGAAGATCAAGACTGAAATAAGGAAAGCAACCCCATTGGTAATAGCCAAAAAAAAAAAAAAAAAAAAAAAAAAAAAAGAAAAAAAGAAAAGAAAAAGAAAGAGAAAAGAAAAGAACAAACAAAACCAAAACTAGGAATTAACTAAAGATGTTAAGGACCTCTCTGGTGAAAACTTTAAAAACCTGGAAAAAGAACTTGAAGAACTTTTAAGGAAACAGGAAGACCTTGTATGTTCCTGAATTGGAAGAATTAACCATGATAACAGCAATACTCCCCAGGCAATTTACATTAAATACAATAGCCATCAACATTGCAAAAATATTCTTCAAGAAGTCAGAGAAAACTAATAATAATGCCTTCATAGTGAGGTAGGAAGTGTGTAGGAAGTGATATAAATACTAATTTACTTTTCTTAGCCTTAAAATAAGTGTGCTTACCTCAGTATACCCAACTCATTTCTAGTGGAACAGCATAGTATGGCTTAAAAATATACATAGTACCATGGTTTGAATATGTCTTATTCCCTCTGAAACTTGTTGAAATTTGATTGCTTTGTGGTGGTGTCAGAAGATGAGTTTCCTAAGATGTAAAGTAAGCATTTGGAGAGATTAATGCCTTATTCTCTAGAAGTGGTTGTAGTACAGGAAACCTAGGCTTTCTAGCTCTCTCTGCCATCAGTTTCTGTTGGCTCTTTCTGTGAGCCAAAGCAACACTCTTTAAGAACATATGAATCACAGAATCTCCAACTTTCTTTATACCTGCAGGACACATATTTTGATATGTAATATTCAAGTCAAGCTGAATATACATGCAAGAACTAGTACTTACTAGTTGGGAAAATTTGAACACACTAGTTTGATTTCATAGACCACAGTTTTATTTTCTGATGAGAACAATAGAAAGAAACAATGGAAAGGATATTATTAATAAATGTTTATTATTATTATTATTACCTATATTTATTTCATACAAACATCATTATATGTTACCTGTTAGATAAGGAGTAGGAGTAAGGAATCTCCCAGGCCACAGAGGGCCTATAGTTATGGAAAGTTTCAGATAAAAAAGAACAGAATGAAAGAGAGTGAGGATACTGGGTAGATGCAATAGTTAGCAAGAGCCATGTCTCAGTTTGGGAAGATTTGGTACTGTGTTCCAGAATAAGCCCTCTATAGATCAATCTGCCTCCATGGTCAGTCCAGGACTCTGCCACCATAACTGTGTCACTGAAAACACTGTTTTTTCAACTCCAGCTTCTTTGTTTCTGGAGAGTCAAAGGTTCAGGAAAGGGAAAAGGAGTGATGGAAGCAGGCCACATGCTTACTCTTTAGCTGCCAGGTAGCTGGCAAAGCAAATACCTTCATTTTCACCTCCAGGACAGCATATGGTGTAAATCAGTTTTCCCATTGTCTAGTATACACAATAGCTGACCTTTCCAGGAATGCTTGGATTTGAAGGAAACAGTAAGTTTCACCACACTGTTTTAATTTCACAGCTATTTTGACTCCTTCTGTTTCCATCTGCTTTCCTTTTAATGAATATATTATTTTGTATCAAGTTCACATGAGATATTGTTGATATAAATAATAAACTGGCAATGACTAGATTAAACTTCATATGGTTAAATGTGTTAGAACTGAAAAAAAATTATAAAGCTGAAAAATGAAAACATCACTTAATGAAATGGTCATTTTTTTGAATAAACAATCCAACAAAGTGTCAAGAGCTAAAACTCAAGATTGCAAAAGCATTATTGAAAAATACTGAGTATATAAAATTACCTTGACAAAATTTATAAGTGAAAATGTGAATAGAAAAAATTAGATCCCCAAGAAAGCTTATAAAGAGAAAAGCTATTCTCAGTCAATTGTACGTGGGAAAAAATCAGTAGATAAAACTTCTATAATAAAGTGTACAAAGAAAACAGTGGCTAAAACACATAGGATGGAAGGAAGACAGCCTCTTCAAGAAATAGTGCTGGTATAATTGGCTATACATGTGCAGAAAACTGAAGTTAGATTCTTATATATCACGCTGCACCAGAATCAATTCCAAATGGATCAAAAACCTCAATGTAAGATCAGATACCCTGGATATATTACAGGAGAGGATAGGGATAGAGCTCCTTGTTATGGGTCGAAACCATAATGGTTGCCAAAAGGAAACTCCCATATGATTGAGGGGAAGAGAGGAGAGAGAGAGAGAGAGAGAGAGAGAGAGAGAGAGAGAGAGAGAGAGAGAGAGAGAGAGAGACTAAATGGCCAGCCTGCACAAGGTGGAGGCATGCAGAGCAAGAGAGCTTATGGTAGGAGGAGATGGGGGAGGGCAGGAGTGGGGTGGGTGTGATCACAGCAGATGCAGAGGTGACCTCAGAGGATGAGGAAATGACCTCAGAGCCTAGGGAATTTCCCACCCACTGCCCAGGCATGCCAGTTCCAGGGTTACAAGTGCTGGGGTGGAGGGTGGGAACATCCAGGATGCATGGGAAGAATGAATGGGAAGAGAACCAAGAGAAGGGGCCATTTCTCCTGGGCAGATCTAACAGAAACTTCCTAAGTAGAGATCCAGAAACACAAAGAAAGACTGGATAAATGGGATTACATCAATTGAAGAGTTTCTGCATATCAAAGGACATAGGTAGCAGTATAAACAGAAAGCCCACACAGAATGGGAGAAGATCTTTGGTAGCTATGCATCAGACAAGGGCCTCATATCTAAAACATACTCAGAGCTCAAAAAATTAAACCCCCTCGAAAAACAAATTCTCAAAGAAACAACAACCTCATCAATAAGTGGGCTAAAGACTTAAAGAGAGCCTTCTCTGAATAAGAAATAAGAATGGACAATAGGCACATGAGAAAAGGTTAAACATCTCTGGTCATAAAAGAAATGCAAATCAGAACAACATTGAGATTCCACCTCACTCCAGTTAGAATGGCCATTATCAAGAAAACTAATAATAAAAAATGCTGGTGAGTATGTGGGCAGAGGGGAATTCTACTACACTATTGGTAGGAATGTAGACTTGTTCAAACACTCTGCAAAGCAGTATGGAGGTTCCTGAAAAGATGAAACAGAGCATTCTGGTGATCCATCAATCCCACGTCTGGGCATTTATCCAAATGACCACAACCCTGCCTGTACTGATGCCACCAGCACAATTATGTTCATTGCAGTACTATTTACCATAGCTAAGATATGGAATCAACCCAGATGCCCCTCAGTGGATGAATGGATGAAGAAAATGTGATATATATATATACATATATATGTATATATATGTATATATATATGAATTCTATGCTAGAAAGAATGACATTGCCCCATTCATAAGGAAATGGAAAGACTTGGAAAAAATTATATTAAGTAAAGTAAGCCAGACCCAAAGAAACAGGCTATATGGTTTTCCTCCTTTGTAGTAACTAGAATATGTCTAGGATATTCTTAGGAGAGGATCACAATGGCTCAAGAGCTATGTGCACATGACCATATAAAATGATATTATTGAAATGAACTTCAAGAAATGGAAACAAGTTTTTTTTAAACTACTATTTGCAGTTATTTCTTTTTTTCTCCCCCTCCCACCTTTGGTATATTCCCTGTCATCACTGTTTTTAATTTCTGTACCATTTGTTTTTCATGCAAGTTTATCTGATTTGGGGAAGGGAAGGGGAAATCACAGAAATGGTGGGACAAATTCAACAGTGATACTCACTAGACACTAAGTTGGAAATGAACTTTACAACTTGGCAGGGGGTGGGGGGTGGGGTCAAAGAGGGGAAAAAGTAGGAGAAAATGAGAAAGGAAATAACACTGTTCAAAAAGAAATTTACTGATTACCTGACTTATGTAACTGTAAGCTCTCTGTACATCACCTTTACAATAAAATTCAAGTTAAAAAAAGAAAATGGTTGCTATTCATGAAAGGAATGTTAGTAAATTTTAAATGAAGAAATAAAAATAGGAGCTCCAGTGGCGCAATTGGTTAGCGTGCGGTATTCATACAGAAATAAAAATAGTACTAAATAGAAAATTGGTCAAAGAAGCAAAATGTTTACCAGACATTTTAATATTAGGAGAAATTCAATTTTGCTAAAAATTCTGGGGCAATATTTGTATCTACAGACACTGAGTTAAGGTTAGTCATGATAGTTGTACTGAAACCATCAATTATCACCCAGAAATTATGCCACTTATATATTGGTAACAAAATTACAAAACTTCATTAAAATTACATTGGAAAAGAAACTTTTCTGGGCCCAATATAATACTAAATGTCCATTTCCTTTTAGATGATGATCAGATTCTTCAATGCAATGGGCTACTGACTGACAGGAGTTCTTTCCCATTGGACAGAAACACAACTCTCATTCTGTCCTATCTGGAAGCATAAAGGAAGGCTCACCTTCATGGCAGTGGATGGTGACTACCCACTATTTGTCTGGATTGAGCTTCTTGGAGAATTTTGAAGAGGGCTCTTATGCTCCCATTCTCTTTTTTCACTGCTCAACCAATTTCTCCTCTGTTGATGGGAACACAAATGGGAGTAATGGATTCTGAGGCTTTCCCAAACAATGCCCTGCATGTACTATAAGACCTACCATTGAGAAGTAGGACACATGCCACTCTCTTCTCTTCAAAAGCCCCACGAATGCTGAAGGCTGAATTCCTTTTCTGCATCAATGTCAGCATCTGAAAGCCTTTACTCGAATCTCTGTGAGTGCTTCATTGTGACATTGGACACAATGAAGGGAACAGATGTGGTGGACCAACCTCCAGGGGTTTGCAATCCCAGGCAGAAGGACAGGCCGTGTGAGCACAGATGAGCACTCAGGCATAACCTGCAAACCAGGACACAGGTACAGCAGAGGGGATTGACACAGCACTGAATGGAACTAAGGCAGCACTCTCCCCTTTGCATAAAGATTCTTCTTTTTGCACAGAGTTCCCTCAGGGCTCCTCTAACAGCCAACCAGCCCTCTTTGTGTATTTCTAATAGAATCTGATCTACAAGAAATGCTTTGAAAATAACTTATACAGGGATATATTTACTACCTGCAAATTGTGAGCCTATGATATTGGAATATATAAATAGGACAATTATTGAACAGGCAAATAAAGAAATGTAAGCTTGTATTTTTACCTTATGAACCATCTGAGGGCTCAAAAAGGAGAAGGAAAAGAAAAACAACAAAAACTTCCACAAAACTCAGTCCATTCTGTGTTCAGTGGTTGGCATGTGATAGTTGGCCAATGAATGTCTATTGAATGAATGGATCAATGAATGAATGAATGAGTAAACAAAATCTCTCCTCCATTTATAGGTTAGACAGATAAAACATACATGCAATTTCTGCTTTATTTTCTGATTTCCTCTTCTCCTTCTTGCATATATCATTTTAATCTTTAAGTAGTGTATGGTATAAAGAGGATTTTGAAATATTTTTCTAGAGTAATTATAAAGTCTTCCATTCCATTATTAAATAATCCTTCCTTTACCTGTTGCCTGTTAGTAAACTACAGACTTTAACCTAAATAATTTTTAGAAACATGTATTTAGTGATGATAGCTCATGATTGTATCCTAACTCCTCAGAGATCAGATGATTGAAGTTCAAAGCCAGCTTGGGCAGGAAAGTCCCTGATATTCTTATCTCCAATTAAACACTAAAAACAGGCCAGAAATGGAGCTGTGGTTCAAGTGGTAGAGCATTAATTTGGGGGGAAAAAAACTCAGGGACCACACCCAGGCCCTGGGTTCAAGCCTCAGACATATACTTACTGAAAAGTCTGTACATATTAGATGGCTGGCTGGCTGGCTGGATAGGACATATGATGTATCTTATTATGCATACAGTGTATTTGGTTGCTACCCTTAGCACCTATTGCAGTTCTAAATTTCAGTAACTCACATTGCGACTATTATATTCAAAGTCAAAGTATTCAAATAATAACAGAAGTTGAAATGACATCATTATACTGGAGTTAAGCCAATATAATAGGTCTCCCTACAACAAGAAGAAACTGAGACACAGGCATATAGTGGAAAAACTACTTAAAGATCAGGAGAAGAAAGTCAAGGAGAGTGGCTTCAGAAGAAAGAAATGATATTTGATGTAATGATGTCAGACTTTCTGTGTCCAGAATCATGAAGAAATAGATTTCTGTTGTTTAAGCCAACCAGCCTTGTGATGATCTCTCAAGCAAACTAATTCTGCATCCATAAAAATAATAATTTCATATTGGAGTCTATCTGTGGGCTGCTTATTACTCTGAACTATTTGACTATAATTTTTGCCAAATTTGTTGTCTTAATTAAAAAAGTGACATGTGTATAAAAGAAAATGTGATGGCAATAAAAAAAACCAATTTAGTAATTTCTAGATGTGGGTTTGAGTTTCCTGTAATTTTTTTCTTTGCTTCTGTTGTTATTCCGCAATTTTCCTATAATAAGCATGACCTACTGTCCAAAATATAGACAGAAGGTGTTTGAAAATTGTATAAAGTTATTGCTATGTTTCTAGGATGGCATATTAAGAGGCAAGCCAGGTTTGCATGTAGAGTTCTTTGACCTCAGATGTTCTGGTATAGATTTGTATTAATGTAACCTTGGATTGTTTCTGAAAATGATTTGTTTGGATAAGCCTCCCCTCCTTTTGTTTTGGTTTTATTGCATAGTCACAATGGGAGGCATTGTTCACAGACAGAGGCAGGCAACATTCAGACTTCTGTTCCTGTCACTGACAGCATTATTTGCAACTGCAATTTTTTTTTAGTCTCTTCTAATTTCCACACTACCACTTATTGTATTTCATTAAAGCTGGCTCAGAAATGCAAGGCATATAATTAGATTGAGAAATATGCTATCGATTTAGTTTTCCATTATGATGTTATCACATGCACAAAAAGAAGTCATTTAGTACAATTGTTATGATTAAAACCACAAAAGAGATCTATTACACAAGGCTTGGTTTTCAGTGCCTGATGCAGTGTAAATTATGAAAGAGAGGTTATTCTGTTTTTATCAGAGCTGCATATGTCATGTTTCCATAAATGCCTATAGGGGAATAATTTCAATTGAATATTTAATAGGTATAAGAGGGTTTTTTTAGGAAGTCATTTTAAATAAAAGTCAATCAATATGTAAACTATTTCTAGCTATGTTCTGTACACAAACTCATGCCCAAGTCTGCTCAAGGCAGCTTTTAACTGGAAGACAGAGTACGGTTTCTTGAGTGAGACAGAAGTGGGGGTAAATCACAGCTCTCTTGCTGCTAGAGGGTGGGTTGCTATAGAATAGGTATCTACTTGCATGGGGCGTAATAGACATTATTTCAATTAGTTCTCTCAGAGCTGTAAAGTGACTGGCTTAACGTCACGTAACTTGCAATTGAAAGGACATTAGTATGTACCCCAACCTTCACACATTTTCTGCCAAAGTGCTCTCTTTGCACGAGTGCTTTTGGACAACCTGAAACAATTGTGCACAAGTCTTAGTTTTTTCACATCTAATAATAAAAAGATGGTTTGATAGTAAAATGAATTAGTACTGTACCAAACTAAGCACTGTGCTAGATATATAGTAAGTGCTTAGTAAGTGTACTTTCGCTTTCCCCATTTTTGAGTAATTACTGCTAAGTCCCTGGAGGAATTTGAGGGTTGCATTGGCTGGAGAGATGATACTGACTTGCCTTATACATGTGAGGAAAAGAAAGTCAAGATTATTGATATTGCAGGATATTGTACTAAATAATATGGTGAATAGCTATAAAAATTTACAGATGTACTTCATAAGTTTGGCTATAGTGTACATAATGGATTTTAAAATACTTTTAAGCACATGGTATAATGCAGATACACATGGAAAGAAATAATGGTCCCAAATGCAAATGTTATACTATTGAATATTTTTCAACTACTTTATGTGGGAAATCATTGAAGAAGTTGAAGCCCAAAGAGGGTAAGGTAATTTGAGCAGTTGCTTGAAGGAGTGAAATTTCCCCACACAGAAATGTAATTGTGTACAGGATCCTACTGGATTAGCCATGATCTTTCTAGTTATTTGAGAAAAACCATCAAAATGGCATGGTAGGAAGGGAGTGGATTTTGTGCCAAGGAGATCTGGACTCAAAACTCAGATCAACACTTGAAGTTGAGCAATACTTGAATAGTCCACTGAAGTATTTGAAGTGCTTTATATACATGCATATAAATAGAATAATGACTCAGTTAAAATTAATTTTAAAAGGGGGGGGTGTCAAGGATTATCCAGATCTCAGCCTCTTGAGTAGCTAGAGTTATAGATGTTAACCGCTGGCACTTCATTGTTTTTGTTGCTGACAGTATAGGATTTGAACTCAGGGGCCTCGAGTTTTCCAGGCAAGTACTTACTGCTGACCTTTACCTCCAGCTCTTTATATACAGGTTACTTTGAGATGAGATTTCTCTATTTTCCTAGCTGGTGCTTGGAATGTAGTCTTCTGTTTTAAGAACTGGGATGATAGGTACATGTTACCGTCCCCACCTCCTCCCATTGGGATGAAATCTCACGTTCTTTCAAATTTTTTGCTCAGGAGGAACCATGATCTTTCTGATCTTGTCTCCTATGTATCTGGGATGAAAGACTTGTGCCACTGCACCAACTTATTATTGGTTGAAAATGTGGTCTTATTATTATTATTTTACCCCTGGCCTTGAATCACAATCTTCCTATTCATAGTCTCCCAAATAGCTAGTATTATAGGTGTATGCCACTGTGCCTAGCACAACTTATTTTGTATTTTTAATTTAATTATCTTGAAGTATATGTTACAAAAGTTTCAATTCAACATGTCAGGTTATGAGTACAATGAATCTTGATCAATGTCACCCCTACTGCTTATTTCATGGTCACAATAAAGTCCAAGAAAAGCATTTGGTGTGGGTAGTAGAATTATTTCCTGAGTAGTTATTTAACAATCAATGCTTCTCCTCCTTCCCCTTTTATTTTCTGCTTTTCGTCTCCTTTTTCCTTCTCTTTTTCTTTTTAGCATGAGGTTTGAACCTAGGACCTAAAATAAGTTCTTCACCCAAGCTACTTACTCAGCCCTTTTGTTTTGCTATTTTTGTTTTTATTCGGCCAGTACTAAGGCATTATATATTGTTTCCAATATATAATGAACAAATTAGATCATTAACATTCTCACCTCTTAATTCTTGAAAACCAATGAATTCTTTCCTTCTAGATCTTTATGAAATATATAAGTCGTGTGCTGGTGGCTCATGCCTGTAATCCTAACTACTCAGACGTCTGAGATTTGAGGATCACATTTCAAAGACAACCAGGGCAATAAAGTCCATGAGAGTCTTATCTCCAATAAACTACCAACAAAACCAGAAGTGGAGCTGCGGCTCAAGTGACAGAGTATTAGCCTTGAGCAAAAGAAGTTCAAGGATAGCATTAAAGCCCTGAGTTCAAGACTCAGGACTGGCAAAAAAGAATTAGTTAGATTTGAATTTATTTTTCCTTTTTCTGTTTTTTGGTGTATGTAATCATGTTTTCTTATTACAAATTAATCCATAGTAGTTTTATTCTTTGTGTAAATGATTATGGTTTGCTATGTATTTGTATTTTTTCACATGCATCTGCTCAGATATTTATTGTGTCTTTGGCTTGTTCTTTGAGGTTTTTCTGCTATTCTTTCCCTAGCTGTTTAAATCAAATACTTAATTTATCTGTTTTTAATATTGTTTATTTAACAATATATTTATGGAAAATTGTTTTCTTTTTAAAACACTTTTTTACTGATGCCAGGTGCCAGTGGCTTACACCTGCAATCCTAGCTACTCAAGAGGCTGAGATATGAGGGGCCATTCAAAGCCAGCCTGGGCAGGAAAGTCCATGAGACTCTCTAATTAACCACCAGAAAACCAGTAGTGGCACTGTGGCTCAAGTAGTAGAGCACTAGCTTTGAGCTGAAGTGCTCAAGGACAGTGCCCAGGCCCAGGCCCAGGATTCAAGTCCCATGATCAACAACAACAACAAAAAAAAAGAAAAGAAAAGAAAAGAAGAAAGAAAGAAAGAAAGAAAGAAAGAAAGAAAGAAAGAAAGAAAGAAAGAAAGAAAGAAAGAAAGAAAGAAAGAAAAAAAATTAGTGGGAATTGAACTCATGGCCTCATACTTAACTTCTGCCACTTAAGCTGTGCCTCTAGTTTTTTTTTTGTTTTTTTTTTAGGTTGTTTTTTAAGTAGGGTTTCACTAAGTTTTCTTCATTGGCTTCAAATGGCAATCCTCTTGCTTCCTTCCACTTGACTGGCTGAAATTACAGGCATGTACCACTGCTACCTGGCTTACTTTGGAGAAAATAGCTCATAGAGTTTTGCCTGGGCTGGCCTTAAATTGTGATCTTCCTTTCTATGCTTCCCAAGTTGCAGGGTTTACAGGTATAATTATAAATGGCCTGAAATTTTCCTTTTGCCATTGTAGCTCATGAACTTTGTCACATGGTTCTTTTACTGTCTTTCAGGGTTAATAGTATCCATCATAATTTAATTAGAATCTATGCATTGTTTAGTAGTATTATTCTACTTATTAGACACATGGATTTAAAATTTATTCTTTTATAATTTTATTATGTCATATAGCATAACAATTATATTCCTACCAATTCTGTTTTCACTGTATCCTCAATACGTGGTTGAGTTCCATTTTGACTCTTAAGTTCTACTTTACTCATGAAATTTGAGACTTTTACTATTCTGTTTTAAAATATTAGCTTGACACATTTTCATCTATTTTTAATTAATTTAAGTAAGCAAATTTATATTCAATATTGCTGGATTTTAACAATATCTATCTTTGGTTAGTTATGCCACCTTAATTATTACAAACAAAAGTCCAAATTCTGCCATTTTGTTTATATTTATTAGTACTACATGATCATTTCTGTGAAGATAATATGTCATCTCATTTTCCTTGTATTTTGTGTAGGTTTTGAAAAATTGACACTAATTTAACTATATTAAGTGAACTGAATAATCGTCTAGAGTTATTACTTAATTATTTTTGCTTTGGTGCTTAAATTTTCTTTCCTGATACCTCTGGGCATTAAAATTATCCTGTACTGATTTTATGCTCTCTTTTTATCTGAGATGTCACGTATATTTTCATTATGTTAAATGATGGATCATTATTCTTCAAATTCATTCTCTCCTTTTTATTTATTTCCTACACAAACTAATATATCAGCTTTTCTGTATCTCCTTTCTACTACTATTTGTTGTTCCTATTTAGGCTTCATTATCACTTCATTCTGTTGAATTTTTGTCCAGTAATGCACTTGGTCACTAAATTGTTATTCAATCTATCCACTTTTTAAAAAAAAAATCTTAGCAATAATGATTTTTATTACTAACAAATAAAAGTAATTATTTTGATATTTTCTTAGTTCCTGTGCTATTTTTCATTTCTTTCTGTGTTTGATTATGTTAAAATTAACAGTTTTATTATTTGATTGATTTATTCTGTTACTACTGCTATGCATGTGTGGCTTGGTTCTTACTAATTCTTCCCTTTTCCTGTAATTTTGTTTTCTCAACATTTCTTTCTGTGAACTAATATTCCCTTGACTGATCTAGTACTTGGATCACATGTAATCCTCCAAGAAGGTTGACATCTGACTCCTGCCTGTGGTCCTCAAATGACTAGTGTTGTGGGTAATAGTAGTGAAAACCTCTTTAATCCAGGCTTAATTGTTCCCCCCTTGCATTTCTGTCCTTCCTTACTTTGAGACTCATCCCTTTAAGGAATCTCTTAGTGCCTTTCTGTTCTGAAGGCTGTCACTCTCTGCTACGTCCCCTAGCTTATGCATAATCATAGAAAGGAATAGTCATAAGATCATGTATCTGAGAAATTAAAACAGAGAAGGGCACTTATTCACAGGCCAGATTCCACCTAGTTCTTTTAGGTGTGGCAGGTGCACCAGACTAGACCTTTGGGTTATTCTTAACTGTGATTTGTTTTCCCCAAAGACTGTTCTTCCAGTCTGACATGGGAATCCATGAATCCTCTTTCATTTAACTCCCTACTTAACTATTATCTATCTGTCTGTCTGTCTATACCTCCACCCAGCTATCTAATTTGCTTATAAGGTTCAAATTACATGCATGTTGCTAGTTCCCATGAGTCTTAGAGAGAATACTAAGGGCGTTAACCTTTTGTAATGTATTAGCTGTAGAAATTAACTAGAACAGAACATTTACTCCCTGGACTTGTATCAACAATGAAATCTTCGATTTGCAATAAAAGATCCAGATGTGATATTTGTAATGCTGTAAGAGAAGATTATCAGTTACTGTGTTGAATGTATTTTTAGTACATGTTTATTCTGAATAACATACTTAAAAAACAACATATTGGAAACAAGATTTTAGGGACAAGTGTGTCTTTGAAGGCATGTGTCACATTCTACCTCGCCCAGTGAGTAAAACTACTTGGTTCCCAGTAGAGTCTCTCTTTTCAAAGTTAAAGGAGAAATGAGGAAAATGTTTCAAAGATTATAGTTGTTTATTTATTTTTGTCTTGGTTATCTTCCCTAATCACAGAGAAACCCCTGTCTGATTAATGAACAATTTCTGGCTGTGTTTCAAAATCTGGCTGCAGTACACTTGCTATTTGATATCTGAGATATGTACAACATGTTCACAGTGAATTCTCCAACTGAAAACAGTAGAGTTCAAATAAAGTCAATTAATTCACAGAGTGAATGGACTGAAGCCCAGAATCCCATGTCTTGTGGAGGCCTTTTTGATTCACTTGCCAAAAGATATCTGTTTATAAATGCAGTACACATAACTAGTTGATACTTATGGCAGTTACAACCTAATGTGATTTTCCTGCTGTGTTATGACTGATAGAAAAAATGAGTTATATTTTACATACATTCCAAGCATTCTTCCTTTTATCCCCTCAACCCATAATTCAGTCACGTTCCTCTTGCTTTCACTTATTCATCTCCTTCCCTTCCTGATTATCTACTTTTCTTCCAGTTTCTTCCTTTTTCACTCTTTCTTTTTCTTTTCTTATGTTCCAAATTTTCTTCCATTTGTTTTACTATTCCTGGTTTACTTCTTTATCTCAACTATTATTCCTTTCCCTTTCTCCTTTTCCCATTTCCCTTTCCTCTTAGCCCTTTCCTTTTTCCCTTTCCATTCCCTTTCATTTCCCCTCTCTCCAGCTCTTCTTAACTGGAGTCCCTGAAATTCCTTCCTTTGTGAAGTGGACAGATCCCTTAGAAGCCCTGATCTGATGACATTTATGTTCTCACAATTGCCTTACCTGTTATGACCGGGTATGGCTCTCAGCAATCAGTGTTTACTGGGGTCCTGGCAGTCACTTAACTTTTTAATATACAGCCTTGAACCAGTAGCTGATTTTTGTGGTGCATTTGATTTTTAAATGTTGGTTGCCTCCTTTCTGTACCAGTTTCATACTGTGTATGAGCCCTGGCTTTAGTCTCAAACTAGCTTTGGCTAGTGAGTGGATATGTGTGTTGGCCTGATGTTTTCTCAAATGCTATCCTGATAAAATTAAAACAACAAGCTAAGATCATGTTCTGAAAACCCTGTAACCAGGGCTCTAAGAAAGTCTTTGCTTAAAGTTTGGCTATAATAATCTTTCTGGAGATTATGGTTATATCCTACCCATTCCAGCTCATGACAATTATTCTTATCCTACATGCCCTATCTGGGTACTTAGACACATTTGATTCTAGACCATGGGATACTCTATTTGGGAACTAGAAATAAGGATGTTGGCTGCCACCTGTGTCCACACAGCAAACTTCCTGCCTCATTGAAATATCTTTCTTCCATCCCTGCATATTTCTTATTGTTTTAGTAGGAGAATTAGAAATAATTTGAAACAATAGAGTAAGGTCAACTCCTTTATGGAAATGCCATTTCATTTGGCTTGGTATACGATCTCCAAATGTTAAGAGTTTATTCTCATGGTACCTTTTCTCACTCATACTTTCATTGTTTGTATCTAGTCCTACAATTTCATAAGCCATCTTAATAGTGTGGTGCCCAATGATGTTTTTCAATTTTAGTTCTACTCATTCTGGAACTCTTAGGTTAGTTAATCAAGAATTCCAAGACTATAAAATTAATGTCTTCCTCAGTGTTGTTGTAACTCTTCAGTGACATAGCATTTGGAACATTTTTCCTGTAAAGCACAGAGTGTTCAATAATAATGGCCAACACTTACCCAAACTCCTTTAAGCATTTTATATATACCTTTTGGTGACTCCTCACAACTTTCTATTGGAAGAAATTGCTATTTTCCCAGTATATGGACAGATGACTTAGAATATGCTATTGTAACAATAACCTTTAAAGGAGTATTTTATCAGGACTGGTAGAGTGGGTCAAGTGGTAGAGCACTGCCTAAGAAGTGTGAAAGCCTGAGTTCAAGTTGCAGTACCACAAAAAGGTACATTATATATGGCACTATTTCTTCATATTATAAGATTTTTATGAGTTTCATATTGGATACACAGATTTGCAGAATCAAGTAACCAAGGTCTGCCTACTATGGAGTTGCAGAAAAGCAGCATCTGTCTCCTTAACTTCTATCCTGGGAATTAGGCTCTGTTCCTAACCACATTTATAACATGGAGAATACTCCAAACACTGAAAAGGAGTTAGATAATAAGTAAATTAAAACTGTCAGATGTCCATTGCAAGTAACTTGGCCAGTCACAATGCTGAAAGCTATCCAGGGAGTGTGTAGTAACACCCACAAATTAACTTGTGCATCATGCTACCCCTGAGGATAGAAATAGGAGCTGGAAAAGAAAAGAAAATATTTAAGCAACACTTGGAACCCTAAAAATCCAAATGTTGGGAGCCTCTGAGGGGTGACTTTGCCTGGGTATGCAGATCTGCCACTACACCAGCTTCAGAGAAACTGTCTTTGTTAATCCTGAGTTTGGCTACATCTGCTCCTGCACACTGGCATGATGCTCCCTACCTTTTGCCACTGCCTCCTAATTTGGCACCTGCCTCTGTGATTTGGCATCTCTCACTTGGATTTCTGAATTTTGGCTCCATGTTACCTTTGGCTTATGTTATTGTTTCCTAGTAAATAGCATTCTCTTTTGTTAATATATATATGCTTTTTAAACAGAAATGCAATCTCCTCTTTTTCTCTCCAGCTCTTTTACATGTATCACATAATTTATCCTTACAATAAGTCTGCAAGAGGTACTATCATTGACATGTCAATGATAAAGGCACTAAGTTTCAAAGAGATTAAACAATTTCCCAAATTACAATACCTCATAAATAAAGAAGGTGTTAGGTTCAAATCAGCACTGTCCAACTTCTGGCTGTGTTCTTAGTCCAAGGTGTCATCTCATTATACCTTTACTTACCATATCTTACCAAACACTGTTTATAGTTAATAGAATTATTTCATGCTCAAAGGGCTCCCCCCTCCACCTCTTTTAATCCATTACCTGGAATCTTGCTGTTTTGAGCACTTTAATTTAGAACACCCTCTCATGTCTGAATGATGCACATCTATTATTCAACTTCATTCACAGAGCAACTGATGAAATTTATTCTTTTCTAGAAACTGAGCTTTCAGTGGAAAGTATGACAACTAAAGCTTCATTTCATCCATTCACACATTATTATTAACGGGTAAGTTAGTGAGGAAAAAAATATCAAATACTATTCACAGATTCTGTTTTTAATGAACCAGTATTTAAAATATTTTGTTTCATTAGCTCCACTTTATGTAAGGAAAAATAAAATAAACCCGACTTCAGAGAAAAGAGGCCTCTATTGCCTAGAGTCACACACCTAGATAGTAACAGTACTTGTATCCTCTTAAATAAGATTTCCCATAGCACTTAGGTTAAAATACAAAGGGCAGGGGAGCCAGGAAATGTGCTAGGTCACTTCTGGGAAAGGCCATCCTGAGGGAAGGCCACTGCCTGGCTACCTCCGGGAATGCCACACTCTCCTTGGAATGAGGGCTCCTAGAAGAGAACGACTGGCATCTCACATGGCTAGCCTGAAAGGCACAGAGAAACACATGGAATACAAGAGACAGACCCTCCAGGAGCTGTAGTGTGAGGAGAAAATCAAAATATGAGAGTGCCGTGGACACTGAAAAATAAACCATGTGCTAGTCCAATCCACACAAAAGCCAGCAGGATAGTCAAAACAATTCTCTATCCCAAAAGGAAACCCCTTGGCATGGGGTACTAAAACTGTTAAAAAATAAAATAAAACGACAAATAAGGAAACCTTGAAGTTAGCCAAAGAAAAAGAGTTCATGTTACATAAGGAGACACAGAAAACAGAACACACACTCTTTTAGAAACTGTGTTGCTGTGATTTGGTTGAGTATTCCCTCAAATCCCATGGGTCTTGGTCTCTAGGGTGTCAGTGTTAGGTGAAAGAAATATCAGGAGGTAGGGACTGGTGAAAGGTCCTTAGCATTTTGAGGTTGTACCCTTAAAGGGATGTTAGAACTCTGCTCTTGCTCTCTTCCTCTTTATTTCCTGGCTAACGTGAGTGGTTTGCTCTAGGATATTCCTGCCATGATGTGTTGCCTTCCAGAGGCCCCAAAATTATGGACTGATTGATTCACCTAAAATAGACCTGTTTTTTTCATAAATTAATTGCCTCAGGCATTTTGCTATTGCAAGGAAGAGGAAACTAATTCACAGCTACACTGGGAAAGAACAGAATGACATCTTGAAGTGCTGAGGGAAAACACAGGAGGGCCTGAGCTGCTGCCCATGATGGATTACTGAGGTTAGATGTATCTTTCCACTGGAAACAATTTTGGAACAGGACAAAAATCCAGATGGCTAGTGACTAACCATAATTTAACTGATGATATTTTCATTTTTATGGTGTTTTCTACTTTGTTTTTCACTAACATTTTTATTATATCTCACATTAGTCTTTAATGACTTTGAAAGCAAACTTACAGAATCACTTTTACTGCAGTATTGAATAAATTACAAGAAATGTTCAAAACCTTACAATAAAAATATTCTGTTAGGTGATTTTGCCCAATTGCCTTCTAGTAGAAATATTTTGAGTATGTTTAAGGAAAGAGACATAGTGCTGTGCTGTCTGTTAAGAGTTTAAGTGTATTAGATGCATTCTTGTTTTATGACCTGGTCAATTTGCAATGTGTTTATTTTGAGTTCAAGGAAGATATGTATAAGAAACTTTTTTTTTTCTTTTCTCACGCGCGCAATAGGTAAGGGTCAGTTCAGGATAGTGATCTTTTAGAGAGGAGAGGAAAAGATGAGCTCTAACACAAAGCATATGACATCCTTGATTTAGGAAGATAGAAGTGGCAGTAATTTACTGAACAAATTATGGAGTAGAAGAGAATAATGAACACCAAAAAGAAAAGTCTCCAGAAATGTACACAGGGGAAACTTTGAATCTCTGGTGGGATTTCAATCTACTCAGACACAGGGTGATACTTCACAACAGTGAGCAGAAGGTCACATTGGATAAAGAGTATGTAGAATAGCATTTGGGGACAGTAGAAACAACTTTTGATAAGACACAAAAATAAGTAGAGATGAGTACTTAGAAAGTTAATAAAAAGTTAGCAATAGTAACACACTCATCCTAATATTTAACCTGAAAACTTGGAAGGATCACAGTGATTTTCAAAAAGGCTCTCTTTTAGCAGGCAAGTAATTATATTTCTTGCTGCCTTTTCTTGTGAGATACTCTTAATTTTGTGCAGGCAACCAAAGTGGGATTGAGAACTTACTCTCTAGAAAAAGTCTCAGACTCATTTTGACTGAACAGTTTTCCCCAACTATTGACATTTATTTTAGCATGTTCTAACAACAAGTACAGATATTCTAAGTGTATTTGGATAAATAGTGGAATATGGAGCATCTTGGTTCCAATTCTCACATTACAGGATGCCTAGCTTAGTAGGGACAGTAGACCATAGCCAAAGAAGATTTTGACACATAATCACCTGTATGACACCCCAGTGCTGTGGAGGTTTAGGTGGAGCCTCCTGACTTCCACTCAGGAAGAGAATTAAAATGAAAGAAGATTTTTCAAGAGCTCGTGCCTAAATGCTGAGCTTGCTTCCTATAGAAAATGGGTCTTACAGAACTATATCCTGTAATAACTGTGCAACTCATGGGGGGGGGGCAGAGAAAGAGGGAGGGGGAAGGTGGGAGAAAATGAGGGAGGAGGTAACAGGTTGGATAAGAAATGTACTCACTGCTTTATGTAACTCTTGGTACATCACTTTGACAATACATTTTAAAAAGAGAGAAAAAAACAAAGAAAATGGGAAGTAGCCTTCTAAACTCAGCCAGCAGATAAGAAGAGTTAAGACACAGGAAAAGTTGGCTGACACTATCAGTTTTTTAGCCTGTTTGCTTCTCATTTTCAATTTATAAGAGCATTGGGATTTAGACAGTTGTTTGTGGGGATCATACTTTAAAAGTCAGATAAAATACATAAAATAAAACTCTGAAACACAAGGGTTTTTAAATACAAGATTCAATACACTGTAATTTTTTGTTTAGATGATGGACCTTTTCAGAGCATTTGAATTACTAAAAGGAATTGTTATTATCCAAAGTGTATGTAAACAGAGTGTGCATCATTTTCCAGGTTTATGTGACCACAGAACATTTGTTTCTCCTCCTCCTTCTTTTCCTTCCTCCTCCCCCTCTTCATCCT
This sequence comes from Perognathus longimembris pacificus, assembly GCF_023159225.1. Lineage (NCBI taxonomy): Eukaryota > Metazoa > Chordata > Mammalia > Rodentia > Heteromyidae > Perognathus > Perognathus longimembris. The sequence continues at coordinate 41,545,943 of NC_063167.1, read as the reverse complement.
CCTTCTTCACTTCCTTCTCTTTCCCCTCCTCTTCCTTCTCCTTTTTCTATTTTTCTCCTCTCCTCTTTCTTCTAGAATCTCTATAAGCATCTCAACTATGATTCTGGGAATGGTTTATAAAACAATTCATTTTTATTCATTTGTTAACTTTTCTTTGGGCATCTCTCAACTTTTCCTGGTTCTCAGATTACCAAAAAGGTAAGTTTCATACTTCTCAAAGGAGAAACCCATCATTTCCTCCAAATACTGTAGCAATCACATCACAGCCTAGATTTGATTCGTTGGCCCAGTGCCACAGCCTACCCATGACTAAGCTAGGCTAGAACCTTGGGCCATCTAATCAAACTATCATTCTAGACAAATTTCTGCTTCTTAGGGCTCAGGCAGCTCCTATGCTACAAATCTCAGAGGCAACCCATGGAGCACTCTCTCCTTTGTCTGCTGTACCTTACTGCTTCACTAGGAAGGAATCTGGGGACAAGTCTCTTCATCATCCCCTTTTCATCTTAAAGTATTATTTGATTAGCTGGGCAAAGCAAAGGCCTGCAAGCCTAGCCTAAGGTACACTGAAAGGCTGTGTTGCTATCTTCCTACCAGGCAGAGATCAGAGGCCTCCTGAGCAGGTAGAGAAAGAAAATCTTAGAGAATCAATGACTTTCCCAAGGTCTCAGACCCAGGTTAAGGGGAACTCAAAGCCTTTGCTCTTAACAACCACCCTTGTCTTCTGGCCCAAACATACACAGCCAGACATCCAGGACTAATTTTGAGAAATAACCCTGCTTTCTCTTCCTGTTTGAAAGCCTTTCCATGTCATTCAGACTTTCTTCCCCCACCCCCTCCTTTTCTGAGTGGGATAATCTGAGAAATTCCCTCCAGGACAATTCCCAGCATCTTCCACCCAAAGTCTTCTAAGTAACAAAATCTTTTAAGAGTTGGAAACTATTTTCAGCACTACATAAAGATGTGTCCTCTTAAGTTTGTGTGTGAGACTGTAGTCCCCAAGAGTGCATTCCAGGCATTGTTACAACCTTTCCCTGCCAGCTTTATGCTACTTCATACCCGTCTATAATCCCAACATACTGCTTCCTGAATAGTCTAAGGTAGAACTAAAGTAATTGCTTTATTGGACAGACATGAGCATTACCCCTTGGTAAAACCAAGTCTGTCCATCACCTTACCAAATGGTCACAGGCAACTAATTGTTATTGGCGGCAATAATAGTAATAGTTTAGAAGGGCATGAATGAACACATTCTTCATGTTCTCTCAGGTCTGAAACTTCTGCTATTAATTAAATCCCTCCGAGTATTGGACATCTAGTTTTGATTTCTTTGCTTTACCCTTAGGGGAGAAAAATCATGTACTTCTAATTTGATCATGCAGGTTACTGTCTGAATAGATTTTTTGGACTTCAGGCATTTCTGTTATTGAATTGACTTAGACAGTATAAACCAGACTCCCTGACATTCCAGAGCCTTCAAGAGTCAATGGGCTCTGGCAGTCAGCCATGAAAGCCTCTACTTGGCCTTAAGTCAGCCCTAATACACCAGTTCTTTAGAATTACGGGCACACCATTTAATTTCAATAAAAAATATTTTAACACAAGGTCAGAATACTCATGGTTGTAACTTGCTATTGAATAAACTTTCTCATTAACACTCTTTACTGAATTATTCTAGTCTTCTTACAGCTTGGTCTTTTGTATTTATACAGGCTTCTATGTGTTGAGTAACTTCTTTGTATCAAATAATATAATCTCTTTTTAGTCTCTTGGCACATAGACAAGGCAAGTATTATCAATTCCATTTTCAGATGAAGAAACTATTAGAAGAACAGGTGACTTGGTCCTTAACTGCTATTAAAAGATTTATCTATGCTGGCCTTGTTGAGATAAATATCTGTAATCCCAGCTACTTGGGAGGCAGAGATAGGAAGATTATAGTTCTAGGTAGCCTGAACTAAACATTTAATGATATCCTATCTTAAAGAACAAATTGAGCATTGTGATGTACTTCTATAAGCTACATAGATGTTGCTGATAGGAGAATATAGGTCCCAGGTTGGCTTAAATTAAAAAGTGTGAGACCCCATATGAAAAGTAACTAAAATAAAAAAGGGCTGAAGACGTGGCTCAAGTAATGAAGTGTTTTTGCCTAACAAGGATAGAGGTCTTGATTTCAAAATCCCAAGTATTGCTACCCCCTCAAAAAAAGAGCGAACAAAAAGATATGCCTATGATTTAAACTAGTATTTGTGAAGTATAAACAATAAATTTATCCTTAACGTGAGTTGAGCATTTACTGTTCTCTAATCTCTGGTCTTTGAAGTTGAAGCACATGAAGTTACTGATCTTTCATCTACAAAATAGCAATTTCACAGGGTTTAAGCTAAATCTGTCCTATTTGATCCTAACAATGGTCTGATGCTGAGACTGTTGTTAATGTCATTCTGCAAAAGAGGATGCTGAGTTGAGCGTGGTTAGGGAATGTGCAGTGAGTTAAGAAGTTAGCAATGAGGCTTCTCCCTGCTCTGCACAGGGAAGTTTTTCTTCCCCATGAAGTAGTGACTGAGGAGAGGTGGCGAATTGTCCCCAGTGGTGGCAATTCTGAATTTGTTCATGCATTCGATTTTTTCAATACATTAAACACACATGGTAAATATGAATTTTATATACTAAAGCCTCAAAGAAACAATGAGATGAGATAGTCCAGGCTGATTTTTTGTTTTTTCATTTTAAAGAAACAGCAAAGCCAGGCCATTCAAAATAGATATTCCTGGGGGCCTATATATATGTAGATCTTGAAGAACCTCTGTGAACTATTCAGAGATTAGTTATTGCTGGAACTATATAGTCTTTCCAAATGGTGGTTTTTCAAGTAACCATACACTTCGGATCCTATAGGTTCTGGTGTGTTCTTGAGTTATTCTGAAGGTGTTCTCTGCCTAGTATGACCTGTTTCTGACCACAAGATTTTTTTTTTGTTGTTGTTGTTGTTTGGTTGATACTAGGGTTTCAATTCAGGGCCTTGTACTTACTAGGGAAGTGCTCTAATGCTAAGCCATACCTCCAGCTCTGCTTTGAGCCGGTAAGGCCTTTCTACTTTCCTAGACCCATACCAGAACTGCAGTCTGCCTGTTGTAGGCCTTATGTAGTAGGTCAGGTGACAGGTATCTGTCACCACATCCGGCTTCTTTTGAATTGCAATCTCCTGGACTGTTTTCCTAGGGTTGGCCTGGAAACATGATCCTGCCTCATTAGCCTACGGTCTCTCTCCCTGGTGTCTCCTTCAAGAGTTGAAATAGATAAATAACAGAAACGTGTAACTCATGGTCGTGTCTTTGCAGTTGAGTTTGGCTCCCTGAGTGAGCATGAAGAGCTGGGCACTAACTTACACCATATTACTACCACAGAGAGAAGGCATGTCTGCTCTTGGAACACTCATGGAGATAGGCATAGAGAGGGAAGAGTACAAGTTCACTTCTTAAGTAGGAAAAGAAAGGGAACTTTAAACTTAGAGGTAGTACTTGCCATGAAGGCAAGAAACAGATGCTGTGTGTGTATTTAAGAATAAGAAAGTGCAACTGCAATCATGGTATTCATGTGTAGAAATGGAACTAGGTAAATTGAGGGGATGGGTGGGGTTAGAAGAGATGAGGAAGAGTGATGAAAAAGGTGACATTGATCAAAATGCATTGTACTCACAAACTGACATGTTGAATTGGAACCCCTTTGTACAACTACTTAAGGGAAAAACACAATAAACATAGATAAAATAAAGGCAATAAACATAGATAAAATAACACAGCTGAAGAATAAGAAGTTGCATGAGAGTACATTTCAGGCAAAGTGAGGGTCATGGTGGTAAGAATTGAGTTGTCAAGAGCAAGCAGAAAAGTAATTGCAGTTTTACAAAGGCACATAGTCGGTGTTTTGGAGAATGGGGAGCCCAGATCTTCTATCCCCTGAGGAAAGAGAGATTTTCTCCCTGTCCATCCCTACCCTGTACCAGGCTCCTTCAGCACCACTCAAGATGCCTAAGAACTGTACTACAAGTGACCACTTGGACATCCCCTCTGTACCTTCACTAGTGGTGGGCTTGATTGCCAAGAGTGAATTTCAGGAGTATATTTTCTCAGGTGAGACTCGGGGGAGAGAGAAAGGCCCTGAGCAGAGAGAGAGAGAGAGAGAGAGAGAGAGAGAGAGAGAGAGAGAGAGAGAGAGAGAGAGAGAGAGAGAGAGAGAGAGAGAGAACGCATCAGGCTCTGTTTGGAAGAAAGGAGTCTCAGAGCCATTATTATGGGGACACTAGGATGCAGCATTCTTCATGTGAATGATATTTTTTCCTGTTTACTTTCTTTCTTGTGGCACTGAGCTGGGCTGCCTGTGCCATTTAGGCATAATTACTATTTTATTCTTTTTTTTTTTTTTTCACAGTTAAGTGGAGCATTTGAGCCCAGCTGAATGGTTGGGAGCCTTGGTGGAAGAAATCTATTAGTGGTGCGGCTTGAAACAATACACAAAAGGCCGCTGCGTGTGGTCTGCTATCCATGCTCTCAACTTCCTTATGTGGAACAATAAATCTCCGAGTCAGCTAGAATGCAGAGACTCCCAGCCAACGAGAAACGCATTTTTATCTTTAATTCATTGGCAGGAACATTAGCTGTAGGAGGTATTCAAATCACACTTTTATTTAAACAAACACAGCTGGATCGCAGCCTCTTAATATAGCAATTCTCTAATGAAAAATAACAACATAGTATTTATCTCTTTTCTTTTGTGTGACTCTCAATTTGCTAAAATTAGGCAGACTTCAATCCCATACAAAATTGGCATGTTTTCATGACCAGAGCTCATCGCAACTAACTGCAAAATTATAACGGGGATGTAATTATAGGAGGGCATGTGAAATACACATCCTTTTGCTGCTGTAAGCTATATGGGGTTATACAATTATGTTGTAATAACATCATTTATCTTAAAGGAGTCAGACAGCTGACTTCTTTTATTTAACTTGAGCACTCCAATTATGTGCTGTGTCAGTTTAACATAAATGTCTTGCCCAAAAGAACATGGTGTAATAATAATGGTAATGGCAATAACAATAATAGCACACTTTGTGTAGGGATCTACAAAGCACCAAAGTGTTTTCCCCCCAATTGCCATGTTCTTGAAGTCTCTTACCAACTCTGTGAGGCAAGCATCTCTCCCTGTGATTCTACTTGTCCTATTTTACTGATGAGAGGACTGAGGATTGGAGATGGGATGGGACTATTGAAGAGGCAACTGAAGAATCATAAGATAGGCTTCCTGATGATGTGCAGGAAGTATTGCTCTGCTCTCACCTGTGGTAACAGACTTGTGTCGGAATGACATTTTGGTCTTATCTCTTATCCTGTGTTCTCTCATAGAAATACTTCAAGGCACGGAGTGCTCTCTGGGATGATGGAGTCCAAAGGGACTAATGCTAGCTATGACATTGGACAAACAAACTATTATACTTCAATTTCATTTTTAGGAAAAAAACTACAATAGAGGTAATCATGCAGATTGAGCCAGATTGTTCTAAGAATCAGGTCAAATGATGATTGTGAGGGGCAGTGGCCCAGGTACTCAGAACTTGAATTAATTAATTGTCCCGTGTAGGACAAGGAAAAAAAATCTGTTTTTGCACATGGAAAAACTGCCATGCATTTTACATAACCAACTTTTTTCCACCCCACAAAATCAACATGAGGACAGTGCCACAAATGCACATCTTTGTATTTGAAGTTAGCCTGCCATCTTTACTCACTTTTCACTGTCTTCACCTCTTGGCATTCTCAGTTCCTTTTCAATTTATAACAAAATTCACTTGCTCAAATATCCAGTGGTGGGATGGCATAACGTGTTTTATTTGAACTTAACTCTTCGTGGATTTGCCTGGATGAAAAACACTGTAGATGAAGTGGGAAGGGGCAGTTGTGGAGTCTGGACACCTGTGCTGGGCCTATAGCAGCAGTATTCCTAAACTGAAAATTTAGGCCAGTCCTCTTATCTTTTCTCTCAGCCTGCATGAGCTCATCTGCACATGTTATTTCAATCTGAACTTCCTGAGAGGAAGCCTGAAGTATATAATGTTTTTGGGAAAGAAGAAATGGCTTGTAAAAGAATAGACATCGTTTATCCCCTATTAGGCATGGTGAGTGCATGGGTCAAAAGAGGCTTCTCATTCAACTTTAGGACAACCGAGAAGCATCATGGTGTTGTCTGGTCCTATAGAACATGCAATCAGGATTAGAAGATTTGTTAGAGGTGTTGAATTCACATTTGAGTTTGTCCCATCTAATGGTTTACAAGGACTTATATTTCAAGTTTTCAGAACAATAAAGTGATTCAATGGGGAAGAGGAATGGGACTTGCTTAGAATTCCTCCAATATGATATATCCTGATATCCTAGGGCTTGCACGCAGGGCCTGGACACTACTTTTGAGCTTTTTTTTGTTAAAAGCACATGCTCTATGAGTCACACCATAGCTCTACTTTCAGATTTTTTTGATGGTTACTTGTTGATAAAAATCTCACAAACTTTGCTGCTTGGGCTGGCTTTGAACCTCAACCCTCAGGTGTTGATTATCTAGAATTATATATAGTCATGAGCCTCCTGCATCTGGCTCAAAATATGCTATCTTATAAGCTTTATAGTTATCATGATTCTGGCAGGAAGAATAAAAAGCATAGTTTCCAAAATGTGTTTCTAACTGAGCTGTAAGAATAAATTTGATAACCTCAGACAATTGTATTTAGCAAAAGAGTTATAAGCATCTCATGTGGTTTGGCTCCAGGCTTGAGGTCTAGGTATTTTGCAAGTTGGATGGTGGAGGTGCAGAAAGATAGAATGATTTAAGCAAGAAGGAGCAGAATAAAGATTGAATGCATGTATGGATATAGTCTCTCTACCCTCTTGCCTTTTCTGTTCATATATTTAACTGACAAGATTTGGTGAAAAGGTAATTTTTTCTACTCAAATTTCAAACAGCTTGTAGTGTAGGGTGGGAACACCCAATGGAGAAGCCATGACAGCACCAAGAGTTTACAGAGAGATAGATGATGTCCTGGAGGTAAGGGGGAGATTCAACATCAGCCCAAGGTGGAGGGGATCAATTCTGTTAGGGGATGGAGTCAGGGAGCCTACTCAGATACAGATATGGAGGGCCTTAAGCAAGTGTTGTTCTTCATTCTTTCCTTTTTTCAGTGCTGGAGTTTGAACTCTAGGCCTCACATTCACTTGGCATACAAGCTTGGCTGGCATTCTGCCACTTGAGCTATGCTCTGAGCTAAGCTTTCTACTGGCTATTTTGGACATGCCATCTCAACAGGCTTTTCTTCCCAGGCTTGCTTTGAACCCCAATCCTCTAAATCTTAGACTTCTGAATATCTAGAATTAGAAGCTGGAGCCATCAGTGCCCGGCTTCCCCTTTAATTTTAAGAAACAGAAAATTTATACAGATATCTTCTCAGAGGGATATTTTTTACTGTACACACAATGGGTATTTTATGGTACTTGCAGACAGCACCGTAGCTACACGTAGGAAAAATTAGATATACTACTTGAATTTAACATAAGACTTCTATCCACATTTAATTTTGGCTCTATTTTCCCTGTGGACTGGCCTCTCTTACTTTTTGGTCACTTTGACTGGAATTATTGTCACTGGCACTCTCAACATTTTACACTGTATAACATAAAATACTGGGAAAATGCTGCTTCTGTGAACACTTCCACATTCCAAGGTCCTGAGGACAGAATTTTTCCAGGGACACTATTCTCTGTTTTACTCCCAACCAGTCATAAGTAGCAACATGGGGTGTGGGTGAGGGAGTAGGTAGAAACTGGCAGCTTCCACTGGAACTATTACCAATGAACTAAAACATGATAGTTCCTTTGAGGGAAAGTAAGAGGGTTCTTCCACAGATGAGTGGTTCTCAAAGTGTGATCCATGGGCTCCTGAGGAACTCAAAGTCCCATTCCAGAGTCCATGAAGTCAAAACTCTTTTCTAAGTAACTATAAGATATTATTTTCTGCTTTTAAAGTATATCCTTTTGCACAGATGGAGTCAAAGACATAATAAGTCAAACAACTGGTGTGTTAGCCTGAATCCAAGCAGTGGCAATAATCTCTGAGGTAGTCACTGTGTCCATTAGCACTTTGCAGTCACATCAAATTTGCCAGTTTTCTGTATGAGATCTTGATTAAGCTAGGCAAAAGTGGCTCATGCCTGTAATCTTAGCTATTTAGGAGGCCAAGTTCTGAGGATCAAGGTTCAAAGCCAATCCAGGCAGAAAAGATGAGACTCTTATCTCCAACTAACCAAAAAAAATACCAGACTGACCAGACTGGAAGTATAGCTGAAGTGGTAAAGCACCAGTGGTAAGGAAACCTAGTAAAAGGGCAAGGTCCTGAAATCAATTCCCAGTACTGGTAAAAAAAATTTCATGTTTATTGCATATTATCCTAGTGCTATATCATATATATATGTATATATATATGCTATATCTGTGTGCCAGAAGAGTTGAGCCATTAAGATTGTTTTTCTATTCTGAATTATAAACTCTAAGGAATTATTTGACATGCAAGCAGATCTAGTTGCTATTTTTCATGGAACACTATTTTTATCTGGAAGAATAGCAAAGAAAATTATGGCTTTTCAGACTTGGGTGTTAGGCAGATGCTTTATGGAAAATAACTATCATGACTTGTTGTCAATGATAAAATTTGAGCTGTCAAGTAACGAAGTCAGAATTTTGGAAGTTTTGTATGTGCACTAATGGATGTGATAGTTTCCTAAAACTTAAAGAATTTTATGAAGAGATTTATGTTTATATTATTTATGTTAATTAATATGATTTCAGATATCATGTCAATGTATGAGCATTTGAAAGCTCTATATGAGCTCAACAAAGCCAAGAGATCATACAGAGATCATACATGGGTCCAAGGTATTATGGTCATGGTTGATCAATGATTTTCAATACAATAAACTAGGAAAAATTCATTAGTATGCTTTCAAATGCCATGTTGCAGCTAATCTTTTGTTTTGTGTTTCCTTGATAAATATTTAAGAATTATTTATTTTCAAAATGATGTACAGAGGGGTTACAGTTTCATACTTAAGGCAGTGGGTACATTTCTTGTACAATTGAGAAATTAGTTTTTGTTGAGTTTTTGTGAAGATACAGAGTAACACCCATAAAATCCTCCAAATCCTTTGTCTACTCAACAAAAAATATATATCAAAATTCGATTGACTTTAGGTGTTTATACTGAAATCTGTTTTCTGGGGCTGTGAATGTGGCTTAGTGGTAGAGTACTTACCTAACATGCATGAAACCCTAGGTTTGCTTCCTCAGTACTACATAAACAGAAAAAAACTGGAAGTGGTGCTGTAAAAGAAGCCCAGGGACAGTGCCCAGGCCCTTAATTTAAGCTCCAAGACTGGCAAAAAAAAATGTTTTCTGTTAAGTTATGGAGAAATTAGTAAAAATGTAGAACAATGCTTCCTTTCTTGATGATTTTTGAAAAAAATATTTTGTGCCAGTCTTGGGGCTTGAATTCAGGGCTTTGGTGTTGACCCTGAGGTTTTGTGTTCAATTCTAGCTCTCTACCACTTGAGCCACAACTCCACTTCCAGATTTTCAGTGGCTAATTGGCGATGAGTCAATGGACTTTCATGCCTAGGCTGGCTTTGAACTGTAATAATCAACTCTCAACTTCCTGAATAGGTAGGATTACAGGAATGAGCTACCCATGCCCAGCTTGAAAATATTTTAATTAAAAAATTTTGATTTATTTTAGCATATGTTATTGTTCTTAGCAAGTGAGCTAATGATGTAAATATTTAAAACTATTCTCATTTTAAATTCCTAAAGGATAAATATTAAGAAGTAAAAAACTGACTTAAATCAATGGTTTTGTGGTCCATAATAATACTGAAGAGTTGAATCTAATTGGGAGGACAGGGGTAGAGAATTGACTAGCAGTCTTTAGATGGGAATATGGAGGAGTCAGGTGGGTGAGAGATGAAAGAGCAAACCATGAAAAGACATATGGGCTTAAGCAGTGAGCCTCAGTCAGGATTTTAAGAAGAGACTGAGATGGAAAATGGAATATGTAGAGAGATAAGACTGAAGAAGACGAGTTGTTTGCCAGTGTGTCTTAGAAAGTCTGGTGTGTCTTAGAAAGTTTATAAGTAAGGAAATGATGTGATAGGATTTGAATTAAGACATGTCATATGGATGGGAGTGTGGAAGATGGGTAGACAGTAGAGTCAGGTGGGGAGTTAGGGCAAGACTCAACAAAGGCAGTGGCGGATGGGATGGCAAAGAAAGGGCACACTGTGGAGAATCTTAAGGAACAGATTTGAAGATAATGTCATTGTGATGGAGCTATGTGTAGTTCATTTCATAGCTAGAGCCATGTAGGAGGCCAGAGGTCATGTTTGATAGTATCTCTAGGCATTTCTTTTGAACATGGATGGCTCCCAAGAGAGTACTTAAAGGAAGTTATGTCTAGATGCCAAGTTCTCAAGATTTACTTTTGCAAAATGGCTCTATTAGTTAGGATTGGGTTCAACTCTGTAGGATAGGAAATGCCAAATAGTAATACTTTAAACAAGAGAGAGGTTTGTTCCTCATACCCCCCCAAAAAAAACCATTTGTGGATGTGTTCTGCTTCATTACCGTAGCATATTGCTTTCATTCTCAAAGTCAGTATATTTGCTGACATGATTTTATATAGATAAAACCCTAAAGACTTCACCCAAACCTGTTGGAACGAATCACTGAATTCAGTAAAGTTACTGGATACAATAATTAGCATATAAAAATAATAACTTCTATGTTAACATAAACTCTCCCCCCAAAATCAAGGAAGCAGTCTCATTTACAAGCACACATATGTATTAACAGGCACACATAAACACATTCACACATATTTGGACGCAAAATCAAATAAAATACTTGAAAATAAATATAAACAATGAGGGGCTGGGGATATGGCCTAGTGGCAAGAGAGCTTGCCTTGTATACATGAGGCCTGGGGTTCGATTCCCCAGCACCACATATACAGAAAACGGCCAGAAGTGGCGCTGTGGCTCAAGTGGCAGAGTGCTAGCCCTGAGCAAAAGGAAGCCAGGGACAGTGCTCAGGCCCTGAGTCCAAGGCCCAGGACTGGCCAAAAAAAAAAAAAAAAAAAAAAAAAAAGAGAACGTTCACTACCAGACACATTCTATGAAGCCACTATAACCCTCATCCCAAAACCAGGCAGGGACTCACCATGGAAAGAGGACTACAGACCGATTTCCCTGACGAATATAGACTCAAAAATTCTAAACAAAATTCTGGCCAATTGACTTCAACAGGTCATCAAAAAAATCATACATCACGATGAAAGTGGATTCATCCCAGGGATGCAAAGTTGGTTCAATATACACAAGTCAATTAATGTAATCCACCACATCAACCGGAACAAGGTAAAGAACCACATGGTTATATCACTCGAAGCGGAGAAAGTGTTTGATAAAATCCAGCACCCATTTATGCTAAAAGCCCTGGAAAAACTGGGATTGCAGGGAACATTCCTGAATATAATCAAGGCAGTTTATGACAAACCAACAGCAAGCATAACTCTAAATGGTGAAAAACTAAAGCCATTCCCTTTAAAATCAGGAACAAGGCAGGGATGTCCACTCTCTCCCCTGCTCTTCAACATAGTACTAGAATTCCTAGCCAGAGCAATTAGGCAAGAAGAGAATATAAAGGGGATCCAAATAGGAAAAGATGAAGTTAAACTTTCTCTCTTCGCAGATGACATGATCCTATACCTAAAGAATCCCATAGACTCTACCCCCAAGCTACTAGAGCTGATACAAAACTTTGGCAAAGTTGCAGGATATAAAATAAACCTTCAAAAATCAACGGCCTTTCTCTATGCTAACAACCCGAAGACCGAGGCTGAAATCAGGAAAGCAACTCCTTTTGCAATAGCCCCCCAAAACATAAAATACCTAGGAATAACCTTAACCAAAGAAGTGAAAGACCTCTTTGAAGAGAACTTTAAAAGCTTGAAAAATGAAATTAAGTCAGAACTAAGAAAATGGAAAAACCTCCCATGCTCCTGGATTGGGAGGATTAATGTAATCAAAATGGCAATATTGCCAAAGGCTATCTACAAATTCAATGCAATACCCATTAATATCCCAACACCATTCTTTAATGAAATAGAGGAAGCAATCCAGAAATTCATATGGAACAATAAAAGACCTAGAATAGCAAAAACACTCCTAAGCAGAAAGAACAGTGCTGGAGGAATTACAATACCCAACTTCAAGCTGTATTATAAAGCTATAGTAATAAAAACAGCTTGGTATTGGCACCGGAACAGGCCTGAAGACCAATGGAACAGAATTGAAGACCCAGAATTAAACCCACAGAACTATGCCTACTTAATCTTTGATAAAGGAGCTAAAACAATAGTATGGAAGAAAGATAGCCTCTTTAACAAGTGGTGCTGGCAAAACTGGCTCAACACATGCAACAAACTAAAACTAGATCCTTATATATCACCCTGCACCAAAATCAATTCCAAATGGATTAAAGACCTTGAAATCAAAACAGGCACCCTGAAGACACTAAAGGAAGGAGTAGGAGAAACACTTGGGCTCCTTGGCACAGGACAGAACTTCCTTAACAAAGACCCTGAAAGGCTACAAATCAAAGAAAGGTTGGACAAATGGGACTGCATCAAACTCCAGAGCTTCTGCACGGCAAAGGACATAGCTCTCAAGATAAACAGAAAGCCCACAGACTGGGAGAAGATCTTTACCGGACATTCAACAGACAAAGGCCTCATCTCTAAAATATATGCAGAACTAAAAAAATTACCTTCTTCCAAAACAAAACTGCAAAGAACCAATAGCCCCCTCATCAAGTGGGCTAAAGACTTACAAAGAAACTTCTCTGATGAGGAAATGAGAATGGCCAATAGACATATGAAAAAATGCTCTACATCACTGGCCATAAAGGAAATGCAAATCAAAACAACATTGAGATTCCATCTCACCCCAGCAAGAATGTCACATATCAAGAAAACTAATAATAACAATTGTTGGAGGGGATGTGGCCAAAAGGGAACCCTACTTCATTGTTGGTGGGAATGTAAACTGGTTCAGCCACTCTGGCAAGCAGTATGGAGATTCCTCAGAAGGCTCAATATAGAACTCCCCTATGACCCAGCAGCCCCACTGTTGGGTATCTATCCAAAAGCCCACAAACAAAATCACAGTAATGCCACCAGCACAACAATGTTCATCGCAGCACAATTTGTCATAGCGAGAAGCTGGAACCAACCCAGATGCCCCTCCATAGATGAATGGATCAGGAAAATGTGGTACATTTACACAATGGAATTTTATGCCTCTATCAGAAAGAATGACATTGTTCCATTTGTAAGGAAATGGAAGGACTTGGAAAAATTTATACTAAGTGAAGTGAGCCAGACCCAAAGAAACATGGACTCTATGGCCTCTCTTATTGGGAATAATTAGTACAGGTTTAGGCAAGCCATAGCAGAGCATCACAAGGCCCAATAGCTATACCCTTAGAAACACATAAGATGATGCTAATTGAAATGAACTCCATGTTATGGAAACAAGTGATATATCACAGTTGTAACTACTTTCAACTGTTTCTATTATTGATAATGTTTTGTATCACCTTCCTATGTTTGTACCTACACTATCTCTGTAATCTTATCTGAGTATATTGGAAACCGTGTTTACTGGTATTGGAAGTAGGAAATTCAAAGGGAATACCAAATTCGAGAGACACAGGGTAAAAAAAGAGAAATAACTACAAAAGCAATACTTGCAAAACTGTTTGGTGTAAGTGAACTGAACACCTGGGGGGGGGGAGGGAAAGGGGGGAAGGGAGGGGGGCATGAGGGACAAGGCAACAAACAGTACAAGAAATGTATCCAATGCCCAACGTATGATACTGTAACCTCTCTGTACGTCAGTTTGATAATAAAAATTTGAGAAAAAAAAATATATATATATAAACAATGAGTCAAACAAGCTATGTATTTGGAAATAATGGAATATTGATAAAAGCAATTTTAAAAGACATAAATAATTAGGAAAATATCCTGGGTTCATGAGTTAGAAGAATTAATATTGTTAAATTGGCCATAGTACCTTAAGAAATATAAAGATGTGATGAAATCTCTATCAAAAAAGTCAATGATATTCTCTACAGAAATAGAAAAAAAATAATTCTACTCTTCTTGTGAACTTAATACCTAAAGAAAATTTGAGCAATAAAAACAAAGCTGATCATATCACATTACCTGTTGTCAAAATGTATTACAAAGCTATACTACTCAACACATGATATTGGCTTAAACATAAAAAGACAAATCAAGCAGTGTAACAGAATAAAAGCTCCCAAATAAATCCATGAATTCATAGCCAACTGATGTGGTACTTGAATTTGAACTCCTGGCTTCATTTCTTAGACTTGGGCTCTTGAACCTTTGTGGTATATTTTAGAGAGAGAGTCTAACTGTTTTCCCTGGCTGGGGGGGGGGGGGGAATGAGGAATCCTCCTTTGTATGCTTCCTGCTATTGCTGGGATGGTAGACATGTGCCACTATGCCTAGCTCTTGTTTGTGACTATGAGAAGATTTCCTCTTACCTCAGTCAGAATGACAATTATCAATAACATAACAAATGCTTGTAAGGATAAAGGTGGGGGAGAGGCAGAGGGGAGTAAGTCTTATACATTGCTGATGAGATGTAAACTTTCCATTTTGGAAATCAGCATAAAAATTCCTTAAAAAGCCAGGTCTGGTGGCTCACACCTAGAATCGTAGCTATTCAGGAGGCTGAGATCTGAAGATCGCGGTTGGAAGCCAGTGCAGGCAGGAAAGTCCTTGAGTCTCTTATCTTTCTCCAATTAACCACCAACAAATCCTGGCTGTGGCTCAAAATTGTAGAGTGCTAGCTAGCCTAAAGCAAAAGTGCTCAGGGACAGTGCCCTGAGTTCAAGCTCCATGACCACCAAAAACAAAATCCTTAAAAAAGCTAAAATAAATCCCACAAAGACCTACCTTACATCCCTGCTGTATTACTCCAAAGGACATAAAGCAGTATACTAGTCAAGAAAAATACCTGCATACCCATGTTTATTGCTGCTCTGTTCCCAGTGGCCAAACTAAGATTAGCCAGGGTACCTAGCAACCAATGAATGGATCAAGAAAATGTGACATGAATGTACACACCACACACACACACACACACACACACACACACACACACGAATATTACTCAGACATAAATAAAAATAAAATATGCTATTTTCCAGAAAATGGATGGAACTTGAAATCATCATGTTGCATGAGATAAGCCCAAGTCAAAAGGCCAAATGGGCATGATTTTGCTCATTTGTGGAAGCCATACCTAAAAGATACACACATTGATAAGATGAATACATACATATATATGTATATATATATGCATCCATAGAATGTAACTGTAGCTGTGGGATGATTTGGGGCACAATAGGGGGTGGAGAGACAAAGAAATGAAGGAGGGTGAATAATGCAAAAATGCAGTGGGTCTATGCATGAATATGGCATAAGAAAACTCACTGAAAGTTGTTAAAGGAAAGGTGATAGGGAAGGTGAAGAATGAGAGCAACATAGATGGCTAATCTGAATAAAATACAATATATACCCATGCCCTTTTATAAAGTTAATATACACTAAAATGAATGATAGCAAAATAAAACTTGTTCTGGTGAGGCTGAGTACCAGAGGTTAAGAAAAGGACAAATATAGAGGATGGATGAGGTTGGATATAGTCAAGATACTTTATTTGTATATGTGTATATACAAAAGCTGAACAATGACACCTGTTGAAATTGCTTCAAGATGGGAGTAAAGAAAGGGAGGGAAAGTCAAGATGGAAGAGTTTGATAGGGAGTAGTTTGCATGCATATGTAAAAATGTTACAGTAATGCTAATAAAATGCAAAACACTAAAAAACCTTTAGTGAATCTGTTTCATATGTAATCTCTCCTGCTCTCCTCATCAGGTAGTAACTAACTGGCCCTCCAGGATAAAGCAATGCATCATCCAAGTGGCTCCCTGAATGGAAGAGGAGCTATCAGTTTTTGATTTAAGCAAGGCAAGGTTCTGGGCTACTTGTTGCCTACTGCTTTATACATACCATGGAGAAAAACCTAAAATTGCTTAGTTGAGTCTACTTCACTTCATGAAACTTTCCAGGAAGGCTACATTAGGAACCAGACCTGTGAGTTCTCCAAGAGCAATGGAAAGGAGAGAGATTTTTATTCACTTGTGTCTCTCCAATTGATTAAGGTTCACTTCACTGGGAATTAATGTAAATTTCTAGGTCTTATAATCCAGTCTTTTGATTGATATATTATTATTATATTATTAATAGCAATAGAATAATAAGACTACTATTATCATGATGATTAGTCTATGTATTAGGGAGAGAGAAGGGCTATCAGCTGACACTTAGGGAATGTGAGATGTACCAGAAGGAGAACAGCAACCCTGTTCTGAGTGGTCTCCTAGGAGGTTAGAGGAATCTCAATTCTGAGACAGGTATGTATGCCACCTACATAAATATCACTATACCCGTGATTATGGGTAGATACCAGCCTCTTATCACATTTGCCAATGATTTCTGCAGCAATACACAACAGTTTAGTTTTTGCTTTGCTTTCTAGCCATCATGTTTTCATAGATTCTCATAATAGTCTAATGAAAGCAATTTACTCTTAGTGAAAATTCTAAACTACTATTCACAAATAAAAAGTACTGCCTTTCAGAGAGCTTTAGCTAGTAAGATGCTCTAGGTTTGTTGTTATTCCCACTCAGTTTCATCCTTCTTTATTCACGTTCATTCCTATTTCTACTCAAATACTGCTGGAAAGCCAGCACAAGGGTCAGGAACAAGGCAATACCGAATTATATCTGTCACATTTCTATTTCCAGCTATATGCTATGGTGATTTTGTAAATGTGTGTGTGTGTGTGTGTGTGTGTGTGTGTGTGTGTGTGGAGGGGGGCAGAAGTGGGAATTTATAAGTAAAGACTTTTTTTTTTAAGAAGAGCAAAGCTTCCATATTTTTAGCAACTCTTTGAAGCTCAATTCCATAGTTACTAACATTTTTCAGGAGAGGATGTGGAAAGGAAAGATGTAGACAGAAGCACTTACAGTGACTGTGAGGAATAATCCAAGAACAGATTTGATCTACATTCTATTCAAACTATTATTTCTAGGGAAGTATTTCCTTAGTAATTATACTAACATATCAATTAAGAATGTTATTAGGTATGGTAATGCTTCAGGTGTGATCCCGAGAAAGTAATTATTAGAGTGTAAAAGCAGCTTCAAAACCATCAAGCAATCACAGCCATAGTACTGAAGCGAAAATAGCAGCAATTGGCATTTAGAACTGGAAACTCTTGTTCAGATTGATTTTGGGGTTCAGTTTCCATAGCAGAAATGAGAACTCTGATTGTGGAGGACTCTCCCTACCAGATAACTGAACATGATTGCACCAACCCCAGTCTATCTTGGTCCTCATGCCTTTTACCCACTGAATCACAACAAGGTCCTTGAACCTTCCCAGCACACACCCTTCTGGAGAGACTCTAGCCTATAGAGTACTCTCTTCAAGTCCTCTCTATGTTTTTTCTTTTATTTTCCTTGCCATTTTTCAAACTGTATTTAACACCCATTTGTCACCTGGATTGGTTATTGATTGCACTGGAGCACTTGCAGGAGTTGGGTAAGAGGTTTCACTCCAAATCACATTTAGAGAGGAGGCTAACAGGTCTGGACTATTAGAACGAAAAGATTTTTGGGTGGAAGTAGGTTTTCCCTGAACATAGACAACTACACACACTAGCCTATTCTACATGAGGGGAATAACCTTTGGGATAACTATGAGGCCATGTACAATTTCCCTTCCCATATATGATCTTCACTTCCTTCCCTTCTCTTTTCCCCTCCTCTTTCCCTCATCTCCCTAGTATCTTTTCTGCCCTCCTTCTCTCTTTATCTCCCTCCCCCTTTCTTCTCTCCCCTTCTTCTCTACCCCTCCCTCCATTTTTATCTTCCTTCCTCATTCCTTTCTTCTGTAAACATTTGATGATTGCTGGGAAGGGAGCCAAGAACAATGTGAATTTGGAGCCAAAAAGATGGTTAGTTTCAAAGGGTTTGATGTTTGTGAGATTGACAGCAAGGAAGTCTGATGGTAATACAGATGGATAAGCTGTGATGAAAGCACAAAAAGTTCTTTAAGCAAAACTCCCCAACCCCAAGTGAGCTAAGTGAGGGGAGCTTGAGGTTAGGGAAAGGCTTCTACAGCACCCTCCAAAAGAGAGAATTCAATTCAGATTAGGGACAGCCAGGAAAAAGACCTTTCTAGGAAAAGGGATCAACAAATGCAAATGATTGTAGGTTAGTGTATTTTTCTTTCAGAGACTGAGAGTGCGGGAGGTGAAAAGGGTCAAAGTGAAGAGATCAGATGAGGTTCTGGTCATGTGGGTAAGGTCAAATCTTCATGTCTCTGTGAGCCAAGTAAAGGCTTTGGGATTTAATCCTAATAATGCTGGAAAGTTGCATGCAGGGAAATGTTGTACTTCAATCTTGTTAAATTCTAATTAGATTTTTAATCCTGTATTTGCCTTCAGGATCCACAGAATGATCTGAGTGTCACTACAATCTTGGGCTTCACTTTGCCTGACCTACATGTCCTCCTTCCTTTGTAGGAAGAAGAGCCGTTGCTGAGTCAGCACTCCTGGGCCGCTCACAGAAGGAATATGGATTATTCATGGAGCTTGTGCACGGTTCCAGGTGGAGCCAGGATTGCCCTGGACTGGGCCCATTTGTAATGCAAAGGCATGGCAAGAAAATCCATTTTCTCATTTTCAGAGCTGATTTTTATCTCCACATTCCTGTCCTTGTTCCAAATTTAAACTCATAAAAGAGGAAGGGAGACAGGGAAGTAGAATTTGTGATAACTATTTGCAAGAGAACTTTCTAGATGACAGTTGCTTTCTTTTTTCTTTCATTTTTTTATTATCAAAATGTGATACAGAGGGGTTACAGATCATATATATGAAAGGCAGTGAGTACATTCTGGCGACTTCATTTGGGAGATGGGATGGATAATCTTGTCAACTTGATAGGACTGAGAAGTGCCGAGGAGCTTAGTAAAACACCCTCCTGGGTGTGTCTGTGAGGTGTCTCCAGAAAGATGGAACTGAGGGAGGATTACCTCACATGAATGTGGGTAGAACTAGCCCATAGGCTGAGGGCTGGACAGAACAAACGGGGAAAAAGGAAAGTCAGCTTACACAAGCCCAGGCCCTAGCACTCTCCACCTGGGCACTATGATGTGAGCTGCTCTACTCTGCCTATGCCCACTCTACAACAATGGACTGAAACCATGAGCCAAAATAAATCTTTCCATGCTTAAATTGTTTTGCTCAGGTATTTGTTTAGTGATGAAAATTGACATAGAAGAAAATTATTCAGAGAGATTGTGTCTTGAGGCCTTTTGGTATGAAACAATGGAGAATGAAACTTTCAAGTCAGATACATCTAAATCTAATTGCTATGACTGTGGGAACATTAGCTAGCTTCTGTGAACCACAATTTCTGTATTAGTAACTTATAAGTAATAACAGTCAGAAGTAGAATTAGTGGCCCCAATTGTTCATCTTTTCCTGTATCCTTGGCCTTCACCTGCTGACTGCAGTTGTTTCCATAGAGGAAAAATGCATCTTCCTGTCTTTTTCTTTTGAGTACAGGTGTGTAACATGCTTTGATCAAATAGAACATACTGAGTGTATATGGAAGCTAGCTAAGGATGGAGTATAACAGTTCAGTAGACTGACGCCTAGCTTAAAATTTAGCATGCAGTACTTTTTCCTTCTTGTACATCTGCTAAGTTGCTAAACTTTTCCTAGTATATTGTAGTGTCCTCAATCCAGATCCCAATGAAGCCAACATACTGAATTTGTGAATACAAGCAAGAGCCCAGTACAAAGGAAACTATAGCTTGAGATATTGAGCTACACTCCAGTTTACCCACAGATATGTAAACAAGAATAATTTTGTGTGAATCACTGAGTGGTTCTTTGCTACTGCTGTGACACAATGCTGTGGTGGGCTGCCAGTGTTTGTTTTTTTATGATAGTCACTTTCTCAGGTATTTTCACCCTGCCGACCTAGAGACGTGCATTTGACTAACAGAATATGGCAAATGTGCTAGGATGTCACTTATGAAATTAAGTGATTAAAAAACAACAACCCTGACTTCTACTTTGATCTCTCTCTCTCTCTCTCTCTCTCTCTCTCTCTCTCTCTCTCTCTCTCTCTCTCTCTCTCTTGCTTGCTCGCTTGTTCTCTGCTTACATTCTGTGAAGAAGAAAGCTAGCATACAGGGAAACTGCTATGGAATGAAATAGAGGGTGGCTTCTAGCTAAGATTTAGTAGGAATGGTCAGTCAATAGCCAGCCAGTCAATAGCCCACAAAGCACTGACTCTTCCCCCACAGCTTTGAGGTAAATTGTGAAAGTATATCTATTTCAGCTGAAGCTTTAAAAGAGACTACAGCTTAAACAGTACATTCATTGCAGTATGTGAGATATCTCAAACAGAAAACATGGCCTCTATTGCCATATACAAATAATGTTAACCCTCTAATTTTATGAAACTGTGAAATTTGTGAGCTCACAGGGCAAAAGAGACTTTGCAAATGTGATTCATACTACAGATTAAGATGGGAGGATATCCATGATTCCTATCTAACCCAAAAAGTGACAAAATATGAAGAATATTTAAATAAGATAAGGAAGATAGATACCGAGAGGGAGAGAGAGAGAGAGAGAGAGAGAGAGAGAGAGAGAGAGAGAGAGAGAGAGAGAGAGAGGATGATCCTGTAATATTTCTTTTTCTGAACGTATCTTTAGCTTACTATAATGTCCTTTAGATTCATCAATGCTCTTGTAAATGAAAGAATTTCTTTCTTAAAGATCAATATTATTCCACAATGTTGTAATACATCACTTATAACAGCCAAAACAAAATAGAACAACTATATAAGAACCCATAATTTCTCATAAGTTAAGAAGGACTGAGTAAACTAACACAACTCAAATTACTAGGTTATTTGGATATTGAATGTGATTCTATATGACATGGAAAATATGGTACAATTTTGAAGACAAATAATACTAGTATCTATACTCAATAAGAAAACTGTATAAAACAAGGAAACAAAGTTTTGCTCAAGGATTTGTATATATGCATATATAATAGTTTATATATTCTATATCAGTATATATTATTTATTAGTATATATACTCTGTGCATAGACATATACATATTTATAGTTTTATATATACATTCAAATCTGAGGATTAATAGATATTATTTTGGAGGAGGACTCTAGTTAAACTTCCCTCTTTTATACTTTTATTTTTTTAATATATTGCAATTTTACACACATATTAACGTTGCATTAAGAACATAATATGGCCTTGAATATTTCTTTCCCTATATACTTTAATAATCCCCAAGAGACACCAGACACTCCACTGAGTTTGTAAATTCACCTCCTTGAAAAACTTGTGCAAATTTTTCAAACACTTTACAGAAATAATACAAATGTCAAGAGAGGCTCCATCCTTATTTATTAAGTGATAGTAGTGTTAACTGCGAACACTCATTCATCTGTGACTGGTTCAAACAGACTACTACATACCATTTCTTGAGGATTTGCTGTATCTTGACACCTTACTTATTTTGATCTTTACATAAAAATTAAGTATTGTGTTCTCAATGCTCAGAGAAATGAGGTGAAGCTTGTCTAATGCTGTTCCAATAGAAATCTTAAGAGTATAAATCACATCTACCTGTTTCTAAGAATCTGTACTGTACAATATCTGCTTATAGTCAGACAAAGAATAATAGTACATCATTTTCTCTCTCCTATCTCCAAATATTAACTTTGTCTTATTTTGAGAATACTTGAGTCTTCTCATCTCTCTCAATTGTTTGATTTTTTTTGTATGTGCTCTTTGCCACTTCCCCAGAGGATCAAACCCAAACAACTTACATCTAGATATTTTACTGTTCTGTGCAGCAGTTTCTGCAGTAGTATTTCTTCACTATTTTATTAACCTGGCCAGTTTCCCTTTCTGCCACACATAAATATACTATTCATAAGCCTCCCAGTTCCACTCTCTTTGTAGATTTATTGGATATGTATTTTGGAGACTCTACTTCCTCTGAAGACTTTGTGGCTCTTTAGTAGACTTCTTGAGGGGACATTGGCTTGGAGAACTTATAATCCTAAACAATAGATCTACTTCAATACATGTATTCAGCAGGACTGATAATCACCCAACGAGCCAATTAAATCTAAACCCAGGGAATTTTAGTGGTTATAGGAGGGGGAAAGACAACCATTAGTGGTGAGGGCAGAAGCCATAATGCAAACTGAACAGGAAGTGCTAGCAATTTGAGGCAATAGGAGACATGGATTCAAAACTATGAGTCAGCAAGAAAGGAGACCAGACTAGAAATCTTGGTAGAGATAGCAGAAGGAGAATGGATATATTAGGGTAATGGTGACCATCAGAGACACTGACTGGATTTAGAGTGTCAAAGTATAGCAGCAAGAGCCAGATACTGGAATGGCTTTCCATCTCCCAAGTTAAGTTCTACTTACCCAGAGGCTGTGATATGCAGCAATGGAAACTGCTTTATTTTCCTATATATTCTGTAACAATAGCAACAGAAAACAAAGAACAAACGTATGAATGTACTGTGTGTGTGCACGCATGTGTGCACATGTGCATGCTTATGCACGTGCGCAGGCTTATTTTTGGTCATTGAAAATAGCCTAGCCACCAAGTACATCTGGCTGAATAGTGTAAGGTCCCTCATAGAACCCAGAAGGCTGACCACATTAAAGGATGGATAACTGATAATCCACAGCTAGGAGAGTTTCCTTCAAAACCCTTTAATTGTGGAATAAGGCTTGCTGGGGGCAAGAAAGGAAAGGAGAGACACAAAGGATACCACCTGGTTTTAATCTGTTTCTAAACCTCAGGCTTTCTTTTTTGATGTTTTTCATTAATACAGTGAAGAATTCATGCAGGTAATAGAGAAAATGCCTCAGGTCATGGTTCCATCTGTCTCCCAGATAGATTTGGTGATGGAGTGAGGAGAAGTATAGGATTAAGGATCTGAAAACCTTAAAGAAATGTCCTATTTGGGTCCACATTAGCTGTGTAATCCTTGGCAAGTTGCTGAACTCTCTGGTTTTCTGTTTCACTATTCAGTAAAATAAGTAATAGTTCCTGTCTTCTGAACCTTTTAGGTTGCTATGTAAGTTAAATTGCAATGGATTTAGAAACTATCAAGTACTTGAAATAGCTAATATTCTTCTTGCTACAAATAAAGTTGTGCTGCTCTAAGTTAGCTTCCTCTTAGTGAGGAATAGTTTGAAATGTAAACCTAGGCTGTGTAGCCTCAGAAAGAGAGAAACATCTATGGAGTATTTGCTGAAGGGCCATGATACTTCTTGTCTCTATGTATGGGTTGCTAGGGGACATTTTGAAGACGGTAGCAACACCTACACAGTAGCTGTTCAAAGTGTATGGTTCCCTAATCTTTTTGTCTGCCTTCCATGTCCCCTTAAGCAAGTCCAGAAAGAAAAAAGCAACAGAACATTACAAAAAAAATCTAATTCCTCTGTAATGGCTATCTTGAGGTGGAGGTCAGAAAAGATAGCTACATCTTCCATGTTAACTTTTAAAGTAAAAGACTAATTTGAGCAGTCATCTGAACAGCAGCTGTTTTCCACAACTCCTCTTTGTTTCTCTCTTTCCCTCTCTCTCTTGCAGGTCTTTGGTTGGCTCCTCTTTACCTACCATCAAGCCCCACCCCAATTGACAATGCCTTAAGAGAACTTTTCTGGTTCTCCTCAGATTTCCTAATGCTTTACCTGTTCTGTTTTTACATCATTAAGTACTCTCTGTACTTAATTTAGCACATTAATGAGCACATTTTATTTTCCTCACCAGACCGATGTGCTACCTGAGGATTGGTTCTGTTTCTGATTCATTTTATGATGCCCCAGAATGCCACCTTTGTCACAGAGGCACTTTCTCTGAAAATGATCATTGAAAAAATAAGATATTTGAAGAAGAATTTGTGAATAGGAATGAGAGTTGTTTTCAAGACTCTCTGAAAGTGAGCTCTTTAAAGTTGGGAACTTCATTTCCCATAGAAGAGCATTACAAATGGAGCACATGCTCATATCTCTCCTTTCTCCTTGTGCTAAATGTGTCCTTGTGTGGGTACTTATTCTTCTTACCACCATAGCTTCTATGAATTTCATCTCAGCCATTGCTTCAAAGGTTCAAGAAATAAGCTTCATCTATTCTAAGAATGATCTGTTGCCTTGCTGTTCTTTATATTTTTAATTTTTTAAATATATATATTTTTATTATCAAATTGAATTGCAGAGAGGTTACAGTTTCATACATTAGGCATTGGATACATTTCTTTTTTTTTTTTTGGCCAGTCCTGGGGCTTGGACTCAGGGCCTGAGCACTGTCCCTGGCTTCTTCCCGCTCAAGGCTAGCACTCTGCCACTTGAGCCACAGCGCCCCTTCTGGCCATTTTCTGTATATGTGGTGCTGGGGAATTGAACCCAGGGCCTCATGTATACGAGGCAAGCACTCTTGCCACTAGGCCATATCCCCAGCCCTGGATACATTTCTTATACTGTTTGTTACCTCATCCCTCATTCCCCCCTCCCCCTCCCCCTTCCCCTTCCCCCCCATGAGTTGTTCAGTTGTTCAGTTCATTTTCACCAAACAGTTTGTAAGTATTGCTTTTGTAGTTGTTTGTCTTTTTTTACCCTGTGTCTCTCGATTTTGGTATTCCCTTTCAATTTCCTATTTTTAATACCAGTATACCCGGTTTCCAATATGCTCAGATAAGATACAGAGATAGTGTAGGTATAATTACAGGAAGGTGATATAGGAATATCATCAATAATAGAGGCTACAGTTACATATGGCACATTGAAAGTAGTTACAATGGTTTCCATAACATGGAGTTCATTTCACTTAGCATTATCTTATGTGTTCACAAGTGTATAGCTATTGGGCTCCTGTGATCCTCTGCTGTGACTTGCCTAAACCTGTACTAATTATTCCCTATAAGGGAGACCATAGAATCCATGTTTCTTTGGGTCTGGGAAGGACTTTTTCCAAGTCCTTCCATTTCCTTACAAATGGGGCAATGTCATTCTTTCTGATAGAGGCATAAAATTCCATTGTGTATATGTACCACATTTTCCTGATCCATTTGTCTACTGAGGGGCATCTGGGTTGGTTCCAAATCCTAGCTATGAAAACTTGTGCTACGATGAACATTGTTGTGCTGGTGGCATTACTGTGATTATGTTTGTGGTCTTTTGGATAGATACCTAAAAGTGGGGCTGCTGGGTCATAGGGGAGTTCTATGTTTAGCCTTCTGAGGAATCTCCATACTGCTTGCCAGAGTGGCTGAACCAGTTTACATTCCCACCAACAATGAAGTAGGGTTCCCTTTTGGCCACATCCCCTCCAACAATTGTTATTGTTAGTTTTCTTGATATAGGACATTCTTACTGGGGTGAGATGGAATCTCAATGTTGTTTTGATTTGCATTTCTTTTATGGCCAGTGATGTAGAGCACTTTTTCATATGTCTCTTGGCCATTCTCATTTCCTCATCAGAGAAGTCTCTTTTTTAAGTCTCTAGCCCACTTGATGAAGGGGCTATTGGTTCTTTGTGGTTTTGTTTTGGATGAAGGTAATTTTTTTAGTTCTGCATATATTTTAGATATGAGGCCTTTGTCCATTGAATGGCCGGTAAAGATCTTCTCCCAATCTGTGTGGGCTTTCTGTTTATCTTGCGAGCTATGTCCTTTGCCATGCAGAAGCTCTGCAGTTTGATGCAGTCCATTTGTCCAACCTTTCTTTGATTTGTAGCCTTTCTGGGTCTTTGTTAAGGAAGTACCATCCTGTACCAAGTAGCCCAAGTGTTTCTCCTACTCCTTCCTTTAGTGTTTTCAGGGTGTCTGTTTCGAGGTAGTAAGTAGTGTGGATAAGACCCCAGCTTCTCTGCCTTCTTTGGCTTTCCTCAAGTTGACTCTGCCATTCTTTTTTTTTTTTATTGTCAAAGTGATGTACAGAGTGGTTACAGTTTCATACATTAGGCATTGGATACATTTCTTGTACTGTTAGCCATTCTCGGTTGTCCTCATCAACAAGTTAAGGAAACCAAGTCTCTTATTTTAAAACCCCTTTAGTTCCATGTAGTTAATTTGTCATCAAGCCTTTCAGGAACATGAAAACTATTCTCTGTTGAAGAATTTTGTACCAGGATCTTTATATGCTTTGTTTTACTTTTTTCTCACCACAAAATTTGAATTATACTAGACAGATTCCTGAAGTACACATGATGAAACTAAGCCTCAGAGAGGTTAAGGAATTGCTCTAGCTCCCTTGGCGAGTTAGTGGTAGAACCAGTCTACAAATCTAGACAGCTGCCTTTAGAATCATTTTTACTCAATATGCTAGTCTGCAGAGGAAGAGTGTAAAGCTTTTTTAGGTGAGGGGGAAAGAGCTAAATTATTTGGAAAGAGGCCATGGTTTGGGTCTGATAGAATTGGATTGGAACCTGAGTTGTTTGGTTTTAGATCTCTAAGATCATGGCCAAATAACTTAATCTTAATGAGCCTGTTTCCCCATAAAAAATAGACAGGACCAACTAAAAGTACTCCCTGGAGAATAGTAAATGAGATAATGTATTTGAAAGGTCTAGGTCATTGATTAGGGAAACTATTTAGCAAATAATTCATTTTCCATTTTCAGTCATTTTTTCCTTTATTATCCCCTCCTGCCTTGCTGTTTATGTGAAATGTAGAGATGAGAGACACTAAATGCATGTCTCCTGGTGTAATTAAGAGCACTCTCTTTCACCCCTAAGTGGGTGTCCCACTGGGACAACACTGAGTTGTACTGCCCTGTCCTGGATGACTGGCCTTCATGCTCTGTACTAAGTGGAATCTTTCTAATGGGAAATGTGATTGTGCTTCTTCTCGGCTTGAAGATCTTTACCCCATTTCCATACAGAAATATTCCTTGAATTGTCTACCACATTCAGGACCATTGTTATGGAAACAGATTGCATTTTTAACAGTAGCAGAGCAACTATTTGATTCAAAAGTTTTGGCATCTCATTTCCCTAACTACACGATGAGCTCGTAGGTGGTTCTGGACATGTGCTAACTTCCCTGTAGGTAGTGACTTGGGACCTTACAGGTGTTCAGAAAACATTTACCAGATGAGTGAAATCAATACTTTGGCAATCCGTGAGATCCTGCAATGGGACATCAGCCTAACAGCAGACATGTTGATCTCTATTCATGTTTTCCAATCTGTCCCATTGGTTCTCCCTGTTTGGCCACATTTACGATTGTGGCAATCAAAACTTACATTTGCTCTGAGACTCCCGAAATATTCTTGACCATCTCAAGATATTTGCAGCCAAAAGATTTCACTGCTGCAGTGTCCTGCCTCCCACATTTAGCTGACCCAGAAATTTGGATCCCAATCCATGCTCTTGTGCTTCCGTCAGAAGGGCATTCAATTAGCTAGGTGGATCCGGACCTGGATGCTAAATCAGTTCTAAGATGACACCAGGTGGTTCTTCTTTTTATTTTCTAGTAAGGAATACATTGCTCTTAGACATAATGAACTGGGTACCTCTCTGTAGTCCTCACTGAGTGACCTAATAGAATATTTTCTCATGAGCTGAAGGTATATTCTTGCTGTTGTCTGTGCTAGTATCTTGGTTTCCTTGATGTTTGGAGAATAAAATTTTAGTTACTTAGTAGGTCATCCAAGGCCCCTCAAAAATGGATTCTTGCTACCATTCTAGTTTAATCTCCTCCTATACCCACCAGACATTCCAAACTCTGTATGATTGGTCACTATGCCTTCCTTTGCTATTTCACTATAACTTACAGGTGATCATGTGGATGTAGTCTGATAGTAAAAATAGACTGATATTGAGGTTTGAACTCAGAGCCTCATGCATACTAGGGGAATGTTCTGTCTCCTAACCTGTGTCTCTCAGCCCTTTCATTTGTATTTATTTTAGAGATGAAGTTATCACTACTTTTGTCCAAAAGTGACAGAAGACTTGTCTTCTCATGGAAGTATTCATGGCATGTAGGAGAAAATGCAGTCATTACTCCACACTACCGCTGCTATTAACAGGGCTCATTACCATGCCTGGGACAGAACAGGCGTTCAGTAATAAACGTTAATCAAATAACTGAGTGAGTGAAAACATTGACATTGATAAATTATAAATTATTCTGTATACTGTCATATCACCAACTTAGATAAGTTCACAATGCATATCCACATACAACACAGATTTATGAGCTCATCTCAATAGAATTATGTTAATTAGTACTTTGCATTGTATAATGTTTTTCTGTACAATTATGCCTTTTAATCAGAAATTAAGGGTATGAGTCACTTAAGGTCACACATCAACTGAGCGACAGAGGTAGACAAGCTACTTTGGTCTTCTGGCCTGAAGTCTGGGCTTTATTCCTCTTCATTTACAAATAATGGTGGGATGATTTCAGTAATGCAAATTGACACAATACTGGATAAAGTATCACAGAACCATAACTGCTTGAAGAAATAAAAATGCCTTTAATGCAATGAAAATCACAGGGTGATATGCAGGAGAAAGAATCCCAGAGAAGTGGGGCTGGTAGGGAGGGAAGCTTATCATTCACATCTATCTGCCTATTCAAGCAGAGGCAACTGAGAGGTTGAGATGAGAAGCATGAGAAGTGCCATGGGGAGCTCCAGTAAGCCACTTCTATTTTAAATAAGAAACCCAAAGCCCTCCACCCAACCTGAGACAGTAAACTAGACACTGGCTTTTCTGTAGACAAAATTAGTACAAAGAGCCCAGCATGGAATTTCATTGTTGTGTTCTCATCCATTGCCAAAAGCAAATCTAAATTCTCTTTGGAGCAGGTAACATCAATTTAGACCTCAACTATTTCCATATTTTTTCATAGAAAACATTCAGAACTAAACAAAAAAGTAGCCTGAAGATCATTGTTCCAAGACAAGTTGAATTCATCTCTCAATTGTAATTCAGTCCACAGAAATTGTGTCTAACTTGCAGCATTAAAGGGCTTTAGGGAGGAAAGCATTGCTTGTAGGTTAGTGTTCAGTTAGAATTAGCTTAACCAGCTTTCATTTAACCAAATGACTATTAACCAACCTACTTGCAAAAGTAATTGTTGACAATGAATGTCCATGTGTTCATGATTCTATCAGTTGAGCTGTATGTTTGCCAACTCATGTGTAGTTGCTACCAATTCATTCATATCTATTACACACTATTAGAATGTATACAATGTAGTCTAAAAGGTGTCACTAGGAAAATACAGTTCTGTTTCTATGAGAGTGGGCTGAACAGTTTAAAACAATCCTAGCAGAAGTGTGTAATACAGAATTATATCAGGTGAAGTGGAAGCAATAAAGTTATAATGACTTGGAAAAAATTGGAAAAACATTGGGGATATTTGACTATTTCTCAAATACTTTGTTTCACTAGTAAAACTGATTTTCATACTTATTTAAATTTCCACTATCTATCCAACTGTCTGTCTGTCTATCCGTCCGTCTGTCCATCCATCCATCCATCTATCTATTGATCATGTATCAATCATTTATTGATTTAATTATATTGTAGTGCTGGGATTTGAACTTAGGGCTTTACTCTTGCTAGGGAAGTCCTCTACCACTTGAGCCACAACTTTTACCATTTTTAGCTTTAGTTATTTTCTGACAAGTTGTGTTATTTTGTTTTACCTGAACGTAGCTTTTGCCTTATAACTGCAATTGTAGGTGTGTGGCATCATGCCCAGTCTACATTTAAGTTTTTACTTAATTTGAAACTATACAGGGAGTTTATAGATCTTTGCTGTCATTGAAAGTACTTTCTAGCTTCCACTGAGGTTCTGATTCAGGAAAGATTACATAAGTAAAAGGACTTTTGAAGGTTGCTATGGCAACTTTCATCTCTAATGCCATTCTCAAAGTGGGGATGGGGAAGTTTGTGGTTCAGGGTTAGCTCAGCAAAAAACAAGCAAGACTCTACCTCAGCAGAATAAGCTCAATGTGGTGGTGCTGTCTTCTAATGATGTAGGAAGTTGTAGGTTGGAGAGTTGTGGTCCTAGGAATGTCCTAGGCATAAGTGAAACCCTATGTGAAAAATTTCTAAAGCAAAAAAGGCTAAAAGTGTGACCAAGGCTCAGAGTATTTGCTTTAAAAGCTTGAACCCTTGAGCTCAAACACCAATAATACAAAAAAAGGACTTGCAAAAGTAGTATTACTGATGATTAATAACAGTAAGTAAATGGAATAGTCATATTAATCACATTATTTATAATATTATTTTATAGTTAAATATAAATGTTTATAATATTATTGTATTGTTAAATATAAATATGCTATATTTATTACTGCAGTGATTTTTTTATTTATTTAGTTAGTTTTTTTATTAATTAAATTTTGTTGACAAGGTGTTGTGCAAAAGGTGTACAGTTACATGATAAGGCAGTGAATACATTTCTTGTGATATCTTAAACCCTCGTTTTTCTTTTCCTTCCCTAGATCAGGTAGGCATATATACAATACCCAGTGTACCGAAATCATATACAGTAACCACGTGGCATAGGCCAAAGGAAATTCACCTAGAACTTTACATGTAATGTCAACAATAGAATCTTCCTGGGTTCTTCTCTTGGGGTTGTTTTTGCTTATCCTCGTCTTATATGATCATATGTACATAGCTGTTGAGCCTTATTTTAAAGCATATAATTATGTAATAATTTACATATACACTTATAAACACCCATAATAGTATTATAATAGTAGTTTAAAGTGACAAAACAAAAGGTGTAATTGCTTACTTGTAGTAGCCATTCATCTATGAACATCTTGTATCTTAATAGCTTGCCAAGCACCAGAGCAGGTACTGAAGATTACCTTATGAATATATCAAAATGTAACCCTTAAGTACTTCAGAAACTCTTCTCAGCATTCCACTTTTGTCTAGTTGAGGAATGTGAAGCCACAGATTGACACACAATTGTAGGAAGTTGTAGGAGTGCTCTCAACATCAATGACTTTATTTTCTCACATACCTGACTCTCCAACCACTTGAACATCCAATAAATCTATAAATCTATTTTCACACACACTTGCTCTAATCCCAAGGTATGTCTTTCCCTGGATGTCCAGGATTGATCTTTTTTAGAAACTCAGTATAAGTGTCTGCATTCCTTAAGTCATTTATTAAGTACAGGAACATTAAGTACAGTGTCAGACACTGACCTATTTTTTTCCATGAAAATAAGATACTTTATTAGTTTGAACCTACAAGCTAAATTGAGATATTTGGGGTTGTTGAGTTTATTGTTTAAAACATTTCTGTCAGATGGTTGTCACTTGAGAAATGAGCATGTTGTATATGTAATGATTCAAGTCATTGAGGGAAGATATTGAATAGGATTGGGTCATGCAAGAAAGCCTATAGAAAGACATTCCTTCTGGGATGTCCAGTTCTTATTCTCTGCCAATTGGGGCTGTAGATGGAACAATTCTGGTAGAATTCTGATACCAGATATGATTAAGAACCATGTAATACCTTTTGGTAATGCTCAAGAGACTATGTAAGGAAAGCAATAAGGAAATTCAAGTTTACTTCTAGGAGAGAGAAAGAATAAACTCCTAATACTCAAGAGGCAGCTAAATGAGAAGCAGCTTGGATGATAACTAGTACTGGAAAAAAATAAGGAACAGGAAATGATGAATTAGGCTCAGAGAGATGGAAGGTTATAAATATTCCAGGAATTCCCTAGAGAAACTGTAGGAGGCAATTCCAATACCATCCCAAATGCATTTGTCAATTGTTTTTTATGAGAGAAAAACTGAAAAGAAGTAAATTGACATACATCTACACATCAATCAAATATCCTGTCCAATATGGCTGGATCCTCAGTTATTGGGAAAGAATGTTAATTAATTACAAGGGTAGGATTATCTGATGCCTAAATAAAGAAACAACCAATCAGGCATTCCATCCAGTCACATTCTGGACATAACTGAAAGAGAGCTGACATTTCCTGGGCATAAGGGGTGAAAAGCTATTTTGGCTCTCTAAGCTGACACCTAGTTCAGAATTGCATTTTCCTTCATTCTGTTCCCTTTGCTTGGGGTTACCTTCAATATCAGGATTTTTGGGGGGGGGAAATCAGAATGCTCATCACCTGGGACAAGGTAGTGGTAAACATCCATTTGATACCATTTATCAATCATTGACTGTGTGCTACACATTCTTCTAGAGTATATTGGTGAAAAAAGCAGAAAAAAAGTTACACTGCTATCAATCATTGTTCTAGCAAGAGAAAGAAAGAGAGAAAGGAAGCAAAGAAACCAATAAGAAAAGTAACTGATGCCAATTCTTAGGGACTTATAACTACTGTGAAAAATATAGTACTGTATGAGAAATGAGATGATCATTGGTCAAGTGGGCAGATTGAGTATCAAGTAAACCAGTCAACAATGGTGTGGTGGAAACATGAGATTATATCCAAGTATATGATGAGACTAATAGTTTCTCCATGAACTATCTTATTCAAGGTAATAGCTACTTCTAACTTCCTTATTCTGTCTATGAGGAAATAATGAGATGTTCTATCACATTGAACTTTGTTGCATGACAGGTTTTGTTACTTGGCAGACTTGATATTACTTTTAACTATTGGTATTATCCTGAAATTTGCTTGGTAAAATCTATTTTAATGTGTGAGCCCATAATGGCTCCAAGTGATCACTTCACTTTTTCCATTTGTTCTCTTTCTCTCCTTCTATCTCTTTACTTCCCAAAGATTAATAAGTCATACTTGCTCATCTGAATTTCTTGGAAATTTATTTCTACTTTTTTGAAATCCTTTCAGTCTTAGCTTGCTTTTGGTGTTTGGGCACATCTCCAATTCTCATGATTTTATCATGATGAGTATGATTTTTTTTGCACAGATTTTCATTCACACAAACTTAAATTCAGAACTAGCAAAAGATACAATTTTGAGAGGAAAAAAAAATAGAGATTTTTTGGTATGGAAGAAGCCTGGGATGGTTTGTGATATATGTTACTCGATTTACAAAATAAGCTGTTTTCGGAGATTTTATAAGTTTAACATAAGGTTTAGTATCTTCCTTTAATTCTATTCACTTTTTGAGTTTTAAAAAATGTATATTACAGAGAAAACCACATATTAGTCTAGTAGTAAAACCCTTGGTATGTGTAAGTTAGTGGAAGCATTGAGACATTGAGCGGAGTATCTGGGACTGAATTTTGTCTGTTTCTGATATATTCTGTAATCTTGGAGGTCACACCTGATTCTTATAAATCTCTTTCTTTCTATCTGCTAGAAAGGGATAGTCTTGAGGGCCCCATGGATCCTCTTTTTCCGTTCTCAGATGTTATTGACTGCCTGCTGTATGCCTGGCACAGTTTAGATGCTGAACATCCAAGATAGAATGTGTAATGCTGAGCTAAGAAAATCAGGTATAGATGTATAAATATGGAATGTGAGAGTTTCTGAAGTGAAATGATAATCTTGTAAATGATCATTTTAATGGCCACAGGAATGTTTTAGACTTAAGCGTGTAACCATTCTGGATTTTACTCATATATAAAGATCTTCAACTAATAAGAATGAAAAACTGTCAAGTCTCATCAAAGGGCTTAGCTGTCACATATGCAAGAGAAATAAACTTAAACATAATCTCTTAGCTATATTAAAAGCTCTTTTGAGTTAAGAAGTCACTGGTGAAGCAACAAGCTCTGGTCTTTATGAAACGTAAAGAAAACTGTGATGTGATCCCCAGAATACATCAGAAGATAATATAAAAGAATGTGCTATAAAATTTGATCAAATATGTGGAGTTGCTCTCAAAATTTTAGGATAAGGGGAAGAAATCTAATGGATCTCAAGATCAAGAACATATAATATATTCTGAAGTGAAAATGCCATCATGTAGTTCTTATTGTCTCTGTATAATCTCATGTAAATTATTCAAGTTCTCTGCTTTCTTATCTACAAAATGGACACAATGATAGGCTTTGTTGTGAAGACAAAGAACAATGTCAGGAACAAAGTAATTACTGCACATGTGTTTTCCATCATAGTGTTATTAATTCTAGTATTAATGTTGACAACAATAGTACTTACTAATCCTGAAGTTAATCCTTTCACGCTAAGGCATTTGTATTCAAATTCCAAGTTGCACAGTAGAAAATAAAAAATACATTTGAAAGCACAAAGATTAAAAGAAGTAAAACCACCATTTTTTTTTAGATGATATGATGAGCTACCTTGAACATCAAAAATAATTTGCAGGTTAAAGATGGGAAAATACTGAAAATAGCACAACAACTAAGTTGATATTTAGAACTCCTTTGCATTCTCATATTCATGCAGTAAAAAAATACAGGCCCTGGATTGTGTCAGTAAATGGCCATCAAACTTGTATAAATAATATCTCCTCTCTGTGATTTCCAGTTTCTCCATGTGTGGTTTTTTCTTTACTCAGTCTCTGCTCTCATCCTTCTGCTTTTAATTGATGATGATAGATCCCAAGATTGCCTTTCAGTTCACCTTGGCAATGGTGCCTCTTAACTGAAAAATATACTCTGCCATTTGATAAGTGAAAAGTGTTATTTCCATAATTTTATACACTCCTTGTCTTTACTGAGTTTCTGACCTAAAACAACAGAAATGTTAATGATATGTAGCATTTCCATTCCTATGAAATAATGTGATAAAATAATTTTACAAGAGTACCACAAGTACATAAATAATGTGAATATCCATCCAGAAGGGTTGAAAGCAGCAGCTAAGTAGTATTAGAGAGAGCTCCCTTTTCTTCTTATAGTAAATCATGAGATTAAAAACAACAATCTATCAGCCCATGGAGATAGTGATTTATTGTGATTTTACTCTGAAGACACATCTGCAAAGTCTAGAAAAGGACCTGCTACTTGGTGAGCACTTAATACAGTTGGAGTATCTGCAATTCAAAAGGATAATATCACTATGTTCTTTACCTTGTATATGGTGTACTCATGTGCACATCTGTGGGAGGGTGGGGAGGCACAGTGTCAGAGAAAAAAGGGTAAAAAAGTGTAGCACTGGAGCGCACTGGACATTGATGAAAGAGAACTAGGCAACTCGTGGGTGGAGATGTGAGAGAAGGAATAGGAGTGAATGAAGGAACAGATGACACTATGGGAAAGGAAATGGTATTACCTGATGTATGTGAAGGTAACCTCACTGTCCATCACTCTAAAGCAACAATAAAGTAAATTAGAAAAGAAAAGTAATGTCAGAAATACTCCAGGACTTGAAACTTTTTTAAAAAAATATTGTCAAAGTGATGTACAGACATGTTAGTTTCATATGTAAGGCAGTGAGTACATTTCTTGTCAAACTTGTTACCTCCTCCCTCATTTTTTCCCACATTTCTCCCTCCCCAATTCCACCCCTCACCCATGAGTTGTACAGTTGGATTATGGCATATAGTTTTCTAAGTATTGCTGTTGCATTGGTTCAACTTTTACCCTTTGTCTCTCCATTTTGATGTTCTCCTTCCCTTCCCTAGTTCCAATAAACATTTGTACAATTCCCAGAGTACCAAAATCAGTACCAGTGACATCAGGGGTAAAACCCTGAGGATAAAAGACAAAAGAAAGTGTCATAATTTCAGGTAGCACATTGAAAATGACAACAACAATGGTAAACCACTTATTTCCATACTTGGAGTTCATTTCACTTAGCATCATCTTAGTGTTCATATGCACATAGCTATTGAGCTATTCTGATCTTTGTAAGCACTAATCTAACACCACAAATGGAAGACTCTATATCAGAACTTATGTGGTAATCACACTCAAAACACAGGGACACTAAAAATATGGTATAAAAACCATCTTCAATCTACAGATTTGAGGTATATACGATACATGAAGGAATTTTGTACTCACATTTGGACTCCATCCATAAAATCTCATTAAGTATATGAAGATATTCCAAAATTTAAAACAAATCTCAAATCTGAAGCACTTCTGGATTGAATCATATTGGGGAAAAGATACATCTTTATTTTATTTTTTAACAACTTAATAGATTTCATTATGCTGTATGTATGCATGCATATAATGTACTTCAAACATATTCATACTCTCATCAAGGTTTCTTTTCCCTCTTTCCACTCGGACAGCTTTACTTCTCCAGGCAGTCTCCCTTTCACAATTACGGCACATATAAATTTAGGTTTAGATTGAGAAGACACAGAATAATTGACTTTGAGAGTCTGGCTTATTTCATCTCACCTGATTATCCCTATTCTATCCTCAAGGTCATTTTAAAAAGAAAATTAGACAGAGCTTAAGAGAGAATGAGCAAATTAGACTATGATCTGCAGCAACATAGAAAATGCAAAAATAAAAATAATAAATGTGAAAAGGAGTAAACTACAGCAGATATTTTGTTTGATTAGAAGATGGAATGAGGAAGGAATAATGTTTAAAGAAAATTTGGGAAGCATCTCCCAGAACTTCCAGAATAAATATCTCCAATTTCAGGGAGCCTAATAAATTTCAAAGAGGAAAATAAAAGCAAATATATGTTTAAACACATAATTCATAAATTGGAGTGAAACTCATGTAATATTAAAATTATAGTGCACTAGAAAATGAGACCACATTTTTAAAATGGTCAGAAAAAGTTTATTTGCAAAAAAATAACAATTAATCTCAACTGACTTCCAAACAAATACAAGAGAAGTCAGAAGAATAATAGTTTATAAATACTGAGAAGCAAACTTAGGCAAAACAGAATTACATAATCAATGACACTATCTTTCAAAAATAAAAGTAATTGAATTTATTTTTAGATACAATTTGATTTTTATCATGTTCTTATGACAGGAAGTTCCAAAAAATGATCTTCAATGAATGATAAAAAAATGAACAAATATTGACTATATAATGATAATGTTTAATAATATTGAAAGTATTCAAAACAAAAACACATGAAAATATCCCCATGTATAATTTAGAAGAATATTGGGAGGGAAGATGGTGCCGCCACGGTAGGGTGGTGCCCCAACTTGCTCCAACAGAATAGCGAGCTGGGAATTCCAGTACCCAACACCCCATCAAGAACCCAGCAAACCCAGCAGCTAGAAGCAACAGAGAAATGCAGGAAACAACAAAAAAGAAGAAGAGCCTATAACCTGCATGGAGCTGGAAAATCTCCAGGGTACCCCCCCTCTACCTGCCGACCCTGGCCCCAACAGGGCCAGGCTGGGAAAGGGGACCCAGCGCAAAGCAGACTGATTGAGACACACAGCAAGGGACCAGAGGCGTGGGACCGCATGGCCGGGATTGGACGTGAGCGGCAGGGGAACCGGGTGGTGCAGAAGGGGAAAGCCGGGGCCGATACCACCAAACGACCAATTGCCACACTCCAGCACCCCACCCCTGAAGGTCCAACAGCAATGCAGGACACACACAATCCGGGACCACTAAGTTCCCTATTGCCGCCCCCCTCAACGGGAGACCAGGTTTCAGAGACCCAAACCCTACAAAGAAGCTAGAGCTCCCTCCCTCCCCCTCCCCACCCCGAGGGAACAAAGGAGCAGCACCAAGGCACCCCCCCCCCCAAGCCCCAACAGAGGAGCCAGAACCTGGCTGCACAGGCCCGGCCTCCTCCCCAGCAGGGGCCCAGGGACTGGTAGGCATTGGAAGCCCCATCTGAGGCGCTTGGCACTCCCGGACTTTTTGAACAACAGTCACAGGCTCACTGGCGTGCAACACCAGCCCAGCAGGGACACCTGGGCCCGAA
This sequence comes from Perognathus longimembris pacificus, assembly GCF_023159225.1. Taxonomy (NCBI): domain Eukaryota; kingdom Metazoa; phylum Chordata; class Mammalia; order Rodentia; family Heteromyidae; genus Perognathus; species Perognathus longimembris. The sequence goes on along the minus strand of NC_063167.1, from coordinate 41,507,777 downwards.
CACTCGCCCCTCTCACAGTGGAGGCACAGAGTCTGTGGGCACCAACCTGCGCCTGGACACTTGATCCTGCTGGGGCTCACCATACCACCCTCCACAGCAAACTCATGAGAGGGCACAAGCACTCTCCAATAATTTGGGGCAACACATCCCCAATGGAAGCACTAGAATGCACATGCATGTGCCCCTCGGAGGGCCAGCGTGCTAGCCCCCCAGCAGGAGGACCTCCTGCCCAAACCTCTGGGGAACGCACAAGCTGGCAAGCTACAACACCTGCCCTGATAGGCGCACTCCACACAGGAGGGCAGGGCCCCCCAACAGCAGCAACCGCTCTGATAGGCACACACCGCACAGGAAGGCAGAGCCCCCCAGCGACAGCGCCCACTCAGGGGGGCGAGCCGCCTCTCAGCAGCAAATCTCAATCTGAGACGTGAGCTCCTCTGACCGAGTGGAAAAAAGAACCAAAGAAGAGAAAAGCCTCCATGCCACGCTGAATCAGCAACCCGCAAACCCCCACCAGGGGCATGCTAGGGTCAGCACAACACAGGGGCAAGTCACTATCCTGCAGAGAAAGACACAGAACCTACCAACCCCCAAGCGCAGGGAGGGTGACCACCCCAGCAACAACTGAGACGGTCACGCTCACCCATTGGGCAGTAAGATTCAACAGCCAAACTCAAACCCAGAGCCAGGACACAAACAAGTCTCCCACTGACGGACCAGCGGGAACCAGCACAAAGCCAACCCAAGGAAGCCACATACAGATCTCCAGAGGCGCAAATCACAAAGAAATATTACAAATTCCATGAAAGGGCAAGCCAGCTCACCAGTTCCAAAAAGCAGTACGACCGAAGAGGAGATAGAGAATAAAAAAACAACTCAGGCTATGATAGCAGAAATAATGGGAAGCCTCAGGAATGAATTCAGAGAACAATTCCAGGAGTTTAGAATGGAAGTCTCAAAGGACCCCCAAGAAATCAAGAAAGAAATGGAAGCAAAAATGGATACAGTGCAAACCTCTGTTAAAGAAGACCTTAACATCCTGAGAAGCAAAATGCATGAAAAAATAGATTTAAAATACAACTCTTTAAAGTAAGAAATTTCCACGATCAGAGCTGATCTGGCAACCATAAATAGCTCCCTGGCATCCATAAACTCCACACTTGAATCCACAGCACAAAGAATTGACCATATTAAATCCCAAATCTCTCTCTTGGACGACGATGCAGCCGATAAGGACCAGAAAATTACCACACTCCAAGAAACGGTAAGGCTCCAGGTAGTGCAGACTAATCCAGGACCTAGTGGACAAAGACAAGAGATATAATCTGTACATAATTGGAATAGAAGAAGGAGCCGAATACCAGAGCAGAGGGCTTCAACATATTTTCAATAAAATCATTGCAGAAAACTTCCCCAATCTCACAAGGGACCTCACCCAGGTAACCAAGCCTATAGGATGCCTGGCAGACCAGACCCTAGAAAATCCTCGCCCAGGCACATAATAGTCAGACTTCAGATCTCAAGAATAAAGAGCAAATTTTGAATGCAGCCAAAGCGAAGAAAGAGATTTATTACAATGGGAAAGGGAACTGAATAACAGCAGACCTCTCCACACAAACCAACCATGCACAAAGAGAGTGGAAGAACACAATCCAAGTCCTACAGGCCAACAATTGCCAACCCAGAATAAGATATCCAGTGAAGCTACAATTCATATTCGAGGGTAAAACCAGATCTTTCCATAGCAAAGAGGATCTAAAGGAGTATGTGAATTAAAAAAACCAGCCTTACAGCGAGTTCTAAGAGGGGAACCCCCACTCAACAGAAAACGTACAGGACACACAGACAGAAACAGAAAGAAACTATAATAGCCAGAGCCCAACAGAAAGAGCAACTCATTAAAGACAGGAAATAAAAAGAGAGAGGAAAAACAGCCTAACAGGAAAATGGAAGGGGAAAAAACATCCTTACCTTTAATCTCTTTGAATATAAACTGTTTAAACTCTCCGATAAAGAGGAGCAGAGTGGCAGAGTGGATCCGCAAACAAAAAGTTGCCATCTGTTGTCTACAAGAGACCCACCTTACAGCAAGGGATAAAAACAGGCTCCGAATGAAAGGATGGAGCAAGATCTTCCAAGCAAACGCACCTACCAAGACGGCAGTAATAGCCATCCTGATCTCAGACAAGCTGGACTTCTCATTAAAATCAACTCAAAAAGACAAAGAAGGACACTACATTTTAATACAAGGAAAAATCCAGAATCAAGACATCACAGTTATAAATGTATACTCACTGAACAAAAGAGGCCCTACATATGTCAAGCAAATTCTCACAGAACTACAGAACAAGATAGACCCAAACACAATCATAGTGGGTGATTTTAATACCCCACTCTCTCCAAGAGACAGATCCAACACCCAGAGGATTAGCAAGGGAGCTGAGGACCTAAGTAACACCATATCCCAAATGGATCTGACAGACCTATACAGAATCTTCCACCCTACAGAGACCCAATACACCTTCTTCTCAGCACCCCATGGATCATACTCCAAAATAGACCATGTCATAGCCCACATGAAGAACCACCGCAAATAAAAAAGTATTGATGTCATCCCATGTATTATATCTGACCACAGTGGAATAAAGGTAATCCTCAATAACAACGGTTACCACAGAGGCTATACACACTCTTGGAGGCTAAACTCCTTACTGTTATCTAACACTTGGGCCACAGATCAAATTAAGGATGAAATTAACAAATTCATAAGCCACAATGACAATGGAAATATATCACAAAGAAACCTATGGGATAGAGCTAAGGCAGTACTGAGGGGCAAAATCATTGCCCTCAGCACTCACATTAAAAGAATGGAAGCAGAAGACTTCTGGGAAGACGGCGGAGGAGCAGCAGAGCCCTAGCAGAGCTCCCTCTGACATCGCAGTTTTCTCACCCCATAGAAACTTTTACTCCTAGAAAGACAGCCAGAGTAAGTTCTAACAGTACAGGGATTCTGCCAGGAAGGATAAATCAACTTAGCTTGTCTGAAAACACAGATTTGAGCTCTGGGTGGTGTCCCGCCGCCGCACCAGTGCCGGCGCCGGCACAGCACCCGGCATAGCAACCCGAACTCCACGCAGCTAAAGCATACAGCGTAGACCAGGGAGAAATCCTTCAGACGGCAGCTGAGCACGGACGACCTGAAATCACAGAGAAAGTGTGCTGGTAGACTGGCATTCCAAATCCAAATGGGCAGAAGGAACACAAGAAAGATGGCTAACAATGAAGTCTTATCCCCCACTCAAAACAAGCAGGAAGCAGAGCAGTCAATCAAAGACACTGAAGAGAACCCCCAAAATGCTTTACAAAGTCTACTGATAAAACATGATTAATGAAAAGTTTGAAACTCTTCAGTCAATTATTCTAGAGCGTGAGGAGGCAAAGCAAAAATTAATGGAGAATTTCATGGCATCCACAAATAGAAAGATAAATGAACTTCAAGAGTCAAATGAAAAGATAGCTACCCAGCTTAAAGATTTGAGAGACAACAATCAAAACCAAAGTAATGAAGTTAATGAAGTAAAGAAGTCCATACAGGACCTAAGAAATGACATGGAAATCATCAGGAAAGACCAGTCAGAAGGAAAAGAGATTCGAAATCAAGTAGCTAGCCTACAGTCCTGACTAAGTGAAGCAGAGGATCGAATCTCAGGAGCTGAAGATTCCTTAGATTCTATGGAGAAAGATCAAAAATCAATACAAATCCAGTCCAATCAACAAAACAGATCGCTACAGGAGATTCAAGACACGATCAGGAAACCCAATTTAAGGATAATAGGTATTGAGGAAAACTTGGAGAAAGAGGTTAATGGGATAGGCAGTCTATTTAACAGAATATTAGCTGAGAACTTCCCAAGTATCCATAAGGAAAGGCCTATACAGATACAAGAAGCATTTAGAACCCCAAACCGACCAGACCAGAATAGGACATCCCACCAACACATTGTGATCAAAACAGGTTCAGTAGAGTACAAGGAAAGAATACTTAAAGCTGTAAGGGAGAAGAAAACAATCACATATAAAGGAAAAGCAATCAGAATTACCCCAGACTTCTCAGCAGAGACCATGAAAGCAAGGAGAACCTGGAATGAAGTATACTAAAAAAAAATAACTACCAACCAAGAATTCTGTACCCAGCCGAACTCTCATTCATAGCTGAAGGTCAAATAAAAGTCTTCCACAGTAAGGAAAAACTGAAACAATATATCTCCACCAAACCAGCTTTACAGAAAATCCTCAAAGATGTACTATACAGGGAAAATAATCAAGATCCCAATACAGACAGAGAAATGAACCCTAAATAGCAAACATCAGATCAAGAAATGGGAAGACACAGCTTTAAACAAGATAGTGATAATGAAAGGAACAAACGATCATCTCTCAATACTAACTCTCAACATTAATGGACTTAATTCTCCAATCAAACGACATAGGCTCATAAGTTGGATCAAAAATCAAGATCCATCTTTCTGCTGCCTCCAAGAGACACATCTATCCAGCAAAAGTAAACATCTTCTAAAAGTGAAAGGTTGGAATCAAATCTATCAAGCAAATGGCCCCCATAAGCAGGCTGGAGTTGCAGACAAAATTGACTTCAAATTTAAAAAGTTAAGAAGAGACAAAGAAGGCTACTACATACTAGTAAAGGGATCTCTCCTACCGGAAGATATAACCATTCTAAATATCTACACACCAAATGCAGGAGCACCCAACTTCATCAAACAAACACTACTGGCTCTAAAAACACTCATAGACCCAAACACATTGATAGTTGGGGACTTTAACACTCCACTATCACCTCTGGACAGATCAACTCGCCAAAAACTGAACAAAGAAACCACAGATCTTAATAATTTCATAGACCAACTAGAATTAACCGACATCTACAGAATATTCCACCCAGCAACAACAGAATACACATTCTTCTCCGCAGCACATGGAACATTCTCCAAAATAGATCACATCTTAGGGCACAAAGAAAATCTGTACAAATTCAGAAGTATCAAAACCATTCCCTGCATTCTCTCAGACCACAATGGAATCAAATTGGAGCTCAACTCAAACAGCCACCACAGAAAATCCTACAATTCATGGAGACTAAACAACACACTGCTGAACCATCAGTGGGTCATTGAAGAAATTAAAATGGAAATTCAAATGTTTATGGACTTCAACCAAGTTGAGGACACAAAGTACCAGCTCCTTTGGGACACAGAAAAGGCAGTACTCAGAGGAAAATTTATATCTCTGAGTGCATACACCAACAAACTGGAGAAACAGCAACTCAATAATTTAAGGAAGCACCTTAATTTTCGGGAGAGGGAACAGCAAGCCAAACCCCAAGTCAATAGACAGAAGCAAATAATTAAAATCAAATCAGAATTAAATCAATTAGAGAGGAAAAAAACCATTGAAAGAATCAACAAAACAAAGAGTTGGTTCTTTGAAAAAATCAACAAGATAGACAGACCCCTGGCAAACCTGACCAAAAAATGAAGGCAGCACACCCAAATAAACAAGATAAGAGATGAAACAGGTAACATCACCACAGAAATAACCGAAATTCAGAAAATAATAAGGGACAATTTTGCAAACCTTTATGCCAACAAATTCAAGAACTTGGAAGAAATGGATGATTTCCTAGAAAAAATTCATATCCCCAAACTCAACCATGAAGATTTAAACCTTCTCAACAGACCTATATCCAGTATTGAAATAGAAATGGCAATAAATGATCTCCCATCCAAGAAAAGTCCAGGTCCAGACGGATTCACTGCAGAATTCTACAAGGCCTTCAAAACAGAACTCACACCAATATTTCTCAAACTCTTCAATGAAATTGAAAGAGAACGTTCACTACCAGACTCATTCTATGAAGCCAGTATAACCTTCATCCCAAAACCAGGCAGGGACTCATCACGGAAAGAGGACTACAGACCGATCTCCCTGATGAACATAGACGCAAAAATTCTCAACAAAATTCTGGCCATCGGCTTCAACAGGTCATCAAAAAAATCATACACCACGATCAAACTGGATGCATCCCAGGGATGCAAAGTTGGTTTAACATACGCAAGTCAATTAATGTAATCCACCACATCAACCGGAGCAAGGTAAAGAACCACATGGTTTTACCTCTGGATGCGGAAAAAGCGTTCGATAAAATCCAACACCCATTTATGCTAAAAGCCCTGGAAAAACTGGGATTGCAGGGAACAGTCCTGAATATAATCAAGGCAGTTTATGACAAACCAACAGCAAGTATAACTCTAAATGGTGAAAAACTAAAGCCATTCCTTTAAAATCAGGAACAAGGCAGGGATGTCCCCTCTCTCTCCTGCTCTTCAACATTGTAGTAGAATTCCTAGCCAGAGCAATTAGGCAAGAAGAAAATATAAAGGGGATCCAAATAGGAAAAGATGAAGTTAAACTTTCTCTCTTCAGATGACATGAACCTATACCTAAAGAATCTCATAGACTCTACCCGCAAGCTACTAGAGCTGATCCAAAACTTTCGCAAAGTTGCAGGATATAAAATAAACCTTCAAACGTCACTGGCCTTTCTCTATGCTAACGACCAAAGTCCAAGGCTGAAATTAGGAAAGCAACTCCTTTTGCAAGAGCCAACCAAAACATAAAATACCTAGGAATAACCTTAACCAAAGAAGTGAAATACCTCTTTGATGAGAATTTTAAAAGCTTGAAAAACGAAATTAAGTCAGAACTAAGGAAATGGAAAGATCTCCCATGCTCCTGGATTGGGAGGATTAATATAATCAAAATAGCAATATTGCCAAAGGCTATCTACAAATTCAATGCAATGCCCATTAATATCCCAACACCATTTTTTAATGAAATAGAGGAAGCAATCCAGAAATTCATATGGAACAATAAAAGACCTAGAATAGCAAAAACACTCCTAAGCAGAAAGAACAATGCTGGAGGAATTACAATATCCAACTTCAAGCTGTATTATAAAGCTATAGTAATAAAAACAGCTTGGTATTGGCACCGGAACAGGCCTGAAGACCAATGGAACAGAATTGAAGACCCAGGAATGAACCCACAGAACTACACCTACTTAATCTTTGATAAAGGAGCTAAAACAATAGTATGGAAGAATGATAGCCTCTTTAACAAATGGTGATGGCAAAATTGGTTCAACACATGCAACAAACTAAAACTAGATCCTTATATATCACGTTGCACCAAAATCAATTCCAAATGGATCAAAGCCCTCGAAATAAAAGCAGATACCCTGAAAACACTAAAGGAAGGGGTAGGAGAAACACTTGGGCTCCTTAGCACAGGACGGAACTTCCTTAATAAAGACCCAGAAATGCTACAAATCAAAGAAAGGTTAGACAAATGGGACTGCATCAAATTGCCGAGCTTCTGCAGGGCAGAGGACATAGCTTGCAAGATAAACAGAAAGCCCACAGATTGGGGAAAGATCTTTACCGGCCTTACAACAGACAAAGGCCTCATATCTAAAATATATGCAGAACTAAAAAAATTAAAGTCCTCCAAAACAAAACCTCAAACAACCAACAGCCCTCTGACCAAGTGGGCTAAAACTTAAAAAGAGACTTCTCTGATGAGGAAATGAGAATGGCCAAGAGACATATGAAAAAGTGCTCTACATCACTGGCCATAAAAGAAATGCAAATCAAAACAACATTGAGATTCCACCTCACCCCAGCAAGAATGTCCTTTATCAAGTAAACTAACAATAATTAAAGTTGGAGGGGATGTGGCCAAAAGGGAACCCTACTTCATTGTTGGTGGGAATGTAAACTGGTTCAGTCACTCTGGGAAGCAGTATGGAGATTCCTCAGAAGGCTAAACATAGAACTCCCCTATGACCCAGTCGCCCCACTTTTGGGCATCTACCCAAAAGACTACAAACAAGAACACACTAAAGCCACCAGCACAATGATATTCATCACAGCACAATTTTTCATAGCTAAAATATGGAACCAACCCAGATGCCCCTCAGTAGACGAATGGATCAGGAAAATGTGGTACATAAACACAATGGAATTTTAATGCCTCTATCAGAAAGAATGACATTGTCCCATTTGTAAGGAAATGGAAGGACTTGGAAAAAGTTATACTAAGTGAAGTGAGGCAGACCCAAAGAAACATGGACTCTATGGTCTCCCTTATTGGGAATAATTAGTACAGGTTTAGGCAAGTCATAGCAGAGCATCCCAAGGCCCAATAGCTATACCCTTATGAACACATAAGATGATGCTAAGTGAAATGAACTCCATGTTATGGAAACAATTGTTATATCACAGTTGTAACTACTTTCAACGTCCCATGTGTACATATAGCTTCTATTATTGATGCTGTTCTTGTATCACCTTCCTGTGCTTGTACCTACACTATCTCTGTAATCTTATCTGAGTGTATTGGAAACTGTGTGTACTGGTATTGGATGCAGGAAATTGAAAGGGAATACCAAGTTTGAGAGACACATGGTAAAAAAAGACAAACAACTGCAAAAGCAATACTTGCAAAACTGTTTGGTGTAAGTGAACTGAACACCTCCGAGGGGGAGGCGGGGCAGGGGAAGGGAAAGAGGGAGGAGGGAAGGGGGTATGAGGGACAAGGTAACACACAGTACAAGAAATGTATCCATGCCTAATGTATGAAACTGTAACCTCTCTGTACATCAGTTTGATAATAAAAATTTGAAAGAAAAAAAAAAAGAGTGGAAGCAGAGCTGGTGAATAACCTCACAATGAAACTAAAACAACTGGAGAAACAAGAAATGATCGAATCTAAAATGACTAGGAGGAGAGAGATCACAAAGACCCAAGAACAGATAAATCTGGTTGAAAATAGAAAGACCAATCAACAAATAAATAAGACTAAAGGCTGGTTCTTCTAGAAAATAAATAAAATTGACAGAGTCCTTACAAGACTTACAAAAAAAAAGAAGAGAAGAGACTCACATATGTAAAATCAGGGACTACACTAGAAAAATTTCAACAAATACACACGATATTCAAACAACCATAAGGAACTATTTCCAGAACCTCTACTCACTAAAAAACAATAATTCTACAGAAATGGATCAATTCTTAGAGAAGTATAAACTGCCCAGACTGAAGCAAGAAGAAATAAATCAACTAAATAAGCCAATCACTTACAGCAAGATACAGGGGGTAATCAAGAGCCTCCCAACAAAGAAAAAGCCCAGGCCCAGATGGATTCACCAACGAATTCTATAAAACCTTTGGTGAGGAGCTAATACCAATACTCCTCAAACTCTTCCGCAAAATAGAAACAGAGGGAGAAATCCCAAACTCATTCTATGAAGCTAATATTATACTCATTCCCAAACCATGAAAAGACCCAACAAAAAAAGAGAAGTACAGACCAATATCACTGATGAACACAGATTCAAAGCTCCTCAATTAAATATTAGCTAACAGGATCCAGAAACTGATCAAGAAAATTATACATCATGACCAAGTAGGCTTCATCCCACAGTCACAAGGATGGTTCAACATCCGTAAATCAATCAATGTAATTCACCACTTCAACAGAGCTAAAGTCAAGAATCACATTGTTATCTCAGTCGATGCCCAAAAAACATTTGACAAAATACAACATCCATACTTACTAAAAGCTCTGGAGAGAACAGGAATAGATGGAACATTCCTCAACACAATAAAAGCCATATACAACAGACCAACTGCTAACATCGTATTAAATGGGGAGAAACTAAAATCATTCCCCCTAAACTCAGGAACAAGACAAGGATGCCCACTCTCCCCACTTCTTTCCAACATAGTGCTGGAATCCCTAGCCATAGCAATAAGGCAAGAGGAAGACATCAAAGGGATCCACATTGACAAGGAAGAAATCAAGGTATCCCTATTTGCAGATGACCTCATCTTATATCTGAAGGACCCAAATAACTCAGTCCCCAAACTCCTACACCTAATAAACCACTTTGGCAAAGTAGCAGGATACAAAATCAATCCACAAAAGTCAGTGGCTTTTCTGTACACCAGCAATGTAGAAGCAGAAAAGGATATTATGGAAATAATTCCATTTACAGTAGCCAAAAAAAGAATAAAGTGCCTAGGGATCAACCTAACCAAGGACGTGACGGACCTATTTAATGAGAACTATAAAAATGTAATAAGGGAAATCAAAGAAGACACAAGGAGATGGAAAGACCTCCCATGCTCATGGGTAGGCAGAATCAATATAGTGAAAATGGCCATATTGCCCAAAATGTTATACAAATTCAATGCAATCCCCATCAAAATCCCAGCTACATTCTTCACTGAAATAGAGAAAGCAACCCATAAACTCATATGGAACAGCAAAAGACCTAGAATAGCCAAAACAATTCTAGGCAAAAAAGCAGTGTAGGAGGTATCACAATACCAGACTTCAATCTCTACTATAGGGCTATCATAACAAAAACAGCCTGGTATTGGCATAAAAACAGAAGACCAATGGATTGGAATTGAAGATCCAGAAATAAAACCGCACTCTTACAGTCAGCTGATATTCGACAATGGAGCTAAAGACATACAATGGAATAAACATAGCCTCTTCAACTACTGGTGCTGGGAGAACTGGGCAGCCATATGCAGAAAACTCAAAGTGGACCCAAGCCTATCACCATGCACCAAGATCAACTCAAAATGGATTAAGGACCTCAACATCAGACCTGAATCCTTGAAAATACTGAAGGACAGAGTAGGAAAGATGCTAGAACTTATAGGCACAGGAAGGAATTTCCTGAATAGAGTCCCAGGGGCACAACAGATAGGGGAGAGACTCGACAAATAGGACTACTACAAATTAAAAAGTTTCTGCACAGCTAAGGACATAGCCACCAAAATAGAAAGACAGCCAACGATATGGGAAAGGATATTTACCAGCACAGCAACAGACAAAGGCCTGATATCGGTCATCTACAGAGAACTCAAAAAACTAAGCCCCTCCAAGCCCAGTAAACCAATTAGGAAATGGGCAATGGAGCTAAAGAGAGACTTCACAAGAGAAGAGATAAAAATGACAAAGAAACATATGAGGAAATGTTCAACATCCCTGGCAGTAAAGGAAATGCAAATAAAAACAACCCTGAGATACCACCTTACTCCAGTTAGAATGGCCTATACTCTGAACTCAGGCAACAACAAATGCTGGAGGGGGTGCGGGGTAAGAGGAACCCTTCTCCATTGTTGGTGGGAGTGCAAATTAGTACAACCACTTTGGAGAACAGTATGAAGGTTCCTCAAAAAGCTCAACATAGACCTACCCTGTGACCCAGCCATACCACTCCTAGGCATCTATCCTGAACAACAGGTCCCAAGATATCAAAAAGACATCTGCACTTCCATGTTTATCGCGGCACAATTCACAATAGCCAAAATATGGAAACAACCCAGACACCCCTCCACAGATGAATGGATCCAAAACATATGGTACCTATACACAATGGAATAGTACATAGCAATTAGAAATGATGAAATATTAGTATTCGCAGGGAAATGGTCAGAACTTGAGCAAATAATGTTGAGCAAGACAAGCCTAGAACACAGAAAACAAAGGGCATGATCTCCCTGATATATGACTGTTGGGGTGGGGGGAGGGGGAGACAGTAGAGACCAGGTCTGTGAAACCAAAAGCTTCTTGTCAAATGGTATTTCCCACAGGTTTGGGTCAGTGACCCTACATTATGTAACTAAAACCAAACAACTACTCAACATATAAAGGTCAAAAACTGACCTCTCTGTGGATCACAATAGCTCAAAAGCTATGTAGTGCATTCATATAAGACTATTGTCGACATATTGTCTATTGTCGACAATACATTTAAAGCCCTAGGTGAATTTCCTTTGGCATAGGCCATGTGGCTACTGTATATGTTCTTGGTACATTGTGTATTGTATATATGTCTATCTGACCTAGGGAAGGGAAAGACAAACAGGGTGTAAGATATCACAAGAAATGTACACACTGCCCTACTATATAACTGTACCCCTTTTGCACAACACCTTGTCAAAAAATTTTTGTTTAGTTAATAAATACATTATTAAAAAAGAATATGCATGAAAAGAAACATAAAAGTACTGATAAAATTACAAATTTGGCAACATTAAGTATGCATGTTAAGTTTGGGGGCCAAAAAGGAATAGAAATATGGTAAAAAGTGGAAAGAAAAAAATTGAATGATAAAAATAAATCTCTAAAAGTAAAGAAGAAAACAATCTATAGGTAGATATAGAAGAGTCAAGTACAACAATATCATAGTTGCATATTAAAATCCATTGTTATTATGGCAAATGAAAAGAAATGAAGTTCACTTTTTCAAAAACAAAGGTTATGATTGTGGCTACACAAACTCAAGACAAAAATAATTTCTAAGAAAAATCATACTAGGTGAAGTGAGCCAGACCCAAAGAAACATGGACTCTATGGTTTCCCTCATAGAGAATAATTAGTACATAGCAGAAGAAGCCCAATAGCCCAATAGCTATGCCCATATGAACTCCATGTTATGGAAACAAGTGGGATATCATTGTTGTAATTATTTTCACATGTACCCCCTTTTTTTCTCTCTTGTATTCCCTTCCCATGGTTTTACCCCTGCTATCAGTGTATCTGATCTTAGAATTCTGGATACTGTATATATGTGTATTAGAACTAGGGGAGGGAAAGGAAATACCAAAATTGAGAGACAAAGGAAAAAAAGTAAACCATTCCAAAAGCAATACTTACAAAACCATTTGTATAAACAACTATACAACTCATGGGGGAGAGCGGGAAAGAGGGAGGGGGGAGGCGAGGTGGGGAATGAGGGAGGAGGTAACAAGTTGTATAAGAAATGTACTCATTGCCTTACATATGAAACTGTAACCCCCTGTACTTCACTTTGACAATAAAGTAAAAAATATGATTTCCAAGAGCTATATCCAAAACACAGAAATGTAAAAAATGATTTTAGTTGGCATCAGTGGCTCACACTTGCAATGCTAGTTACGCAGAAGGCTGAGATCTGAGGATAGCAGTTTGAAGCTAGATTGGGCAGGAAGTCTGTGAGACATTTATCTCCAATTTAGCACCTAAAAAGTAGAATGTGACAGTATGGCTCAAGTAGACTGCTACTTGGGTAGAGCGTTAGCCTTGAGCAATAAAGCTCAGGTAATGAGTTCAAGTCCCAGGATTTACACACAAAAAAAAATGACTGTTGGTGGTTAGTAAAAGGTAAATGAACCAATATGAAAATGACTCTCTTAATACTATTTATTTTATTTATGATACTTGACAAAAAAAAAGAAATCACTTTCTCCAAGCTGTCACAGGTACTAGGTTCAAGTTTTTTTCTGAATCTTTCAACGTGTATCTGGCCAATTATTAATGTAGCTTTGAATCTGTCCCTAATAGGTCAGAACAACTCTCCTCAATAGAGTACCACGGGCTAGCTTGAGGAAAATATTGCCCATATGTTTCCTATCTTATGGTGTTATTATAAATCGTGGGTATGGCATTTGTATTTTCATAAGTGCCTTACCACACAAGTGTGATATGGCATTTTCATACAAGAAAAATTTAATAATGGACACTTTGGAGCTTGAATTATCTGGTGACAGCCTTCAGTTCATTTTTACTCATTATCATCTTGATATGGAGAGTTATCAGAGTAGGACTGTTTTTGCTTTGTACAGTTCCTGACTCAGGGTTAGTCTACTAGCCTCTAAAAAAAATGTACCAAGGTTTAAACTCAGGACCAGAGGCTTTCTGGACTTGCTTTTTAGGCTAGTGCTCACCACTTGGACAATGTCTCCATCCCAGGATTTGCATGTTATTTTTGGAGAATCAGTCTCTCAGTCTTTTCTATCCCAATTGGCTTCATCTCTTGGTTGTCTGTATCTCAGCCTCCTGATTAGGTGCTATTATAGATAGAGCTACCTGCATTCCCTTAACCTACTTCATGTTTTTTATTCTGTATTTTTTGCTGGTCCTGAGGCTTGAACTCTGGACCTGGGCTTTGTCCCTGAGCTTCCTTTGCTCAAGGCTATCACTTTACCACTTGAGCCTTTTCTACCACCTCTGGCTTTTTTTTTCTGATTATTTTATTGGAGATAAGAGTCTTGTGGACTTTTCTGCCCAGTCAGGCTTTGAATAGAGATCCTCAGATCTCAGCCTTCTAAGTAGCTAGGATTACAGGCATGAGCCCCTAGCCCCTGGCTAGTCTACTACCTTCTACTTGCTGTGTATATAAGGAAAGGGAATTCATTGTGTTCAGGAGTACTTACAAGGTATCTAGTCAAGTTCAGTTTGTAGATTGAGAGTCTCATTTCTAAACATCTGTATTAGAGAGAAAATAATTAAAGTTCATTCTTCAACAATGTGATAAAGTGCTTTATGTTAAGGATGTTGTAGAAGAGGTGGAAATGAAGAGGTGGAAAATGTTCACACTAAATTTCACAAGGATGTGGTTCTTCTGGCACTTTGAAGCTTATTGCTTTTCTGACTCTTGTGTTAGCATTTCTGTTAGAGTCTTAATACTCCTTTTTCCCCCTCCCTCTTTTGCATGTCCATTGTGTTGATTTTCCATAGCAAAGTTCTGATCATGTTATTTTGCTAAAAAAAATTACACACACACAGAAATAAACCTTTCCTCATTGATGCTCAAAAGTAAGGTAGCATTGTCTTTATGACTTGACCCTCCATGACCTTTTCCCTCCTGCCAATAGCACAAATAAAGATATGAGCTTACCACTGTTAAATATGAAGTTGATATGGCACACGCCCAGAAAATGGCCTGTTTGATCTTCTAAGTGATGTATAAATTATGCTACAAATCCTACAGTACCAGAACTATGCCCAGAACAGTTTTTTTTAATGTTGAAGAAATTCTATGAAGTTCACTTTTTCATTAATTATCCCTGTTTTACCTTGTGCTTTTACAAATTTCTTCATCATCTTACATTGCCTAGAATATTTTTTCTCAGATGTTTTGTAAAGAGTACACCTGATACTGGAATGGGCACAGAATTAGAATTTACAGGCTATTGATGGATGTCATTCATCCACATTTTCCACAAATCCTATAACAATCTCTACAATATATCTCAGTTCATAGATCTCAGTCCCCACACTACCCTGCTAGGTGAGTAATAATTTTCTCATTTCTCATACGTGGAAAGTGTGGAACAAAGATGTAAAATACTCCAAACTATTCTAATAATAATAATAACATTTAAGTTCTGAGTTATACAGTTTATTCTATATTACTTCCCTTGCTTTTTATATGATTAGCAATGTAAAAAAAAGTGAAAGCCAAAGAAATGTATATTTACAGGATGAACAGTCAGAAATGAGTCCGTATGTTCAATTATAATTAAGTCCAGATGGTTAGTGCTCTGAGCTACTCGAGACCCCATTTACTGCCCCAGTTACCTACCACCACACAATTAGGATAGTCATCCACCAACACTTAATGAAGGAGAAGGCACAATTTGGTGGAAGGAACATGGGTTTTAAAATTTTTCCTGGAATCAGTTTTCAGCTCTGCCACTTACTGGTCATAAGATGATGAACAATGAAGAGTTAATGTCTCTGAATTTCTGTGTGTATGAAATGTGAGTAATAGTAATAACCCTTACGAGGGCAAATGAAAGAGCAAAGGGAAGGACCTATGATGGTTCTTGACGTGAGCAAGTATATAGCAGGGATCCAGTAAATGTTAGCTGAATCTGAATCTTAGTATTCTGTATTAATACAAATCGGTATAGATGTAGTTTGTATTTGTTGGTGCCTGGATGTGTCCCCCACAAGCACTGGTGATTTAATGTACCAATGTTGGAATGGGGCATTACCATATATCTCCATAGTTGATTACTACTACTATAGAAGGTCTTGTAAGAATGGGCTGTTCTCTCTAGCCCTTCGATCTTCTTCCATGTGAGCGTGCACCAGTGAGACCCGCGTTTGATGTCAGCACCTTGATCTCAATCTCCTGTAAATTATCCAGTCTGAGGGTTCCCTTATGACAGCACAAAATGGACCAAGCCTTCCTCATGGAGGCTTACAGGTTAGATGATGAGACACTGAAGAATATCATCATGACAATCAAGGCCAAGTTCAGAGTGCAAGGAAACATGATAGGTGAGCAGAGGGAGGAGGTTTTTGAGGGCAAGAACAGTGAGGACAACTGTTTTCTTTTAGGAGGTCAATGCTAAGCTGGGTCCTGAGGAAACTCAAGCAACTACTGACATTAACTGTGAAGAGGCAGAATATGCCCCACAGAAAGGAGAAATGGGCATGCTTGTGTACAGACAAAGAATAGATCTTTATGCTTGGTTAGAGACACTGCTTCCCCACCTCCAGAATCTTCCCTATCGTTACAGCCTCTACCAGCTCTAAGAGAAGACAAAATTCATCATCTTTTTCACAGGCATTGATACGGACGGAATCTAAACTTGGCAAGGAAAGTGACAAGACCAAATGAATTAGAAAAAAAATGTGACTTCTGATAACAAGGGGCCTGCAAAAAAGAACAAAGGTTTTGATAAAAGTTGATGTGAAAAGAAATAGTTTGGAAATTCAATCTGATCATTGGGCATCATAGGTGGATGTCCGTTTCCCAGACAAGACAGTGTCTTTTAGAATCTATCTTTGTGAGACCATTGTCAAAATGAGTTTTAGGTAAAGAGGGTCCTGTTCTTTATCCATTTTGGAAAAAGCTCCCTTAATCAGGGAAATGGAGCTATTAGCACACTGGCAGCCTTTACTGTTCTGCATTTTAAATTGTTAATTCAATTTGTTTCTGGATAAAATATCGGTGTAAATCAAGCCAGTCTGAAAAACTGACAGCCCCATGGAAAAGAAAAACGTTGGGGAAAAATCATATGCATGACTAAGCTGTATTTTAATTTAAGGGAGTGTTCTGATTAAATCATAAAACGAATGAAAATGGCATCACAGGGACATCATAACTTACTGAATTGGGGTCAGCTTCATTTCCCCAGAAATGTTGATGTAAGGAGGCAATGAGCTTGGTGGAAAGCTTGAGCATTTGGAGGAGGTCAGATCTGGGTTCAAATCATAACACAATACCTAAAAGGTCAGCAATTTATTGTCCTGTATTAGGAACCTAGGATCTAGGACACTGTCTGAATCAAAGTAGGTGCATATAAATCGTCATCAGAATTAGATAAGATAAGAACTCATACCATATTATAAACTCATACCCTATGAGATAAGAACCCTACCATATTACAACTAGAAAATATTGGGAAAACAAGTTCACTTAACTGTGCCTTATCAGTTAAATAGATATTATTATAGAATGATTGTAAGGGTTAATAACAATGAAAGCAAGCAAGATGTGGGCTTGTAAGCTGGGATGGGTTATATATTTGGTCCAAGAATGAAAGGTAACACTTGGAGTTTCCTTTTTTTTTGGCCAGTCCTAGGCCTTGAACTCAGGGCCTGAGCACTGTCCCTGGCTTCTTTTTTGCTCAAGGCTAGCACTCTGCCACTTGAGCCACAGTGCCCCTTCTGGCCATTTTCTGTATATGTGGTGCTGAGGAATCGAACCCAGGGCCTCATGTATACGAGGCAAGCACTCTTGCCACTAGGCCATATTCCCAGCCCCTGGAGTTTCCTTTTGATATGTTACCCAGCATACTTTGCTGTATTAAGCCAATGTCTAGATGTCTGGGACCAAAACTGAGCTGGACATTATTTAAGTTTATAACTTGTGCACCTGTAAGTCTACTTATAGCTGGTGCTCAGTTGTATAAATTAAAGTCTTCAGGATGGTAAAGCATTGAACAAAATTATTTCTAATTTGCAATTAGCTCATTTAGGGCAATGGACATTCACATAATGAGAACATTGTAAAAAGTAGTATTATTGTATGATCTTGTACCTAGAGATGCTATATTTGTTTATCTTTTAAATCCCTTTTTACAAAATCTCTCTTGTTTATAAAACAAAGATATTTTCATTTGGAGATCTGGAATAGACTTGGAAAAATCAAAGAACCAGTTCACAGTTGTATATTAAATAAATAGCAGCACTGACTTTAAAACTGTGACGTTTGAGTTCAAAGTAACTGTACTTTCATGGTTGAATCCCATTGATACCTGTTGACTGCAATAATAGGCAAAGGACAGTCCTACTTGATTTTAACTTTCTTTCATGATCACGATGTTCTTTAGCTTTCAACATGAAGATATTAAAAACTAGAAATCTGGCTTTGGTTCAGTTACTAAAAGCCTGTGTAAGTCTGGGGCTGTTAGATTTTCATTAGACTATTCAGAAGTACATATCAGTCTTACAAGAGCAAGGGCACCCTTTCGATTTATTATCTGCTCTCCCTTCCACAAAAAGAAAAAGAAATAAAGTAAAATATAATGAAAAGGCTAAGGTAAAGAGGCCATGAATTTAATGTTCATAATGGCAGGAGCTAACATTTATTATGTAGCAGGACTTATACTATGTGCTTTACATATATTATTTTTCAATGGCTCTCGAAGGGCATATTGTTGTCTACAAGTTATAAAACAAGAAAGTACTCAGAGCTTTTCATTGGCTTCCTGTTTCATCCAGAGTGGTGCCAGACTTCTCACCATGGTTCACAAGGCCTTCCATGACCAGTTTAACTATGCTAAATTAAAATGGAAAGAACACAACATTGGATGTGAGATGAACACGTTACCTCTGCTCTACTGCGGTTTGCAGATGCTCAGTGGATTTGCACAGGGCTATTGCAGTCTCCATTCTTTTAAATGAGAGGATAAAGCCACCTCAGTTCAGGTTCTGGTGAGATTACATAATTAGGGTCAAACTTTTGTATCTGTGTGGCATATTTGTGGCAACCCAAACAAAAGGGGGAGACCATTAGTCTCACACTGGAAAATGATCAGTGTGAAGTAAAAAGTCCTGACATTTAAAAAAAAAAAAAAGACATTGACTTTCTCATGGAACCTACACTAAGGGACAGTGCTGTGGTTTGAATTCTCTCAGATTCATACGCTGGAAACTTACTCACCAGTGCATCAATTGTATGAAGTGATGAGAACACTGTACTCATGAATACATTGTGGACATTGTGGTAGGAGTTGGTTAGTGATCAAAGGAGAACTTGGTTCCCTCTTGCCCTCTAATTCCAGTTCTTTTTCTCTTCTATTTCCCACCATGGAATGACACAGTGCAATGGTCCTCAGCAGAGGCTGACATCCTGCTCTGGATTCACAAGGCACCAGCACCATTGAATTTGTTTGTTATAAATTACTATGTGTATTCTACTATTCTAAGGTTGTGTATTCTACCTTAGTGGCAGAAACAGGCTTAGACCTACCTTAGCAGCAGAAACAGGCTAAGACCAGGCAATGGAAGTGTGAAGAAACAAAAGTGTCTCTAACAACAATGGAGATTAGTTCTAGAGACAGATTTTCCATAAGAAGGAGGCACTGGATATCCTTGAGGATGTCACCATAGTCTTGTGCTCTGCGCTGTTATTTTTTATTTGACATTGGATGAAGTTTGTTTGGAGCCCAGTCCGCCCATTTCTTTGAGGCACCTGAAGAAGGGAATAGAAGGTATGGAAAGGGTCTGATTCTAAGCTCCTCACAGAAGCATGCATAGCTAACTTCCACATGGATGAAGATGGTAGTAGCTCCATGGATGGCCACAACACCTGTGGGGTGAGTAAAGTACCAGCCTAGTAGCCATCAATCCTGGGTTTGACTTTTCTACTAGCTTCCTAATCTTCTCCTACCTAGTCCTGTCAGGTAGGAAGTAAATTTGCATAACAAACTATTTAAATATTCAATTTTTACTCAGCTTCAAGGCACTGTTTGTCCTCCCAGTTCTAATGGTTAGTGACCCTTTAAAAATCAACATCATTTGTCAAATCAAATTAGCCTTGTTGCTAACTGCAGGGCAGTGACATTCATCTGATGCTTTCAAACTAGTGTGAGGTAAAGATCTCCTATGGAATAGGGCTTTGGTGTGCTGCATGAGTCACATCCTAAATGTAGCAATTGTCAAAAAAAAAAATAGGAGGCTTAGCTCTAAGGTAAATATTGTTGGGTCACTTGAAATGTATGCAGATTTGACATTTCCCTTCTGATTAGCATGTCTACACATTACAGGGGTTTTTTTGTTTTTTGTTTTTGTTGTGTGTCATAATGGATAGTTCAGACACCAGGGTAATGTCAGTGAACACTTGAGAGAAACTATTTTGCTACTGAAGAAGAAAATGAGAGGACTCAAGAGGGGGCTGTATTTACAGTGATAGGAAATGTTTAGAGGAAATTCAGAATAAAGATAGAATGTCAGGATGGGAATTAATGGAAGTAACATCTACTCTGTGCCATTAAAATTCATATTACCTAATTTAATCTTTCCCTATGAATAAAGGAGAGATTTAAAGCAAAGGCCTATTGCCAAACTGGAAAATGACAGAGCTGGGCATTTGGTTCAAGCCTATGTGATTCCAAAGTTTATGCTCCTCATTGTAGCATGTCACCACCATGAGACAAAATAGTCAACCGATCTCTGACATCATCCCCGTTAAAGCAATAAGTTGCAAATATAAAATCAGAAATCTAAATTCTTTTATCAATAATGACTATTCAGTTTCTATTTAATACTTTTAGAAACTAAGACCTCACAATTTATCTGTTTTCTGTTCTGTTTTGGTGGTACTGGGGTTCAATCTCAGGGCCACACCCTTACTATGCTATCTCTATTTTATCTGAATAAACTACTTTATATAACTACTTTTTATAAACTACTTTATATAGATGTCCCTTTTATTGTATCATCTTGTTCTACTTCCCACATACCTCTTATGGTTATATGAAATGATCATGTTTACTTGTATATGTGCCTTTCTACAAGAATACAAGGTCCACAAAAAGAGCAATGTGTAGCTAGAAGAATGTGTAGAACTTAATGATTGCATAGGATAATTTTTTTATTGAATGAACAACTATTGCCTTTCTCCTTAATCTCTTCTTGAGTCTATATCCTTCTGTCCTTTCAAACACCTAGCAAAGTATAAAGTGAGTACAGTGTGAATTTCTTAACTATAGTTTTCTCCCTGTCACATACAATGTATTCTAGCCAACTTTCTATGCTTCCTTAAGAGTAAGAGTCAGTCTTTACCTTCCTTTGAAAGCATTCTATGCACCCAGTACATGATTGTGTACATAGTGGGTATTGAATAAATGTTGATGAATGAGCTATATAATGGGCTTTGGACTCCATACATCAAGATTTTCTTGAAGGGAAGATAATGACTTCTACTTTATATCTGACATTTTAATATAACTGGCTATGGTCATTATCCTTTGGAATTGCATCCTAGTCGATTCTTTCAAAAAAGAGAAGAAAATAAGGTAAAATTACTTTGTGAGCAATCCACAATTGGATTTACATTTAAAAATTGCTGAGTGAGCACTCCTGCCTGATAGCCAAATGAAATTAATCTCTTATAACTCAAGGTCTCCTCTATTTGGAGAGAAGGGAGCTAGACTTAAAGAGTTCTGCTAGCTTTTTAAATAGTAAAAGTTGCCACTCTCATTGCTTATACTTAAAAAGCACCTACAATATTCTCTCAGCTAGCTAGGCTAGTGAGATTACAGAAATAATTAAGATATAGGCTCTATTCTGGAGCCTTCCAGTTCTAGGTTATATGATTAGAATCCTTCTCTGGCTTGCATAGTACTTCTTGGGAAAGCCTCACACTCCTGGTTTGTATATGGACCATGTATTCATGTTAACATTAGTCTACTTCTTCTTTAGGACATATCTATTGATCTTTACCTGAACACTAGACCTTATGCAGTTAATTTTTATTTCTTTTTTTTTGGCTTAAATAAACCACTTTTATTCATGTCTACTGGCAACATAGTTTACATTATGTTTAGAGTTTACAATTAGGAAGAAATGAACATGAAATTTGTACCCTAATTGATTTTATTTCAAGTAAGTAAAAATGTGATATTTAATAATAAATAACATTATATATAAAAATAAATAATATTGCACAGTCATACAGGACTTGTGAACCTTAATACTGCTGATATTTTGGTTTGAATAATTCTTATTGTTGAATCTATGCAGTGTATGATAAAATGGTTAGCAGCACTCATTGTTCTGGCTGGATGCTAATGATACCATTTACTCGACCACTAGGCCTATACAGCTTGCAGATAGAAGACAGGCTGATAAACCCAAACCTGTCTGACAACAGAAAAGGGCAGGGGGCAACAAAAGCACAAGGAAGTAAGAAGGACTAAGGAATGAGAAAATAAGGAAGGTATAGTAAGTCTTTGGTGTCACAACTTTACAGGAAATAGAAAGAGGAGTCACCCCTCAAAGCCATCTTTATATATTTTTCTTTAAGTCACTGTACAAGGAATAAATAAGAAAATCCGTTTGTGAGTGCCTCTTGACTGATGTCACTCTTTCCATTTTTCTCTTCCATTCCTTACAACTATCCTCTCCCATCTATTTTTCTTACTTTTGTAGCATATGCATTGGCTTTCTCTCTTCAAGGAGTCCCATTCTCATGATTTAATCCAAGGCTCAGCTCTTTAACTAGGAAGACAGCTTAAGATGACAGAGGTTGTCTTTCCCTGGCAAATTAAAGACTGAATAAATGGAACAGAGACCAAAGGAGTTAATCTTAGAATTGTGTAAATGGTTTAACATGGTTGCCAAAGAATTCCAATTGTTCTCATCTCTGGGAAGGCGTCACTCCTGACATTCTTTTTAATTTTTAATTTTTTTTTTATTTTTTGGCCAGTCCTGGGCCTTGATCTCAGGGCCTGAATACTGTCCCTGGCTTCTTTTTGCTCAAGGCTAGCACTCTGCCACTTGAGCCACAGCCACTTCTGGCCATTTCCTATATATGTGGTGCTGAGGAATCAAACCCAGGGCTTCATGTATATGAGGCAAGCACTCTTGCCACTAGGCTATATTCCTAGCCCCACTCCTGACATTCTTAAGACCTGAATGTCTATTTTTATTTGTGGATTTTAATTAGATCTTTATTTGAGTAGACTTTTGTTTCTTGTAACAAAATCTCCATCATAAACATTATTTAAATAGGAAGAGTTATAAGCCATGATATAAATTTCAGAGTGATCAGTGATATGATGAAGACTTGGAAAGGTTGCTATGGAAACAAAGAGGGAATTCTTCAAACCTGGCCAATGAAGATTGAAGAAAGTTTTTAGGAGGACTCAGCTAAACTGAATCACAAAGGAAGAGTAATAAATATCAAGAGTGTGTATGAGAAGAGGAGAAATGAAGGTTTAAATGTAAGAAAAACCCTGATCCTCTCTTATTGGGTCACTTAATATTATCTCGTGGAATTACCTTTAGCAAAACACACTTTGGAAAATAATCTCAATAAAAAATTATCTTTGTTGAAATTACAGTTCTGTACTGTCTGGAATGAGTAGTTTTTGTGAGGGGATAACTATGTAGCTGCATTTCTTAAACAGTGTATTCCTTGATCTTAGGGTTTAATCTGGGTTTTGAAGATTATACAGGTCATGGGTGTCTAAGCAAATGAAAATGAAATGAAGAATCTGAATTCAGTTTTAAATGGAGCCTATGCCACTGAAGAACTCTACAACTTACACTTTATTACTTTTATTAATTCTGTGGAACATGGTGAAATAGCTTCTATAGAAATTAGTGAAAAACCAGTCTGACTCCTGGGATGGAAGTAAGTGTAAGTTCTATGGCCCAGACACAAACATGTTCTTATCTAGAATTTCCCAATATATCCCCACACATTAGATTCTGAATTTGGGTAAGTCACATTAGTTTTTCTTCTAGGCAGCTGAATTTTTAAAGGGGGCAATAATTGTCCTGTGAATGATGAAGAAGGATTTTGAAATAATTAATAGAGAAGTATTTCTAAAAACATGGGCCATTTAGCACTGTACAAATAGAGGTTATGATTCTTGTGAAAATGCTTATTAATTTTAAGAACTACACATATGTCAGCAGTCATTAATATTATTACTAGCATATAAAGTGAAAAACAAATCTGGACTTATGTAGGGAGAGATTTTTATTTTAAAATTCCTAATAATGATGACTATTCCTGTGAGAGAGAATGCCTTGACCTTAAGGTCTGCAAGCATCTTTCATATTAGGCAGGAAAGGCTTCTCACTTTTTCTTTTTTTCAAAGGATAGGAACAAAGAAAGATACTGTGAACAATTCTGGAGTGGTGGGATGAGTTGGGTATGATGGGAGCATTGATAGTCCTTCCTTCTCATCCTCCAAGTCAGCTAACCCTCAGGAAGTGCCCTCAGTTCTCAGGAAGGTATATTAAAGAGTAGGTTGCACTGCTACTGGAGAGCTAAAGTTCAAAGACCCAGGTTGGGGGGCGGGGGGAATGGAGATGTAAAATGAGAATAGGGTTAGTGGATGGGTCAAGGAAAAGGAAATGTGAAAAGCTAATTGTTTCTGAGACAAAAACAAATGGGAACTTTGAGAGACTGTGTTTTTCCTTGACAGAAATAAACAAGTTCACTCAGTAGTCAGTTGTGGGTAAGTCTTCTGGGGAAAGTCCAAGCTATTTCTAGGAATATACTTGATAGGGGACATGTTTGACCTTTGCTGTTTTCCAGGTACAGAAGACTCAGAAATTGAACGCTATCAAACAAGGTTACTATCCTTGCATATTTTTGGTCTGGTTAGTCATTCAGAATCACAAAAGATATAAATGCTCTTCCACTGGCCAAATTACTTAACCTCCTATTTTTCTGTAAGCAAAACAGGAATGATTATAACAATAGCATCTAGCCCAATCATTAAGAAATATCCAAGAAGACATACATATTTCAGAGATGCTATGTCTTTCCTTATTAGCTAACTCCACAAAATGACTTGAGTATGAAGATTCTTGTGCTGAATATTTGTTCTGCAGGTGATGCCACTATATTTAGGGAGTTAATAGAAACTTTGGGAGGTGGGCTTAGCTGGAGAGGAAGCATGGTTTTGAAGGTTATTCTTGGTTCCCAGTCCCTTCCTCACTCTCTGCTTCCTATTGCAAGGAAGAGATAATTTCCTTCATCACAATTTTTTTTTTGTGGCTGTGGCATTCAGCTATGACCAAAAAAGAAATCCTACTTTCTTTAAGTTGATCACTCATATATTTTGGGCAGAGTGACACAAATGTAATTAATACAGATATAGTCCGCAAGCTTTGTTTTCATCATTACCTTCATGTAACACAGAGGGGGATGGGATAGATATCCTTACATTGAAACCAGGGTTATTCGCTACTTAGGAAAATCTCAAAATGTGTACTTAATCATTTTCCTATGGCAAAACAGGCTCAGCAAGGTTTACATGCCTAAATTGACATAGTTCACAAGTGATAGGCTGGTAAATTAGTGGTATCTGACTGCATTCTACCTCTCACCTGTGTATAGAACATGGGATCATTAGGTGCACACACAGCCCCTTTTGCCTCAGGAATACACAGAGGGATGGAGGAAAAGACACCTCAGTGATATATATGTGTTAAAAATTGATTTAATTTTATTCTGGAAGCAATAAGCTTGTTTTTATGTATAATTTTTTTGAAAAGGATGAAGGAAAAGATAAAGAAGGGGGGGGAACAATTCATCAAGCAGCCCATATTGCACATTGGCTGCCAGCACTGTTTCTTTTAAAAATAAAATAAAAATGTTCTGTTGTAGATTCCTTCCCACCCACCCCCCTCCACTGCTTTTGGAGAGATACAGGGATTGCAAAGAGTGCCAGACAGTGCTAGCATATGCTTATTTTTCTAACGCAGTGTGGGCAGCCTTTCTTAAACATTTTGTATAAATATATTTATTCTCCCACTGAGACCTTGCCTGCCAGGTTCAGGAACAACTGAGTAAGCAGATGAGTTACAAACCGAGGAAAGAAAAGGAAGGATTGCCATGGAAATGCTGATGGCCCCTTTATTTCAGTTGAGTACATCATGCCAGTATAATAAATTAGTGGTTGATTCATTTGTGATACATCTTGTTTTTTTTATTCAAAGTAAGAGCTATTTAATTCTGTATTTGCTATAGATATATTCAGAAAGCAAGGGAATGTTGATATCCGGTGGGCAAGATTACACACACACACACACACACACACACACACACACACACTTCCTTTACTGCACAAACCCACATTTGCAAGCTGTCTACATTTCTCATATTGGCCTCAGCTTTGACAAATGTAAAAAAGTCACTAATATTTTGACACTCTCCTTTGCCCAAGTCTGATACCAGCTGGCTGCGAAGCCATATCCTCATTGTTCTGCTGGATTTTAAAGACTGGGTTCCAGCCAAAGGACTGGACTGGATCCATTCATTCATTTTCAAGATTGAAGTTGCAGCTTAACTGTAATGACCATTTCTCAACTCAATCTGGAAACCACTTCCAAGTCTGACAGATGCCTGAAAGGCAAATGTTCATTTGGATCAGAAACCACTCTCTTCCAGAGAGAAACAAAAGGTGTTCTTCGAATCTGAAACGAACTTCTTATAAGAGCAATTAATATTCTGTACTTTAGTTGTGCCTTATGATCATACTCTTTAGAATTTTTGCAAAATATTTATTTTACCATGCCAATTAACAATGAGAATTTAAATTGCAGATATGCAAAGGCAACAATTGTAAAAAAAAATAATAACCCCACCCTCACCCCAATTTGAGGAAACTACAGAAAATATCAGACTTTTAATTTTATGATTACTCTTTTCTTCTGATTTTAGGCATATTTTTCCTCTCTGTATCAGGTTTTATATTTATAATTGAAGGTAGAGGGGAGAAAATCATTTTGTTTCTTTGAAAACAAGCTCTGTTTCTGTTACTCTCATTACATTTCCAGCTCTGGTTACCATATTGTTTTAGTAATCATAATCAGCTATTGCTCAAGTGTGCTACAGCCATAAAAAAATAAAAACATTCTATAATCTACAAAAATATCTTTGCCTTCAACATTTAAAAAATGTTCCCCTGCAGTGTGTTCCTGCTGTACCATTTTTCTAGTTACTTAATAATTGGAGACATTAACCCTGATCATTTGCAAATTTTCCATTTACATTTATTCTCAGGTACAGATGCTTGGGAAAACTGCCACCACAGGGCTGTAAGAGAGTGGGTTTGTAATTCAATTCTGGAATCTTCTGAGGAGATCATCTGCAAGGCGTTATGAGATGCGTATGTTTTTGAGTGCTAGAGTAATCTTTGAGGCGACATTTCTATTAATGTTTTGTTCTAAGTATCATTTAGTAGGTCCTTACTATTACAGATTATGGGGGGAGGATTTATAGGTTCTGTTCCATGTAACCCTTAGAAAACTTTAAAAAATATATGACTTTATCATGTCTACTTTCTAACTGAAGAAACTGATTCGTAGAGGGATTAAAAGTGTTGAACTCCCTCAGTTTTATTCTAGTCTCTGCTGGTATTTTTGCCCTTAAGCAACTACTTTGGCCATCAGAAACACTTGCCTTCTAATTTCCATGTCTCACCTAGAAGCTTCTGACTCCAATCATTGCCTCTCTCTAAATCCCAGTTTTCTCATCAGTGAAGTATTATTGATAAAACAAGAGACACAAGGCAGTGGAAAGGGTTAAAGTAATGAATACCATCAGCACTGGTTCAGAGAAAAAACCCTTTGATTTCAGAGTAACCCTTCTAAGTCAAAAGTATCAAAATGAGCACAGAAATAGGCATCTTTGGAAACATCTCCTTATCCTGCCTATAAAATGTTGACAGTCTTTCTCCACAGCCTGTAGCCATATTCAACCTTCTGGCTTGCACTGCACTGATTGCAAAATGGACTTGCCAGCAGTCATCTGTGATTGTCTGCCACAGTAGCGTGGCTCTTCTTTTCCTTTACCCAACTGTTCCATGCACTATTCATGAGTAGTACAATATTCCAAACTTTAATTTCCACAGATTAATTCTCACTAATTATTCACCATATGAACCTTCACAGGAGAATTCCACTGGATTCTCTTCCATCCTGAGGCAGAGAAGGCAATGTCGAATCGTTTTCTGATTTCAAGTGGAAAACAAACTAATTATGTGGAAATATGATAATAGATTGCGCTGCGGGGACCAGTCCTCTGCAGGCTTCAAAATGTTTGCTTATGATCAGCTCTTCGTGTTATTTCTTCCAGGAGGAGCTGCCCTTTCATAATGCATCAACATTATTGACTGGACTCTGATTCCTTACTTGGAGTTAAGATGATTTGCATAATTGTATATTACTTCCGTCTGGTGGAAACAAACAAGATGTTCCGGCACTAATGATCAAGCAGGCAGCAGTGAATGCTGGGAAAAATAGCCCTAACAAAGTCCAAAAGCAATGAAAACAGCTTCCCTCTTTGGCATCTTTCACCATCTTCCTTTGACCTAGCTTTCTTTTCCACTTGGCCATGGGCCTTGTTTTGTTTTGTTTTTGTTTATTTTAAATCTGTCTCTCAAAGTTTAGAAGGTGGCTTGGTTAGACATATATTCCAAATCTTCAAGAATAGAAAGCACATTTAACCTGTGAACTGTCATATTCTTTTGTATTTGTTTAGGCCACTTTTCCACCCTGGAATGTCCCTTTTCTCTCAGCCAGAAAGTACCATATCCACCTCAAATACCTCTTCATTTGGATATCCTAACTTTAGAGCTTAGCATATGTCATGCTCAAACTAAAAAAGAAAGAAAGGAAGGAAGGAAGGAAGGAAGGAAGAAAAGGAAGGAAGGAAGGAAGGAAGGAAGGAAGGAAGGAAGGAAGGAAGGGAGGGAGGGAGGGAGGGAGGGAGGAAGGGGGAAAGGAGGAAGGGGGGAGGGAGGTGAAGGAGGGAGGGAGGGAGGAAGGGGAGGGAGGAATAAAGAAAGAAAAGGAGCTCATGAACAGAGTAAGTGCGTGTTAGAAGCACAAAATAGTAATGTAGGTGTTAAGCAAATTTACAATTTGGCAGCTTTAACATAGGCATTCCACATAGAGAAATGAACAGATAGGACAAAAATGAATCCTCCTTTCTTTTCGGTTCTACAGTGTGTGTGTGTGTGTGTGTGTGTGTGTGTGTGTGTGTGTGTGTGTGTGTGTGTATGTGTGTGCGCATTCCTGCCATTACCAGAGCTTGAATTCACAGCCTCATGATCTCACTTGTCTTTTTCTAGTTTCAGCTATTTCTGAAAAATTGGAAATCAGAATCTCACACTTTTCTACTCAGTCTAGTTTGAATGCTGATCCCTAGCTCTCACCCTCCTAAAAGCCCCTGGATTTCTAGTGTGTTTTAATTCACATCTCTCTTCAGTAATTATTTAGTTTGTCCTGTAGTACACCTTTATTGATACTTTTCATAGCTTACATATCTCTGTATCTTCCTGACCAGGAAGGCTCAGGGGTTTGGAATAATTAGCTTACTAAGAAAAGGGAAATTTTATTTTAGATTACCATGATTATATTTCTGATTCAATGCTAAACAAGTGTGTGCTAAATAGCTATGACATTTCAGGAGTGCAGATCATGAAAACTCCGTGATATATTACATGAGGGACACAAATAGAAGTTCCTTACTTGTCTGTTTCAGTGATTTGCAGAGGCTACATGAAGTGCTGAGAAAGGATTTTGAATGTGCATATGCTTTGTGAAAATGTTGTCTGTGATTGATGAGTTATGAAATAGAAATATTAATGGGGAATAGAAAATCACACTTTTGTGTATTTTCATTCTTCTTTTAGAGATTTAACTTCGAGTATCCTCAAGAGATGCAATGGCTATATACATGTTTAGAATAGTGTCACTAAATTGAACAGATTATGATCTATCATCGTGTTATGGCATTATTTTTCTTTTTTTCAATAAAGGAGTTTGATCTCAGAGCTTTATACTTGTTAGACAGACATTCTAGCATTTGATCAATGCCCCCAGCTTGATTATTCTTTTAGTTATTTTTCAGGTAGTGTCTTACAGTTTTGCCTAGGATCAGCTTGTCATAAACTTGCCAGTTGTTTGGCTACAAATTTCTTGCACAGCCTCTTTGTAGAGTGCTATCCAGCGAGCAAAAGCATCAGGTACCGAATTCAAGTCCTAGTCTCAGATTAAAAAAAATTTTTTTTAAAGAATGATCCTCCCAATCTCTGACTCTTTAGTATCTAGGATAATAGAGATGAACCACCCATATTAGAGTAAATGCTTGATTTACTCTTTTTTTTTTTTTTTTTTGGCCAGTCCTGGGCCTTGGACTCAGGGCCTGAGCACTGTCCCTGGCTTCTTCCCGCTCAAGGCTAGCACTCTGCCACTTGAGCCACAGCGCCGCTTCTGGCCGTTTTCTGTATATGTGGTGCTGGGGAATCGAACCTAGGGCCTCGTGTATCCGAGGCAGGCACTCTTGCCACTAGGCTATATCCCCAGCCCTTGATTTACTCTTTATGGGAGTTATCTGATCTGTCATATGGAGGAGAGATACCATTTATATATTATTCTATCCAAATCATATCAATACTCTACATAAGATAATGTGAATCCCATTTTACAGATATGTAAACTGAAGCCTCAAAACTTGACTCAGATGAAAATGCTGTGATTGCAAATCCAAACTGCAAGTTGTCTATCCTGATTCTGAGGTTTATGCTTTTTCAATTATCTTAATTCAAATCTGAAGTTTATTGCTTTGCATTTCAGAAAAAAAAGAGTTCTTTAACCTAAAGGATGAGACAATTTGAAGCCTTCCAGTCACTGTAGTATTTGTGGGTATTAGTGGGGAGAGACTTTGCAAGTCTGTCTGTGTATAGACAGATTGCAGTGGGAAAGAGTTTTTAAAATTTATAAAAAGGTTAAAAATGAAAAAGAACTCCTTTGGTGTATGACTTGTGCATGATAGACATTGTATCACTTACTGAATAATGAAACTCTTGGAGGATGACTCCACTTCTTAGAATAAGAAAATATGGGTCTAGGTAATTTGAGTAATTAGATGCATTGAAAGAATAATACTGTTTATTTTACTGACCGTGATTACATTTCCAATTCATTATTATGTCTTCTTCCTGGCACAAATTGGATGCTAACCAAATAAATTAATATTTAGAAATACATTTTATGGTGGTTAATAAGAGGTAAACCAAGTTTTAAATCCAAATAACTTCAGTTCCTAAGCTTATGCCATTCCAGGCTGCCTTTGGGAAGTTTAAAATGTGCTTGAGACTTTAGAACAAACTCCATTTTTCAAGTATAACTTCTTACACAGCTGCCTTAATGCAGCTGGTCCTTTGGAAAAAATGTTTATAAGAAGGCTTGGCAGGTTTCTTGGCCATTAAATATCTCCTACAAAATAATATTTTGATGGATTACACGTAAATGAATCAGAAACATATGGCTTCCATTTCCTTTGAATGCATACACAGAACATTTTCATGTTTGGCAAATGGATTTTCCTAAATACTACCTCTGTGGGCCCTCCCTCTTTCATCTCCCAGTGTATAATATCTAAGAAGAACAGGGAATCTACTAAGAATCCCACAACAGCCTAGAGTCTTCTCTACTCCTGAATCTGAAATCATATACAGATTATTTTCACTATATTTCTAATAATAGATGCAGCTGTTATTCAGTAAGAAAATCTGGGAGGTTACTTATTTACAACTTATCTAGAATATGAGCCTTTTATTACAATAGTTACCTGTTTGTTTCCTATCTTTGGAATGCTGAGTCCTTGGTCAAACAAATAAAGGATTTACTTTTATGTATAAACATGAAATGATATAAACTGTAATATATATGTGTTTGCATTTTGAATCTTTTTAAGAAAGAGAATGGTGCCTTGAGATACTACATCCACAAAGTCCACTTAACTGGATACAATCAGAAATTTTTTAGAACAGATGAAATAGCTTATGAGGTTTATAGTACACTTGTTATGGCTTTATAGCAAGGATAGTAACTATGACATAGAGACTACTAAGGCTGTGAGTTGGACTGATGCCCACTGGACCACAAGGAAAATAAAGAGTACCCAACCAAACTTTGGAAATGTTCTCTTATAATCATGGATTCTGAAAATCCAGTTCCTAAAGATAATGGTTGTCATTAACACTCAAATTGGATTGATTGAAAAAGAGAGGTACCTATGGTTAATGCTTCATACCAAGGTGTATTGTAGAATTCTAGTGTCTATATTTTGGAGAGATCAGGGCCAAGGTGGGTAATGTGCCTATTTAAATGACAAAAGAGATGACTTCAAAAGAAAGTAAAGATTATAGACATCATAGGCTCACATGCTTAGAACTAAGGTAAATGGGTAAGTGGTGTTTTGATGAAAGTCAACCAGGACTTGTGAAGGTGGTGAGATGAAGGTGTGAACATGTCCACATATAACATATTCAAATCTGTAAGTTTTGTAAAGATACACTTTTGAATCACAGAAATAGCTATACTTTTGCCTACTGAGTGTTACATGTGCATCCAGTCACCTCTCACAAATCCATTTCTTTCAATTCATAAATATGCATTATAATCTACACTCTGTGTTCTCTACCTTGTTTTGACCTACATATGGAGTGACTTCGTTGGCTGTGGCCAACGACTTACATTTATTACAAAGCAAATTTGACAGAAGAGAGATTTTACCACTTTCTCTTTTTGACTTTTTCTTTCTCCTAGCTCCTCTCTTAGATGTCAACCTGATTCTATTCAGTTTCCCCATTTATACTCAGGAAAGGGAATTTAGTTCAGAAGCAAGAAAGCACCATAATCATATTGACAGTAGCCATGGCTACTAAATAAGAACAAAAGGAAAGTCCAACAACAAAGGAGGTAGAGAAACAAAGCAAGGAAACTTTGAATGAAGTTATTAATAGTAATAATACATTTTTATCTCTTTGCTTAGGTAATTTCAAATCAGCATAGATTCTTACCGAGCCAATTGTCATCTAGTCTCTGTAACATTCATTTGGAAAAGCACTGAATTGCTGTATTGAGAAATATTATGATGTAGGAGCTGAGATTCTAGTTTTTGGATTTGTGTTTAAATTTTGGACTTACCAATATTTCTAAGGGTTTATTTCTTGTTAGAGTATTTTATATGGTTTTTATTCAAAACGTGTAGTGATTAGTTTTTATATACTTTAGATTTTACAAAGTGTTATGCATTCTTTGTCTCACATCTTTGTTAACAGGACAAAAAAATTAAGTAACTACTATTCATATTTGGTAAATGTGAGCACGGAGGGTTGTAGAGTTCTATGATTTGCTTAGGGCCACGAAGTAAGGAAATAGCAGAGTTTAAACTATAATTAGGCACCTTTATAACATGAAATCTCTTCACATTTTAGAGATGGAATATTTCATTAAACAAATAAATCTAGAAAAATATAATTACTGATACTGGGAAGTTGATAAATTATACTTAAAAGAGAATAGGAGACAGGAAAAAGGCTAAATGAACTGCAAAATAAGTTAGTAGAGGACTGGGGACATGGCGTAGTGGCAAGAGTGCTTGCCTCATATACATGAGGCCCTGGGTTCAATTCCCCAGGACCACATATACAGAAAATGGCCAGAAGGGGCGCTGTGGCTCAAGTGGCAGAGTGCTAGCCTTGAGCAAAAAGAAGCCAGGGACAGTGCTCAGGCCCCGAGTCCAAGCCTCAGGACTGGACAAAAAAAAAAAAAAAAAAAAAAAAGTTAGTAGAAAATATTAAAAATAAAGAGCTAAAAAGGAAGGGGAAGTATAGAGAGCACAAAGGAGTGTGCAAAATAGAATTACAGTCTTAAAAATCCATAACTACAGACCCAAAAGAAGAGAGCAAAAAGATAGTGAGAAAGGAATATTTGGAAAAACTACTGACTAAAAAGTATTCAAAACTTAAAAATATCAATCCACAGTAACTGAAGAAATTTGCAAATATTGATGTCAGTAATTTTGGTAAATGCTTCCTGTTCACTACTTAGTAAACTTAGCTTTCTCTTATCTTATTCAAAGATAAGAGAAATCTTGGAAGCAGTCAGAGGGGGAAAAGACGTATTACCTTCAAAGGAACAAAAAGATACATTGTAACTAAAGCACACTACATCTCACAGAAGGCATGCAATTTGATTTTTATATATATATCATGTATACACATTATATCATATATAATGTGTGTATACATCATATATAATGTGTGTTTGTGTGTGTGTTTCTTGATGAAACCATCACCATATACAGACTACAAATGTTTTTGACACCATGATACTTGGTAATCCAACGGTCTGTTTACCTCATCTTGGGCCATTAACTATTGTTTTTGACTTTTGTTACTGTTTAGATATTCTGTAAGTTTTGTGTATGGAATATTATAGTCTGTAGTTTTTATGTTTGTATGAATTTTTTTAACTCAGCAATGTAATTTGCTGGTTCAGCCCTTGGTATCATGTATCATGTTCATTCCCTTTCATTTCTGCATAGTATTTTGATGCATTAGACAAATAGACACCTCAGGGAGCTTCCTCAGATACACCAGTCTGAGGCTCCAGTGACAATCTTGTCTGCTGAGCTCTGCTGGAGAGTCCTTCCATGATCACATAAGATGAACAATTTGGGGAGCTAGAGCAGCCCAGAGGAAATAAGGTATGGGAGAGAGTTTGGAAACAAAGGATATCCAACACACAAATCCACATTTAGATGCATTACAAATGAATAAAAGTGCACTAACAACAACAGCAAGAAAAGGACCAGGAAAAGTTTATTAAGTTAATATATATCACAGTGAGGCCAACCTTGTGCTATGGTGCCAAAGCAGTAATTAAATTCCCATCTGCTTTTGAGTAGAATAGATTCCTTGCCTCCTCTGAACCAAGTGGAGTTGGATGACATATCATCATGAGCTTCCCAAGACTACTGCAAGTCCCAAGGCTCCTTTCCCCTTCACTTGGAATAGAGGCATGTGCTTGGTCCATGGAAAGATCACATTTGCTGGGCCCCACATCTTGACACTATGATTCTTTAGGTCTGTGGCCTTGAGTCCATTAATCTTCAAGGGTTTATGAGGATTACTTAGCATAGACTACATAAAATTTCTGTGTCAGAGTAGGCACCCAGTAGATGGCAGTTATTGGTATTAATTTGCAGGTGATGTTGCCTACAGACTAAAGATAAGACATTTACCACACAAACAAAACAGCAATCAGACAAAAGAAAATTGATCATTGAGCACTTTCTGTAATTCCTTTTCTCTTTCCACAAGAGCTTCTATTCTATAAAAGGAGGAGGAGAAGTCATCTTGCTGGCAGAGGATTTTATGGTGGCTGTATTTGAGATATTTTCTTTTCTGTGTCTGATGCCTAGAGGACTTCCCTGAGTGCTGAGTGTGATCAATGGTTTCCGGAAGGGCGGGATCTCCTTTTAGGTTATCAGCCTACAATACTTGAAGTGTTAATCTGTGCTAATTTATTACCTTTTGATTTTGCTAAATATCCAAAATACCATATTAAAAATAGAAGGTTTATTCAAAAATACAGATGAGAAATGAATTTTTAAAAACCATGAAAAAAAAGAAGATGATAAATTGCCAGCATTCTGTACTACCAGAATAGCTAAATATATTTAATTATCCCCCTAAGGCATAGTTTAATCACTGAAATTCATGAAGATTTTCTGAAATCATCAATTAATGCATTTGCCTACCTATGTACTGAATGATGAAGATACTTTTTAATTTTCAATAGAATAGGCCAAGGAATGAAGAAGTTTCATATTTGTGATAGAGAACTTGTTGACCACGCAGCTGACACTCAGAAACCAGGGCTCCCCTTCTGTAGGTTATATGGGTCCCCAGGAATCATCATTCTCTAATTCTGTCTCAGAAGGTCAGACATGAATTAAATGTGAAGGCCAAGAACTGAAAAATTGAAGATTTTGTTGGAATGCTTTCTGTTTCAAGCAATAGATATCAAAATAAGAATAACATTGAAATGAAACATATATATATATTAATATGGTTATACAGAAGTGTTAGTACTGACACTGAGGCATCTTAAAACCAAGGACAAATCTTACTTAGCCTCACATAGGTAGAATGAGGCCTGGAATACCACCAAGACTCTTTATCTTTTATGGTGGCTTGTCTCCTAGTTTCATTCTCTTACACATAGGCTGGAAAAATGAGGATGTAATGATGGTGGTGAGGCAAATGATCACCTTAGGCCTCAAATTAGTAATTAGTGAGGTCCCATTCCCAAGAGCCTGTAAGTGGCACTCCCCACAATTCTTAACCATGGGTGACTGGTTTGTCCTTTATTGCTCTAGTTTTACCATTTCTGGGAAATATGGCAGCCAAGAACAACTAAAAAGAACCCCCCTCTTCCATTAGTTTAGTCTCTCTTCTTTCTTGGCCCCAATAAAACATTAGAAATGTTATTTATTAGGAAAGTTAACCTGGAACAGTTTGAGTCATTGTGACTGCAGGTCAGAAGCACCTGACTAAAGACATGCAGTATTTAATGGGGGGGGGAGGTTCAGGAAACCCCCATGGGTGTGATTATGGTGGGGCAGGAGCACAAGGTCCTAAATAAAAGATATGTCTACCATAGGATGCCTTCATCTCACCCAGTATCCTGGATCATTACTTCACCTGGTGCTTAAGTTGGTTGAATGATAACTTCTCAAAAGATACAACAGGGTGCTTGTAAATGTAATTAAGTTAGGAATGTTCAGAAGACATTGGTCATTCTGCTTTATCTAGATGGGCTCTAATTCTAATGACAAGTAGTCTTCAAGGTCATGTAGGAGAGAAGAAAAAAAAAGAAGAGGAGAAGAGAAAGAGGAAGATGAAGAGGAGAAGAAGAGAAGATCATGTAAGAACAGAGGCTGAGATTGGAGTTCTGCTGTCACAAGTGAATATATTCTTATTGCTATCAAGCCTAGGAGGCAAGGAATAAATCCTCTAGGACTTCAGAAGAAGTGAGCTTCTATCAACACCTTAAGTTTGGGTTTCTGGCTTCCAAAACAGTGAAAGGATAAATCTCTGTTGAGATAAACTGCAGAAATTATAGTAACTAATTATGGCAGCCCTAAGAATCTAATATAGTTGCCAAAGAAGTATTGGGCAAGAGCTGGGAATATGGCTTAGTGGTAGAGTGCACACCTTGCATACATGAAGCCCTGGGTTCAATTCTTCAGCACCACATAAACAGAAAAAGCCGGAAATGGCACTGTAGCTCAAGTGGTAGAGTGTTAGCTTTGAGCAAAAAGGAAGCCAGGGACAGTGCTCAGGCCCTGAGTCCAAGCCTAAGGACTGGCAAAAAAGAAAAGAAAAGAAAAAGAAGTATTGGGCAAGTCACATGACTTGTTGCTAATGGTAAAGGATGCAGAGCCTGGCGGTTACAAGTGTGACTTCTGGGACATTCTGTTAGAATTTGGACACTAGTTTTGCTAGCGAATAGATCTTGCCTTGGGCAACAACTTAACATCTCTGAACTTGGGTTTCCTCATTACTAAGATGAAAATAATCAAAGAAAATTCATGCAGCACTTAGAACAAATGCCTGCACATGTTATATTTTCTTGATTTTTTTTCTGTACTCATATTTGAACTCAGGGCCTTGTGCTGTTGCCTAGTTTCCTTGCTCATATTTGGTGCCCTACTATTTGAGCCATACCTCTAGTCCAGGATTTTTTTTCTTACTGGTTAATTGGAAATAGTGTCTTGATGATTCTGACCAGGATGGTTTCCAGCTGTGATCTTCCAGTCTCCAGAGTAGCTTGAATTACTTGGCTACATGAGCAGTATTTGTAATGTAGATCTGATTATTCACGTATGAATTTGAGGTAATAATAATAACTCCCTTTCTATCTCATAGTATTCTTGGGATGACTCACTGAGAGAATAAATGTGACTTCTGTTCAAGTCAAATAACCTATGGGCAAAAGGGCCAGGAAATACAGGGGAAGCTGAAATAAACTAATTAAATTCCCTGATGTTGAGGAACTTTTGGAATGAATTGTGTCCCTTCTATATTTCACCAAATTCATGTGTTAAGGCCTAATGAAACAGTATTTTTTTTTTTATATTTTTGTTCATTTTATTTTATTATAATATTTTTTCTTTATTGTCAATGTGAAGTACAGAGGGGTTGCAGTTTCATATGTAAGACAGTGAGTACATTCCTTATCCAACTTGTTACCTCCACAATCATTTTTCACCCTGCTTCTCCCCTCTGTCTTTCCCTCTCCCCCCATGAGTTGTATAGTTGGGTTTACAAAAAAAATGGTTTTCTAAGTATTGCTTTTGGAATGGTTTGTCTTTTTATTCTTTGTCTCTTGATTTTGGTATTCCCTTTCCCTTCTTCCCTAATTCTAATACATGTATATACAGTATCCAGGGTATAAAATCAGATACAGTGATAACAGGGGTAAAACCATGGGAAGGGAATAAGAGAGAGAAAAAAAGAGAAAAATGGGTACAGTTACACATGGCATGTTGAAAATAATTACAACAATAATATATCACTTGTTTTCTATAATGTGGAGTTCATTTTGCTTAGTATCATCTTATGTGTTCATACATTGGGCTATTGTGGTCTTCTGCTATGACTAACCTAAACATATACTAATTATTCCCTATGAGGGAAACCATAGAGTCTATGCTTCTTTGGGTCTCGCTCACCTCACTTAGTATGATTTTTTCCAAGTCCTTCCGCTCATTACGAATGGGACAATGTCATTCTTTCTCACAGAGGCATACAATTCCATTATGTATATGTACCACATTTTCTTGATCCACTCATCAGCTGAGGGGTATCTGTGTTGGGCCCATATTTTAGCAATGACAAATTGTGCTGCAATGAATATTGTTGTGATGGTGGCTTTAGTATGGTCTTGCTTGTAATCTTTTGGGTAGATGCCCAAAAGGGGGGCTTCTGGGTCATAGGGAAACTCTATGTTTAGCCTTTTGAGGAACCTCCATACCGCTATCCAGAGTGGTTGAACAAGTATACATTCCCACCAATGTAATAGGGTTCCCTTTTGGCCACATCCCCTCCATCATTTGTTATTATTAGTTTTCCTGATAATGGACATTCTTACTGGGGTGAGGTGGAATCTCAGTGTTATTTTGTTTTTGTTTATTTTTTCTTATCTATTGTCAAAGTGATGTACAGAGAGGTTACAGTTTCATACATTAGGCCTTGGGTACATTTTTTGTACTGTTTGTTACCTCCTCCTTCATTCCCCCTCCCCCTCTCCTTTTCCCTCTCCCCCAATGAGTTGTTCAGTTGGTTTATACCAAATGGTTTTGCAAGTATTGCTTTTGGAGTCGTTTGTCTTTTTATCCTTTGTCTCTCGATTTTGATATTCCCTTTTACTTCCCTAGTTCTAATACCAGTATATACAGAATCCAGGGTACTCAGATGAGATATAGTGATAGTGCAGGTACAACCACAAGAAGGGGATACAAGAGGATCATCAACAATAGAAGCTACGGTTTCACATGGCATGTTGAAAGTAATTACAACAGTGATATATCACTCATTTCCATAACATGGAGTTCATTTCACTTAGCATTCTCTTATACATTCATAGGGGCATAGCTATTAGGTTTTTGTGATCCTCTGCTGTGACTAGCCTAAACCTGTGCTAATTATTCCCTATGAGGGAGACCATAGAGTCCATGTTTCTTTGGGTCTGGCTCACTTTACTTGGTATAATTTTTTCCAAGTCCTTCCATTTCCTTATGAATGGGGCAATGCCATTCTTTCTGATAGAGGCATAAAATGCCATTGTGTATATGTACCACATTTTCCTGATCCATTAGTCTACTGAGGGGCATCTGGTTTGGTTCCATATTTTAGCTATGACAAATTGTGTTGCAATGAACATCATTGTGCTGGTGGCTTTAGTGTGTTCTTGTTTGTGGTGTTTTGGGTAGATGCCCAAAAGTGGGGCTACTGGGTCATAGGGGAGCTCTATGCTTAGCCTTCTGAGGAATCTCCTTACTGCTTGCCAGAGTGGCTGAACCAGTTTACATTCCCACCAACAATGAAGTAGGGTTCCCTTTTGGCCACATCCCCTCCAACAATTGTTATTGTTAGTTTTCTTGATATATGACATTCTTACTGGGGTGAGGTGGAATCTCAATGTTGTTTTGATTTGCATTTCTTCTTTTTTTTTCTCAGATTTTTATTATCAAACTGATGTACAGAGAGGTTACATTTTCATATGGCCAGTGATGTAGAGCACTTTTTCATATGTCTCTTGGCCATTCTCATTTCCTCATCTGAGAAGTCTCTTTTTAAGTCTTTACCCCACTTATTGAGGGAGCTGTTGGTTCTTTGAGGTTTTGTTTTGGAGGACTTTAATTTTTTTAGTTCTGCATATATTTTAGATATGAGGCCTTTGTCCATTGTATGGCAAGTAAAGATCTTTTTCCAATCTGTGGGCTTTCTGTTTATCTTGCAAGCTATATCCTTTGCCCTGCAGAAGCTCTGCAATTTGATGCAGTTCTATTTGTCCAACCTTTCTTTGTTTGTAGCATTTCTGGGTCTTTATTAAGGAAGTTCCTTCCTGTGCCAAGGAGCCCAAGTGTTTCTCCTACTCCTTCCTTTAGTGTTTTCAGGGTATCTGTTTTTATTTCCAGGTCTTTGATTTATTTGGAATTGATTTTGTTGCAGGGTCTAGTTTTAGTTTGTTGCATGTGTTGAACCAGTTTTCCACCACTATTTGTTAAAGAGGCTATCTTTCTTCCATCCTAATTTTTTTTAGCTCCTTTATCAAAGATTAAGTAAGCATAGTTCTTTGGGTTCATTTCTAGGTCTTCAGTTCTGTTCCATTGGTCTTCATGCCTGTTCTGGTGCCAATACCAAGCTGTTTTTATTACTATAGCTTTATAATACAGCTTGAAGTTTGGTATTGTAATTCCTCCGGCACTCTTCTTTCTGCTTAGGATTGTTTTTGCTCTTCGGTGTCTTTTATTGTTCCATATGATTTTCTAGATTGGTTCCTCTATCTCAGTATTATTTTGATTTGCATTTCTTTTATGGCCAGTGATGCAGAGCACTTCTTCATGTGTCTCTTGGCCATTCCCATTTCCTCTTCAGAGAAGTCTTGTTTTAGGTCTTTGGTCCGTTTGTTGAGGGGGCCATTGGTTCTTTGAGGATTTGTTCTGGAGGAATTTAATTTTTTTTATTTATTTATTTTATTTTTTTGGCCAGTCCTGGGCCTTGGACTCAGGGCCTGAGCACTGTCCCTGGCTTCTTCCCGCTCAAGGCTAGCACTCTGCCACTTGAGCCACAGCGCCGCTTCTGGCCGATTTCTGTATATGTGGTGCTGGGGAATCGAACCTAGGGCCTCGTGTATCCGAGGCAGGCACTCTTGCCACTAGGCTATATCCCCAGCCCTAATTTTTTGAACTCTATGTACATTTTAGATATGAGCCTTTTGTCCATTGTATGGGTGATAAAGATCTTCTCACAATCTGTGGGATTTCTGTTTATCTTGCAAGCTCTGTTCTTTGCCATGCAGAAGCTTTGCAGTTTGATAAAGTCCTATTTGTCCAATCTTTCTTTGATTTGCTGTGTTTCTAGGCCTTTATTAAGTAAGTGAAACAGTGTTTTAGTCATTGGGTTTTTGAGGAGTAATTAAGGAGGTGACCTTTAAGCACTCCTTGAAAGATGAACAAGAATTCAATTGGCAGGGATATTTGAAGGGTAGCCTTTATCTAACATATAGGAAGGAAAATAATTTTCTCTGTCAGTGAAGGAATATTGCCTTCTTTAGGATCATCTCCATCTATAAGTGGAGGAAAGCTAATTTTCAATTTAAATAGACTTTCAAATAACAGTAAAAGTATAGAAGAGAAGGTGGTTGGAGCAAACATTTTACCAAGTATCTCCTGGAATAGAAAGGATTTTAAAAAATTCTAATCTCTTTCCTGTTTACATCCCTCAAGAGAGTACTTTATTTAAAGCTGTTGAATTTCCTGAATTCCACTGTGTATTTGAACAAACTTCTCAGAGTCAGAGTGTAAAACAAAGAAAGTTTGCCACACCAAGACACCCTTTACATCCCACAGAATCTCTGTCTGGGTTAGTTTCAAACTGTGACTCTCTAGATCTCAGCTTTCTGAGTAGATATGATTGCAGGAAGAAATCACTGTTACCCAGATCAGATGATTCTTAAGTTGCTTTAACATTTGAGAAGTATTATTGTGGAACATTCACCCAATTTCTTCACTTCCTCAACTTTCAACCATGTGTGTATAATTTCCGTTCTGTAAGGTGATTTGGGGAACTTAGTAAGTCCTAAGGTCCACTAAATGCACTTGGAAGTTGCTAAATAAACAGAATCCAATCTGCTCCTAATAGTCCTGTATCAGAGCTATGGGTCTGAGAATTCACAATTCCATTCTACAGGCATTTTCTTCCCATGGGCTTTTGTGCACCTGTTTCTGTGAGACAGCAATGCTCCCTCCTGCATGGCAGCAAGCTCTCCCTCACCTGGCACATATGCCTCACCAACTCTCATCGCACCTCCGAGAAGGAACACATGGACCCATATGTCAGCTGATGTGTTTATATGCTTCGGTACAGAAAGGGGAAATATGTTTCACAATAAATGTTTGCATACTTTGCTGCAGATTTATTTATTTATTTTATGGGGAAAAGAAAGGGAAAAAATAAGGAGGCAGAATGTTTGACTGAAGCATTTGAAGCTTCATTATACATATATGTATATATTTATATATATATAATATGATATATATACTTAATTATTGCCCAACCTTAAAAGTGGCCTGTGCCCAGTGGTGAAGAATCTGGACTGGGAATTGAGTCCCTGGGGAATAGAGCCAGGATGGAGAGTGTTAATTAAAATAGTCTGGAAAGGATGAAGTGAATGTATTCTCAGGAGCTAGGCACACAAACCAAAGCTAGATAATAGATAGCCTTTAAGATAAGCAGTAGGTGCGTGTAGATGGGAGGATTCAGAAAATAGAATGTAAACTATTTAGGAAGTTACTAGGTGATTGCTAGAGTGTACACAACATGCTTTACTTGGTTTTATGTATACAATAAAAAGGAGCTAGCATTAAGGAACAATAAAGATAAATTTGTTTATTAAAATGATCATGTTTTGAAAAAAATAATAGAAGTCTCTCCAAAGGGTTCATTGCAATCAAAGATTTGTCCTGGAACTTATGGTGGGCCAGGCCTGTGGGACATCCTTAAGTCAATCCAGGAATACCTTCAGAATGATTGTGAGGATGATGCTTTGCTTCTGACTTTCTGTTTACTCATGTAAATTCTTTCTTTCTTTCTTCCCTGAGAGGAAGGCTTTTCACCCAAAATGAGTTGATGTAGGTACTTTGTCCTTGAACAGTGAAATCTGTTAGCTAAATAGACCTTATCTTTATAACCTATGTCAGTTAATTCACTGTAA
The DNA here is from genome assembly GCF_023159225.1 of Perognathus longimembris pacificus. Lineage (NCBI taxonomy): Eukaryota > Metazoa > Chordata > Mammalia > Rodentia > Heteromyidae > Perognathus > Perognathus longimembris. The sequence continues at coordinate 41,464,283 of NC_063167.1, read as the reverse complement.
CAATACAAAGCTGATTGATATACTACATGACATACTAAATTGATATGCATTTATTTCTTACATTTTCTGGTACACATCTATTTTACCATGTAACATTTTCCTACTCAGGCTCAAAAATAAGGAAGAAGTATTAGTACAAAAGTGAACTGCCATTAGAGGAAATGAAGAGCTAGAAAAATAAAATTATGTATAGTTTTTATGGCTTTGAAAACGATAAGTCTAACAAAAACATCTGGGAAGGAATAAGATCTGGATGAATTTTCTCTAAATTGTCTGTATCTAAATACTGACTGAATCAAATAAATTGGATAGATAAGCCAATCTAGTGAAGAAAAATAACTATTCAGCCATACTGAGTACAAATAAGACATACCCTTTTCCTTCTCACTTCCAGTCATGATAAGACACAGTAACTCTCCAAGAAATTTGTAATAATTATTATAAAAATTAAGTTTAAAATAGTATGTTTTTTTTAGTTTTTGATGATTGTGTCTTCTTTACCTTATTTATGATGTGTTCACGTGTATATCTTCAGAAGGGTTCAGGGAGGGTACAGAACTCAAGGCAAAAAGGGTGAAAAGTATAGCAATGGAGCTCATGGGACTTTGGTGAAAGTGAACTCTACAACTTCTGGGTGGAAACAGGAGGAAGGGATTGGGAAAGAGTGAGGGAATAGAAGACACTGTATGAAAGGAAATGTCCTCATTACCTGACTCATGTAACTGTAATCCCTCTGTGTATCACTTCTTGTACATTAATGTACATTTCAAAACATTTCATACTTTAGGTTCTCTCACAACTTCTATTTCTTTGTATCCATATGCATGCTTCTCTATGGTAGGCCTCTCTTAATGATATAAAGGTATCTTAGAGTTTACAGTAAGCCTGGTTAAAAGAATCACAGCTAATTGTTTCCAATGAGTGAAACCCTAGAGTTTATGTTTCTTTGGGTCTGGATCATTTCACTTAGTATGATTTTTTCCAAGTTTCTCCATTTCCTCACAAATGAGGCCAAGTCATTCATTCTAATAGAAGCATAGAATTACATTGTGTATATGTACCACATTTTCTTGATCCATTCATCTACTGAGGGGCATCTGGGTTGGTTCCATATTTTAGCGATTTTAAATTGTGCTGCGAACTCCTTTTGCAATAGCCCCTAAAAACATAAAATACCTAGGAATAACCTTAACCAAAGAAGAGAAAGACCTCTTTGAGGAGAACTTTAAAAGCTTGAAAAATGAAATTACGTCAGAACTAAGGAAATGGAAAAACCTCCCATGCTCCTGGATTGGGAGGATTAATATAATCAAAATGGCAATATTGCCAAAGGCTATCTACAAATTCAATGCAATACCCATTAATATCCCCAAACCATTTTTTAATGAAATAGAGGAAGCAATCCAGAAATTCATATGGAACAATAAAAGACCTAGAATAGCAAAAACAATCCTAGGCAGAAAGAACAGTGCTGCAGGAATTACAATACCCAACTTCAAGCTGTATTATAAAGCTATAGTAATAAAAACAGCTTGGTATTGGCACCGGAACAGGCCTGAAGACCAAAGGAACAGAATTGAAGACCCAGAAATGAACCTACAGAACTACGTCTACTTAATCTTTGATAAAGGAGCTAAAACAATAGTTTGGAAGAAAGATAGCCTCTTTAACAAATGGTGCTGGCAAAACTGGCTCAACACATGCAACAAACTAAAACTAGATCCTTATATATCACCCTGCACCAAAATCAATTCCAAATGTATCAAAGACATCGAAATCAAAACAGACACCCTGAGGGCTGGGGATATAGCCTAGTGGCAAGAGTGCCTGCCTCAGATACACGAGGCCCTAGGTTCGATTCCCCAGCACCACATATACAGAAAACGGCCAGAAGTGGCGCTGTGGCTCAAGTGGCAGAGTGCTAGCCTTGAGCGGGAAGAAGCCAGGGACAGTGCTCAGGCCCTGAGTCCAAGGCCCAGGACTGGCCAAAAATAAAAAATAAAAAACAAAACAAAACAAAAAAAAACAGACACCCTGAAAACACTAAAGGAAGGAGTAGGAGAAACACTTGGGCTCCTTGGCGCAGGATTCCTTAACAATAACCCAGAAAGGCTACAAATCAAAGAAAGGTTGGACAAATGGGACTGCATCAAACTGCAGAGCTTCTGCACAGCAAAGGACATAGCTCGCAAGATAAACAGAAAGCCCACAGACTGGGAGAAGATCTTTAGCGGCCATTCAACGGACAAAGGCCTCATCTCTAAAATATGTGCAGAACTAAAAAAATTACCTTCTTCCAAAATAAAACCACAAAGAACCAATAGCCCCCTCATCAAGTGGGCTAAAGACTTACAAAGAGACTTCTCTGATGAGGAAATGAGAATGGCCAAGAGACATATGAAAAAATGCTCTACATCACTGGCCATAAAAGAAACGCAAATCAAAACAACATTGAGATTCCACCTCACCCCAGTAAGAATGTCATATATCAAGAAAACTAACAATAACAATTGTTGGAGGGGATGTGGCCAAAAGGGAACCCTACTTCATTGTTGGTGGGAATGTAAACTGGTTCAGCCACTCTGGCAAGCAGTATGGAGATTCCTCAGAAGGCTAAATATAGAACTCCCCTATGACCCAGCAGCCCCACTTTTGGGTATCTATTCAAAAGACCACAAACATAATCACACTAAAGCCACCAGCACAACAATGTTCATCGCAGCACAATTTGTCATAGCTAGAATCTGGAACCAACCCAGATGCCCCTCAGTAGACGAATGGATCAGGAAAATGTGGTACATAAACACAATGGAATTTTGCCTCTTTCAGAAAGAATGACATTGCCACATTTGTAAGGAAATGGAAGGACTTGGAAAAAATTATACTAAGTGAAGTGGGCCAGACCCAAAGAAACATGGAGTCTATGGTCTCCCTTATTGGGAATAATTAGTACAGGTTTAGGCAAGTCATAGCAGAGCATCACAAGAGCCCAATAGCTATACCCTTATGAACACATAAGATGATGCTAAGTGAAATGAACTCCATGTTATGGAAATGATTGTTATATCACAGTTGTAACTACTTTCAACGTCCCATGTGTATCTGTAGCTTCTATTATTGATGATGTTCTTGTATCACCTTCCTGTGGTTGTACCTACACTATCTCTGTAATCTTATCTGAGTATATTGGAAACCATGTATACTGGTATTAGAAGTAGGAAATTGAAAGGGAATACCAAAATTGAGAGACACAGGGTAAAAAAAGACAAACAACTACAAAAGCAATACTTGCAAAACTGTTTGGTGTAAGTGATCTGAACACCTCAGGAGGGGGAAAGGGAAAGGGGGAGGAGGGAGGGGGGTATGAGGGACAAGGTAACAAACAGTACAAGAAATGTATCCAATGCCTAACGTATTACACTGTAACTTCTCTGTACATCAGTTTGATAATAAAAATTTGAAAAAAAAGAAAATAAAAAAATTTGTGCTGCAATAAACATAGTTGTGCTAATAGCTTTAGTGTGATCTTGCTTGTAATCCTTGTCTGGGATAATCCTAGCAGTGGAGCACAATAGCTCAATAGCAATGTACATATGATCACTTAAGATGATGGTAAGTGAAATTAACTACAGGATTTGCAAATAAGTGGTTTATTTTTGTTGTTGTTATTTTCAACATACCATATGAAATTATGCCTTTTTCTTTTGTCTTTCTTCCCCATGGTTTTACCCCTGAAGTCACTGTAACTGACTTTGGTACACTGGATATTGTATGTACATTTATCAGAACTAGGGAAGGGGAACACCAAAATGGAGAGAGAGAGACAAAGTGTAAAAGGCAAACCAAAGCAACAGCAATACTTCCAAGACAATATTCTTTAAACCAACTGTACAACCTTGGAGAATTTTACATGTTTGGATTCCTGGTCTTTAAAATGTAGACACAATTAAAGTTCAATTCTAATAGTAAAATTAATATTTACATCACTATATTTCAATCATTCTTTACTAAACCCCATATAGTATTGTCTTTTTCATTACTCAACTAAATAATCTCAGTTTAGCATATCAGATATCATTAGTATAATTGTCAGAGAATATTATTTTTATTTAGTACTCAGTTGAGGTTACACATTTGCTTTAGATAGGTTTAGATCCATCCGATCTGTTTTGACTCTAATGAGTATAGATTTCTCCCAATTCTAGAATGGTCTACATATTGAAGTTCTTCCCAAATGTTGAATTTTATAATTCTTTCTTCCTCTTTCTTTTTCCCCAGTCTTCAATCTTGAACTCAGGGCCAAAGTTGTGTACTTAAGCTTTTTTGCTCAAGGCTACCACTCTGCCACATGAGCCCACAGCTCCACTTCCAGCGTTATGCTTGTTAACTGGAGGTAATTCTGATGCACTTTACTGCCTGGGGTAGCTCGAACAGTGATCCTCAGATTTCAGCCTCCTGAGTCATTAAGATTACAGGCATGATCCATGGACTCCTGACAAAGGGTTGGCAATTTCTTTGGAAAATTTTTAGTCATTTTTTTTTTGTCCAGAGACTGGCACTGGAACTCAGTATCGGAATCTTTCATCCGTTGGCTGTCACTCTACAACCTGAGCCATGCCCATGATTTTTTTTTATTAATATATTTATTGTCAAAATGAAGTAGAGTGGTTACAGTTTCTTACATAAGGCAGTGAGTACATTTCTTATCCAATTCATTACTTCCTCTCCCATTTTTCTCACACTTTAACCCCTCCCCAAATCCCCCTCTCTCACCACCCCCCTCCTGAGTAATACAGTTGGTTTACAGTATATTGTCTTATAAGTATTGCTGCTGCATTGGCTCTCCTTTCTTACCATTTGTCTCTTCATTTTGATGTTCACCTTCCCTTCCCTACTTCTGATAAACATATATATTATACCCAGGGTACCAAAAATCACTACTGTATATTTCCTTCTGAGAAATTACCTAAGGAATAGAAATCTGGTCTAATTTAATCAGATACTCCTCAGCAGGTCAAAGTATTCCTTATAGGCACTTGACATTTTGCCCTTCTCATTTCTAAATATTGTTTATAAATATGTCCACAGGAGACAAAACAATGCTGAATGCAACAGAGTTCTCTAGGGAACACTAAACTTTGTTGACCATGTGCTTGTAAACTGAGACTCAGCACCTCTGTCAGAGACACCTTTGAAAATCTTAACAAAAAGCTTTTGTATCTATGGATATAGGGATTGTTTTGTAGGAAGGGTACATGATTCCCAAGGTTAAGAATCACCTAAGATGGGTCTATAGAATTTTGCAGCATGTGAATGATCAGGGATTGGATTTGGTACAGTTTCTGTAAGTGGTAGAAGCAGAAGCAGATTTTTGATTATGAACATGGTGGTAGAGAAGAGAGGCTCAAAAGATGAGAAAAACAAGAAAGTAAGATATCATTTACAAGGTAATTTTGTTTCAGGATGGGAGCTACTTGAAGTTGGGAATTTAAGAGGCATGTTCTTTGAATGTTTTATAATACTTGAATTATGAACTTTCGCCAATTAGATATTATTGATTACTGATTGAATTAGATATTGAATGTCATAGAGTTGAGGGAGAAGGGCAAGGAAATAAATGGAAGAGTTGACCTGGGAAATTGCAAGAGACATTTCATCCTCTGAAACAGGGAATTAGGGGACACAAACATAAATTAGGGAGTGCAGAAACCACATTGCAAGGGGCTCATACTCAAGTTTTTGTTATCAAATCGGAGGCAAAAGCTCCTAGCAAAAGTGAAGAGGTAAAATTCAGTATAATGTTGATAAGGCTAGGGCAGATATAAAAATCAATATTTATTAAATATCTACCATATAGGTACAGAGAATCCATTATCCTATTCTTGGAGTCATTACCATCTTTGATATATTATAAGTTCCTGAAGGGGATAGAGCACACTATAATTATTTGCATGTTCCCCAATATTGTATTAGCCTGGTGCTTTCTGCACAGTAGGTAAACATTAAGGTTTTAAGTAAAACTGAATTGGATCCAAATGATCCCTTTATTTTAAGGAGAGCCTGAGGCTCTTTTGTCCATGAATTGTTTTTTATGGCAATCTTTCGGGGCCAAGCAGCAGAAATCTTCCAGTGGGACATACATCTTGCAAGACTTAGTTACTGAGAATGTACTTAGAACGTTGATATTGCACCACGGCACTATTGACACTGACATGGATAGTTCTTTGTTGGGAAAACTGTCATTGTGAGCTGCAGTACATTTAGCAAGATCTCTAGCTTCTGCTGGCTAGACATAAGCACTACATCCCCCATTCCCTGCCCAGCTGTGACAAAAATATCTCCAGACATTGACAAATGTCCCCTGGGGCACAAGATGGTCCAAGAGTGAGAATCTCTCTTCTAGAGATTGTATGATTAATTGATGTAAAAATAATTCTGTGTACACACATCTAAATTCAAGAGAGCTCATTGTTGGAATGTGATGATCAGAGTTCAGCTGTTCCTTCTTTGTCTACTGATGGGGACTGAACAACTCCCATTCTCCTGCAGAGAGGAACAAACGATATTCAAGTGATGGTTGTTCTCTTCCCATAAGGGCTCTGAGGGAGATCTTGCTCATATTTCTCTGATTTGATCTCCCTCATAGGTTTAGATGGAGCAGGCTCTGCTCCCTGTTACTGATACTTTTCAGTGTCTGGACATAGGTTCACATAGCATGTACCATGTGGCACATGACATTAATGTCACATTCAGAACCAAGGGTCTTCAGTGTAAAACCAGATTAGTTATGGGGACTTGGATAAGTCACTTAAAATTTTTGTCCTCTCACTGTTACAGAGCTATTCTGATAATAATTCATGAATAGTAGAACTTTGTAAGTTGTAAACCACTGTGAAAATTTCTTGTCCTGGTGCTTATATTCATGACAATTCCTTATTTGCAAACAAACAAAGAAACAAAAAACCCTTCTAAGTATTTGGCTTGTTTTAATATGATGAGAATAACAAGAATTTAAAATTCTACAAAAATTTCTATTATTTGTGAGTGCAGTGGTGATAGAGTGATAGTATTGAGCATTGAAGTCACAGGATGAAGTTTTAAAAATTGAAATAGAGATATAACTTACATATTATAAAACGTATACTATGAACATACACTATTAAGTGGGGCATAATTTTGCAGAAACCACTGTGATTAATTTTACAATATCTTCATCACGCTTATTAACAATCCCATAGCTATCAAAAGTTACTTCCTATACTTTGATACCTATACCCTCTGACAGCCAACAATCCACTTCAGTCTCTGTGAATTGATGTATAGAAATTTCACATAAAGGTTTGCAAAATAGTCCCTTATTATTTTCTGAATTTCGGTTATTTCTGTGGGGATATTACCTGTTTCATCTCTTATCTTGTTTATTTGAGTGTGCTGCCTTCGTTTTTTGGTCAGGTTTGCCAGGGGTCTGTCTATCTTGTTGATTTTTTCAAAGAACCAACTCTTTGTTTTGTTGATTCTTTCAATGGTTTTTTCGTCTCTAATTGATTTAATTCTGGTTTGATTTTAATTATTTGCTTTTGTCTATTGACTTGGGGTTTGGCTTGTAGTTCTCTTTCAAGGAAATTAAGGTGCTTCCTTAAATTATTGAGTTGCTGTTTCTCCAGTTTGTTGGTGTATGCGCTCAGAGATATAAATTTTCCTGTGAGTACTGCCTTTGCTGTGTCCCAAAGGAGCTGGTACTTTGTGTCCTCATCTTGGTTGAATTCCATAAACAATTGAATTTCCGTTTTAATTTCTTCGATGACCCACTGATGGTTCAGCAGTGTGTTGTTTAGTCTCCATGAATTGTAGGATTTTCTGTGGTGGCTGTTTAAGTTGAGCTCTAATTTTATTCCATTGTAGTCTGAGAGAATGCAGGGAATGGTTTTGATACTTCTGATGAGGAAATGAGAATGGCCAAGAGACATATGAAAAAGTGCTCTACATCACTGACCAGAAAAGAAATGCAAATCAAAACAACATTGAGATTTCATCTCACCCCAGTAAGAATGTTATATATCAAGAAAACTAACAATAACAATTGTTGGAGGGGATGTGGCCAAAAGGGAACCCTACTTCATTGTTGGCAGGAATGTAAACTGGTTCCACCACTCTGGCAAGCAGTATGGAGATTCCTCAGAAGGCTAAATATAGAACTCCCCTATAACCCAGCAGCCCCACTTTTGGGTATCTATCCAAAAGAACACAAACAAAATCACAGTAAAGCCACTAGCACAACTATGTTCATCGCAGTACAATTTGTCATAGTTAGAATCTGGAACCAACCCAGATCCCCTCAGTAGACGAATGGATCAGGAAAATGTGGTACATATACACAATGGGATTTTATGCCTCTATCAGAAAGAATGACATTGCCCCATTCATAAGGAAATGGAAGGACTTGGAAAAAATTATACCAAGTGAAGTGAGCCAGACCCAAAGAAACATGGATTCTATGGTCTCCCTTATTGGGAATAATTAGTACAGGTATAGGCAAGTCACAACAGAGGATCACAAGAGCCCAATAGCTATACCCTTATTATGACATAAGATGATGCTAAATGAAATGAAAGCCATGTTATGGAAACGATTGTTATATCACAGTTGTAACTACTTTCAACGTCCCATGTGTATCTATAGCTACTATTATTGACGATGTTCTTGTATCACCTTCCCGTGGTTGTACCTACACTATCTATGTAATCTTATCTGAGTATATTGGAAACCATGTATACTGGTATTAGAACTAGGAAATTGAAAGGGAATACCAAAATTGAGAGACACAGGGTTAAAAAAAGACAAACAACTACAAAAGCAATACTTGCAAAACTGTTTGGTGTAAGTGATCTGAACACCTCAGGGGGGAAAGGGGGAGGAGGATGGGGGGGTACGAGGGACGAGGTAACAAACAGTACAAGTAATGTACTAACGTATGAAACTGTAACCTCTCTGTAAATCAGTTTGATAATACAAATTTGGAAAAAAAAAAAAAGAAATTTCACATAAGTGGAATCATAATCCTTGCCTGGCATCTTTTCCTTAGCCTAAGGTTTTTTTTAAAGGTTCATCCATCTTGTAGCATGTGTAAATACTTTATTCCTTTGTTATAGCTGAATATTTCCCATTTTATTATCCATTTATTAGTAACTGGTCATATGAATTTTTATTTTTTGTATTTTTGTTTATTTCAACAATAGTGATATGAACATATGGATATAACGTTTGCTATATTCTTAAATTTATTAGGTGTATATTGAGAAGTAAAATTGCCACGTTAGATAGCAACTCTATATTTAAGAATTTTAGAACCTATCAAAATATTTTCCAAAGTGACTCAAAGGAAAATTTAAAAAAAAATCTAGTTGAGAGTTAGCTTGGGGTTTGCACATATTGAATTTGGATTGTTTGCAAAACATAGGAAGTGTTACTTTCAGAAGATGGTTAGTTATATGGATCTTAGTCTTGGGAGAATAGAGTGAATTAAGTCATAAATATTGGCACCATCCACAAGGAGAATGAAATACTGAGATACCATGAATTTACCCAAGGATAAAGAAGGCAGGCAGGCTCACAGCCTCAAAGAAAACCTACCCTTTCTATAGTTAACTGAGAGAAGCAGTCACATTCTGTGTGTTGGAGCATGGTGAAGAGGGAAGACCAGTTAGGACTTGGAAAGTGATTGATCATGATTTGTGTTCGGACAGCAGGAAGATTTAGTTGATGGGAAGATTGCACTGGGCGGGAAAAGACGGTCTAATATAGGATATGAAATATTAAAGAATGACGAAGAGCCCCTGAAGAGATAAAGTGTAACTAAGACTTCCCAGCATAGGAACTCAATCAAGTATGTGTAAGGACACAGTTATGGTGTCTGATAAGTTCATCTTAGGGGGAAAAATGAGCATTCATTTGGCTTTCTTGGTGTGCCACAATTGTATTAGGTGTTTTACATAACACTTCACTTAACTCCTCACTTAAACTCCTACTGTCTAGCCTTCTGAGATCCTCAATCTAGAATTCAATAATTTCTGACCTTTGAAGATCTGTTTAGGAAAAAAAAAATCTACAAGATGGCTGTTTTGTTAAAACTAAGAGTTCTTTTTAATCTAGTCCCTCCATAATTTTTTTTCTTTTATATTTTGTAGAACTGAGTGTTAAACCCATTCTAATGCCTGGCAGGCAAGCACTCTACTACGTGAGCTTCAGTCCCAGTCTACAGTGATAATATCTAAATTGGATTTGAGGTCAACCCCAATTTAACACTACCAAATATGTTTCTAAGAATTTATGGAAAATATCTGCTTTGAATATGTTTGTAACCATCTTCTAGGCACCCTTCATATGCCGGTGCTCTCAGGGAATCTGGTTCCTATCTCTGTAAAATGTAGCATGTTATTCCAGTTTGACATGAAGTGAAAACAAACTCATTCGGTCTGGTTCACAGGACTCTGACTTAAGAACAACAACATAAGCCTAGGTATTAAAACTCAAGTCCAAAATTCTTCCCACTGTCTCAGACAATCTCTCCTTTCTGAAATATTTAATTCTGAGATTAATCCATTTACTATATTTCTATTAACATTCTCTGTTTCAGCAATGTGCAAAGATGTGTGCTAGGCTACCTATTAGAAATTTCCAAGCTGAACCAACCACATTTTATAATATGACTCATACGCTTCAGAAAAAAAAAAAAAAACCAACCAACAACATTGGAAGTGTTTGAATTCTTCTTTCTCTAATATGCAAATCAGAGCCATCATGTGGTCTGAGGCCACACATAGTTGAAGGATCACTGACCTTGCTGGCAGAAGAAAATAGACCCCAACAGTTGGAGCTGCAAGCCATCTGTCTTTTCCTATTTTACATTTTGTCAAAACTCATCAGCATGGAAGGAAAAGAGCTGTTATCAACTAATATTGCTAAAATATAAAGTATGATTAGATGGAAAGCTGAAACTGTTTATTCAGAGATAAAATATTATATACCCTTTGAAATTGAGGAAGAGTAATTGAGTTGTGGAAAATATTCATGTTGGAAAGATAATACAGAATATTTGATAGGTTGTTGGAAGAGAATGGATTTGTGCATAATTTTTTATAGGTACAGAATCTTAGTTTCTTAAATTAAAACTGTAATTGAATTTAGAGACCATTAACTCAACTCTGTTTTTTTTTTTTTTTATAGGTGAGGGAAATGAGACCAAGAGAGATTAAAAGTATTGTGCAAGATCATAAAGCATTGCAAGGAGAGGACCCTTAACATTCGTACTATATTAAGAGTCTGGCAACTACTACTACTACTATAAATGGCCCATTTATTCATGATTTTGAGAATTTTAAGTAAATCAAATCATTTAATTTGTATAACAATCTAGATGGTAAATACTATCAATTGCCTTTCACAAAAGGACAACTAAAAGCTCATAAAGGTTAAGAATCTCATGATAAACTTTTTTTTTTTTTTTTTTTTTTTTTTTTTTGCCAGTCCTGGGCCTTGGACTCAGGGCCTGAGCACTGTCCCTGGCTTCTTCCCGCTCAAGGCTAGCACTCTGCCTCTTGAGCCATAGCGCCGCTTCTGGCCGTTTTCTGTATATGTGGTGCTGGGGAATCGAACCTAGGGCCTCGTGTATCCGAGGCAGGCACTCTTGCCACTAGGCTATATCCCCAGCCCTCATGATAAACTTTTTATAAGATAGACTCAGAATATACAGATACACAGAAGGATATAAATACAAATATATGGAATAAATAAAAACTCTTTCTAGGAAAAAATGGAGAAGGAAGGCTACCATGAGAAAACTTACCATTTGCCAACCATTATGCTATTATTTAAGGGAAGATTCATACAAAGATGATTAAACTAGTGGATGATACCTGGATAGTGCTTCATAAGGTACTTATTTATGTATGACAAATGGAAGACAGTATAATTAGATGAGAAGTGTGTATATATGTGTGTGAATGCTAAAACCAATGTAAAATGAGTTAATATTCAAGGATTCTGTGAGAAGATATATGACTTATTATTATTATTTTCTATTTAGTGTCAATCCTGGCCTAGATGCTGTCTATGCTCTTTTATGTGCATGTCCTCATGGCTAGCACTCTTCTCGCTTTAGCCATAGCTCCACTTCAATTTGTGTGTGTGTGTGTGTGTGTGTGTGTGTGTGTGTGTGTGTCTATGTGTGTGTTTCAAATTGGAGAAGAGTCTCACAGCCTTTCCTGCCTGCATTGGCTTCCAGTTGTAATCCTTACATCTCAGTCTCCTGAGTAGCTATGATTACAGACATGAGCCACTGGTACCCAGCTTTGTTGTGTTAGTTTTGTAAGTTTTCTTTAAACCTAAAATTGTGTTGTAAAGCAAAAAAAAAAAAAAAAAAAAAAAAAAAAAAAAAAAAAAAAAAAAGCTCTGATAAGTTGTAACTTTAGCTCCAGACACTAACTCCTGTCTATCTGGCTATGGGTAACATTCTTTACCATCAAGTGCACAGGGGTGTGTTAAGCTACCATGTTGTTATATGCTTTTTCATCTTGAGAGAGTGGCTCTTACTTCTTAGTATCTTCTACTTATTACTCTATGACAGAGAGTGCTATTTATTCATATTTATGGTTCTTGTGTGACTTCACTAACAATGCCCCTTACCTAGTTAGCTGATCACATAGAAACTCTGGAATTTATTCGTTACCTTGGGAAGCTGATGTTCCTCCTCTAGAAGAGGGTAGAATAGTGGCTACCTCAAAGATTACATGTACAGGGGCTGGGAATGTGGCTTAGTGGTAGAATGCTCACCTACCATGCACAAAGCCCTGGGTTCGATTCCTCAACACCACATTACACAGGAAAAGCCAGAAGTGGGCACTGTGGCTCAAGTGGTAGAATGCTAGCCTTGAGCAAAAAAGAAGCCAGGGACAGTGCTCAGGCCCTGAGTCCAAGGCCCAGGACTGGCAAAAAAAAGAAAATTATATATACATCAAGAGTTAAATGTAACATCAGGAGAGCATATATATTATGAAAGACATACCAGTTATTCAAATTAATCTTAATTATTATTACAAAAAGGATGCTTGTGTTCAACCCACCTAGATTCTCAATGAGACAATACTTAGAAGCAAGACCTTTGGAAGATAACTAGGGTTAGATTAGGTTATAAAAAATGGGCCCTGGTGGGGTGCCTAAGGCTCTTGCCTATTATCCTACCTATGCAGGGGGCTGAGATCTAATGATTGTGGCTCAAAGCCAGCCCAAGCAGGGAAGTCCATGAAACTCTTTCCAGTTAACCACCAAAAAAGCTGGAAGTAGATATAGAGTGCAAGAGACAGAGCAATAGTTTTATTTTTTTTATTTTTTTGACAGTCCTGGGGCTTGGACTCGGGGCCCGAGCATTGTTTCTGGCTTCTTTTTGCTCAAGGCTAGCACTCTACCTCTTGAGCCACATTGCCACTTCCAGCTTTTTCTTTTTATGTGGTGCTGAGGAATAGAACCCAGGCCTTCAGGCATGGTAGGCAAGCACCTTAATACCAAGCCACATTCTCAGCCCTAGAGCAATAGTTTTGACCAGAAGAAGCTCAGGGACAATACCTAGGCTCTGAGTTCAAGCTCTAGGACCTCTGCATAGACACAAAAAAGAGATCCATCATGGTATGATTAATGTTCTTATAAATTGAAGAGACATGAGACCCCTACCTCAGCAATATGAGATGACAGCAGAAAGACAGTTGTTTTTAAGCTAGAAAGTGGGCTTTGACTCAAAACCCATCTGTTGACTCCTCCAACATGGTGAGAAATGAATGTTTGTTGTTTAGACCATTCAGTGTATAGTACTATTGTTATGGCAGCCTAGACTGGCTGAGACAATTATATTTTTCTCCTCTTTTTTATATCTTCCATGACCTAAAGTTTCTGTGCAGAAATGGCTTGGAAAATTTTATTGATGATGAAAACATTCATAAAGGTTGGACTAAACTATAACAATTATCCTCTCCAATGTATTTAGAATGGCAGGATATACAATTCTGTTGTTTAATAATCACCCAGCTTATGGTAATTTTTTCTTCCAGCTTGAATTAAATAATATACAGGGAAAACCAAAAATGCTTACCCCAAATTGCTTGTCTAAGAGAAGTTAAAGGCATAAAATTATAAGAGGAAGGAACTCATAATGTTGTTAGGAAAACAGTATACATCAATACATCAATAGCAGTGATCAACAGCAGAATTTATACAATATCATCCTACTTATGCACAATATTACTAATATATAGTTTAGGAATATGTATATAATTTGAAAAATCATGAAAAATTAAATACTGACCATGAAATTCAAAGTGTTTATCAGAGTTTGTAAGTAGAGTATGGAATAACATCACCAATCAGAAATTCCCAAGGTATTCACAACATATATTTTCATAAGATGAATTGTAGTTGTGTAGATATTTATCTTAATTACTTTATAAAATTGTTTGTTTGTTATTAATATTCCAGCTGGAGCAACTGTGTAATAATTTCACCCATGTCTTTCATTTGAGTGCTGATGCTCGGCAAAAAGCCAAGTCAAGATTGTGAAAATCTTATGCAAAAGAAATTCAAGATTCTAGAAGAACAATGACCTGTCTTAGGGTCAGCAACTTTATCTTTTCATCAATGCTATCCATTTGGGGGCAACTCAAGAAGGGTATAATTCCATCCCTTCTGAATTGAAAGCAATTTGGTATAACCACACTGTAAATCAAATCATTTCTGGCTTTGTGGTTGTATCTTTCACTTACATTAGCTCATTCTCATGTGAACTTGAATCACTCTAGCCTATGCTGGCACCTGTACCTCTAGCCACTTTCCTTTACCTCCTTCAAATGAGTCACTGAGTGCTATGCTCCATCCCCACTCCCACCACTGGATTTTCTATCATGTCATGGACTATACTTGCTATGTGGATTACTAGCTATGTGACTTGATCAAAATTTGCACCAGGTAATATGAGATTGAATTTAGTATATTGACCATGTCACAGAATGCCCAGTATCTGGTCAAACCCTGTTTCTGGATATAGCTGTGGTAGTGTATCAGGAATAAATTAGCATTGAAACTAAGTAAAGTGAATCTCTGCTTCCAGTCTATTGAAGGCCTGACTCACACAAAATGGTGGAGGCATGCAGAATTTGCTGTCTTCTCTGTCTGGCCACCAAAGCTGAGTCATTGATTTTTGCCTGCTCAGTGCTTTTGGTTTGCAGGCCTTGAGAATCACAATGGACTTTATATATTGACTCTTTGCTCTCTGGCCTTTGAAGTACACCACTCTTCTTTTTTTGTCATCATGAGTAAAATAAATTGTAGGATTTGGTCTCCATAGTTACCTAAACCAATTATAATAAATCTCAAAGTACATATATATATATATATATATATATATATGCATACATACATCCTACTGAGTCTGTTTTTCTGGAGAATACTGACAAATACAAGTGCAGTAGAAGAAGGATAGAAACTCAGTAAGCAGTAAGGTAAAGGACAATAACAAACATTTACTAGAAATCTGTTATAGCAGGCAGAACAGCAACTCTTCAAAGATAGTCTGGGTCCAAATCCATAAAACTTATGAATATATGACTTTACATGACTAAAGGGAATTTGTAGATATAATTAAGCACCTTGAGATGGGAACAGGAACATAGCTGATCATGTGAAGTCTATAAAACCATGACAGTCATTATAAGACTGAGTAGAATAGAACAAGGTATGGTAATAGAACCAAGACTGAAGTGATATCATTGCTGAGAGAGAGCAATGGGTTTCTTCTGAACATTTCAGAAGGAGCATCCTACTTCCTCTTTTCATTTGCTGTATTCTTTAGGCGACAGCTCAGGCTTTTTGTCTTTGACAAGAATCTTACCTCTTCTCTTACACGTTTGTTGGACTTTATTATAACATCTATCATATTGAATACTTTTGTTTATTTACATATTTATGTCCCTCATTTATTTAGGAGAACTTAAAGTTTTCAAAATCATCATTCACCTCGTATACATGAGGCCCTGGGTTCAATTCCCCAGCACCACATATACAGAAAATGGCCAGAAGTGGCGCTGTGGCTCAAGTGGCAGAGTGCTAGCCTTGAGCAAAAAGAAGCCAGGGACAGTGCTCAGGCCCCGAGTTCAAGGCCCAGAACTGGCCAAAAACAAAACAAAACAAAACCAAAAATAAAGTGGAATTTCTTTGGGCTGGGGATATAGCCTAGTGGCAAGAGTGCCTGCCTCAGATACACGAGGCCCTAGGTTCGATTCCCCAGCACCACATATACAGAAAACGGCCAGAAGCGGCGCTGTGGCTCAAGTGGCGGAGTGCTAGCCTTGAGCGGGAAGAAGCCAGGGACAGTGCTCAGGCCCGGAGTCCAAGGCCCAGGACTGGCCAAAAAAAAAAAAAAACATCATTCAGTTTATCAGCCTAGTAAATATTAGTTCCACAATGCGGTTGATTTCTCGAAAAAGAGATTAGCAGAATATATAATTTTCTATTTCTGTCATTTGAATTCAAGTAATACATTCTTTCCCAAGACAATTGTGGGAATGTCCAACATCCTTTATGGAAAATACCTTTTTCTAGCTCAGTCTGTGAGGCCACAATAAGACAATGATATCTAAAGGCAACAACCTAACTGTACTGTGTAAAATGCCCAGGTACCTACTTCCAAATTCCCCAATAACCGAAGATCACATTGCTAGGAGTGAATGGAGTGGAGATTCCAATCCAGTCCAATCTAGGATGCCAGGCATGTGCATCTTGGTCAAAACAAGGAATAATTTGCAGCCTGAGTTTCCTAATAAAGAAATCCCCGCCCTCGCCCCCGCCCCCGCCCCCCAAGAAGTAGCAATGTGTGCAGAGAAATAGTTTTGATGAAGCAAACATCCAATTTGCATTGCCAAGTGTCGCACTGAGCCAGTTAGTCTAACACATGTGCATCCAGGTTATTTCACTATTTCCCCCAAGAATATGGATGACAGCGAGGTGGGTGGGACAGGGAAAGTAGTTATGTTGTATTTGCATAGTTAAGTACTTATATCCAGATGAACTTACTCAAAACAAAGGAATAATATGCTTCAAATTTTAATTAAAATATGTAACACTTTGCAAAATACAAGTTCTACAAGCTCTGATAGCACTTTTGAGTTTTCTGCTCAGTAAAATTTTAAGCAAAATAAAAACAAAATGTACAGTCAAAGAAATCCAAAATAAGTGAATTAAAAATAACACCATAGTAAAAATAGAAAGAACTTGTCTGTAGTCTTATGGTGATAGATGATATAATGTATAATGAAGAGAGGGAGGGGGAGAATGCAGTCCTAATTTTGAATGTGTATCCTATGAAACTAGGAAGATTAAAGGGAAGGGTTGGGCTGGGTAGAATGGGGTAGAATAATGAAAGAGATGATACCAATTATATTGCATTGTACTCACAGGTTGGATGGTAAACCTTCTGAACAACTTCTTAAAGATGATAAAGATATAATTAAAAAAAACTATAACACAAATACAGGAAGTCTGATTTCAGAGTCTGTGCTTTCAGCCATTACAATATATGCCCAAATGAACAATAACTATGGGTTCCATATCATAAACCACATGCATATAAATTTGCAGGCACTCTCTTTTCAAACTGTAATAAGCACAAATTTGTATATGCATAGATGCATGTTTAAATTCATAAGCTATATAGCCACATATGCTCATATGTGTTAGATGCTTGTGTATAGGAAATGGAGACATAGATATTTATATATATGCACAAAATATGAACATAAAATATATAATAAGTATAAAATGCAAACATTGCCACAGCTTTAGTAACTTTTTCCAGCAAAAATCCAATTTCTCCCCCCTCCCAAACTCAACAACATGAGAAAATGAGAAAGAAAAAAGATCCTTTACAATTATATTTAGCAAATGTTTTCCAAGAAATATTGTTTAATCACTTCAGGGAAGCAGAACTTTCTACAGGCTATGGCCAAGTAAAACTTTTGAATATTGTTTTTGTAATGTTTACCCAGTGAGATCATATTTTCATTGCCCTGATGAAATACAGGTGCAAAGTCTAAAAAGCATTGGCCCTGTGGGCAGTTCCATGCTGAGCACCTTTCTTAGCATCTACCTCTGTCCTCCACTCCAGAACTTATTAGACTCAAGTGTCTCCAACAATTTCTACGACAAGAAAAAACAGAAGGAAATTTCTGTCTACCGCATTCCTCCTACATGTTGGTAACTTTAACAAGCATAATTTTGATAATGCAAGGTGCCTTCTTTTTACACAAGGAGAAACACAAGCTTAGAGAAATGAGGCAATACACTCAAGAAAATGAAGCAATTAAATATGGAACAAGTAACTTATAGTGTTCTCATATTGTCATAGTAAATTGAAAGGAAGACTATTAGAGAATACCATGGTTGCAATGTACCTGATTTTTTTTTGCCTGAGAATTGTCTGCTTACTGTGTGTTCCTGGAGGTAAGTACACTACTTTCTGTTCATATTTAAATCTCCAATCACGTGCATAGTACTTACACACAGCAAACACTGATAGCTATTTAAATCAATTTTTAAAATTGATTTAAAATATGTTGAAATATTTCTGGGCTCACCTATGTTAAATGTTTTCCCATCTTTGTTGTATGCCCTTTGTCCTTTAAGAGGCCTCACTACAACCTCAGGAAGCCAAAGCAGTTTGACCAAGAATATCCAGTGAATATCCAACTTGCAAGTTGGATTTAGTGTACTTGAGGCACCACAAGAAATTATTCTTCATTATTGGTACATTTTTGTTTAGATGCTTTGAATACAATGGATTTGAACCTAACAGAGAACTGGAGACTCTTAGCCCATCTAAATTGCCCATGCCAATGCATAAACCAGATGGGAAGAATGTTTACTCCAAATGGTGTTAAGAGGTGAAGGCATCATCTTTTGTTTTCATAAGCAGGCCGGCAGCACCCTCTAGCCTGGAGCCTGTGCTCCCACGCTGAAGGCCAGAACTGCCAGCCATAAATCAGAAAGGTAACGGCCTCTGCTGGGGATTCAGACCCACATGTCCCTGCATGAAAGCTAAAATCTTTTTTTTTTTTTTCCCTTCTTAATTCAATCACATACCCAACTGGCAATCTTGCATATCAAAATGGGAATCCTGGGAGGCTGTTGGAATATGCAGATCAACAGAAGCTAATTAGCATTAACTTGCAACCATCCCGAACTGATTGGCAGCACAGCTGTGGGGACCCAACAAAACATGCTGAGTCTCATGTTTGTCAGGCCACCTGCCACTTGGCGGAATCCAAAATAGTGCAAACTACTATGCCATAATAACTCAGTGACCTTAGTTTGGGAGGAGTAGGGAACAGACATATTTGGATCACACAGTAATTAGTACTGCCTTCACCTGACACGCACTCAACAATAGGCTGCATGCTGTACCTTCCTCATCTGACACGTTGATGTCTTAATTCAGATTGACAGCTTCTTCCTGAGGCTACCAGTTCTCCATGAAGTCTGTAATCTTGCTCAAAATCATTGCAGCCTGTCTGAGCTGCAGGCACTGAGAGACTCACCATGTATTTGAGATGTCAGATTTTAGCTCCTGGAGCCTGGTGCTCTCTCTGTCTCTCTTTTTTCAATTGTAGGAATAATTACAAAGATAATTAGGGTGGATACAGGGAGCATAGGCAACTAACATGTTCTAGAATGTTGTGGTCTTTGTTTTTGTTGGTTTTCCAGGTGTTATTAAAAGTCACAATTCCCTCTGACTGACCGTAGTGGTTGTGATTGTCTACTTGGGAAGTTCATGGTGGTAGGAGTTCTCTTGTTATTTCCATCCTGTCCCTCACTATCATTGCTGGTAAACTCCTCCTACCTGTACACATGCTGTGTGTAATGTCTTAACAGTATATTACATTTGGAGTGGGTGAAAATCCAACTCTGAGATGGACAAAGAAGCTCTAGCTGTGTCTTAGCACTAGCTATTTATTTGCAGTAACAGCTGGAGTGATAATGCTGAAGCCATCCTCAAGCTCACAAGGATAAGCAGATGTGAGGATAGGAGCATGGTGTTATGAACCAAGTGCATGTTGTCTCCATTCGACACTTCTCCTAGCCATTGACTGTGTTGCTAGTGTTCATTGGAGAATGGAAAGGGAAAGTAAAACTGAATAGATACATGAAATAATTTGAGCTTGAATACCTCTTGTAGAAATTGGAAATAAGGTAGAAACAAATGAACAATTAAGTCTTTTAAATAATTTTTAGATATAAAAGCACAGTCATTTGATTGAAGGAAAAAAACTTGAGGACTCATGAGCAATGGTGACAGAGCCAGGAAATAGTGGCTCAAGATTAGAACAGTTTTTATTTATGCTATGAATATGGTCTCCTAGCTAAACAATTCTGTTATTTAGCTTTGAATGTAAGACATGTGTCAAATAAGGAAGGGCCAAAAGAGAGGAGCATAATATGATAAACGTTGTTCTGAAATCCTTTTTGCTCTTGGTGAACCTAGTCGAGTCATTTATCCTAGAACTATTAAGAGCTCCATTTTTCTGTGGCCAGCTATGGAATAAACACTCAATGTCATTGCTTACGCAATTCTTGCAGCTCTCTATGAGTGAAATATGACTTACTCTATTTTACAGGTTGGCTTCTGAGAGGTTAAATAATTTTTCTGAGAAACATCTAGAGAATATCTGGGATCCAGTTCAAATCTTTTAGGCTTCAGGCTCATATCTCTAAAACAATATATCATGGAAACACAATGATAAAGTGATACTTTTCAGAATAAATAAATGCTTTGGTACTATAAGAAGTGATTTGAAATAAGGTGACTTGGGAGACAAAGAAGGATGTTATGTTTCATATGAGATACACTGGGTAGCAATGGGAAGAGAGGAAAACCCTGTAATGTTGTAAAGTGCTCATATACAATTTACTACAAATACCAACTCTAGGGGCTGCCTTAAAGAGGTGCTCTGGGGAGAGCACCCAACCTTTCCTCCCTCCCTGTGCACAAGAAACTACAACAAACTGTAGAGTTTTCTATGGGAACTCAAGTACTCTAGTCCTGTGCCCATTCCATCTACATAGACAGGCTTTCCCAGAGAATGGTGTTCTTCATCAACTTTAACGTCCTTTTCTAGGTATTTCCTAGAAATGTCTAATATTTAGCCTATATCTATATGAATGTCTAATGGATAGCTTAATGAATTAATAGCCTTTTACTTTCACTTAGCTTAATGTTGTTGAGGTTCAATCATGTAGAGCCTATTGGTATTTTGTTCTTTGATATTGCTAAATAATATTCCATTGCTAAAAAATATTCCATATGCCTCACTGTTTATCCATTGTGCAGTTCATGGATATTTAGGTTGTTTATCCCCTTCTTAAAAAATTGGAAGCAACTCTGGTGTGAACACTCAAGTCCGAGACTTTGGGTGGCCAAACATTTTCATTTCACTCACAGAAATTCAAAAGAGTGTAATTACTTGGTCATAGAGATATCTGTGACACTTAATAGAAGCCACCAAATCATTTACCAAAGTATGCTTCAGGTTGAATTCTGACTTACATTCTGATTTTGTAAATACATCTGAACACTTGTTTTTATCTATTTCCAGCCACAATCATTTCTCTGGGTAGACAGACATAGCTCAGAGTTTTAATTTGTTTCCTCAATGCCTAGTAATATTAGACATCTTTTCATGGAAATATATGTTGTTTGTTGGAAATCTATAGAAATTCATTTAGTGAGATGTGTCTTGAATTTTTTTCTTCATTTTAGAAATTGGCTTATTATTGTTGTTATTATGATGATAGTGATGATGGTGGTGGTGGTCCTAGGGCCTGAGCTCCAGGCCTGGACACTGTCTTGAGCTTCTTCTGCTCAAGGCTGGTGCTCTACCCCTGAGTCATAGCGCCACTTCTGGTTTTTCTAAGTAGTTTATTGGAGAGAAGAGTCTCACAGACTTTTCTGCCTAGGCTGGTTTCCAACCACAGTCCTCAGATCTCAGCCTACTGAGTGGTGAGGATTAACATTTGTGACCCATTAGTGCCCAGCAATTACTTTTTATTACTAAGTTTGTTTTTCTGGATAAAAGTCCCTTATAAAATATATGATTTGCAGGGCTGGGAATCTGGCCTAGTGGTAAAGTGCTTGCCTCATATACATGAAGTCCTGGGTTTGATTCCTCAGCACCACAACTATAGAAGAAAAAAAAAAAGCCAGAAGTGGTACTATGGCTCAAGTGGTAGAGTGCTAGCCTCAAGCAAAAAGAAGCCAGGGAAAGTGCACAGACTCTTGAGTTCAAGCCCCAGGATTGGCATTGGTAATATATATATATATATAATACATATATATATATATAATTTGAAAATATTTTCTACAAATCTTTGGCATCACTTTTAGTACCTTCTTTTTTTTGAGACACAGTCTGTCATTGTGTTCTTCAGGTTGGCCTCAAATCTGAAACTCTCTTGTTTTAGCCTCCCAAGGGCAGGGATTGGCCACCATATTTGCCATTTGTCATTATCTGACAAGTAGGCATCACTGTTTTTATCCATCATTAATGGAATAGTTACATCTTTCTACACGTTCTGAACACTTTTTGCTAACTAGTGGCAGTTCTACTTCCTAAAATCCTGCGGCATACCAACAATGCCTTTCTTAGAACTTGCTAGGAATATTTTATCTTTAATCTAATTTGTCTATATCTCTATCTTATTCTCTTGCTCAACTGGAAATTTCTGAAAGGAAAGGCCCTGTCAGCTATATCAGTATCCCAGACGAAAAATGGAACATTGCAGTTTATTTGTATTTGCTGCTATAAATGCATACCCCAAATGATAATAACAGGTTTTAATATGAGGATTGTTTGTTCTGAAATGGAAGAATAGTCTCTGAAATGGAAGAATATGGCTCTATGACAAGGTACACTTTGAGAGATGAATTTTTGTCTTGTCAGAGCAGTAAGAGATGAGACTTTCACCATGTTTGCATCTCACTGTTGACAGGGAGTCATTCACAGGCAAATGACTATACTTCAGGCATCATTTTTGTTTGTTTTAGTAGATAAAGTCAAACATTTTGAAGGGTTAGGATGACTAGGAAATTTTTTTTACAAGCAGACAAAAGTTACATTCCAATGAATTCCAGTATATACAATTTCAAATATTTTATTATACAGAGAGTTTTGAAAGTTATCTACAGATTATAATCATGGTGGTAACTTTCCTCCTTCAGTGTCCAATTATTTTAAAGAGTGAAATTTAAAAAGAATTGCTACAGAGCTTTTTAACCCCCTTCTAAAGATGTGTGCATGAGCCACTATTTCTTGGTACCCTTGTATCATATGGGTTCATAAGCATGCTAGAGATTTCCTAATCAATTCGATTCCACGGTTGAAACTCCAGTTCAAGATTTGTTCTGCTCCCTTCCAAGGCTGTTTGTTATCTGCTGGATAAGAGCAGCTTTGTCTCTGAGTTTGAACTCTGCAAACCATCATTTTTGGAAGGGAAACCACGGCTATGGCATTTAGTTTTATTAATTTGTTTGTTTTTGTTGGTAAGTTAAGAGCGTATTTTAGGGGATTTTCCAGCTAAATGAATACCAGAATTGAATACCAAATTGCTGTAGTCTCAGTGATTTTTTTTTATGTTCTGGTAACATTTATCAATTATAAGAGGAATGTTTTAGAATACTACAAACCCCTAAATGTGTGAAACCATGAAGCACATCTTATCTCAGCATTTGGTCCTGGACATCTAGTGTAACACTTGGCATTTGTTTGTACTTAAATAAAAAAAAATTCCTTCCATTTTAATCTTTTTATTTATTACCTTTGTAGTTTTACTGGGAATCTAAACATCTCTGAGATTATCAAGTTTCATGTGAAAAATTACAACTACTGCTACATACTGTTGGAAATCAGAGGCTGTCTTCCTTTATGGAGTGCTCTGACTGTGCCCAGGATATTGAGAATGATTAATAGCCCCATGTGGGTGATATGCCACTACAGGGTTCAGCTAACTCTTAACAATGGCCAATTGTTATTTCTTTAATTTGGAGATAACTTTCAGGTTGAATGTGGGACCGCTAGTTTGAACATTCAAAACATTTTCAGGTATAAATATTGCAAGGTGTTCTTGTATTCTTGAAATTCCCCCCCCCCCAAAAAAAAAATATAGAACACCTCCATATGCCATCCCTTGTGTTAGGATCTGGGCATGAAAGATGCAGATAGAGTTTCTTCCATCCAGGAGCATGCAATGCAACAGAACAGACTGCCACGCTGCACAAAATGCTTTACTGGGGGAATGAGTATGTGCTCTGGGAATCAGAGAACGAAGTGGATGAAGTTGCCTGGGGGTTGGGGAAGTGTGTTTATTTTCTTGGTGAGATACTCTTTCATTACTGGAAGCCCTGAGGACAATTTTTTACACATACTCATTTGGCACGATAATATTTGTAAAATATTTTACTGTCCCAGATCATAAGGGAAACAATTCATTTGGCATAGCAGGACATGAAGCACCAGTCTAACACTGGATTAATATTTTCAGAGAATTACAGTCATCACTGTGAGAAGACCCGAAAAAGATTCTAATTACTTGTGACAGTGGGTACAGATTGAAGCTTGATGGACAAATGTGTCTTTCATGTACCAGAGACTATCTTCCTCTTTATTTGCAAGTGTTAAGAAAATAATTTCCTTCCTTCCTTTTATCATTTTCTCCTCCTTCACCCTCTCTCTCACCTTCAAGCATTTTTGAGCACTTGCCATGTGTTAGGCCTTGTGCTAGGTGCTGAGCATACAAAGATGGCTAAAACAGGCTAGCCAAAGAAACAAATATAAACAAATCATCTCTGCTCACTAAAACACATGCTGTAATGGCAGAAGCATGCAAGGCTGGTGAGGCTTCAAGGAAACTGATTATTTCTGTCTCATTGGAATCCAGTAAGGCTTCAAAGACGAGGTGCTACTGAATAGGGTTTTGATGGGTATTTTACCTATTTCACATGTAAGGTCTTACTGATGGCCCTAAAGGCAGCATACTTTATCTAACTTTCTGTATTTACTGTTCTAGTTTCTATATTCATTGTTCACCAAGAGCAATGAATATAATAAAAATTAGTGATTTTTGGACACATTCACATATATCACAAATATATCAGCATAAATTAATGTACAAAAAGACTTCGCTGGGACATTTACAACATGTGGATCATGTACTTGAGTGAAACTCAAAGTTTTACTCAAACATCTTGCTATAATTGTTTATTATTTGCCATTGCAAATATCTTATTGTGCCTAATTTATAAATTAAACTTGCCCGTATGTTGCTTTGTTGAATGATAACTCCTTTGTACAACTAATAAAAATGTATTTTTGAAACTTGACCATATGTAAGTATGTGAAGGCCAATAGGATCTTGTGCTGTCTGTGGCTTTAGCATTCACTGGGGTCTGGAAATAGGTTGAATTCCTGTGGATTCAGGGCACTATTTCTGTTTTTTGGTAATTGTAGCAAAGTATGAAACTATAAGCTGAATATGTACAGGAGTAATATTGTAAATTATACATTAAAATTCTGTTCCTGAATCCTGTAACCACAGAATAGGAAATTGGCTATGAAAAGCAAGAACATTTATGAAATATTAAGTCATAAAATTGTGGTCTTTTGAAGTGCTTTTTGTTTGCTTGTTTGTAATAGTGAAAGCTATGTTGTCTGAGAGTTGTATTTGATGTTCTTAGATGTCTAAAAGACCACTGAAAGTTTTTGAAATGTATTTTTAATGGATAAGTAGTTTTCACAGCAATCAGATAAGGACATGCAATCTTATTCAGGCTAACTCCAAGGTATTCTAGACCCAAAAAAGTCTAAGCTATACATTGTCTGTTGTGAATTAGTTATTTTCTCAGATGATCTCTCATTTATGTCCTCTTTGTCTTTACATAAACATACATATATGTAAATATAGAAAGTATACATACAACAAAGTGAACACATCCATATAGTACATAGACAGACAGGAAACAGAACATTGTCACATAATTATCACAAAGGTCTGTCTCCTTATGTTCCATTATAGTGATGATTCTAACAACCTTCACATCTTTTCTGATTTGAAACGCATTGATTTGCTTTACTGTGTGTGTGAGTGTACGTGTGTATATGCCTAAACTAGCTGGACAGTATTTGTCTGATGTAGTATTTAGTGCGAGCTCGAAGGATTTCAATGTAATTTTTAGTTTTTGTCAGTCTAATATTTAAATACTCAGATGACTTTAAAAATATTTAAAACCTTACTATATTTACTTTCATTTTTCTTCTGTTTTTTGTATTACTACTTTTTCAATTTATATGCAAACATGATATCAACTCCTGAATACATTCTTATTATTTTATTTCAAACAAATATCTTTTTGCCAGCTGGTCTTGGCTCATGCTTTTAATACCAGCTAGCTAATCAGGAGGCTGAGATCTGAAGTTCAAAGGTGGCCCAGGCTGAAGGTCTAAAAGAATCCATCTCCAATTAATCAGCAAAATGCTGTAGTAGAGGCATGGCTTAAGATGGAGAATACCAGACATGGGCAGGTAAGCTGAGCAAGAGCAGGAGGCACTGAGTTGAAGCCATAGTCATACATATAGACACACACACACACACACACACACACACACACACACACACAAACACGCTTACATGAGCTCTATATAAATTTTATATATAACTACCTATCTATATAAATGATGTACACACCAATTTTAAAGATATATTTAAAGGAGAACAAGTGTCTTTGGATTTAGATTTAATTCCCTTGTATAAATTCAATGTTCCATTCATATAATTTTCCTTCAGCTTGAGGAATTTCCTTTAAAATACAATATTTTGAGAGTAGACATGCTATTGATGAATTAATTTCATCATTTTGATTGTCTGCTTGGATCTTAGTCCATCTTTGTAATTTTTTCCCCTTTGGTTATTTTAAGATTTTCTTCTTCTTATGGTAGTCAGAAATTTGATTATTACGTACAGGTACTTGTCATGATTTTTTGTACTTTTCTTTGTGCTTACTTGGATTTTCAAATTTTTCTGTATTATCAAATTAGAAACACACTAGTCATTATGTCTTTAAGTGATTTTTTTGCCTACTCTTTCTCAAACACTAGTTACATATATGTTAGATCACTTGATCATTTTTAGATCCTATGATTTGACTTTAACTTTATCTTTTGTCCTCTAAATATTCATATAAAATTAAAACATGTATATAAAATTAAAACATGTATAGAAGTCTTAGAGGTTTGTATATGAATACTAGTACATTTATCATGTTATGTAGACTATATTTTTCTTTCCTATGACTTTCATTTCTTTGGTTTTTGGCATATCTAGAAAATTTTGCTTCATGTTGGACATTGCAGTTTTTATGTCGTTGAATGTATGTGTTTTGTTATCTTCTTTTAAGGAAGTCCCAATTTGCTTTAAAAGACAGGCACTTGCAGCCTTTCTCAGTATTTTGTTGTTTATTTTGATTTTTTCAGTGGACATATTAAGATATCTTTATTCTGGAACTAGATTGATCACAATCCTAAAAAGTGAATTTAATAAGTCTATACGTGTTTCTCAAGATTGTTAACGAGCTTTCTTCATACTGATTGGTAAGAATGAGAATAACTGCCAAATCTTTGTTATTGAATTTATAGCTTTCTGTGGTTGGGTCTTTTTCCATCTACTTTTTTTTTTTTTAATGCTGGTTCATTATGTCCTAACTACACACAGAGCTGAGAATTCAGTCAAGTATTTAGGCATTTTCTATGTAGATTTCTTAAGTCTAAATTTTTACTTTTTCTTGTTCCTTCTGTTTCAAAAGTTTTAACTATTTTTGATTCCTTAAGCTCCAGTCTCAGCTCAGCATTGATCTGATCAGCTTAGTTTAGGCATCTGTCACTCCTTTTGAGCTCCCTTCCTTTAAATTCAAGTCTAGAATTTCTCTACTGGTGTTTCATTTTTTGTTTTAAAAAAACTTTTATCGCAAAGGTGATGTACAGAGGGGTGACAGTTACATAAGTCAGGTAATGAGTGAATGCATTTCCTTTTGAATAGTGTCACTCCCTTCCTCATTCTCCCAGTTTCCCCCCCCCCACACATACTTCCTCCTTCCCCCCAAAGTTGTATAGCCCATTTCCACATAGTGTCCAGTGAGTTTCACTGCTGAGTTGGTTCACCCTTTGTCTACTGTATTTGTGCTTCCCCTTCCACTCCCCAAATCAAATAAACATATATACAAGACAAAGGGTAGAGAAATCAAGAATAACAACATAAAGGAATAACCAACCCCCTGCAAAAAGGGATAAGAAAAGAGAACCCCAACAGTATAACAAACATCTTACTTTCATTTCTTGGAGTTCATTTTATAAGCATTTTATATGATTTTATGTACATAGTTATTGAGCCCTAGAGATTATTCTCCTTTGTTCTCACTGTGTGAATGTTTATTGTTTAATTAATCATCTTCAGGTGTAATTGTTTGTCTTTTACTGTCCATTGGGATTACCTGTAGATTTTAAAGCACATTCTAGTTATTACAAAGGAGGATGCAGCCTTTGTTTCTTTGGGTCTGGTTTACTTCACTTAATGTAATTTTTTCCAAGTCTTTCCATTTCCTTATGAATGAGGCCATGCCATTCTTTCTGACAGAAGTATAAAATTCCACAAAAATACCATATTTTCTTGATATACTCATCCACTGAGGGGCATCTGAGTTGATTTCATATGGTAAACAATGTTGCAATGAACATGGTTATGTTGATGGCTTTAGTATAGCCTGGTTTGTGATCAAATGGCTAGATTCCCAGGAGTGGGATTGCTGGGTCATGGGGAAGCTCTATGTCCAGACTTTTGAGGAACCTCCATACTGTTTTCCAGAGTGGCTGAATCAGTTTACATTCCCACCAACAGCGTAGTAGCATTACTTTTGGCTACATCCCTGCCAGCATCTGTTATTGTTAGTTTTCTTCAAATTGGCAATTCTAACTGGAATGAGGTAGAATCTCAATGTTGTGTTGATTTGCACTTTTTTATGGCCAGAGATGTTGAACATTTCTTGATGTGTCTATTGGCCATTGTTAGTTCTTATTCAGAGAAATCTCTCTTCAGGTCTTTAGCCCATTTATTAATTGGGTTTTGTTACGTTGAGGATTTGTTTTGGGGAGCTTACTTTTTTGACCTCTGAGTTTATCTTTGATATGAGGCTCTTGTCTGATGCATAACTAGTAAAGATCTTCTCCCTTTCTGTGGACTTCCTATTTATCTTTCTAGCTATGTCTTTTGCCATGCATTTGGATGCAATCCAATCTAGCTAGTCTTTCTTTCATTTGTTTTGTTTCTGGATCTTTATTTATGAAGTTTTGACCTGTGCCTAGGGGCCTCAGTGTTTCCCCTATCCCTTCTGTAATATTTTTGGGGCATTAGATCTTGCATTGAGGTGTTTGATCCATTTGGAGTTGATTCAGGTACAGTGTGGTATATAAGGATCTAACTTCAGTTTTCTGCACTTGTGTAGCCAATTTGTCTGTGGAAGTTTTAATAGTCTTATGGTCTTGAAATCAGGATAAGAAATGAAAGAAAACTAGTATTTTTCATCTTTGTACAAATTTTCTGACCAATATTTCTATGTTGTTACATAGCAAGCATTTCTCTAATTGCCTTATTATTTTTCCCATTGCCTTATTTACATTAAATAGTTTCCACTACCTTATATACTGAGTGATGCTCTCATCATCATCCCAGTGGCAAGCTGAGTTACAAAGGTAAGATTACATTACTGAGGCTCAGGTACACCTGGAAACTGCATGAACTGTGTATGCTGTGAGAATACTGTACATGCAGAGAGCACATGGCATGTTACCTCTCTATGAGCAAAGGACTACACTTGTTCTCATTTGTGCTAGACTATTCTCCTTATAGTACTCTGATTCTAGGAATCAAACTCTCAGACTTAAAAGAAAAAGGCTAAGCAGATGGGAAATGCTCATTAACGTTCTAGTAGTGTGTAATGGCTCCATATCAATTCCCATTTCCAAAGAAAAAGATGAAAATTGTGAATCTGCAAGAACACAAAATATTCAGTTCAGTGTATAAATGCATTATCTAGATGAGAATCAATTGCATGTTGTAAGAATAATGTGTGTCCAGTATCTCCTGGAAAAATTGATGACTGGCCTTTTTCTAAAAGTTTTTCATTATATCCATGGTAGAAACTTTTATGGTGTGGCATCTCAACTCGAAAAAATATTTTCATGGAATCCACTAGAAAACAGAGATTCATTGCTTAGAAGTGAGAGTGAAAGTACTTAGCCTGTAAGTCAAGAGAGGCCTGCGTTTGCTCTCCTTAAGCCATAAAGCAATCTGTTCTCAGATACTCCAATAGTTACAGCTGCTGGAGAATGAAAATTGTGATATGTTCACAAAAATAAATCATCATAGCTTTATTCCAGGGTGCAAGACTGAGACTAGTCCCATATTCCATTCAAATTTAAAAACCAAATCCTTGCTTGTATCTAATCCAGAGTCTATGCTGTCCTGCTCAGTTCTTCCATTCATTTATTTATTACATTTATAGAGCACCTCCTCTCCCAAGCAACATCTTTGTCAGACCTGGCTGCTGGAGGAACAATTGATCACAGGCATGCTGTGGAGACTGTGAAAAGCAGAATATCAAACACTTGTACATCAGGGAAATGCCTGCCCAGGCTCTTATATGTGGGGTTGCTTGCTTTACTTCCTTTTTACTACAATGACTGAGAGTGAAATTGCTAAAAAGTTGGAAGAACTGAAGTTATGTCTTTTCTTCCTTTTTACTTTTTTCTCTCAGACCTCCCTTCTTCCGTTTCCTTCCTTCCTTCCCTTCCTTCCTTCCTTCCTTCCTTCCTTCCTTCCTTCCTTCCTTCCTTCCTTCCTTTCCTTCTTTCCTTCCTTCCTTCCTTCTTCCTTCCGTTCCTTCCTTCCTTCCTTCCTTCCTTCCTTCCTTCCTTCCTTCCTTCCTTCCTTCCTTCCTTCCTCCCTTCCTTTTCTTTGTCTTTCTGGGTAGCTCAAGCTAGTGTTGAGAACTCCTGATTTTCATGCCTTAGCTGCCAGTGTCCTGAGCACTAGGATTATAGGCTTGCACTACCATACCTGCCATAAGGTTCTTAAATTCTTAGAATATTTATAGTCTTCATAAATATGACATAATTTATAGCCTTGGTAAAAATTTATGGTCTTCATCAATCTTATTCATGATTCACTGCTAACTCATCTTAAACAGAAAGAAAATTAGGAAGCAGGAATTTCTTATTTTCTAAGTTAAATGTTACACATGGTAGGAGAACAAAACAAGTTGTCTAGGCTATTAAACTTGAGCTTTCAAAGGTTCATGGATATTTTATCTTTGTAAAGATGTCTCTGTCTTTATAAACTCTACTACACCTCCTTTCCCCAGAAAATTCTGAAAACATCAGGGAAAGGCCAAAAGTTTGGAAATGCATTTCATATTTCTTTGTGTTAGGACCTTGAGTGCTCCTTGTGATGAGATGGGATGTTAGAGCATAGAGCAGCAGATAGCCTCACTTCCCTGCTTTTGCCTTAACAGGCCCTTAGCATGTCTCTAAAACATTGCCACAGGGGTCCAAGAGACAAGTGAAAGACTGAAATTAGGAAGAGTTAGATAAGATGAATTCCCATCTATCTCTGACCCTCAATTCCTCCTTCTTTCCTTCCTTCCTTCCTTCCTTCCTTCCTTCCTTCCTTCCTTCCTTCCTTCCTTCCTTCCTTCCTTCCCTCCTTCTTTCTTTCTTTCTATCTTTCTATCTTTCTTTCTTTCTTTCTTTCTTTCTTTCTTTCTTTCTTTCTTTCTTTCTTTCTTTCTTTCTTTCTTTCTTTCTTCTTTTCTTTCTTTCTTTCTTTCTTTCCTGGTCTTGGGGCTTGAAGTCAGGGCCTGAGCACTGTCCCTGAGCCTCTAAGTGCTCAAGGCTAGCACTCTGCCACTTGAACCAAGCACCTCTTCTGCTTTTTCTAAGTAGTTTATTGGAGATAAGAATCTCACAGAATTTTCTGCCTACATTTGAACTGCTACCTGTGATCTCATAGAATTTTCTGCCTGCGTTTAAACTGCTACCTGAAATCTCAGCCTCCTGAGTAGCTAGGATTATAGGTGTGATCCACTGATGCCTGGCTACCTTAACTTATTCAAGCATAAACTAATATGGAAACACTAGATCATCAATTAGGTCATTTCTATGAAACTCAAATAAGGCATTTGCAAGCTCTGTTGAAGAGCAGATGTGATGAATTCTTGGGACTACTTTTTATATTTTATTGGTAAGTGAAGACAAATTCAATTCTGTCAACATTAAAATATAGTTATTGGGCTGGGAATATGGCCTAGTGGCAAGAGTGCTTGCCTCATATGCATGAAGCCCTGGGTTCTATTCTCAGCACCACATATATAGAAAAGGCCAGAAGTGGCTCAAGTGGCAGAGTTCTAGCCTTGAACAAAAAGAAGCCAGGGACAGCGCTCAGGCCCTGAGTCCAAGGCCCAGGACTGGCAAAAAGAATAAATAAATAAAAATAAATAAAATATAGTTATTGCATTGGTAGATCACTCATGTAATCCTACCTACTTAGGAGACTGAGTCTTAATAATCAATTAAGCACTAAAAAGCAGAAAATGGACCTGGGACTAAAGTGATAGAGTTCTAGTCTTGAGCAAAAAACTCAGCGACAGTGCCAGGCCCTGAGTTCAAGCTCCACGACAAGTGTTTATGTGTGTGCACATGTTTGCACTTGCGTGTGCATGCACACACAATAAACTAACAAAAATATAACATAATAATTGAATGTATTTCCTTCTACTCTTCCTGTATGTCAGAGGCTGTTGCAGAATATCCAAACATAGTAGTAGTAAAAAATAAATAGACAAAGTAACAGAGTTTGTAACCTAGGGATACTGATAAAAATTAAATTAGAAGGTAAATAAATGGAATTCTATGCTTCTAACAGAAAGAATGACATTGCCCCATTCACAAGGAAATAGAAAGACTTGGAAAACATTGTACTAAGTGAAGTGATCCAGACCCAAAGAAACATATACTCTATGGTTTCCATCATTGGTAATAATTAGTACATGTCTAGGATAGGCCCAGCAGAAGAGCACGATAGCTCAAGAGCTATGTACATGTGAACACATAAGATGATGCTAAGTGAAATGAACTCCAAGTTATGGAAATAAGTGGTTTATCATTGTGGTTGTTATTTTTAATGTATCATGGGTAACTACACCTTTTTCCTTTGTCTTTCTTCCTCATAGTTTTACCCCTGATGTCATTGTAACTGAGTTTGGTACCTGGGTATTGTATGTACATTTATAGGAAGTGGGGAAGGGAAGGGAAACATCAAAATGGAGAGACAAAGGGTAAATGGCAAACTAATGAAGCAGCAATACTTACAAGACAATATAATGTAAACCAACTGTACAACTCATGGCTGGGGATGGAACCAGGGCGGGGGGGAGGTGGGAGAAAAATGAGGGAGGAGGTAACAAGCTGCGTAAGAAATATACTCACTGCCTTATGTATGAAACTGCAACCCCTCCGTACATCACTTTGACAATAAATTAATTAAAAAAGAAAGTAAAATGTTTTATGAGTAACAATTGTGGGAAATGGTATGAGAGAAAAATACAAGAGTTTGTTGAGAGCTTATAATAAAATTTGGCAAGTCATACACCTTGTTGATTTTTGTTAAAAATTCTCTTAAATATTTACCCAAAGCATCATTTCTCATCCACATTTGTTTCATGAGAGTCGGACGGAACACAAGACTACAGTTACTAAAGCATCCTTCATGGTATTTATCTCCTAGAACATTGCTTCCCTACAGGAAATGATCTCACAATAAAAGCCATCTAAAAAGTCAGGCTGGGCTGCTCCATCTCTAAACATGAAGTATCACTCTAATTGCTTGGATTTCTTTGGTGCCTTTGGCATGGGATAACGTCCTCAAGGATGTTTGTTTAAAGAAGATTCTTGGAGGATTGGGATACTGTTTCCCACTTGAGAAAAGCATCAGTTTATTCATGGCCATGGAAGATGTGGAGAGTAGGTGTAGGTATAGGTATAGGTATAGGTATAGGTATAGGTATAAGTATATCTTCCTTGGAAATAAAGGCAAATGTACTTACTGACCAGGCTAATAGGCAGTGTTTCTCCCTACATGGAGAAAGGACAAACATCTGTTAAACCCATTTCATAAGATCTGAGTTATCCAAGCTAAGGGTTCTTCTCCTGTCACACTACTCACTGAGTATACATGCTGTCCTACTTCTTGTCCTACTGTGGGAGGTGAGGCTTAAGGTATTCATGGAAAGTGGTGACTGCTGCTATCCCTGTGAGAAATCAAGTCATCATTGTGTCTAGTATCCTTGTTCCTCTGGCAGGCTAATTTTTTTGCCTTTATTGTCAAAGTGAATTACAGAGGGGTTACAGTTTACTATGTAAGGCAGTGAGTACATTTCTTGTTCCACTTGTTACCTCCTCCCTTATATTCCCCCTTCCCCCTTTCCCCTTTCCTTCGCCTCTCCCCATGAGTTGTACAGGTGGTTTACACCAAATGTTTTTGTAAGTATTGCTTTTGGAATTGTCTTTTTATCCTTTGTCTCTTGATTTTGGTATTCCCTTTCCCTTCCCTAGTTCTAATACACATATATACAGTATCCAGGGCACTAAGATCAGATATTTCAAAGACGGTAAATTCTTACAACTTCCATACTTCTAATAGTAGATAATAAGGAAAAGAGGGCTCAAGGATTTCTTTTCTTCATATACAGATTTGTTATCTGAATCTCACCTAAGACCAAAAATTGTGACTTGGATTCATTCGTAATTCTCATTTTTGACAGAGTCTCTTTGGCAGAAAAGACTACCCATTTATTTCAGTAATAATACTAATAATTATAAGACAGGTCCTATTTTAAGTATGTATTGAAGCTCTGGAATGCAAAGTAGTTTCATACATCATACCTTTAAGCCTGAGAACAACCAATGAAATGGCACAGACATCCTTATGCTTTCGGCAAGCAGAGTTAGTGTTCCTTGTCACTATTTCTGTAGTATCATCTGTCATTCCACTCCATGACCATGTGGTCACTCATAGCTCTCTCCTTCTCCATTGAGAGTAGCAGTGATTCTTGGGCTCTTAGAGTCACAATGTTTCAACCATCAGTGATGGTCTCTGTGGACAGACATTTCCTACCTTAGTGTCTACATGATGACCAGATGGTCAGATATCTGACCATGTTAGGCACATGCTCCAGCACATGCTAGGCAAGTGCTTTACCAGTTGATTCATTCTTTTGCCCGAAGCCCTTTTGTATGTATTTTGTTTTTAAGATAAGGTCTCCCTAACTTTACACAGGCTGTCCTTGAACTCACAATCCTCCTTTCTCTGTCTTTCAAATAGCTTGGATTACAGGCATGCACTATCAAGCCTTGCCTAAAGATTACTCTTTTTTTTCAGATGATTGGATGCATTTATTTGTATATTTCCACAGTGTTAGGAGCAGCGGTGACATGTTTCCCAAAGGTGGTTGCTTCCTTTAAGATATTGCACAATAGAAAAATATGGTTAATCTTCAAAACTAAGATTGCAGTAATCTATACTAAGTGACATGGCCTTTCTGATGTCAGCCATGAGTTCATCATGAGAGTCACAGTGTCATCCATCTTGCAGCCAAGAAGTCAAAACTGGTAAGAATGTTCTTTTTTTTTTTAAACAACAACCAAAAGGTCAAATACAGCTTAAAACCTGAGTCATTTACATCTTTTCCTTAGAAAATGTAGACCTACTCTCAAAACACATAGTTAGGTACTTTTTACTTACAAGAAGATGTTGAAAAGTTTGGAGTATTCAATAATATGGTATCTATAGTGGAGACAAAATCCTAAGTGGAGCCACACTAAAGGACAAACTACTTGTAAATTGTTTTTTATTTATTTTTGGCAGTGGTTCAATCTCTACTACCACCAAAAAAAGAAAGAAAAGCACCTACAAGCAAGACAAATTTGGCACTAGACTTAATCTAGAAATAGCATTCATAGGTAGAAGAGTAAAATCTTATTTAAAGGTAATGAGTTCCTCAGAGGAAATAGTGTTGGGGGACACATTTATAGGGGTTGTGTGCGTGTGCCCGTTCTGGGGGCTTGAACTCATGGATGCTGTCTCTTAGCTTTTTGATTCAAGTCTGGTACTCTACTACTTGAACCACATCTTCTCTTCTGGCTTTTTGGAGGTTCATTAGGGATCAGAGTCTTAACTTTCCTGCCCAGGCTGGCTTCAAACCATGGTCCTTAGATTTCAGCCTCATGCCCAGCTTGGCAAAATTTTAGTAACAAATTTCCGTATCCTTTGTTGACCTGATCTACCTTCAATTCAAGGGTCCACTGAACTCAAGATCAAGGATGGGCTTACCCCAGCTTGGACACTTAGAAATATCACCAGTATAGTAAGGTAGCCTCAGTTTACCTCTGTTAGCTTCTAACTGAAATCATTAAAAGCAGCCATCGTCTGGACATTGTTCTATGTACAATATCTCTAAAATAAATAACTTGCAGCAATACAGTAAAGTTCCAAGTAAATGTGCTTCCCACAGATTGCCAGAGGATTCTTGTCACTTCTCTAAAATCTCACTTGTAAAAGACAGGTTTATACTGGGAAAAATGGGAAGTGACGACATTTAGCTATTTCCTCCTATGGCACAGATCTAAAGGCCCTGACCTCCAGGGGGTGAACGTTTACTTCTTCCATGTTGTACTTCATACAGTGAGCTGTCTGAGTTGAGCAGGCTAAAAGGAGTCGGCAGCTTCTTGATTTGAGGCCTCACCACCCCCACTGCGGGGAGACACAAGGTGCTGGCTGACTTCTGTCTGTTTATACTGGTACCCCAACTCAAAAAGGAGAGCTTCTTGGAGATCTTCTTTGTTTTGTAACTTTTATCCTCATCATCGATAGATAAGCAGATCATGGAGTAGGTTTTCTGCATGCCCACAGAATATGTAGCACACTTACCAGGCATGGAAGATGTGGAGTCCAGGACGCTCACCACTCTCATGTCAATCTCGTCCCCACCAAGCCCCTTCAACATCTTCATGACCTCGGCCACCGTCAGCCACTTACAATCTACGTTGTGAATGGAAACGATATAGTCTCCCTCTTTGGTTCCTGCCAGAGCAGCAGAGCACTGAGGGTACAGGAAGTGGACCTGCACCGGGGTGTTCTCTCCCGCAGCATGAAGCTCAAGTCCCCTTCTTCCGTTGTGAAGTGAATGTTTCGAGGAGGAGTCCACCTCTTGCTGGCCGAGAACACAGACAGGGGGCCTAGCTTCTGGAAGTAGTCTGTGACCGTGACCTTGAAGAACTGGGGTGGTATTACTTCTACCTCTTGCTCTGTTTTAGACACAATATCGGGGGTTTCCCATCAAGTTCAGGATATCATCTTCCTCTCGGTGTTGTTCATACTTGAGCTGGGTTCGCTGGTGGGCCACCATTAGCACTTCCTGGAGCACATGGATATTGCATAGCTTCTTGCACAGGCTGGCCTCCCTCAGGGACTCTTCATGGTGGGTGACAGCTCTCTGCAGATGGCACTTTCCCAGCTGCTGGCGCTGCTGCTGATTCTTCAGTGTGGCCAAGGGCGTCAGCCCCTCTGGCATTCGGGTGTAGAGCTGGGACAGGCATTTCTCCTGGTGGTCCTCATCCGCACCAAGCTTCAACTGGTGGTCCATGAAGAGAGTGGCGGTGAAGTAGTGGGCTAGAGCCCCGTAGTGCTGAGCCTTCACACAGGCCAGGCTGGTCCAGGAATAGGGGATATTCTCTTTCACTGGTGCCTGGCTCATGGCTGTATGCAGCTGCCGGTAGACCTCTACCACCTTGGCGGCCTCCTGAGCCACCTTCACCAGCATGAAGAATTCGCTCCGGATCCCAGAAAGAATGAACTTCTCAAAGACGCATTCTTGGGCTTGTACAAGCATCATTTTGACCAGCACACTCAGCATGGGCGGGGGGGGGGGGGGGGGGCTCATGTCATAACTCGGAGTATGAGTGAATGTTTCTTTCAGGTAGTTCAAAACCCCTGCAGCTTTCCGGAAAGCATCCACAGTGCTCTCTAGCCCAGCTTGTGTCTGCCGATTGCACCAGGTTCTGATCTGAGTGTAGAGGGCTCCAGTATTGAACAGGATGCTGGCTTTCTCTAGTAGCAGATTCTGCTGGCTCACAGGAATCCCAGTAAGGGAGTCATACCAGGTAAACAAGAGCCCCATCTGGCGGGTGGGCGGGTAGAATGTGCTCTCCACAAAGCCCAGCTGAATGAAGTAGGCCATCAGCAGTTCAACCCCAGCCTCATCCCGGCTAGGTGTTCCGGAAGCCTGCCTCAGATCCATCAGATCAGCAATTTCATCTTCATACAAATAGCTATCTTCACTGTAATGTTCCAGGATAAAATCCTCGAGAACGACTGAGAAGCCCACATCTTTGGTTTCCTTCAGGCCAAGAGGAATCAGGGGGATGGTAAATGCCTCCTGTGAGTTCTGGTACACGCCCACTGAGATGTTGAGTCCCTCCAGCTCCTCCTTCAACATCTGCAGGTCTGAATTGACGAAGCTGAGCTCCAGGCGCACCTTTTCTCGTACCTATTGGTTCGTGGCTACTTTCAGAAGGTTCTCGGCTCCTGTCCGCATCCGCACAGCCTTCAAGATCTGTTGGTTCAGAGCAGCTCTTTCATTCTGCAGCTTGCTCCGGCCTGTCTGTGCCAAAGGATTACAACCCTTCCCCAAAGTAGTCGTCGCCTTCCTTCTCCAGCCGCCGGGGAGCCACGGGCAGCAGCGCATCGGTCATGCTGGCAGCGTGGGCGCCGAGGTCCTGACTGAGGCGAAGAGGCCGCCCGCCCTCCCGCCCACCCTAAATATTACTCTTAATAAATGTAATTATTTCCATCTATCTTTGAGTGGCCACAAGCTGAATAAGGTACAAATATACATCCCAGATTTTATAATAATTGAAAACAAAGGTTCACAATTTTGCATTTATGCAAACTGAAGTATAGCAGAGGCCATAAGACATAGCCAGGAAAAGTTGTGGTTCTTAGAATCAGGTTAGATAATATAGTCAAATCTGGGCTCTGCCTTCTAGTAGCTTTGATGATGTAGTTGTCAATTCCAGCCTCCCAATAACTATAAGGAGACTAGTAATAGTATCTACTTGTTATGATTTTTCTCTTCAGTGTCCCTCAAAATCCCATGTGTTAAAATCTTGATTACCAGCCTGGAGTACTAGTAGGTAGTGGGTCCTAATGGGAGGAAGGTTGGTCATTGGGAGGGGATATTAGGATCTTACTTCCCATCTCATTCTAACCTATCACAAATGAGGTAAGCAGCCTCCTCTACCACAGGCCCATACTGTCATGATTTTGTTTGCAAACCCAAGCTCAAAGTAATAGGACCAAGCTACCACTAAATCTCCGAACTTCTGAATCAAAACGCTTTTCTCCTTAAGTTGTTTATCTTGGGTATTTTCTGACAGTGATGAAAAGGTAGCTAACACATTTTATGAGGATCTTATTTAAATAAGGCAATGCTTTAATAACCTTAGGGTAATGTCTGACAAGTAGAAAGTACTCAACATTTTTTCTACTATTCTTATTTATTTTAAAGTAAGAAGTGAGTGAATGGTAACTTATTATTTCAACCCAGGACATAGATACTAAATAAATCATAGAGCACTAGTTAAATTAAATTTCTGGTAAATATGAAAGAATAACTTTTTAGTGTATGTAAGCCTAAAATAATGTATGGGGCATAGTAAACATACTATTTCTTCTGAAGTCTACATTTAACAGGATGTGTTATGTTTTTATTTCCTGAATCTGGCAATCCAAACTCAGGGTTAATTGGTCCCCAAACTCAGGCTCTTTGTACTGCAAAGCATTAATGCTTATTTCCCTACTGTCTACATTATCTCCATTTCTCTTACTAAATATCTGCTTCCTGTGTTCATAATTATTCTTAATAGTCATCAGAGAATAGTTCAGAGAAAGGAGTTGTGAAGAAAGTCAGATCACATGACATTATTGTTAGTAGCCAGGCAGAAGTTAAATGAATAAAAATATACTGAACTGAATGGACAATAAACTGTTAGGTGCTACCTTTCCTAGAGAAGCCTGAATGAGTTCCCCATGCTGGGTTAATTGGCCCTTTCTGTGCACCACACAATGCTGTACTTTAGTGCTCACACTCTATCACAAGGGTTCTCAGCCAGGCTCCAGCATCAGAATCACCTGGAAAGTTTATTAAACCAGAGATGGCTGGACCTACTCTGTAAAATTGTCATCTGGTAGGTAAGGAGTGTACGTTGAGAATTCACACTCTGACTTGTTCCCAAGAATGCTAATGCTATCTCATTTCATCTTAACATGAGGTTATATTGACAAATACATATATATGTGTATATTTATATATACATATATGCACATGCATAAGTATACATATATACACATGTAGGCATACATATAAGTATACAGATATACTTATATATGTATATGTATATATGTATATGTATATATGTATACATAGGTATACTTATCTGCAGCTACTCAGACAAAGCTGGAAGTGGATCTGTAGCTCAAGTAGTAGAGCACCAGCCTTGAGAAAAAAAATTGAAGGGACAGCACCAGGTCCTGAGTTCAACCTCAGGACTGGCACACACAAATATGTATGTGTGTTTGTGTGTAGATGTATATGTGTGTGTTTATATATATATATATTTATACATATATGTATATATACACATATACATACATATTTCATATCACAGTGGTATTTGTGATGAAGACATTTAGTAAAGTCTATTCTTTCAATGAACTTCAAGTATACAATGCAATATTGCTAACCACATTACTATGTGATGTATTTGTTCTCCTGAGCTTAATCCTACAATTAGTCATTTGTATCCTTTATCGACATCTTCTGATGTCTCTCAACTCATGACCTATGGTAACCATCCTTTTATTCCTTAATTCTATGAGTTCAAATCTTTAAGATCCTAAATATAAATGAGATTATAGAATATTTTTTCTTTATGTGTCTGGTTTATTAAATCTAGTGTAAGGTCATCCATATTTATCTGTGTCATCACAAATAGGAGAGGAGTCCTTTTTAGAGGCTGAATTGTGTATACCACATTTTCTGTATCCATATCAACTGTTGAAAGACATAAACACTTGGGTTGTTTCTAGATCATTTGCCCCTGACATAGCACTTGTCTTGGATAAAGGACAGCTGTAGTGAGCTCTTCTAGACTTTGTTTAAAGGATTTTTTCACAAAAACTTGGTTGTGAGCCAAAGATGGGACATAGAGGAAGGCTCACACAGCACAAGTGAGTAGGGAATATGTACATCACTATATAAATGTTAAAATCACACACACACACACACACACACACACACACACACAGCCTAAAAAGTAAACCAATCACATAAATAAACTAAAATACATTCTTTCAATTTGGCAAAATATTCTTCCATTGATTTAGTTAGTTCTTTAATGAATTAATATGAAGAGACATTCTTTTTGTTGTTATTCTTTAATTGCCATTTAACAAATTGGCTTTGATTTTTTTCCCTTGGGTAGGAATTGAATCTTGTTTATATATTCTTGTGGCATTAAACAATACATAGCAGTTCCAAGTACTTAATAATTTTTGTGTAATTGTTGAATAAATAAATTTATAAAGCTCAACTAACCATGATATTCTTGAACCATATTGTCAATTGAAGAATTATTCAAATATTAATTTAAAAGGAAGGTTGCAGTTTTTCCTGTAATGAGGGCCAAACAATGAACATTATGCACTGGATTCAATATCTCTAAATGAAAAATGTATCCACCAGGATTAGCTTGTGGTCTTTGAGACTATGATGCCATAAATTCAATTTTTTCTTCTGGAAATAACCTCCTTACTGTTGTGAAGAGCAGGGGGGGGGGTTTACAGAAATTATAGAACATCATTGAGAGGAAAAACCATAATTGAGTTGTCTACATTCTCCAGTCTCCTGAAGCTATAGTAATGTGGTCCTTGGGCTGTGCTGTGAAACTTTTGCTGTTGGTGGAAGACATGTGAAACAGATGACATTAATTTTAATTCATTTCAGGGAGGCTTAAATAACTGAGTTGAAATGTGGATGGTGGGATTGTTGTTTCTATACTACAAGTCAGGAATTTCCTTTAGTTTTTCTTGTGTAGTTTACAAGGAAATTATTATATTCTTTAATATTGTTTAAAAGTTTACACCCAAATGGTGAGACAAAGAACAAATTGTGAAGCAATGCAACAGTGAAATTTACAAGACAATATGTTGGAAATTAACTGTACATCTTGGGGTTGGAGTGTTGGAGGAGAGGAAAAGTGGGAGAAAAATGAGCTCCAGAGGGGGTAACTAGTTTGACAAGAAATGTCCTTACTACCTTAAGTATGTAACTTAAGTATGTAAAACCCCTCTGTTTATCACCTTGATCAAAAAAATTTTTAAAAAGTTAACATCCATCCCAAAGTCA
Organism: Perognathus longimembris pacificus; assembly: GCF_023159225.1. Taxonomy (NCBI): domain Eukaryota; kingdom Metazoa; phylum Chordata; class Mammalia; order Rodentia; family Heteromyidae; genus Perognathus; species Perognathus longimembris. The sequence goes on along the minus strand of NC_063167.1, from coordinate 41,421,580 downwards.
TCTTGTATCATAAAATCATGTAATTGGAAAAGACTTTAAAAGTTTTATTGTCAAACTTCACATTCAGAATAGTACTTCCGAGGCAACAGTTGTTCATGTCTGTAATCTTTGCTACTCAGGAGGTTGAGACCTGAGGATCACAGTTCAAAGCCAGCCTCGGCAGGAAGCTCTGTGAGGCTCTTATCTCCAATAAACTACACAACAAAATAAAAAATTCAGCTGTGGCACAAGTGGTAGAGAAATATCCTTGAGCAAAAAGCAGCTCAGGCACAGCTTTCAGGACCTGAGTTCAAGCCCTGGGAGCAATGTATGCACATTCATATACATGCACACATGCACGTGTACACACACACATAAACACAGAACTTCCTGTCATAGTATCCCTGCCTACTTTGCTCTGGTGTCAGGGATTCATTGTTGCACAAGAAACACAAAAAACTGGCTGCAATTTTATTATCGAATATTGGTATTAGAGAATAAGTGAACAATTACCCATTATTAACTCTGTAACCATTTTTGAGCTGAAGGTGTACGATATAAAGAGCTGGAAGAAGATTTTCTCTTAAATATCTATAGTTTTGTTGTGAAAGAAACAAGGCAACAACACTGAAGAAAGGTGGTTCTTTGTTTTTGGTGAAACAGACAAAAACACAACGTACATTTTAGATAAAATTCCAATTCAGCCCTGGGAGCAGAGATAGAATCATGAAATAGATGACATTATAGGTGATATTTAAAGAAGCAGTAGCATTGTGGAAAGAGAAATAGCATGCACTGAGAATAAGATGTTTGGGAAGATCAGTGTCATTGAGCATAGACTGTGTATGTGTGCAGTTGTGCAAACATGCATGCTGTACATGTGTGTATATGCATGTTGGGGGAATGGGAGAAGTTAAAGGAGTGACAGATTATGAGATCCAGAAATAGGGGCATTCAGGTGAGTTCATTCTTTCTGCTTGAAGTGACAGGGACAAAATGTTACATCAGAAGACACATTTGCATTTGAGAAAGATCATGCTGACTGAATGAGAACAGATAGATAAGGAGCTTGTTGCAGTGGTTCAGAAAAAGGGAAAAAAAACCTGGGGGGGGGGGGAGGAGATAGGATGAGCAAGATTTGAGAGCCATTTAGAATGAATAATTAATGAGATGTGGCTGATAGTTTTTAAAGGAATCAGGAAATTAAGCAATTTTTTTCATGAGTTGGATTCTTCTTATAACTCAGAACTGGAAACTTTTGTAAAATGTAGATTCTCAGGCCTTCCTCCCAATGGGTCAATTCAGAATCTTCTTAATGGACTCACTTTGAACACTGGGGAAAAAAAGTTAAGATGTCCCACATTGACTCAGAAATTCCAGGAGAACACTGTAGGTTCTTTTGGAGGAAGCTTATTTAGGGCAGGAGAAGAGTGAGGATCACTACACCCCTTCAAAAGCATCATGGAAGATTCACTTGCAAGAGTTGTCATAAGTAAGTTTCCAGTGCATTGTAGAGATGATCATTTCAACAACTTCCAGAATATATGAAGTGAGGATAATGAGGTATTAGAGGCTTCCCAAGAGTGGGAACAGACTATTAACCAATTATGTTTTTATATTGATTTTGGATCCCTTATCCTTAAAAAAAAATGTGTAGAATAATGTCAAGCCAATATTCCTCAGTTAGGATCACTTGAAAACTTACCTAAAGTAGCTAGTTCTCAAAGATGGCTGCAAACAATCTTCTCCTCTTTCAACATATGGTGCTTATCATGTCAACATGAGGTACTTATTTACCTTCTCTTTTAATCTGGACTTGTCCATGGGAGTGGCTTTACCAAAGAGAAGGCAGCTGAAGTGATCAAGACTTCCAAGTGCAGACCTTTAGTCTTGTTATCTATTAGTCAACCAGATGTTACCAGAGTAATCATCTTGAAAATTTATTTGAAGGAAAATTATAATGTGGCATCATTAACATACCTGTAGAATAAATTAGCATTGTTATCACCTTTATCAAGGCCAGAGGTTGTTTACAAGTTTAGTTGGATCACTTTGCCTAATTCCATCTGTCTCCAAGAATTGCCTCTTCCTTATAGTGATTTTTTTTTGTTTTTGTTTTTGTTCTTTCCACATCGGTTGATCTTTGGGTCTCCAAATCTCTGCAATTTTTTAGTTTTACTCTGAATTTTTCTGGGTCTTTTCTATTGCTCTATGCTTTTTATTCCACTTTATGTTTGTTCAACTCATTCTTCAAGATTTAAATGGTACCTCTCTAGTTATAATATCTCTGTATCCATGCTTTGAACTAATACTGTCTTAGAACTATTGTAGTCATTTTCACCAATTTTTAAAATTGGTTTTTAGCCATTTCAACCAACTGGAAGTATCTTACTATGTACACACCAGATAACTACTTCACATATATTTTTAATTCACAAGGCAAATATATCTAAACAGAACACACCTTGAGGATAATATTACCATTTCCATTTCATAGGTAAGAAAAAGAGAGATCCAAGGAAATTAATGTAACTTACCCAAAGTCATTGAGGTCTAGTTGCAGATCCAGAATTTTAGGCTAGGTTTATGTAACACAATGGCAGAAATCTTAAGGGCCCTGTTATGTGGTCCCTTTTCCTACAGTGTACAGTTGATCCTTTAAGTTTTGAAGAGCTATCTCTCTTTAGTCTTCCAGCCCCTTGAGCGGATTGACCACAATCACTGCTGTCACTTTCAGAGGCTTGTCATTTCCTTGCTAAGTAATTTGTTAAACTAGTGCACTGTAGTTTAATTCTAGTAAGGTATCTCATTTAGAATAATTTTCTTTATATTGTTTATTGTTGGAGGTGTAAAGGGGACCAAAATCATAACACATTATTCACTGGCTTAATGCTTATAATATCACTGGAAAGATGCTACTACCATCCCACCAGCATAGAAGGAGTTAACAAAATAATTGTCCCGAAGTGGTGCTCTTTTCCTAATCACTCACTCTCTGTGCAAGCACTTCTCTTACACATTTTCCTCTTCCTTGTATGTTAGTGGAGACCAATGTTCTTAAAGTTGATACACATTTTGACAGCAGGAGTTACTCAAGAAAGGAGGGACCAAAGCACTTACTTCATGTTAGCATCTAGTAACAGGCAATTTATTTACCTGGCACTCACTGCATAAACATTTGGGATGAGCTCATTTCTGAGCAATCAGCATGTTCTTGCTTCTAGGGAAAGAAGAAACCAGCCTCCTTCTATTTCATACTACACCCTCCCCCCCCCCCCCTCTTTTCTGGTTCTATCCTCGCACACTTTTTTTTCTCCATCCCACTGTAAATACCACCAGTGGAAATTGAGTCAATATGGGAATTGGTGTAAGGTGTCCATAATAAGAGTATATTTTGATGAAGCAGCAGCATCATTAAAAGCAAGAAGACCTCGAGGGCTCTCCATTTAACTCTCCTCTATTCAACACAATGAAAGTTCCATGAAAGATTAGATCCACCCCTTAAGAAAAATCTATACCACTATTAATTTTATAGGAATTCATTGTGATGATTCATGGACCGACAAAGGAACCACAGGCTACTTAATCACAATTTTAGTCTTGTAGAAATACTATATATATATATATATATATATATATGTATATATATTTATAAACATATTTGAAAAATATATAAGTATGTTTATATAATATGTAACTATACAATGTGTTTATATATTTATATCTAAATATTTATAAAATAGTTATATACTATATACTTATATGTATTTATTTATATATGTATATATTAATATTTAATTTAATATATGTATGTATGGCAGAAGAGCCTTTTTGCATTGTCAATACATGTCCTAACCATTTATTTCAAGTTGTTCTGGTCATGTCTTATCTCAAGCTCTAGAAATTTGAGCTTTTGGGTAGTTTGTAGGATATTGTCATTTCTCTTGCCTCAATTCTTTGCATATTCTTTACTCTTAGGACTTGGAACAAGCATATATATGTTTTAGGTTGGTGTTGAGTTCATTGTAATTGCAGTTTAGTCTGTAGGGTAATGCTTCCACAGATGGGGCCAAGTGGAAGGTCCTTAGGTCATTGAGGATATTCTCTGTAAAGATATGTCTTATAGCCATGAGCCAGTGACTCTTGCCTGTAACCCTAGCTTCTAGGGGCTGAGATCTGGGATCTCAGTGTGAAGCCATGTGGGCAGGAAAGATGATGGGACTCTTTTCTCCAATAAGCACCAAAAAAGCTGAAAGTAGAGCTGTGGCCTACTACTTGAGCAAAAGAGTCCAGGGACAGTGCCCAGTCTCTGAGTTCAAGCCCCAGGACTGACACACACACACACACACACACACACACACACACACACACACACACACACAAAATGATGCATACTTCTTATGCCATTCCTTGATAATTATCATGGAAAAGTTGATAAGGAAGTTTGAATTTGGTCCCACCTGCTTTTCTCTTCTTCCTCAATAAAGGTGTAACCACTAGAGCCCAGTTAATGTCTAAACCATGCCTTTGAATCTCTAGAAGTATGAGCTAACTAAACTTTTCTCTGCTTTGGATAGTTTATTGTAGTAATGAAAAATTGACCAATATAATCATTAGTTTCTCTGAGAATCCTTTCCAACATTCCAAACTAAGGCTTTTATCTCTTTATATTACCTTTAAATCTTATAAGAATAACCATCAAATTATAGAATAATTATTAGTGTATGGTCCAACCTAAGAATAAACCTTTAGAGAAGGAACCTTGTTCACATAGTTCATGTTCCTATGGCTTAATAAGTAAAGAAAGCCACTGAATTTCCATTTCAATAAATGGCCAAAATATAGCTCTCTGGGATTTAATAGTTTTGTAGGTTTTGACTTCAAGTCAAGAGTTGAAAATCCACCCAGTTCTATCACAAAATGTGTTGTATAATAGTGGGCAGATTACATGCCCCTGTAACTTTTTCTTTACACATTTTTATTATCTTCGAGCAGTTAGACAAAGGAGTTGCCATTTAACAAAACAATTTACGAATACAATGTATCTTTACCAATGTCACCCCTATCAATATTCTCACCCATCTATTCCCTACCCATTCTTTCTCTCATTCTTCTTGATTTTGTAAGCTATACACTGTATTATTTTCTGCATTTCCCCCTTTTCTCCACTTCATTCATACCCCTTTGACCTAACCCCGGCCTTTTCAAGTACTCCCTTCCCACTGTTTTATTTTTCTGAACTTTGTAGCTTTCTAAGGAATTACACTCTTTGTGCTCTCTCTTGAATCTACTGTATGTGCATGTTTTCATACCACCCAATATCTTTATTTATAAGATTTTTAATTTTCTATTGTTATTATAAAGGTGATGCACCGAGGTGTTACAATGACATAAGTCAGATAAAGAGTACATTTCTTTTTGGACAATGTCCCTAGCTGTCTGTACATGTGAGTTCTAAGCTAAATCTAGCCTCTACATATAAGGGAAACATGGATCCTTTGTCTCTCTGGGACTGACTTACTTAATATAAATTTTCCTAGTATTTATTTCTTTACAAATGGCACAATATAATTCTTCCTAATGGATGAGTAAAATTCCATGGTGGGCTGGGGATATGGCCTAGTGGCAAAAGCGCTTGCCTCTTATACATGAAGCCCTGGGTTCAATTCCCCAGCACCACATATACAGAAAATGGCCAGGAGTGGCACTGTGGCTCAAGTGGCAGAGTGCTAGCCTTGAGTAAAAAGAAGCCAGGGACAGTGCTCAGGCCCTGAGTCCAAGGCCCAGAACTGGCCAAAAAAAAAAAAATGAAATTTTAAAAATTCCATTGTGTATACTACTTTCCCAAGTTTTTAATAAGCTCTAGTATCTTGGGATGAGAACTCTAGAGGGTCTTTTAACTATAAGATCATTTCATCTCCAAATAGGAGTAGTTTGCTTCTTTCTTTCTTTGGTTCCCTTTATGACTTTCTCTTGCTTTAATGCTTTTGCTAGGAAGTCCAATGACTATGGCACCATCAAGATCCAGACTTTCGCATGCATCTCTTATTGAAAACATAAACCCTGAGAAAGCACCTGAATTGTCTGAATTCTATCACCTGGCCCTTGGCTAATCTGGCTAAGGAAAGAAAGTAGTGTCTTACAATGTGGGAAATTCTTCAAAAAGGGTTAGGGGATAAGGGTACAAATAAAGATTGTCACAAAGAATTGAGAATGAATGGATTTGAAAGTTATTAATGACTTCAGAGTTTCAGTTTTTCAAGGTGAAAAGCTTAAAAGAGCATAGTGATTATGATTACACAACAATGTAAATATCCCAGTGCCACTTAACTATACACTTGAAATGGTAAGATGGTATATTTTATGTTATGTGTGTGTACAATTTAAAATAGTATAAATATGTTCAAGTGAAAAGAATGCAAATAGAAAACAAAATACTGGTGTTCAGAAAATGATGCTCATAACAGGGACCCCAGGGAAATAATTCTCATCAGTACTGACAACAGTGATACTTGGTATTTTGTTCTTGGACCAATCACATTGCCTCGCTGAGACTGTCAGGTTAAATTGTTTTTCTTTAGCCCATTGTTCTGTTACTTCTGCCTGACTTTTTATAGCTCTTCTGGTTCCTCTTCATTTTCGGGTATGCCCTTTCTAACTTTTTTCCAAAGACAAAGGCCCTTATTAACATTCCAGTAAATTCTCTTTCTCCCTGGAATAGCGAGAGTCTATTTCTTTTGCATATAACAGAATTCTGAGCAATTCAGACATTTCCTAAACTAAATCTTCCAGGAAACTGAATGGGAGAGATCTTAGAAGAAGGCAGTAAAATGAGGTTTGGAACTCATAGGAAATCTCATCCAACCTAGAGAGTTTTTTAAACTAGCATGTCCATTTTTAATTATTCCTTGAATTATCTAAGATGTGACTGAAATAAAGGAGTACAAAACTATCATACAGATTCATCTTCTCTTAGACTTGTCATACTCTGATGTGCAATGTCCCACCCTTGCAATGCTTTTCTGAAATTTCCTGCCAACATACATTGGACAGTGTGTGTGTGTGTGTGTGTGTGTGTGTGTGTGTGTGTGTGCGTGTGTTTCTTATTTTAAGGAAGCAAACTTCTCCTCAGTGCTCTGCTTATGAACTTACATCTGTTTCTATAAGAGGACAGATTGTGCATCAATTATCTGTAGACCAGAAGCATCTAGGAAGTAACCTGGAATCTGGAGGGTTTAGTAATAAAAGAATTGGTGAATGAAGAGAAAATAGAATGGATGAAATGCTAAGTGCAGCCAGTTTGGAATGAAGGACCCTACTGGATTCTGTTCACTGTTCACCTCCCAATTGATTTCCCTTTCCCCCTCAAGCTTTCTGGACTGCAGACATTCTTTTTGAAGTCCATTACCACAGTCAACATTTGCACCATGGCTAATAAATTAGCATCACTTTGAAAACAAAAATGATTCCATTTTGCACTTGGAATGTGGTCTGAAAATTAGAAAGGGCAGGGGTGTTACTCTCCCTGAGGCCTGGAAAGTCTGTTGGTGTTTTATTAGGTAAGGATTTCTGTTTTTCCTGGATTTGCTGGTCACTAACTTGCCCCTGGGAGGCTGAACAAATGCCAAAAGAGAAAAGGAAAACAGACAGGCTCCCCACTACCTGGAGACCAAATAACCTCCAAACCAAGAGGTTTGGTTGAAATGAGAGGCACCTATGGTTGTGATTCTGACCATAGGTTTCTTACAGGAAATAAGTGAGGTCTCTAAGGTAGAGTGTCTTGCTTGCTTGGTTTAAAGCAATTGATACTGGATTTCCTTTTAGCTGGTCCCTTTTGCATGTGGGAAAAGTTTCTAGATGAAGGAGATAGCTTTATTTCTCATAGCGACTTTTACTTGAAATACATATTTCACAAAGGCAACGAGAAAATTGGTTCTCTTTCTAATTATAGTGTGAGATTAAGGTAAGTTGCACACATTTTTCTAAAACATTTAGGGGTGATTTTGATGCCACAGTAATAGCCACTGTATTATTCTACCTGAAATTCTTGTTATTTTCCTCCAAGAATACTCCTTCCTGATGAGTTAGAAGTCAGAATAACTATTCTAAAACAAGCTATAGCTGTTGAAAGATTAACTCGGGAGTTGGGAGGCCTCTCTCAACTTTTTATATATAACTGATTCTAAATACAGCAATTAAGTTTTGAGAAACCTGTGCATCAAGGATGTTGGCGATGGTTATCCTATTTAGCAGCCTACTGCCCCTGTTGCTAAAAAACACAGAGCAAGCTAGGTGCCAGTTGCTTATGTCTGTGATCCGTGAGACTTTAGCGACAATTAGCCAGCCAAAAGCCAGAAGTAGTTAATAACCAGCTTGAGAAAAAAAAAATCAGAGTGAGAGTAAAGATGTGAATTCAAGCACTGGTAGCAGCGCATGCACATGAGTGTGTGTGTGTGTGTGTGTGTGTGTGTGTGTGTGAGAGTGTGTGAGAGAGAGAGAGAGAGAGAGAGAGAGAGAGAGGCCACAGAGGAGGCAAAATCTGCCAAAGTGTTTGGTCAGCATGCAGATATCATCAAACGGTATAGATGAATGAACAGAAGAAGAGGGAGGAATGTAGTCAGAATATTCAAAGCATAACCTATGAAACTAGGAATATTGAGGATAGGGAGAGATGCAAGATGAAAGGTGTGATATTGATCAAGATGCATTTATAATGTATTTGTAAGCTGACATGTTGAATTGTAACCCTTTGTACAACTACTTAAGTTAAATTAAAAAAGTACACAATAGGGTTCATAAATAGCTATCTTATCCCCCTTTTTTCCTCTCCAGTTGGCCCTCTACCTACGAGAAGCCCTTAAAACCTTCACATGACACTATAGAAACTAAAGAACAGAGAAACAAGCCAAGGTTTTTGTGACAGACTTTGATATGTATCATTCAAAAATTATGCCTTTATATATTGCTATCTTATTTTTCTTGACAACTTGATTTCTCCATTCGTAAATTGGAGGTAACACTAACTTAAGTGGCTAGATGAAATAATAGAATTAAACTTCTGGAAACATGGGAGGGATTTGTTTTGTACTTCTCTCCTTGTTTCTCTCTCTGCCTTTTTCTCTCTCTGTCTCTGTCTAGCTCTGCCCATCCCTCCTCTCTCTAGCAGGAACACATGGAATGGGACACTAAAGTTGATTAAATTGTAAAAATTCTGTTACATGCTACCCAGGCACTCTGTTTTATGGAATTTTCTCAGTTGATTTTTAAATGTCTGTAACTGATACTTGAGGATGCTAGCAGGTATTTTTTTAAAAGATATCAAAAATGTCACAAAATATTCTTTTCTATTTTTTCTTTAAGATAAAGATAGCAAGATCAATAAAGGATTTGAGTGCAGCTGTACAAAGTCATCCAAATGAACAGTAAAGTAACAAGTGTCTTTCTAAAGGTCCTTACTCTCAGCTAATAAGGTACATTTACAGTTAGAGGGTATACCCCCGGGTTCAGGGAATACTAACTAGAAACAGGAACACAGAAAGAGTATTATGGAGGCCAAAGGCAGAGCTCACTTTCACTTTTATTCTCCTGTAATGAAAGGTCTTGGTAAAGGAACTTCATGTCCTATGGCCCCTGACCTGGTAGGGAAGGCTACGTTTGACATGTAGTAGGCAGTTCAGGGTAGTAATTAACAGCACAGGTCTGTTTAGAGACAGATTCAAGTGGTAATCTTGGCCCTGACACATTAATGTAAGTAGTATTTGCCATGATGTTTAATCTCAGGGACTGTCAGTATTTTATTTATTTATTTATTTATTTATTTATTTATTATTTATTTATTGCCAGTCCTGGGGTTTGGACTCAAGGCCTGATCACTGTCCCTGGTTTCTTTTTGTTCAAGGCTAGCACTCTGCCTCTTGAGCCACAGCGCCACTTCTGGCCGTTTATATATATATATATATATATATATATATATATATATAGTGCTGAGGAATCAAACCCAGGGTTTCATGTATACGAGGCAAGCACTCTTGCCACTAGGCCACATTCCCAGCCCCTCAGTATTTATTTTAATGTAAAAATTAGGGATACTATTAAAACCAACTCAAAGAGTGGTGGTGAAGTTATGATGCCAGAATACATGAGAATTATTTAACGCAGAAACTGACACCTAGAAAATATTTAATTTACATTAGCCTTTTATTATTATTCTACTTGTTTACTTTAATCACTAGAGCTATTCACTTAGCTCTCCTGGTTTTGATTGCCTGCCTTTAATATTTTTAGTTAATGAATTAGTTTCTGTGGCAGTGAAAACCCATACAGTCCTCTCATTTGAAGAAGCTTCTTGACTTCTCAGGTTGGTCTGGCACAGAGAGAAAACACCCTTGTGTTTATGCTTCATGTTTTTAAATTGTCTTTCAGTCTTACATCTCATTTTCTGTTAGCCTGAATCGTGTCAATTTACTTCTGAGATGGTAGAATGTAGATTGACAAATGTTTAGTTTCTGAGTTGACCAAAATCTGATTGTGACCTATAGACAATGCAGCTTGGAAAACACTTTTCATCAGGCCTTCTGTAGGTCAGCTGGCAGGCAGCGTCCAGATATAACTAATTCTCCAGATATAACTAATTCTCTGATCATCATTGAACACTTCAGTAGTGGGAGACTTAGTGGACCCATTATTATCCCATCTAGCAAAGTCCAATATTTTATTCTATTAAACTAAATAATAAAGAAATGTTTTGATTTTTAATATCTCACATACCAGAAATCACCTTAAGGGACTGTTTTTTAGTTCTTTGTCCTTAGAATTTCTGAATCAGTAGGTCTTAGCCAGGTCCCAATGATTTGTATTTCTGATAAATTCTCTGCTGATGGTGATGCTGCTGTAGTCTAGGGACCACATTTGGAAATTTTCTGCTTGAAACTGGTATTAGAATATTCATCTTCCAGGGCTGGGAACATGGCCTAGTGGAAGAGTGCTTGACTCGGCTACATGAAGCCCTGGGTTCAATTCCCCAGCACCACATATATAGAAAACGGCCAGAAGTGGTGCTGTGGCTCAAGTGGCAGAGTGCTAAACTTGAGCAAAAAGAAGTCAAAGACAGTGCTCAGGCCCTGAGTTCAAGGCCCAGGACTGGCAAAAAAAAAAAAAAAAATATATATATATATATATATATAGTCACCTTCCAGAATAACTTTTTTAAAAAGTGTAAGATCATTAGTTGAGTGTCTGCCATGTTTAAGTACCATGCTGGCTTTCGGTATACAAAAATAAGCACCTAGCAGAAGACAAATAAATAAACTAGACTGCCCGAAGCTGAAAAATATTAAATTGGCAATACTATTAAATTGTCCTCTCAAAAACAATTCATATAGGAATTTTACCTCTCTGAGTAGCTTGTTGGGTAATATTCATGAACAAGACTGTCACAAGGAATGTTTGTGTCTCCGTGTCTTAACTTTCTCTCTGTCTCAATCTACTGTTTTTTTTTTTTAATTATTGGTCTACCAGAATGATTGTTTAGTCCATTAGCCAAAGGGAATCTGTTTTGTAGCTCCTGACTGATAAAAGGGTTCATGGCATTGTGTGAAGGAAAATTATCACTCTCTGACACAGGATGAGAAGCCCCTGAGCCTGTCAACATGTGTATGGTTAAGGCATTGCCACCTACTTTGTGGCATCTGGTTATCATTAGACTGTGTGCCAGTGGCTCATGTCTATAATCCTTGCTACTCAGAAGGCTGAGATCCAAAGATTGAGGTTCAATGTTAGCCCAGGAAAGAAATTTTATGAGACTCATGTATCCAATTAACCACCAAAAAAAGGCAAAAGTGGATCTTTGGCTTATGTATTGGAGGGCTAGCTAGCCTTCAGTACAAAAGCTCAGAGATAGTGTCCTGGCCTTGAATTTAAGCCCTAGGACTGGTGCGCGTACACGTGCACACACACACACACACACACACACACACACACACACACACACACACACCCCAAAGATTGTATGTGTGGTTTTATTCTCTGTTCCCACAGCTTCCTTCCCTACATTTAGATAGACAAGGAAAAAAACAAAGCTTTCCTTCTTAGGACAAACCTTTTTATCTTAAAGTTTAGCTTAGAGGAAGAGGTCTTTGTGGCTTTGTAAGAACATATCTATTTCAGCCCAGGATCACCACAAGTCATAGTAGGTATTTATAGTGTATGCTTGTGAACCAGCCTTGTTCACAGTCACATAGTACCTGGTTTTCTTTGATAGATTTGTTTGAAATTTTTTTGGGGGTGCTGAAATATAGCTAAGGGGTAAAGCACTTGTCTAATAAGTACAACGTCCCGGGTTTGACCTCCAATACTGAGAAAGAAAAGGCAAAAAAAAATACAGTTAATTTTTAAAATTAAAAATGGGGGCTGGAGATATGGCCTAGTGGCAAGAGTGCCTGCCTTGTATACATGAGGCCCTGGGTTCGATTCCCCAGCACCACATATACAGAAAATGGCCAGAAGTGGCGCTGTGGCTCAAGTGGCAGAGTGCTAGCTTTGAGCAAAAAGAAGCCAGGGACAGTGCTCAGGCCCTGAGTCCAAGGCCCAGGACTGGCAAAAAAAAAAAATTAAAAAAATTAAAGTGGCCCTTTTAAAGCATAGTTTTAGCTTTGTAGCACAGTTGAGATGAATGTGAAGATTACACGTATCTTTATCTTTTGAGTCACATAACGTCAGCCTCTCCAGCTATCAACATCAGGAACCAAAATGGTATATTTATTATCATTGATGGGCCCAGATTGATATATAATTTTCATCTAAAGTCCAGAGAGTGTTTGTTTTCACTGCTAGTGAATTCAGTAGATTTTGGTAAATATACAATCATATGTTAGCTGCCATTATGATATGAAACAAATAGTTTCAATACTTTCCAAATTCTTTGCACTCTGGCTATTCATCTTCTTTTTTCTTGATAACCTCTGATACACACTGATCTTTGTCCTGTCCCCATATATTTTCCTTTTCCAGAATATGCAGTTGAAATAATCACAATTGATTTTTTGTATGTGTAGATGATCATGAATACCTTGGATGATTATCAGAAAACTAGATGGACATTTTTGTGTATTCTTGTCAGGTTGTATCCTAAAATCTTGTTGAATACACTGTCAAAATTCTTATATTCTGGTGGAAATAACTCCATACTCTTTGTAATAGAAGCTTTCCACTAACCTAGACTTTCCTCATGTGTGCTGGGAAAGGATATTAAAATGATAGTGTATACCTCAGCAATGGACAAAGACCAGTGAGGAGGTCATCAGTGGTCCTCTTATGGCTTGGAGTTCCATTGGAATATCTCCATGGAAACTATCTCCACTAGTTAAATCTGTGAAAAGGAGTTTCTAAGCACACCCTGAAACTTGAAGCCCACTAGCCCTATGTAAAAACAACATCAAACAGAGCAAATAAACTAGAAACAATCATCATTCTTCCTATGTGGGTGACAATGTAGTTAATTAGTTACCATAGCCCATCCAAAAAGATGGTGATGAGTCTCTTGGTGCAATGTGAATGTCAAACAACTTCACAAGAATCAGAATATATATGCTCTGGGCTGGGAATGTGGCTTAGTGTTAGAGTGCTTGTCTCACATGCACAAAGCCCTGGGTTCAATTCCTTTGTACCACATATATAGTAAAGACCAGAAGTGGCGCTGTGGCTCAAGAGGTAGAGTGCTAGCCTTGAGCAAAAAGAAGCCAGGGACAGTGCTTAGGTCCTGAGACCAAGTCCCAGAATTAGCCAAAAAAAAAAAAAAAGTAAACAGAATTCATATGCTTTGTGATGAATAAAATAACATCAAGTCTCTGAGCTGGTATGAACTAGGGTCCAGGTATTAAAATTCCTAACCATGCCAAAATAAACCCTTTTCAAGTGACTACTGCTAAGTTTATCTCTGAATACTTATAAATGTATGAATCATTTTATTCAAAAGCAGTATATAGTGGGCACTTGCTAACCATGATCATGTGGATCCAAGAGATTGCCATTGATGAACACATACCCCTCTCAATACATATAAAATGTTCACTTTATCACTTAAGACATGTTAATTCTTACCTCATCTTTTGGGTACCAGTTGCTTTGGGAGAAACACATTTTTCACAAAATTAATGTCAAGGAAACCATCAACAGATCACACAATGATTTAAACACACCTGACAACAATGTGGGGCTGGGAGCTTTTCTGCATCAACTGAGCAGCATAATCCACACACAGAAATTAAATGGTTTTATTTAGAAATTACTATTGATTTTTTAAAAAAATTATTATTTTCTGCTGTGCTTGGGCAAAATTGTCTATAATCAGCTTTCCTCATTTCCTTTGCCTCTCAGAAAACTGAGATGGGCTGTATATATGTATTAGGCTTGGTCCTGTCCCACAGCTTTTCAGCCATCTTTCAAAGGAAGGTAACTTAGATGTAATATCTTCATTCAACACATATTTATATAGAGACCACTGTGCTAAATCCTTGAGATACACAGAGAGAGAGAAAGAGAGAGAGAGAGAGAAAGAACAATAAAACAATCTGAGAGAAGGAAACCATAGACACATAAAAATTCAAATCTTGCATGTAGAGAATTTTTTAACTTTAACTGAGTTAGTTAGCATCTATCTTTGAACATAAGTGCCATCTTTTGAAACCCAAAGGAATACTAATGACCTAGCAGTACAGCAGTTATGAGGACTACATTGCACAATCTGAATGGACATATTTTATAATGAATGGACATATTGGGTTTGGGGGGCTTCCCGCTCTCTAGGTTATTATTTTCTTTTCTATTTTTTTTCCTATAGCCAAGAGATAACTCAGTGTGGCTGCAATGGAAGTTTACTTTTATGGCAGCTCTTGCTAGTGAGAAATTCCTTTCCTCAGTTATGTGATACTTTTCTTCATCTCCCTCTACTACACACATTTCAGGGTAGAGTAAAATCTGTTTTCTACTCTTACGAGCAAAAAGAAATCCTTTGCCAAGAACTTAGCTCTGATGTGCTTGGCACAGCAAAGCAACACAGAGAGAAAAAATGAATGATGGTTGCAATTATAAATGGGTTGACATCCCACTGTACTCCAGAAGAATAGATTTCAGGCAGGGTTGTGATGAGATTTAGGGGAGGGAGAAAGGGAAGTACTCAAGTGACTCCATTCAAACATGGGAACAAACCCTTCTAAGAATGACTACAGAATGAAACACCTGCCACCCAATTCTTCACATAAAAGTTTGGCAGAAATACAGTGGGCAATTTGGAACAACTTTTAAATTCCAAGTAGAGAGAACTAAACAAGGGAACTATACAAATGAATCCATGAGAATGGACTTTCATAACTCTGTTATTTAAAACCTAAAGAGCAGAAGTCAGGAGTCAGAGCTCATCTTTCCCATTTTGCAGCTCCAAAATATACTCTCCATTTGTACCAGGTTCTGTTTTGCTTGCTTAAAGAATTGTAGACTTCTGACACAATTTGATTTTTCAGAGTCCCATTCTTTTTCTCATTTGTTGGTGCAGATCCTCCTCAGTTCTTCTTATCCTCCATTTTCCTTCTGTCCCTTTCTTCTCTCTCCTCTCTCTCTTCCCCTCCTCCCTTCTTTCCTTCCAGTTTTAAAAAATGAGAGTATAACTTTTATACAATGAAATGTGTAGATATATGGCAGATAATTCAATC
The DNA here is from genome assembly GCF_023159225.1 of Perognathus longimembris pacificus. Lineage (NCBI taxonomy): Eukaryota > Metazoa > Chordata > Mammalia > Rodentia > Heteromyidae > Perognathus > Perognathus longimembris. The sequence goes on along the minus strand of NC_063167.1, from coordinate 41,405,897 downwards.
AAGTAGTATAAATGTCTGTGTAATTCACACCCTTATCAATATAGATATAAAATGTCCTCATCCATAATAGCTCTCTTGTGATCACTCCCATTCTTCCAAATCCTAGAACAATAAACACCAACCAAGGTTTTGGTTTCTTTCATCATAGACCAGCTTTACTGAAACAAGAAATTATGATAAAGAGAATATAGTATTTTCCTGTTGTATCCAATTTATGAGATTTTAAAATTCATACATGTTATGTGCATTCACAGCATATTTATTGCTAAATAATTTATTATAAATTTGCCATAACACATTTGTTTAATTTTCAGTTTTGTAATGTTATTAATGAAATTTCTATGAACATTACTTAAAATTGTTTGCTCAATCCTTGCATTATATATGCATACACATACATACACACATATACACATACATAAAATAATATTGTCTCTCAGTGAAGATAGTTATCCTTCCTTTTAGCAAGCATGATTTTGCTTTTCCTTGTCTTAAAGCATTGTCTAAAATCCCTCATTGCATACTAAATGGGAGTAGTAACACCAATTATTCTTATCTTTTTTTCAGGCTCAGAAGACATAATCAGTTTTTCTCCATTAAGTGTGATGACACTTGTGCCTTTTTTGTAGGTATCTTTTCAAGTTTAGGAGGTTTTGATTTATTCTTAATTTATTAAGGATTTTACTAGAAACTTGGGTTGAACTTAGCTAAATGCTACCCCTACACTTAGTGAAATAATAACAAAATATTTTCCTTTATTCTACTGTGTGACTTAAAAATGATAGGCTAAGTTTATTTCATCATTAAATTACACAATAACTGAAAGTTCTATAATTAATGACAGTAATGATTGTGGCAGACATCTTTTTATTTTTCACAGAGAGACAACGTGGCCCACGTTTTTGAATACTTATTATGTTCCAGGTCATTTCCTAAGGGATTTTCCAGTATTATTCATTTAAGTGAAGGGTATTTTGAATGCTAATGTGTAAGAATCCAGTAGAAATGAATGCTTTCTACATACAGTCATCTCTAGGTATGAAGTGATGGTGATGGGGGTGATGAGGGAGGATATCAAAATTTATGAGTGCTCAAGTGTCCTATGCGAATAGCATTTTATTTATAGACACATTTTCCCGTATATTGCAAACCATCCATAGATTGCTTCTAATATAAAAATGTAATGTACAGTTGTTTTGCTGAATCATCTAGTGAATATCACAAGGGGGAAAAGTCAGCAATGTTCAGTGCAGATGCAGTCTAATTTGTCCTGAGATGCAGTTTAATTTGTCCTGTGATACAATTTAGTTTGCCCAGGATTTCCATGGGTACCCTTCAAAACTCAACAGAGCCACACCATGCTATATATCTAAGAAGAGCTCACACCTCATTTAATTTACTAGTCCCCAAAGTTGCCTTTATTAAATTCTCTTTGGCTTGTCTTTAAGTGTCAGTAAAATGGTGGAGAGCTTTTGGATAGTTGTTTCTAGCACAAGTTATCACTCAGAGTATCTACATACCCTGATCACCAAAAGCTTTTTCAATTCCTACTATGAGCAAGGCACCAAATCCACTGATTACATTAAAGATAATAAACATGGTAAAAAGCGTGCGTGCACGCGCGCACGAGCACACACACACACACACATACCATTGGGTACTAGTCCCAAGTTTCTTGACAATTAGCCTTCAAATAGCATCTCTGAGCCTTGATTTACTATTTTTATCTTTTGGCCCATCTCTGATATGGAGATAATACATATTTCACAAAGTTGTTGTAAAAATAACTAATGACATAGAAATGTGCCAAATGTACTTACTTGATCTTAACCAGTCATTGATAAATATGAGTAAGTCATTTAAACATGGTATTGAGATTACCCGATGAGTTACTTACACAGGGGTGTCAAGATGAATTATAACATATTGACTGACCTACCAAAGCACAAATAACTTCTGGGAAGTTGCAGTAGATTTAAGGAAAGCAAAAATCATTTGAAAATGCTAGTTTTATGTAAGATGGTAGCAGGGAGGGGATGTAAATGATAATTCTGGGAAAAGTTTAAATAACATCTCATCTGATTTAATTTAATTACTTCCAATTTCATTTTCTTTGAGTTCTTCCTAAGCACCAAATTCTAGTAATTCAGAAATGAAAAATAAATTCTCTTCCATCAGGAGCTTATGGTTTAATAGAAACAAGTAAATGATATTTCTTGAGACAGTATAGTGTTCTGTCTAGAAGCACAGATTCTGGCACTGTTTTCATGAGTTAGAATCTTTACTGCATCACTTCTTAGTTATATAATACATGACAACTACTTTACTCCACTATGAGTGTTTGTTCAAGTCCTGCAAGTGGCTGTTGAGGACAAGATATACATGGTTTAACATGAGAAAAGATTACTGGGATGCTGTTTGTTGTATAGACAGCTCTAGGTCTAGGAGGAATGATGGCTGCCCAGGGAGCTGACATCTAGCTAACAAATATGGAAGAAAATGATGGATCACTGCAGAGGCTTATATGGGCAGACTTGGGAGTACTTAACATCACATTTACCTACATTCTGTTGGGAGATAGGAAAAAGTAATCTAGACATGTGCCAAGACACAAAAGGAAATTTCAGTAAATAACTAGTCAGCCTCTGCTACATTGTGTCTCAGTTTCCCATGTGTACAATCAAGATAATAATAGTATGAATCTTGAAGAGTTATTGTAGGAATCCAGTGGAATAATGCATGCAATGTGCTTAGCCCAGCGCCTGCTTCATGATACATGCTTGTTAAGTTAGCTGTTTCTATTGTAAGTGCTATGACAAAGATGGATGGTGAATTCATTCACCACTGAAGGAACTTGTAATCAACTGAAACTAGGAAGTCTAAGCCTAAGGAGGGCTTAGAGCTGCCTGTCCGTTGTGCTGGATTCCTCTGTAACCAAGAAGGGTTTACAAAATTTCATGGTCTCTGTATGTATCCATAAGGCCAGTGGCATTCTACTAATGATGCTCTGTAGAAACTTCTTTGTAAATGCTGACACCATTTTTATTCTGGGAAGGAAGTCTTTATCATGTGCACTGCCTTCTTATAGATAGACTGGATTAACTTTTGCTGAGATCTAATCTATACTAGTTTTGTAGGAGGTATGACATTTTAAGCCATAGTTTTGGGTATCTAAGCATATATTTTTTCACTTTTCTATAATTAGCTATTTGAAGACGTGTGTGTGTGCGTGTATGTGTATGTGTGTATGATCTTAGTCTATCCCATGTAAAGCCAATTATCTCAGACTCAGAATGTATCAGTCTATTTAAAATTCTCTTTCCTCTCCTTGATCTCAAGACCAGTGTCTAAATTTGCAGTTTACTTGTAGAACAACTTGGAGATTAGAAAATCATCTATGACCTTGTGTTTGCTGGTTCTGGATATTCTTAGTTATACCTACAGTCTTTGCACCTTGTACTTAGTCTGTGTCATTGACTCTTCAAATTGCCTTAATTAAGAAATACATTGTCACACTAGCTGAGGGTCTAAATTCTGCTCATGGTTCTGTACCAATTTTTATTCCAAATCTACTTGTTCTGCCTGATATATCCTGAGGTGAATCAATGTCCAAACCATCACCAGTTCTTAGGGACATACTAGGTTTGGCTGTTTCTCTACTCCATTCTCAACTCTAGGTCCAGGAGACATAATACCAAGGACTCAGGCTTTCTCAGTTCTTAAAATTTCATGCAGTCATCTTTATTTCCCCAAGTTATTTTATGTTGCTCCAGCTTTTACTTAGCAGTGGTTTTGTTAAAGCAACTCAAATTTGTGAAAATGGGACTAGGAAAATCGAGGGATAGAGTGGGGTTGGAAGAGATCAAGGAGAATGATGAAAGGAGTGACATTAATAAAGACTCCCTGTACTCATAAACTAACATATTGAATTGAAATCTCTTTGACTTAAAGATTATTTTTAAAAAGTCTTTATTTGATTTTATGAATCTCAGATTTTTTTCTTGTTTTAAATTGGAGGTTTTAATCTTCAGCCTGCAGCTTGAAAATGAAACACATACCAAGTATAAAGCACACAAAACATACTTGGTAGGTAGAAAGTGCTGCTGTTTTTGTTCCTAATAGTGATAAATAGTAGGCAAAGACAGATGCTAGTGGGAAAGTGGAGAAGATGGTTTATTTATGTTTTATTTAGTCTTTGACTGTGGATGTTTCTTTTGCCCAGAGATGTGGACATGGCTCACCTCCCAGAACATTGTGGTTTGGAGCTCTTGTGATTTTTCTGAACATGAAGCCATGTCATATTTTCGCCCGCAGTGGTTTCTCATTAGTGATCTTTTCCAGAAGGAGGGATGAGGATGAAAAGCTCCTTGGGTGAATCCTACGTAGCTTTTTAGATGAACTACAAGAGGTATTTCTTCTCTCAATTGTGTCTTAATCAGCCAATAGAAACTTGAAGCAGGAACCAAGTATGGTTTGGGATAGGAATTTTAAATTTGTCTTGTTAGGGTAAAGAATATGATTGCCTATCTGTGATCTTTCTACTCCAGGCCTGACTATGGCAGTTGTTCTGGACTAGCTGGTGGTATTGGGAACTCAGTTTTCCACTGAGAGTGGACAGCAGAAAGTCAAGGCCTAATCACAGTCTTTAAAAAAAAAATTATTGTCAAGGTGATGTTCAGAGGGGTTACAGTTACATAATAAAGTAGTGAGTACATTTCTTATCATATTTGTTACACCTTCCCTCATTTTTCTTTCCCTTCCCTAGCTCAAATAAACATATATACAATATCCAGTGTACCAAAATCATATACAGTGACCACAGGGGGTACGGCATGGGAAATTCATCTAGTTCATTAAACATAATGACAACAATAAAATCATCCTTTTCCATCTCTTCATTTTGATTAACATATGTACATAGCTGTTGAGCTATTGCAATCCTCTGATAGGTCTAGCCTAGACATTTTTATGTTTATTTAGTAATTGTTTGGTTTTAGAGACATGATGTAAGCTCGCTGACCATAACATGTAGAAATACCATTTGAAAAGAAGTTTGTTATTTTACAGACATGATCTCTGTTGTTCCGCCCCCTCTCCCCAACTACATATCAGGGAGACCATGTGCCTTTGTTCTCTGTGCTCTAGGCTTGCTTGCTCAACATTATTTGTTCAAGATCTGACCATTTCCCTGCTAATGACATTATTTTATCATTTCTAATTGTGTAGAATTCCATTGTGTACAGGTACCACATTTTTTGGATCCATTCATCTGTAGTGAGGCATCTGGGTTGTTTCCATATTTTGGCTAGTGTGAATTGTGCAGTGATAAACATGGATATGCAGGTGTCTTTGTGGTAACCTGGATCCTGTTGTTCTGGATAGATGCCTAGGATTGGTATGGCTGGGTCATAGGGTATGTCTATGCTGGTTTTTTTGAGGAACCTCCATATTGTTCTCCAGAGTTGGTTGTACTAGTTTACACTCCCACCAGCAGTGGAGAAGGGTTCCACATCCCCTCCAGCATTTGTTGTTGCCTGAGTTCAGCATATAGGCTATTTTAACTGGGGTGAGCTAGTATCTCAGGGTTGTTTTTATTTGCATTTCCTTTACTGCCAGGGATATTGAACATTTCCTCATATGTTTCTTTGCCATATTTATTTCTTCTGTGAAGTCTCTCTTTAGCTTCCTTGCCCATTTAATAATTAGTTTACTCGGTTTGGAGGAGGCCAATCACAGTCGTTCTTAAAAATTTGGAACTTGGAAATCCACAGGATCAAAAATATTATCCTCAATTATTTCCTGAGAGAATTCTATAATGTGCTTATAATATTCTTCTCAGTGCCTGGAATGTGGGTTTATAATAACACTTTTGGGAGAGGAGGGTAGGCAGGTTTGGGGCTTAAAGTCCAAGCCTCCACTCTGCTTTTCCTGTTCACTGCTGGTGCTCTACCACCTGAGTCACAGCTCTATTTCCAGCTTTTTGTTGGTGAATTGAAGATAAGAGGCTCTCTGATTTGCCTGTCTCAGATGGCTTTAAGTGGTGATTCTCAGCTCTCCAGCCTCCTGAGTAACTGTGAGCCAAGGGCATATGGAATTATAATGATATTTTTATGAGGTAAGAAACAGTGAATTCCCCTCTATCTCTAAAGTAAGGTCACCTAGTTTTAAATTTCTCCTATGACAACTGTATGCAATTTAAATTACACTTTTTATCTGCAAAATGGCAGTATAAACATTACTCTACCAGGTGTTGAGTATATATTAAATGATAAGAGGGCTAAGTGTTCCTGTCCATCATCACTGGTTCTGGTTAGACACAAAGCTCTCTCCTGCTTCCACATTCTCTGTGCTCATCTCTGTTTCTTTGTCTTGGCTAAGAAGAGCTGAAGGGATCATTGGATCTGGTATGAAGTTCGGGGTCCCTCACCAAATGTACCCTTTTCAAAGTTACTTAACTTCATTAAGCCCTTCAGTACCAGTAAATATCATTTCTACGGTGTGAAAGTTATCCCCCCACACAATGAACGTGAAGTTTGTCATGTCTGTGTAGTTTCCCATCTCAATGACAATCTTGTTTCAGTTGTAGCTAAGGTGCTATGGTGTGTAATTCTTTTTTGTTTGTTTGTTTTGGCCAGTCCTGGGCCTTGGACTCAGGCCTGAGCACTGTCCCTGGCTTCTTCTTGCTCGAGGCTAGCACTCTGTCACTTGAGCCACAGCGCCACTTCTGGCCATTTTCTGTGTATGTGGTGCTGGGGAATCGAACCCAGGGCCTCATGTATACGAGGCAAGGAATCTTGCCACTAGGCCATATCCCCAGCCCATGGTGTGTAATTCTTGACCTTCTGCCAGTACTGTAGCCAAGATTTGGCTCACCAGATGGTGAAAACCTTGAGCTTCTGCTCTACTCTGTCTTCCACATTTGTGTGTACTGCTGGTACTGTGTCACTACCAAAACTTGCTGGATTTCTTGGGTACTTGTTGGTGTCCCAGAGTGGCTTTTACCTAATATCACATACTAGCCAAATTGGACTTGCCCTGAGCATTTTGTTTTCTTAGTAGCAGCATTTGGTCAATAAACAACTGTGACTTTAAGGATTGAATGTCATCAAAGCTAGCAGGCTTCCTCAATAGATTGACTTAGATGAAGCCTCATTTGTCAGTATATGAAGTATGCAAGTGAACTGTCCAAGTAAGTGATTATGTTGGCATGAGTCACTAAGGACTTCATCTCCTTCTAGCTTTCTGCTATTTTGTTTTTAACATAGGACTCTTTCTTAAAAATGGAGAGGGCCATGAACAAAAGGACAGAGTCAGCTAATCCTGTCCTTTTTGCTAGAAAAAAAGTAGCTTGTGTAGAACATAAAGAAGCCTCCAGTTCTTCAACACTCTCTCTACTCCACTAACACCCCTCTCCTCTCCTTTGGGAATGTGGCCAATGATTTCTGTCTGTATTTCAGCTGCTACCACTATGTTTCATGATAGTTTCCAACTTTGAAGAAAAAGTAGTATGTTAGATATCCATCACGCTACAAGTAGAGTTCTATTTATATCGAAGAGGGCAATTGTAAGAATGGAAACTTGGTGTTTGTTGTACTCAATACACCAATTTTATTTCTTAAACATTCATTCTATTCCTCTCCTAGTATTCTCTTTACTGCTTGACTGGATGGTAAGAAGTATCCAAAGTTCCCCTCTCAATTTTACCTTTACCTTAAAAAAATCATTTTCTACCCACAGTGATATTTCTAAAGTAGATGTATCACTTTCTGTACAATCCATCCTGTCCCTCCATATCTGAGAAAGATAAAAGCCATGCAACTGAGGATAGAATCCAAGAGCTTCCAGATTCTGAGACCGCTTGCTTTTTCTCTCTCATCTCCTTTGCCATCTACTCTCTACCCTTGCATCAGACTCATCTATTCCAAATTAGTGGGAGTCTTTGCCTCATTCATCTTACACTTCAGTGCAAAATAAGAAGTTATATTCATCCTCATCTTCTTCTTGTTTTTCTTAATCCTTTATGGCCCATCCCCTCCTCAAACTATTCATAAATTATTAGTTTGGCAAGGACCTACATCTTGGTAGGGTCTGGATATATAATTTTAGGGTCCTATGCAAAATAAAAATATGGTACCCATGGTTCAAATAGTATTAAGAATTCTATAAATGGAGGATTAAACCACACTGAAGCCCTATGAAATGTGGGACCAGGTGGGAACACATACAAGTTACCTGCTCCTTATGTTTTGGACTCAGGCCTCCTGTGTTGAAATGGCCAGTTCACTCATATTTATTTCTGAGCACAGTGCCTGGGTCAAGCCAGCTCTGCAATACAGATATTGGCATATACCTACAGGAAGCTGAGTAAACTTGATTGATTTTACTTCTTTCTTTTTGGGGGATTGAACAAGTACAGTTCCTTCCACCTTACCAACCTCCAAGTTTTGCTAGTAATATTGGAACTGATTATAGGTCTGGAGCAAGAGTCAGCTCCTTGGCATGGAGATTCCTATCTTTGGGCATTGTTTCCACGCTTCTGCTTCAGGTAAATTCACAGATCTCAAGTTAACAGCATGTGGGGAGAACATTTTATGTTTGTGTTTGTGGCAAATAGTGTAGTTATTGTGTGAGCACTTCTGGGAAGTAAGAAAAGATTATGGAAAACAGTGCAAATTGCAGGGATTAAATAAACTAGGAGCAGCAGGACTGTAATGGGTAAGAAAGGAGGAAAATTGTAGGGATGTGAGCCCTGCAGAGATGCTTACAAAAGCTCCATGCAGCCAGGCACTTGTGTGGGTCTCGTGTGTGTGTGTGTGTGTGTGTGTATGTGAGAGAGAGAGAGAGAGAGAGAGAGAGAGAGACAGAGAGACAGAGAGAGACTTTGTGGAAAGAACAGTGATCCAGCCTGTGTTTGTATGCTAGCCCCCACTGCTCACCAGTAAGTTAATCCTGGGGAAATTACTAAAATTCTCATTTTCCTAGATTCTTCAAGACAATAATACAGAAAATGAAATGAGTACAACCAACAAAACAAGCAAACAAGAAACTAAACCAAACTGCATAACACTAACTAGAGTGTAGAAAGCACATAAGCATTTATTGTCCACCATATTTTTGTTATATATCTGGACTGCAAGTTACTCCAGCTCATGTAACATCCTTCCATTTCTTCTCCAACTCACATCTCCTGGGAGTTATAAATGTGTTGCCTCATTCTGCATGGCATGTAATTGTCTGCCTACCCCTGTGCAGGACCTCATACTCCATATTCATGAGGGGTGGAGGGTAAATAAAGCTATGCAGAGATATAAAGGCAGATGGACAGACAGACTTGGTTCTATTTTTTATGCCTCTGGATATCACTAGGTATTAATTTTTCTAATAGATTTTAACAAGGGCCATTTGGTGAAGATTTTTCCTTTTGGTGTTGTGGAAATAATGTTTATGTAGCCCAAATACAATGAATAGCTCATAGTAGGGCTTAATGTCAGGGATTTTTGTTCTGCCATGATTCTTGGCTATAGTACATGGTCCTTTATTCTATCAGCTGTGATAAGTAAATTTGAGTCCCTGCGTGGTTGTCTCTGTATGTTGGTGTAATGTTTGGGAAATCTTATTTTACATCTCTAGGGGTGTGGGGAAAACTAGACAATCTATAAGATGTTTTTCTTTTCTTTTCAGTACTGTCGAAAAGTGAACCTGGGACTACTGATGGCCTGTTTACCCACATGTCAAAGAATAAAGAAAACTCAGATAAGGTAAAATCAAGGGATTAAAGGGTTATTTTCCTGCTGCTATTTAAGTGGATGATGTTTGAAGCTGGCACTTATGTGAGCCATTTCTAGTTTTAAATAAACGATTTTGTATTGTGTTTGTATAATTTACATCCCAAGATTCTCTGACTAATACATAAAGAACGATGGATACAAACCTGGAACTGAGCTAGCAAGTGGTGTAAAGTGAGAAAATGAAGAAGCCACATTTTGAGAGATCGAATCTTGGGAGTCTTCATTAAAAGGCCTGTGACTGCATGGTGGACTCCTGCCTCATAGACAAAGCAGCCTACAAATACACTTAACACTGCTAGAAAACTGAGCTATGAATGCCAGATAGGAAAGAAGGAACAAAAACAGTGCTCACAAACCAGTTCAGTTCCAATGGAAAGGTTAAGTGGAACTCCATGACCAGAGAAGGGCCAGGAGACAGGATATGAACAGGGAAACACATGGCATGGCTAATGGCTCCTGAACTGGTCTAGCTCTAATTAGGGTCAGATCAAGGAACAGGGCCACAGGAAACTCCCAGTCCCAGACACTAGACTGAGAGGTTTAGTAACCTATCAACCAAGTGCCTGTCCTTGTCTCCAGGGATTCAGGCACACCTAGCACCTGGGAGGCAGGGGCATCACTTTCCCTACCATGAAGACAAGACACCAGACCCTATCATCCATCACGTGGCCAAGATGGCTCTGGCCAAACCCGAACACCCTATTTCAGAAGTACATCTAATTTTTTCCCCAGTGCTCTTCTAACCATATGCTGCAATTAAATCCGTCTGTTATTGTAGCTCAATATGTGGTAGATAGGAACGTGTGTGTTTACATGACACAAAGTTGTTAAAGATGGAGGTGAGGGGATTATGCTGGCTTTCTTTGATAGGTGCAATGTAGTGAGATGGGAAGGTTAGCAGGCTCAGAGTCAGAGAAAAAGATATGGGGATTGAAGATATTGCAACAAAGTTTGGAGTAATAAAATTGGTAGATTTCAATACAGCAGGATTTGGACAACTTTGAGAAGCCAGTCAAGCCAAGAAAGTTGAATTTTCTATTAGAACTTCTAGGAAGAAACCTGGCCAACTTACATCTTGGTTTTAGGAAAGTCAACCAATTTTGGATTTCTGAACTCAGATAAATTTGTTTTGTTTTAAGCCACTAGTCTGTGAGAATTACAATGATAGACTCTGACATATACTTCATAATTCAATCTTTGCAATAATATGAGTCATGAATGCCAGTTTAAGTGGATAGAATGGTTGCCCATCAAGTTTCAAGTATTTGGGGGTAGTTTTATCTCATATTGCCATAACAACTCAGAGAAGGGTAAGGACAGGCCATTACCATAATCTTACTACTACAAACCAACTGACTGGATCCTTCTGTTCTACGCTGACAGAAATTGTGGGCAGGTCCAACGAGTAGTACCTCCCCTTATTCCTGGGCCTTGGTGGTATTTGAAGGTGCCCAAGTAGATGACAGTGGGAAGACAGATAATTCTGAGCCTTTGGTAGCTAGGGTGGCACTGAGAGTTGGAGTCTCTTACATCTAAGGCAATGACACAGGGTTTAGAGCTCTTGTAACAGGAGAGGTTTCTCTGCCTCTTGATCCCAACCAGCAACCATCTTTGTCTGCTGCCTGCTGATATTGATTGATGTCAGGTGTTGCTTGTATCTACCAGTTTTGTCCACGCCACTCAGATTACCAGATTTACTGCTGCTGTATTGCCAGGGCAACTTCTCTGTCATCGCTGCTTCTTATTTTCTTTGTCTTCATGTTACCAGCTTATTAAAAGTGGGGAAAAACCACTAGAGAAAGAGTCTTTATTGAGAATGATATTATAGGAGCAGGGTGGTCAAGAGGAGGCTATCTCCATCTGCTCACAACGTGAGTTGAACAGTCTGTTTCTATGGAGGTTGGTTCAGTGGTTTTTATAAAAGTCCAGTTATGAACATTATATGGTTTGTTTATGACTATGTCTATTGTTTATTTAATGCAGCATTGTCCGGTAGAGGACGACTTAGGGATTCTGGATGAGCATGAAACTAGTAAAAATAAATGACAGAGAGAGACAACATCTTTCTGGATATGTAGTATATATAACTCCTACTGTGGACCAGGCCTTGGGCTAGGAATTGTGGTAAACTATGAGCAGATAGGAATTTAGCATAGGTCATCCACTCTAATATCTACAGAAAGGAACTCTGTTCTGATGAAAGAACAAAATAGTTTGTTGTTGTTTTACCCATTCACTTTATTATTTTACTATTATTGGTATTTTATGACTGAATTTTTAATCATCTCCAGCCTTTTATTAGAGTTTAAATATGCTCCTAATTATTTTTATTGTCAAGATGATGTACAGAGGGGTTACAGTTACATACTTAACGTAGTGAATACATAAACATTTCCTGTCATACTTTTATCCCCTTCCTCATTTTTCTCCCTCCTTCCCTCCCCCTTGCTTTCATCATTTAAAAAAATCTTCCCCTTAATGGTCATTGTCATTCTATTCTACAATGCTTATTTATTCATTATTATCTTCAAATAGTTATACAAATGGGTTTCAATTCAACACATCAATTTATGTACACAGTGCCTCCTGATCTGTGCCATTCCTTTCATCACCCCCTCCACACCCATCTGGACACGCAGTGAAGCCTTAAGTAGACATGTATTTTGACAGAGGCACTATCACAGTTGAATCCTGATCAAGCTCACCTTCAATTTCTCAGGCTAATATGAAGTCAGGAAGTTGCATATTTGCCCTTGCAAGGCCAAAATATAACAAGGAAGTCAGTCAGAATGAAGGATTTAGACCATTTCTGCTGTAGATATGAAAGGGAATATGTTATCAAAAATATAAAAGGCCTTCATTTATTTAACTCAGCAATGCTTAATGGAAGATCACTGGCTGAACATGGGTCTAGTAAACAAAAGGAAAACATATTTCTGGATACAGAGTATATTAATTCTTTAGGTCTTTATATAGGTAGACATTCCTCAGAAACTAGAATTTCTGTAGAGGTAAACATATTGCAAAGAGTCAATTATCTATTCATTAATATCAAGGGATAGAGCATACGTAGCTAAAGGAGCTTAAGTTTTAAAAGGGGAGATAGCATGTACACCTCAACATAACTGAGCAGGCCAGTTACCCTTTGTTGTGTTATTTTGCATTCTTGCCTCCTAGACAAATTTTTGAGCCATTACTATGAGTAACTTTTCTTCATTTCCTTTCCTATTCCCAGTGCCTAGGACAACACATTATTTATTAATAAAAAGTTTGAATGAATTAAAGAAGTAATAGGACAGTTAAAGAAGTAATTAAATAAAATTGTAGGTGTAAGTCTCTGATTCAATGGTATTTATGTTCTCAAAAGACATCTTGAGCTCTCTCACTGAAGAAAGGCTACATGAAGACTTCATAGTGTAGCCTCATTGCAAGCAGGAACAGATATGGAAAGTTCATTTTGAACTTACAGAAGTGTAAGAATTTTTTTGTTGTTTATACCATCCAGTCTGTTTTTAATGTCAACCTGAGTTGACTGATATATGATATATGTGCAGGAAAATGTGAAAGCATTTAAAAAGATAAAGAAATTTCAGTGAAGAAAAGGAAGGTCACGTCAATAAGGAAGTAACATTGGAGAAACACAAATTATGAATTTCAAGTCAAGACAAATATGAGCAAAGGCTGAGAGAGAGGATGAGTAGATAGATAAAAAGAGGAAATGATGTATCTGAGAATGGAGATTGAGAATTTAAATATTGGGGTATGATTTAAGGTTTCATATGGTCTTTGAATTCATTGTCATCTGTATCAGACAGTTAATCAGAATGTGTACAGTATTACCAATATAGTCAGAGAGATGCTTTGAGAGGAACAGTCTCTGCATTCAGGTTTCCTTTCTGAAGGTGTCTGACATGAGGCATGACCTCATTTTCACAGTCCCAATAGGATAATTCTATCTCTTGTACAATAAACCAGCCTTCAAATTGTGTGTGATACTCCCAAAGTTACAGGGACTCCATCCTTACCTTCCTTCTAGTGCAAAGGTTACTTTGGGACCAGCTCTTACCCAAGCAGTTTATCAACCCCAGGTCCAAAGGAATTAATGGCAAGAGGAAACAGTAGCTCAGAAGCCTCCTTAAATGTGCCATCGGATTTCTTTTCAATTCCTTTGTAATCTCTTCCTTAGAGCAGTAAAATTCTGAGCTCCAAGGGCTTTGAATTTAATTTCAGTATTGGGATTGTGAGAGCTAATACCCATGGCTTTGGCTGTTGTAGGGAGTTAAATGCATCCCCATTAATCAGAACTGGACTGAGTCATGTTACACAAACCACAGATTTCTACAAGAAAATTAAAAGGCAATATCATTGCACTTCTGCTAAATGTTTTCTTCTGATTCAGAGGGAAAATTGGGACACTCTATATTGTGTCCAGTGATGCTGCCAAAAATATATCATCCAGAGACACAGCAAATGAATGTATAAATAGGAATTGCTCAGAAGAGGTTAGTCATAAATCACAGAATGAGCCGGAACCCATGCTCCCTTTTTCTGTATTGGTTAAAATGTGAAACATTATTGGTGACTTCTAGAAAAACAATTTGATTTTTGTGCAGTTGCATTAGAAAGGTTGTGGGAAATTGGGAAGTATAATTTCCTTAGGTGAACCCAAAGGCAAGAAATAAAAATTTCTGGTGACTTTAGGATTATAAAAACAAGTTTGAAAAATGTAATGAAATTTGTTAAAGAACAGCAATAGTTGTTTCTGGAGTCATGAATTTCCATCTTGGACATTTAGAAATTTTGAATATGGTGATTGGTTGGCTTTTGGTCCAAAATTCACTATAATAAATTGGACTGAAGATGTAGCAATAAAAATTATGGAACTTTTCTATTGGTGGTTCTATAATCACATAGTAGTAATTCTTTTAAAAATGTTATTGTACAGGTGATATACAGCGGGATTATAGTTACATAAGTAAGGTAATGAGCACATTTATTTTCAAATTGTTTTACCCCCTCCCTCATTTTCTCTGGCTTCCTCTCTCAACTCCCCTCCCCCAAGTTTTAAAGTTCATTTCCAACATAGTGTCTAGCGAGTATCACTGCATTGGTTCACCTTTTCCCAGTATTTCTGTGATTCCCTTTCCCTTCCCCAAGCCAGATAAATTTATATACAAGATGAAGGGTACAAACAGTATACACACACACACACACACACACACACACACACACACACACATGCACACACACAATTTCCATTTCTTGGAGTTCATTTCGATAAGCATCATTTGATACCTCATAGTAATTCTTTTTAAAAAAATCTCCAAAAAGGAGAGGGAAGTGTACAAGTGTGAATTTGAGAGTCTGCTTCCATTACTTTTGTTGATTTCTCATTGTGGAGAGCAAGTTACACAAACAAGTGCAGATTCAAGGGATGGGCTATAGATCCCAAGTATAGGGAAATGGAGTTTTCTCTTTATATATAGGTTTACTAAAACAGCATAGTAATTTCAATTCTTGCACTCCTGAAAAAATATTTGCAAAATACAATATGTGTGTGTTTACCCATCTATCACTGTAACATTTTTTTCTAATGATACAGTTCCAGAGCCCTATTACTTGAGATGTGGGAAAGCTCCTTAGAATGTCTGTGCCCATGTCCCCATTTCATTACGGGATTAAGAATAGCATACGCTTCATACATTTACTTAGAATGAGTTTAGTGAGTTAAATGAGTTTAGTGAGTGTAAGGCTTGGAACAATGCACCTGGGACACAGTATAAACTCAATAAAAAAATAGCTATTACTGATTTGGGGCCTGAACTTCTGTATTAGTGTTCTATTTCTGCTGCAACAAATGACCACAGACTTAGTGGTTTAAAACAGCATACATTTATTAGCTTACTCTTCTTGAGGTCATTGGGAGGCCTCTGGGATTCCCTGTGCCAAAATCAATACTTGCCTTTGTTTCTTTACTCTTTAAAGGTTGTAGGAATTGCTTGGAATCCAAGGCTCTTCTTCCAAGTTATGCGTGACCATCTGAGTCTCAACATACAGCACTCCATCCTCTGCCTCCTTTGTCATGTATTCTTCTCTATGACTGACTATTCTGCCACACTGAACAATTCTGCTAATCTTCTCCATCTCAAGTTCCTTAACAAAATTAAATTCCCTTTCTGTGTAAAATAACATTTTCACATATTCTGGGAATGAGAATGTGGGCATCTTGGAAAGCACAATTCTGTCTCTCCTGAAAATGATCCATTCCATGATTTGGGCTGTTCATTATGAAATAAGACAAGTTGTGAAGTCGTTGCTTGACTGTTCAATGAAAAAAGTTCCAATGAAAACATACTTTGTTTTCTTTAATAATGAACACGTCTCTTTCCAATCTAACCTACTAGGAAGGAGAATAGATATTTTGATTGATGAGATAAAAATGGCTACCCACCACTCTTCAGTTAGAGTGTGATGAAGAAAACACCATATGTGCTTCAAACTTCACATTTTTCTACAGGCATTCAGCCTTATTATGCTTTCATTGTGCTTGCCTCTACATATAGTCTTGGGGCAGATTCTCAGCAATGAACTGAGGGTGCTGTGATAGTTCCCCCACAATGACATGTCCCATCTAGGATGATTCAGACAAGACCAGGTAGGACTGGAACATAACAACTTCTCTGTTGGGCAGGGGTGGGGGGACTATATTTGGTTGTAGACTCTGTGGCCCTAGAAATAGGCAGGATACAATGTAGAAAGATGCTTGGGCCCTCAGTGACCCTAAGATACAGAGCCTCACCTTCTTATGAAGGCACTGAGGGCTGATGCTTCCTAAAATTGGCCTAAAATTACTCATATGTAAAGGTATCCAACCCTAGCCAACAGAAAAGACCTTTCTTAATTTAGTGCCCAGGGTGGAAGGGGATAGAGCTTGTGTCTCATCCTGACCACCTCGTTTTCTTCTCTCTCTTGGATTGCAAGATGAGAGTTTAATTTTTTAAATATACTATAATATAATTTTGATTAGAGAATACTATTAAGAGTCTTATTATATGTCTACCCAGAAAAAATCACCTTATAAAAGAATTTAAAGAGCAACAGGATTGGCTGCTTATGCTCTTTCTCGATGAGGAGATGTAGACACTTAAGGTTTCAGCTACTTCCTAATATTTCTCTTCCTAATGAAACTTAACAGTAAAACTGGGACTTGAATCAAATACAGCACTGTTTGCTGCTCAGCAACAGTGTCTGGGAAGCCAGGGGTTTGTTATTGGTCAAATAATTGAATAGATGATGATATACTTATCCTTAAACAGACCTCCTCAAGGCAATGATTTCCAAGCACCCATTCTGAAAATCTCCTGTTCTAAGCCATCTCTCCCATCCTCTTCCTTCTTTTGTTTTCTTTTATATATTCAAAAACAAATTGTTCTGAGTCTCTGTGGTCAATCTCCTGAAAACATTTACTGTGAAATATTTATCTGTCTCTTTTCTGGTCTTTAAAAAAGGCATTCAAGTTAGTGAATCACTTCTACACGAATATAGTAGAACTAGTGACCTGGAAGATTGCCATAATGTGCCAGCCAGCAACATCACCTGCCAGATGATAGCAAATCCACAGACCAATGTACTAAATTATACTACATCTTTAAAAAAATAGAGAGCTTGCTGCCAGTGGCTCACACTGACAATTTTAGCTACTTAGGAGGTTGTGACCTGGTGGATCACCTTTAAATCAACCTAGGAAGAAAAGTCTGTGAGACGTCATCTTCAATTAACCAGCAAAAATAAGCTGGTCTGGAGATGTGATTCAACCAAATGGTAGGGTGCCATCTGTGAGTAAGCAGGATGAGCAAGTGCAAGGCCTGGGTTCAAACTTCAGTACTACGAAATAAGTACTGGGAGGGAGGGAAGGAGAGAGGGAGGGGGGAGGAGGGAGGGAGGGAGGGAGAGAGAGAGAGAGAGAGAGAGAGAGAGAGAGAGAGAGAGAGAGAATTTCCTTACCCATTGATGATGCTTTAAGTAGAAATGAAGAAAATTTTCTCAAAAATCAACACCAAAATCCAGGAAAAGGAGTTTTGACTCTAATCAGACATTTCTATGTCTTCCTAGGGAGTTATGCATTATTGACCAGCGTGTTCTTTGTAAATAATTTGCAAAGACTGACTCCTGGCTCGGGTCAGAAAGGCATGGGTGATGCTAGGATGATAATAAAGTATATCCTGACTCACCATTTAGAAGCAGGAGTACAACATAAACTCCACTTTGTGCCTTGACACAGAGTTTTTAATTTGTATTTTGCCTTGATGGCTGATGATAAAGATCTGCGTAACAAAAATAATGAGTAAAAACAATGTGGATGATGGGGCAGAAATGGTAGTTGTTTTATTGCTAAGATTTGATTGACCATGCAGAATGACATTTAAGCTAAATAAGATTGTGGCCCTTGGGATCTAGAAAATGGAGGAGTTAAAAAAGGAAGATGATGTTTGTGTACATTGAATTTGACATCTTGCACATCAACTTACCCAAAATTATGGGTGGTCAATATGGAACAGGAAATACAAAAACAAGTTAGGATCTGGAATGTATATTCAACATACGGACGGTCAGCATAGAACATTTTTAGAGGACTGAAGTGATGGAATTCAGCCAAGAGAGCACATAGCATGAAAGAGAATTTGCAGCAGAATTCTGAGACACTCAACTTTTCAGAGGTGTGTGTTTCTTCTTGACACCTTTTATAACCTCTGCACTCAGCCTGCTTACCTGCCTGTCTTCATTGTCTTTGCCTACATCCTGAATGCCATGAAATTTATTGTTTTAGCTAGTAGGTCTTGAGCTCTGGGCCTGAGCACGTCAGCTCAAGGCTAGAGTTCTACTACTTTGAGCCACAGAGCCATTTTCATTTTTCTGGTGGTTAATTGGAGATAAGATTTTCCTGCATGGGCTGCCTTGAACCACAATCCTCAGATCTCGGTCTCCTGAGTAGGATTACAGGCATGACCACTGGTGCCAGAGATCATGCAGTATTTTAAGATAATCTGTGGCTATAATTAAATATTCTGTAAGGAAAAACACCCCGAATCTTGCCACCTATAAAAATACTGGCCAGCTTTTGTGGAAGGTTTGCAACAGAACATAAACTGAACTGTGATTCCTGCAGAGGCACAGTTGAAGCAGGCCATATCCACAGGCAATCCTGTTAAAATATGCTAGGGGATCAGGTACGAAGAAGTGCATAGTGTGAGCACACACATGACGATTCACTGGCTTGCTGAACATGAAATACAGCCATCAAGTAGCACTGCCATCTGCTCAGAGATTACTTTTCTGTCATCCGTCCACCACATGGAAGAACAATGGAAATGGAAGCTGGAGCTGAGCAGTTTTCTCCTAGCCAAAAAGTGATTTTTAGTATGCTAAAGGGAGAGGCCATCCTCCAGTAAGTGGCTTGCAGTTTGAAGTGCCCCTTTCACCCTGTTCTTAAGGACCATAATGGGTTGGAGGGGACTGAGGGACTGAGAGAAATGAAACCTCACAATAGAGAAGGGAGGTTGCTTTTGGAGAGGTGTCGTCTGAGAATTCTAAGTTAGAAAAAGGAAGCACAGATAAGGTCGTACCAACTGACAATGCACATCCAGAGCTCAGTATCTAGTGACTAGCCTAGTGACTAGGCTAAGGGGGCCTTACCTTCTGGTACTCATTTTGGAAATGGAGGGGACATGTTGAGCAATAGCCAAATACTGAATCTAAAACAAGCAAAACCTTCCTCAGGAAGGGGACATGGAAGCAAGAAAAACCATCCAGTGGTATTTAATATGTCTCTTGCCAAAAGCCACAGGCTTTTCTTTCTCATTCATTCTAAGTCCTTCTCTCCAAACTCACCTCATAGTTTGGATTGCCAAAGCCCTTCAGTTCCAGGGCTCTGTTTTCCTTTTCTCACACCCTTCTCAAATATACTGTGGTGTTTGATGTCCTGCCAAAGATTGACCAGTGGGGAAATTTGGAAGGGGAGTCACTCAGTATATTATAACCTGAAGGGAAGGGTAGATATAGTGTATATTCCAACAACTTTGCATACTCAGAGCATTGCATGTGATTGCTTGGGCATTCTGTATTTCTGGAGAAGTATATAAGCATAAATGTATAAAAGAACAACGCAGCATCTAGAAATCCTAAGGATAATTCTGTTTCGTAAAGCAATCCTCAATGCTTTCAGTGATGTTTGCTCAAAGCTATTTTATCATTGTTTCTACAGCAGTTTAGATATGCCAGTGTGTGTGTGTGTGTGTGTGCGTGTGTTCCCAAGTGTTTAAAACATGACAAATTATTAGCATTTTATTTGTATGCCAATTTGATATTTGATGTCTCCATTTTATAGATGATTTTCCAAATCTAGAAACATTAGAAGACTCAATGTCACATAGCTAGAAAGTAGAATCTGCCGAGATTCCCAGGCTTTATGTCTGCAGCTATTCTTATAAGCTAACATTGCAGCAAACTGTTATTGCTAGAGGTGTTCTCAGTGTTAAACAGTGTAAATGTTAAGTGACATACTAATGGATAATGCAGTGTCAACAAATTAGTATCCACAGGTGTTGAGACACAGTAATAAAACTCTGGCGCCATTGACCCTTGTGAATGTTGTTTCAGGATACGATTTTAAAGCTTGCATACAGGCATTAACCCCATCTGTCCTGACTACTGATTTTCTACCTGTGAGTTGCTGAAATGAGTTCACCAGTGGACTCTGACACAAACAGATGCAGTAGTTACACGTAATCTTGCTAAAGTTAAAAAAAATAGCTAGGGGGGATTTATTAAGACATGTATAATATCTTTGTTTTATGAGCTGTATTTTGTACAACTTTAAATTTAGACCATGGTGAGAGTTTTCAGTCTGCCAGTCGGAAACTAATGTAACACAATTGACTGTCTCAGGAAGTTAGTGGCTTGTTTAATATATACATACTTTCTTAAAATCAATGCAATATTTAAAATGAATTTCAAAGCCATAAATAGAATTTACTTATTTATTTTTCAAAAGTAGGATTGCTTCCAGACAAAGACAGAATATTCTGTTCCAAGTTCCGGTCAAGTCCACATTTTTGTAATTGAGTTATGACTCTGCAAAAGCTAAATTTTTATGATGGGAAATTCAGAAACCACCCTTCCCCATCATATCTCAGGAATATTTTTATTTTTCAGATAGAAGTTAATTGTCTACTTCCACCCAAGAATGTCATTAGGGTCCTTAGCACCATTCATTAGAATTGTTGAACACCACTGATGAGACCATAAGCATTTCATGGCTCAGAGTTTCTTCACTGAAAAAACTCAGTTACAGCTGGAAATGTGCTTTTCATCATCCATCTCTAGTTTGTGTCTACTAGAAATCGTTTCATCTCTTGAGAGTAAACTCTTTTGGATAGGATACAACCTACATGGAGCTAGAACTTAGGTATTGCCCCAGAAATATTAGCTAAATCAAAGCTTAGTACCTATAATTTGATACCATTTTGTCTCACTTTTAAAGATCCTCAACCTACTTCTATGGTAAAGATCTTGCACATAAATTCATAAATAATAAGCCCGATATATACATTAACCACAAACTTAATTTACCTATTTCTATAAAAATGAATAATTTTATTATAGGATATTTGACACATATAGAAAAACTAGGATAAAATTATTGATAATCATAACATTCCTAAAATCAACTTTTCAATGTGTGTACTTCTAGTTTGTATCTTTTGCTATTGTATGTGTGTGAATTTACTTATAAGTATAATCTTAACTGTAAATGTTTACTTCTTGATTTGTCACACAACGGTGTCAATAAAAAGTGTATATCTCTAAATGTATACATGCAATTATAGGTGATTTAATTTGTTGCATAACTTACTTAGATGTTTTAGACTACTTAGTTTTGGACATTTAACTGTAAATGAAATTTTGATAACTCAGAGCTATTTTAGCTATTTGTGGTCAGATTTGTCTATTTCAATGAAAAGTCAGCATTTTCATTGGCTTAGCAAAATGTAAATAGAGCTACTTCCCAAAAGCCTTGGTTTTTAAATTATTTTGTGTCTGTTAGTAGACAATGGTTAGAATTGAATATGAAAGAAAAACTATCTTGGATTCTGATATTGATTCAGATGTTGGTCTTTGACATATTCTGAGAGGATAGAGAGGTTACAAAGCTCTCCAACCTTCTGAGTCTTCATCAACAAAACAATTTATGAAAATATCTATTGATAGAAGAGCTGTGATAATTACTGAGATAATGCATGGCAAGGGACTTATCGTTAAAAGAAAGACAAATATGTCAGTCATATACAATAGCATCTCAACTCCTAAGTCTATTACTAGAGACTCTTAACTCATGGAGAAGGAAGCTTTGCTGGTCCTACATCAATCCTGGAAGCTAGAACTCTACAGAAAGCTGAACAATTGCTTGGGCCTCACCTCTTTTCCACATGGTCCAGTTGTATTCAGGTGCTACCTTTGGGGAGTATTGTGTTTCTGAGATCTCCAATAGGGGTTCATTTATGCCTTTCTAATCCAGGGCTTTTGCTCACTCCTCACTCTGCACTCCTTGTGTTATTGACATCAATTTTGTTGAAACTGTAGTCTCCTATGTAAAATGCATTAAGTATAAAACTATAAGCTTACCATAAAGAACTTTAGAAATAAATAATTCCTAGGGATTTATTGTGCAGAATTGTGACTGTGGTTAACGATACTCTCATGTATACTTAACATTTAATAAGAAGGTAGACAGTTCTCAAGGGTTATTATAAAATAACAAATAAGAAGGCAGGAGGAAATTTTTGGAGCTAATAGATGAGCATATGGTCTAAACTGTGAATCTGGTTAAGACTGAGAGTGAAAATTCTTGGATCCTAAACTCCATGCCCCATTACCACATCAATATCTACTTGAGTGAGAATAAGAAATATGATATTCATGAAATATGATATGATATGATATGTCCTAGGGGTTTCCAAAAGGCACTATATGAAGACAGTCCTAGACAACAGTTATAAGTTATACATCATATGCTTTATATTCTTCAGAATACAGTATCACAATTAGTGAATAATTCCTTAGATAAGTAACCTTATTTCTTTCATTCTCCAACCATTCATTCATACAAGCTCTGACCAGCAGAGTGTAATCTCTTATCCAATGGCAGTTTAGCCTCAAGTGTGTATCTTTGATGGGATTGGACCAGACAAAGTTATAATTCATCCCAATGTAAAACTATTTCTTTTACCTAGAAATCCAATTCTTGCATTGTACATGAATCTGCTCTGGTACTTTAGAGACAATGGTTTTATTTATTCTTTAAAAATTACCTTAGGCCTGTACCATTTATCACAGCTTGCAAAATATATTCACTCTTATCCAAATTGCTTTCATCTGATTTTCTCAACCTTCTTCCCTGCCATGAATAATCAATTGAAAGAATGATAGTCCCACTGTCATTCTATACAGGGTAGTCCTAAACATGGCACCAAGTAGAAGTTGGGAAGGGAACTCTAAAGCAACATTTTTAATTGTATTATCTTCAAATGTCTATTTATGTGCATAATGCTTCTGGACCATCACCTCTGCCATCTTCTCCCTCCTCCCACCTACCCTTTCCTCACTAGTCTCATCAAGCTTTCTACTTCTGTTTTTCATGTAGACATATTGACTATTGTGTTTGTATTTGCTCACCATCCCTTTTACTATTTGTCTCTCCTGCAATTAGCCCTGCCATTCTAGGCATACTTCAGTTTCCTGACATCCATTTTGTTAAACTGATAATTATTCAAAATGGGTTACATTGTGTAATTTTACTCCTGAATATACCATACTTAGTCAGTGAAGAAGCATTTTTAACTTGGAAACCCAACAAGGCAAAATAATCCCCCTGAACAAACGTACAAACTGTCAAGGAATTGAAAGTTCCCATGAGTTTCAGGATGAATATGAAAGTATCTATTCATGTCTTGGAGAAAGAACAATTTCTTCTCATTTCTATGGCATTGGACAGTCACTTCATTTCCTAGTAACACACATTGTGTTAAATGTAAAATAAGGATAATAGTCATTCTTATTTCATAGGGTTGTGGATAGTATAGAGTTAAATATGTATTAAACATTTAGAACAGAAAAGGAGTCTTAAAATTACTAAGAACTATTCCCTGTTGTTCTATGGTACAATAAAGAACCCTGGAACATCAGTGGTTGTTAATGAGGCCACCACAAAACTTGGAAAGTCACTATGTGGTACTTGAGCCTCAAGTATGTAATAATTTATATATTCTCCTTAGAGTGACACAACATTGGCTCTAAGTATCAGGAAAAGGATAAACAGTGAACTGATACGAAAAGACAAGAGCTTGAATATAAGTAGCTCAATAAAATAAGGAAGAGAAATGCTCAGAAGGCATCAATCCCACTGCTCTTAAGCAGGATACTTAGGAAATATTACACATCAATTGAATTTCAGAGGACAAGGGGGATCTAGTCATGAAGAGAACAAGGAAAATTAGATTTTTCAGAGAAAATATAAAGGTATCAGTGAAACTGCAAATAATTTGTTTTATCTGTGATTTGTGCCAGAGGGTACCCATGACATTTTGGGTAATGGTGAAAGGAGTTACTAGTGAAAGAAAACAGGGGTCATATATGGAAGTCTTACTTACTATACTAGTCAATGAAGAAACTGACGATAACTCCATTGTGTCAACCTATTACACTCATAGAGGTTTACTTCTCACGAACTTAACAGGTTGGTGTGGATAGTCTATGAGAGATTTTTACCATGTAGAGATCCAGGAATCAAGGCTCCTTATACTTCGTTGTTTTACTATTTTTGTGCACCATGTCCTCTGCTGAATCATTAATCTCTGCCTTTAGAATGCCAACCCTAGAATGAAATATATTAGGCCTGCCTTTCCAGAATGGTGCATTTAGGGACTGCAGGTTATTTCAGCTTAATCACTAGGGCACTTAACCAAGTACATATGAGAAAAAGAGTATATGAGAACTCTCCATATTTTTCCTCGATTTTTCTGTGAACATAAAAGAACCCTAAAACATCTGCTTAACAGAAGAACAACAACAACCAAACATGACATGAACAGTAATGTGAAACAGGAAGTGAAGATCTCATTCCAAAGCCGAGAAGTTATGTGGTGCCCCAAGGCACATACTTTCCATTAGCAAGTAGTTTGGGTCATATAAAAATAAGATAGAATTTTTCTGTATTATGTATTATTATATCTTTTGAAAAGTTGCTATATAATTAGGATATAAGCACTGGTTTTTAAACCTTGTACATTAATAAACAGATAGCTTTTTTTAGTTAGAAAAAATATTGTGATACAAAGTATCACGAATGCTGAACAGTTGAGTTAGTCTTTGTTCAACTGTATTAAACACTTTCAGAGCTGAAAGACTATGTGATACATGAAATGATTTTGCTTTTCTCATTTTTTACCAGATTGTAAAGCTTCCATGGAAATTATTATCATATGTTTGATGCCCTCTATACACATGATTAATTCATATGCAGAATAGACTTGCCTCTGTATTGATGATACATCTGATTGCTTTGTTGAAGTTTGTGGGGATAAAAGTATTTTTAATTCATGCATGATAAGTGTTGCTCTTTTCTTTACAATATGCATTACATCTGAACCTTAAAGATATAAAAATGGTCAGTAGAACTGTGGATATAAAAAAATCAATTTAAAAATTGTTTTAACATAATAAAACTCTATGGCATGTTTTCTTTAGTTCTTCTGTCCTAATTTAAGTTTGTGTTTTGAATATTTGCAGCCGCAATTTCCAAGTGAATCCCACTAATTGTATGCACTGTGGGACTGGTCCTCAGCTACAGAATTTCACATCACTTGCCTTGATGCAGTTTAGAATTTAATTTCATATTTAAAATTATTTTGTATTTGCCATTTTCTATGCATGTCCACATAGTCATTGAAGGCATCTATGTTTTGTGTATTGGTATGCATGTATTTTATAAATCAATTTGTTTAAATATATGGAAAATAAGATAGCTATACAATGAATTATTAAGAGTTGTCTCTAGAGGAGTTATTTTATGTAAATTTGTAAATGGATGGATTCTGAATGGGTCCTACTTAATTTATATATATAAAGCTTCTATATAAGTTTATATTGAATGTAAATATAAATTTATTATATAGTTTTATACTTTATTTATTTATATTATATGTTAGGTATATAAATATTCTATATCATATATACACATATATCACATATTGTATGTATTGTTTCACACACATAATATATTATAATATAATAACTCATTATTATATTATTTTATTATAATGTATTATAACCTATATTATAATATTATATAAATATAAATATATAAAAATAAATATGTGTGTATACACATATACACACACATATATATATATTTGGTGTTTTTCATATATAGTAGTCTCTCCTTAGCCACAGAGATTGAATTCAAACATCCCTAGTACCAAATCCACTATGTATAAGTATATTCAATGCTGTTTCTTTGGTATACGTAATTCAAATACAGTTTAATTTATAAGTTAAATACAGTTGAAGAAAAACAATAATAGTAATCAACTAGTATAGCAGTGTCATAATATGAGTTTTGTGAATTTGTTCCCTGTCTATCTCTGAAAGTATTCTTTTATACCATACTCAACTTCATTTTTGGGTGCTGGTCTATGAGGTTTGAACCTCAAGGCCTGGGTGTTATCCTATGATTATTTTAGCTCAAGGCTAGTGCCCTACCACTGGAGCCCTGGCTCCAATTCCAGTTTTTGGTGGCTAATTGGCGATAAGAGTCTTATAGGCTTCCTGCCTCAGCTGGCTTCAAAACATGATCTTCAGCTCTCAGCTTCTTGAATAGGTAGGATTACAGGTATAAGCCACCAGTACCTTGCTTTTACCCATTGTTTTTTCATGATGCAACGTAGTACTATGCCCATATGATGAGCTAAAAGTGAGGTGAAGGGCATAGTCACATGACATAGTACTACTGTAAGGTTGCTACACAATCACTGGCATTATCTGACAGTTAACCAGATAACCACAGTGGGTACTAAGTGACAAACAGGAAGTAACACCCACAGTGTAGAAACACTGGACAAAGGAATGATTTGTGCCCTGGGTGCCATGAGGTGAAACAGAGTGGGATTTCATCACTCATGAAGTGTTTATTTCTGGAAGTTTATGTCTTAGCATTTTGGAGACATAGCTGACTATGAGTAACTGAAATAGTAGAAAGTGCGAATGTAGCCCAGAACTGTAATACTGTAGACAGTTTTGAGAGAACATTTGTTTGACAAACACTGCTTGGGTAAAACACAGGGTTGTCCTTTGTGTTGACAGACACGGATGGAGATGGTTTCTGGTATGAAGTTAGAGGTTAGTTTCCTTACAACTCTTCTCAAAAATTAAGACAAATTTTATTTGGCAAATTCTATGTGCCAGGTGCTGTGCTACTATTATTATTTTATTTACTTCTTACAATTATTCCAAGAGGTGTTTATTTTCTTCATTTCACAAATATGGGAATGGAAGGTCAGTTTTTGGATATTTATATACAGAAATCAAAGTTTTAACCTTCAAACTCAGGCCCAGTCTCTACATCCATATGTTGTATAATTCATTTCATGTAAAATATCCAGAATAGGGCCTGGGAATATGGCCTAGTGGCAAGAGTGCTGGCCTCATATACATGAAGCCCTGGGTTCAGTTCCCCACCACCACATATATAGAAAAAAAATGGACAGAAGTGGTACTGTGGCTCAAGTGGCAGAGTGCCAGCCTTGAGCAAAAGGAAGCCAGGGACAGTGCTCAGGCCCTGAGTCCAAGGACCAGGACTGGCAAAAATAATAATAATAATAATAATAATAATAATAATAATAATAATAATAATAATAAAAATCCACAATACTGAGACAATCAATGAGATGAATTTCATGCTGACCATAAGTGTTGGGGGACGAAGGTGATCCTGGTTACAAACAACTAGGGAATAAGTGGTATCTGCCAGTGGATATGACTTTCTTTTCGGGATGTATTTGTAAACATACTAAAATTGGTGAATTGTAAACAATCAAAAGCTAAATTTTATGTTATATATTATCTTCATAAAAGCAAAAGAAAAATATGTATTATGATCTGTAATTTTTTAGCCTAGAGGACAATTAAACAATGAACTACATTACAACCCAAGAAGTACTCAAAGGCAATAACTCTACATGAGAAATATTTCTTGTGTGATTACAAGTCTGTCTTTGAAACATATTATAGAACATCCTATACGTATCATTAATAACTGGAATATAATAAATGTATCCAGGTCAGATACTGGCTCTCTGTCAAGTCAGTGCATCCCACATCTAGGATGAGGTCAGATAATAACATCCCATGCCCCAGCACATACAGTTCCATGAGTATCAGTGACATCCAGTTAATTGAGGATATATTCCTAGAAAGATTAATCTTTTGGAAGAATGATATGCCTCCTTGTGATGGTTCAAGAGCTGTATGCTGCTCATTTTTGTGTTTTCTGGGATTCAAGTAAGTTTTTGAGAACCCCCTTTGTCATAATGGCTTGATTACCATGGAACCTCTAATCCAGGCCAGAAATTCCTGGCTGCCCACATTTCTTTCTACTTCACAATGCGTATCTAATAGCAACCAATTACTTTTCCTATTTTCTCACTTGGAATCTGTTTTGGGAGCTGGGAATTGCTATCTTACAAAATGGGTAACATCTGTGAGGAGGGGCAGTGGAGTGGGGCGAGTTAGCGGGCTAGACAGATTTCCTGCATGTTAAGGTTCTTTTCCTCCATGGGGATCCCTCTGACACAGTTACTTGTGAGGCCTGCTCTGACTTTTCAAAGATCTTTCTAACCCCCTTCCTTCTTCTCTGAGGGAGGGAAAACAGTTTCGTGTTTAAGAGGTCAAGTAAGTTAACGGAACGCTTGCAGACCTCTGGAAAGACCCCTTTTGAAACACATGAACAGTGTTCTGAAGGCACAACCCCACTCTGTTTCGCTCCCAGGTACAGCTTAGATTTCATGTCGGCCTACATTTATCACTCACTATGGAACACGCTTCTAAAAGAAGTGGGATCAGTGCCTGAATACTGGTGCCTTTCCACATTTGGACAGGAGCTGGATTTGTAAGCTTTGAAGATTAGCAAGCACGTTCATTCTCAGAGGCATCCTTCAGCCACACGGAAGGGCGTCTCCCGTCAGATTCACAAATACAGTTTTATACTTTAGAAACAGACTCAACCTACAATGCTGTTCAATGACTTTGAGAAAACCAGGGAAAGAAAAAAGATCCTTAAAAAACAAACACATTAAATGATTTGTTTCCATGCATTCCTGTCATTTTATGTAAATAGAAATCTATTCTGTATTCTTTGGTTCAACTGGTGTTTGATGTATCTGCCGTTTTCAGACTAGGAGAATTCCAGGGTGAAAAAGACAGTTTTGTTTGGGGTGGGGGTGGGGGTGGTGTTGCTGCTGAACAGCCTCTCTCTGCTCTTTGAGCAGACACAAAAGTGTCATTATCTGGATTCGGAAGATGCTGATAAATTATTCATACCTTTAATGATGACTGTGAATCTTCCAGGGGGAGTGCTGTGACTTATTTTTCTTTCTCATAGAAGATAAGACTGCTTTTGTAGACATTTCTGGCACACCTGCATGCTTGAGGCAGTCAGGTGTGATGTGTTCCTGACACGCATCCCCTGCCCACCACCATTCTTCAGGCTGTGCTTTTAAAATAGAATCCTCTGGATACTTGCCACTCCCCCCTTTTTTATATAACAAACATAATTTTTTTTAATGAATTCACCAGGTTGAGGCAGAGGAAACTCACTCCTCAGCTATTTTTGATTAAAGATCTGGCACCACGGATCACATTAATATCTAAATTGCTAGTTGCAGGTGCACATGGCTTTGAAAGGGCAGGCATATTAGAAGCTGAGACAGTACTGATAAAGACTAAGGTATCAAGATGAAACTCAATGACTAGTCTATGGAGAGCTTGCTCTGTGAGAATGACTTGGTACACATTATCTCATTTAATCCTCACCAAAGACATCTTATTTTTCTCATGAGGAAACTGAATCTTACATAGATGAAGTCATTTTTTATTCACTCAAGCATGGATGTGATGAAACACATATGTAGTGATGAAACTCACCTATGTAGTTCATTGCTTTAGTGCCTACTATCTGGCAACTAGGATGTTTAGTGTTGGGAATATGAAGACATGTAAGTCATTGTTTCTGCCCTGTGGGAGTTTATCCTTGGAACTCACTTATAGAAACTATCCAAAGAAGTAAGTTGCCTGATAAAAGTCTTTCCATCCTCATAGGATGTTGTGTGGAATATGTTAATGTATTCCACATCTCAAGTAAATATTGCTATGAAGAAATGAACAAATATAATCCCATAGTTTAGTAAACACCACACAAGAGAATAGAGTACATGCATACCCAGATTATGAGTGTTTGTCCATCCATAGGGCCAAAGAAATATTTCCTTCCAGGCTTAGTGGTACATCCCTGTAATCCAAGCCACATGGGAGCAAAGGCAGGCAAATTGTTGTTTGAACCCAGTCCAGGCAAAGCTGGTAGGAAACCCTACTAAAAAAAGAAACAAACAAAAGACTAAAAGCACAAACACTCAGGATCTAGCCCCAAAGACAGAGCACCTACTTAGCAAACATAAGGTACTGAGTTCAATCCTCAGTACATAAAAATATAAAAAATCACAGCTCCCCACCTCCATAGCTTTATAGAATATAAGAAAAGTCCAAAAGCTCCTTACTTCTTTCAGCCAAACCTCACATCCAATGTGTCTGCATTCACTGTTTTCAGAAATAATTAGGTGTTGAAAGCTCTGACTAGAAGGATTAGAGATATGAATAATAACTTGACAGATCAAATCAAATACATTCTGGTTTGATTACATTACTAAGTCAATTATTATTTCTTGTCACATTAATTATGGCAAGAATTATCAAATATGTCTTCCAATAATTCCCTAACTAAATCATAATGGCCATGTCCTCAGGGTGACTCCATATAAGCTAAAGACTACATATTTGTGCCATCAGTAGAGGAAGGGCTAGAAAGATAACAGCATTGCCTTATTGTATGTTTATTTATATTGAATATGCATTACAAAATGCTTTGGAACAGGTGCTGAACGTATGTATACATTTGGGGCATAAAAGGAATATAAAGATTTGGCCTTTGATTTCCTCAAGGAGCTCTCAGTTCAGACAGGGGAAAGCAGGCCTTGAAACAGACAAATCATTTGAAGATGGAGGAGGAAGTGGAAAGTATCACAGTAGAGAGAGGCTTCATTCTGATGGTATTTTAAGAGAAATCCTCAGAGAGTGTTTGTTGTTATTGTTGTTGGATGTGTGGCTTGAACTGTGGGCCTGGGCACTGTCCTTGAGCTCTTCAACTCAAAGCTATCTTTCTACTACTTTAGCCACAGCGCCACTTCTGGTTTTCTGGTAGTTAATTAGAGATAAGAGTCTCATGTACTTTCCTCCTTGGCTGGCTTTGAACTGAGATCCTCAGATCTCAGCCTCCTGAGTACCCAAGATTACAGGCATGAGCCACTGGCACCCAGCCTCAGAGATGATTTTCTGTTTAGATCTCAAACTGCTTTGTGTCAACTTTAGGCTGAGATGGGGGAAGTACTTGAAAACTCATAAGGACAGCATTTGAAAGCAATTTTTCTCTAACGGATGCTCAGTGTCCAAAAAATAAAGCTGTCTACTTAGGACTGAAAGAAGTTAGAAGATGTTTTCCTAAGTAAGATCATTGCTAGTCGAATAAATGAGCCAGGCACATCCTGAAAGGATGCATCAAAACCTACACAACAATTCTTTATTCTCTTTTCAAACTCATTAAGCCAAAGTATGTGATCCCAGTAATCTTGTATTTTACCTAGAAACAGTACAAAGTAAATGATGGAGAGAAAACTCATTATTTTTGAGAAGTACAAACTGCTCTGCCTAAGAGTTCAACATGATATCAAAAACCATACACTAAGCCCCCTTTCTTGTACAAGGAAAAAATTGTGGAGAAAGGAAATTAATTAAGCGCTCTGCTAACAATCATAATTGCTATAGCTACAGTGAATCTGGCAGATATCTTCAATGTTTTGAATAGATGTATTTAAACTTCAAAACAAGACCTGGTACTAAGGGTGTAGCTTAGTACTAGAGTACTTGACCAGCATATACAAACAGGTGGGTCCAATCCCTAGCAGCCACAAAATAAAAGCAAAAATGCTAACAACAAAAGCCCCACTTATTGTTCCATCTGGTTTTTGTTCTGCAGAAGTGGGGACTGAGAGACAGCTTATATTTCTCATCCTAGGTCACAAAGCTAAAAGTCCGAATTCTAACCCTGGCATTCTGACTCTAGAGCTCATGTTTTACAATGTTTTAAAAATTTATTGAACATGGAACATAATCATATGAAATAGTTTCATTGTCATTTTCTAGTTGAGGAAAATAGAGACTGAGAGAAACAGAATGAAATTCTCAGGGGCTTACCAAGATCAAAGGGCAAAAATAGGATTTTATGCCCACCACCTAAGTAGGATTGGTTTGGGGCATCAGTAACCTCCTAGATAAATACAAACTGGGATGCTGAATGTAAATGAGATGTATATGAGATTTTTTTAGGAAGAAAGAAATATGGAATTTAATGACTTTTGACTCTATAAATCATAGGGATGGTTTAATCTCTTGTTAGTCCACTATTTTCTGCAATTCCTTTCAGCTTTAGGGACTGACCTTTTTAACCAAGGTGTGAAATATCTTTAACCAAAACACTTCATGTTGTATCATTTTCACTTTCACCAATAGGTAAGAACTTGAATTTCTCTTTCTCCATGTAAGAGGTAGCCATATGTCAAACTTTATACAGTAGAACTAATAGCATGTGTTTATGGGTTTAAATTCCATCTGTAATCCTGGGTAAATATGATCCTTCTATATCAACTGAAGATTATAATGACAGGATCTTCCTCCTAGGGTTGTTATCCACATTAAGAAGCTAACCATAGCCTATGAAATTTACTAAGTGCCCCATAGCTGCAACTTTTGAAGCAAGGGAAGCACCTTTTCCTGGTTCCCACCAGAATGAATGATGAAGTTTCACTTGCAACTGTGGCTTCAAACCTTAATTTGAGCCCCAGACCCCTCACAAAAGCATCAGCCACGGCTTAACCATTTCTGACTCCATTCCAGATATTTCTCTGGGTGAGTGCACACACAGGTGCATGAACATGCGTGTGTTTAGGCCATTTTCTGTTACAATGTATCTGTTACAACATGATGACATAATGAGAGGGGTG
This sequence comes from Perognathus longimembris pacificus, assembly GCF_023159225.1. Taxonomy (NCBI): domain Eukaryota; kingdom Metazoa; phylum Chordata; class Mammalia; order Rodentia; family Heteromyidae; genus Perognathus; species Perognathus longimembris. The sequence continues at coordinate 41,372,671 of NC_063167.1, read as the reverse complement.
TCCTTGTGACTTTAAGAATCTTCCAAGAAATTGAAAGAGAATGTTCACTACCAGACTCATTCTATGAAGCCAGTATAACCCTCATTCCAAAACCAGGCAGGGACTCATCACGGAAAGAGGACTACAGACCGATTTCCCTGATGAACATAGACGCAAAAATTCTCAACAAAATTCTGGCCAATCGACTTCAACAGGTCATCAAAAAAATCATACACTACGATCAAACTGGATTCATCACAGGGAAGCAAAGTTGGTTTAATATACGCAAGTCAATTAATGTAATCCACCACATCAACCAGAGCAAGGTAAAGAACCACATGGTTTTATCTCTGGATGTGGAAAAAGCATTCGATAAAATCCAGCACCCATTTATGCTAAAAGCCCTGGAAAAACTCGGATTCCAGGGAACATTCCTGAATATAATCAAGGCAATTTATGACAAACCAACAGCAAGCATAACTCTAAGTGGTGAAAAACTAAAGCCATTCCCTTTAAAATCAGGAACAAGGCAGGGATGTCCACTCTCTCCCCTGCTCTTCAACATAGTACTAGAATTCCTAGCCAGAGCAATTAGGCAAGAAGAAAATATAAAGGGGATCCAAATAGGAAAAGATGAAGTTAAACTTTCTCTCTTCGCAGATGACATGATCCTATACCTAAAGAATCCCATAGACTCTACCCCCAAGCTACTAGAGCTGATCCAAAACTTTGGCTAAGTTGCAGGATATAAAATAAACCTTCAAAAATCAACAACCTTTCTTTATGCTAATGACCCGAAGACCGAGGCTGAAATCAGGAAAGCAACTCCTTTTGCAATAGCGTCAAAAAACATAAAATACCTAGGAATAACCTTAACCAAAGAAATGAAAGACCTCTTTGATGAGAACTTTAAAAGCTTGAAAAATAAAATTAAGTCAGAACTAAGGAAATGGAAAAACCTCCCATGCTCCTGGATTGGGAGGATTAATATAATCAAAATGGCAATATTGCTAAAGGTTATCTACAAATTCAATGCAATACCCATTAATATCCCAACACCATTTTTTTAATGAAATAGAGGAAGCAATCCAGAAATTCATATGGAACAATGAAAGACCTAGAATAGCAAAAACAATCCTAAGCAGAAAGAACAGTGCTGGAGGAATTACAATACCCAACTTCAAGCTGTATTATAAAGCTATAGTAATAAAAACAGCTTGGTATTGGCACCGGAACAGGCCTGAAGACCAATGGAACAGAATTGAAGACCCAGAAATGAAACCACAGAACTATGCATACTTAATCTTTGATAAAGGAGCTAAAACAATAGTATGGAAGAAAGATAGCCTCTTTAACAAATGGTGCTGGCAAAACTGGCTCAACACATGCAACAAACTAAAAGTAGATTCTTATATAACACCCTGCACCAAAATCAATTCCAAATGTATCAAAGACATCGAAATCAAAACAGACACCCTGAAAACACTAAAGGAAGGAGTAGGAGAAACACTTGGGCTCCTTGGCGCAGGACAGAACTTCTTTAACAAAGACCCAGAGAGGCTACAAATCAAAGAAAGGTTGAAAAAATGGGACTGCATCAAACTGCAAAGCTTCTGCATGGCAAAGACATAGCTCGCAAGATAAACAGAAAGCCCACAGATAGGGAGAAGATCTTTACTGGCCATTCAATGGACAAAGGCCTCATCTCTAAAATATATGCAGAACTAAAAAAATTACCTTCTTCCAAAACAAAACCTCAAAGAACCAATAGCCCCCTCATCAAGTGGGCTAAAGACTTACAAAGAAACTTCTCTGATGAGAATGGCCAAGAGACATATGAAAAAATGCTCTACATCACTGGCCATAAAAGAAATGCAAATCAAAACAACATTGAGATTCCATCTCACCCCAGTAAGAATGTCCTATATCAAGAAAACTAACAATGGGCTGGGGATATAGCCTAGTGGCAAGAGTGCCTGCCTCGGATACACGAGGCCCTAGGTTCGATTCCCCAGCACCACATATACAGAAAACGGCCAGAAGCGGCGCTGTGGCTCAAGTGGCAGAGTGCTAGCCTTGAGCGGGAAGAAGCCAGGGACAGTGCTCAGGCCCTGAGTCCAAGGCCCACGACTGGCCAAAAAAAAAAAAACAAAAAAAAAAAAACAAAAAAAAAAAAAAAAAAAAAAAAAAAGAAAACTAACAATAACAATTGTTGGAGGGGATGTGGCCAAAAGGGAACCCTACTTCATTGTTGGTGGGAATGTAAACTGGTTCAGCCACTCTGGCAAGCAGTATGGAGATTCCTCAGAAGGCTAAATATAGAACTTCCACTTAGCAGCCCCACTTTGGTATCTATCCAAAAGACCACAAACAAAATCACAGTAATGCCACCAGCACAACCATGTTCATCGCAGCACAATTTGTCATAGAGAGAATCTGGAACCAATCCAGATGCCCCTCAGTAGACGAATGGATCAGGAAAATATGGTACATATACACAATGGAATTTTATGCCTCTATCAGAAAGAATGACATTGTCCTGTTTGTAAGGAAATGGAACGATTTCGAAAAAATTATACTAAGTGAAGTGAGCCAGACCCAAAGAAACATAGACTCTATGGTCTCCCTTCTTGGGAATAATAAGTACAGGTTTAGGCAAGTCATAGCAGAGCATCACAAGGCCCAACAGCTATACCCTTATGAATACCTAAGATGATGCTAAGTGAAATGAACTCCATGTTATGGAAACAATTGTTATATCACAGTTGTAATTACTTTCAGCGTCCCATGTGTATCTGTAGCTTCTATTGATGATGTTCTTGTATCACCTTCCTGTGGTTGTACCTACACTATCTCTGTAATCTTATCTGAGTATATTGGAAACCGTATATACTGGTATTGGAACTAGGAAATTGAAAGGGAATACCAAATTTGAGAGACACAGGGTTAAAAAAGACAAACAACTACAAAAGCAATACTTGCAAAACTATTTGGTGTAAGTGAACTGAACACCTGGGGGGAGGGAAGGGAAAGGGGGAGGAGGGAGATGGGTATGAGTGACAAGTTAACAAACAGTACAAGAATTGTATCCAATGCCTAACGTATGAAACTGTAACCTCTCTGTACATCAGTTTAATAATAAAAATTTGAAAAAAAATAGAGAAGAAAAAACTAAAAAAAGAACATTACAAAAATTCAAGCACAACTAAAATATACTTTCTTTAAGATGTATGTATAGCTGTTAATGATGTAAAGAAAAGACAAAGGGTTCTTAAAAATAAGAATAAGTTATTATTATTACCTTTGGAACATAACATGTCAAGGAACAGATAGAATTTCAACTCTTGATGGAATATTATATTTTTCCATTGACTTACGTTGTTATGCTTCATAAGTGTCATGTAGTTTTGTGCATATTAATGGATCTAAATTAAACTCTATGTTTTCAAACATTATTTACAGGGATAAATATCAAGCTAACTTTGCTAAAATCTAGGGTGAAAAAGTTTTGTAAGTTATAAAAGTATCCAATTTTTCATGTATTATAAACTCATGAATTCTTGGTACATATAATAGTTTTGATAATTGTTTGAAATTTCCATGCAACTCCCTTATAATCATGCCAATATGTGGTCCCATGTTCTTCTTTCTATGAACCAACTCAATGGTTTCTTCCACTGTACTCTCACTGTCTTTATTTATACTTTTTCCAACTTCATTGTACCTTCATTTCTATTTATATAATTTATATCTTTCCCCCTTTAAATCAGGTTAATTTGTTCCATATTTAAATTTCTAATTATATAATAAATTATGTGGTCACTTAAAACAAAAAAAGTATCTTTCATGATTATTTACATATAAGATGTCAAAAACCAAGGGAATACCAAAATCGAGAGACACAGGGTAGAAAAGACAAACAACTACAAAAGCAATACTTGCAAAACTTTTTGGTGTGAATGAACTGAACAACACATGGGGGGAAAAGAGAAAGGGGGAGGGAGAAATGGGGAATGAGGGAGGAGGTAACAAACAGTACAAGAAATATATCCAATGCCTAATGTATAAAACTGTAACCTCTCTGTACATCAGTTTGACAATAAAAATTTTTTAAAAACCAAGATGTCAAAAAACCATCTTCTGACTCTTAACTGTGTTCAAAGAGGAAGACCACCTCAAATCTGGTCTAATCTGGGTTTTTCTGCATTCTCAGATCTGCCCCCAGCTGAAAGTATTATTTGTGGCTGAATGGATATGATTGTGTGTTACTTAGAGCTTATTGAGAACCAATGACAGCCTAGGTCTTTATTTTTTTCTGGTCATCATTCTTTTGTCTGTCTTAAATAATATCTTGAATGAAATATTCCAAAGCATGAGCCAACAATCTGAGATGCTGTAAGATAAATTAATACATTGGGTAAATCTAATCATGTAATGTCATATCAGATGTTTTAAAGTCAATTCATGAATTTGGTTAAGAAATAAATTATCTTCCCATTTTGTTATCTCATTTTTTTATGATTCTACTTATTGGGATTTTTCTGGAGCTATAGTGCTTCATTTATAAGAGGAAATTATAAAATTTTACTTCTGAAGTTAAGAGATTGATAAAAATAGTATTTCAAGACTATCCATTTAAAAGTTTGTTATCAAGGGACTGATTATTTTAAAATCATGATTTAAATGATTTTATTTTTTTCTTTGTATGTACTTATAGTATATAACATTTTGAAATATGTGTATACTGTGAATCGCCAAATCCATTTTGTGCTACTTAACCATTACTGTCTCAACTTGCTTCAGAATCCAAGATTATTCAGTAAGTACTCAGCCACATCCTGGCATTGTCATAATTGTTCCCTAGAAGACTTCATTTTGCTCTACATTTCCAGGTTCCATACAATAATTCTGGTTTTCTGGTCAGAAGTTGGAGATCTGTCTAATACTCCGTACTCTAGAGGGAAGCAGAGCCTTCTATGTGTAGTGCCTTAAATAACTTGGTCCAAATGGTTGCTATACAGACAAAATATCCCAAGATTGTTCATTTGAAAATTATGACTCTTTTTCTGGATTTTACATTGCATTATTTGTTTTATGGACTATTCAGTATGCATTGCACCAACACTAATTACTGCACTAATAAGTCAGCATGTTACCAAGATGTTTTGCCATTATAATTATAGCCACATGTTGTTGTTGTCCTTCCTCAAATAGTCCAGGCTTAATTGCATCATTTTTCAGGGGAATTTATGTGGAGCAGCTTAATTCAAAATTAGTACATGAATAAATGAAGTGCAAACTATTTTCTGCTTTGGCTCACACACAGAATAAATGTTCTAAAGTGGAAAGTATCCAAGCTTTCGTGGGATTTTTTGCTATTTGTTGTAATTTCTATGACCATCAGTGACAATGTATGTAATGGAGATTGTGCAATGACAGAGGAATGCAAGTGTACAGACAGAGAGAACAGGGTGAACTTATAGAGGGCCTCTGGCCTTTAGAACTTCTTGACTTTCAGTTGTGGAGGTCAATGAAGAGTAGTGGATTTGTTTGGTTTTGTTTTTAAATAAAGCCAACTGGTCTCTTAAAGGCTAGGGAAGATATTAGGCATTGGGGATAAAAAGATCTCTAAAAAAAATTCTTTATTTCAGTGGGCAAAGAGGCTAAATTAAGGAGAGACAAAATGAGTCCTGAGAATTCTGATGAACTGGTATTAGCTCCTAGCAGTGCAGATTGAGAAAGATCCTTCATCTACACTTCATTTCTGCAGGACAGTACAAGAAATGTACCCAAGGCCTAACATATGAAACAGTAACCTTTCTGTACATCACTGTGACAATAAATAAGAAAAAAATAAAACATAAAAAAAACTACCTTAGTGGATTACAGCCTTACCTATCACCTCAGGTAAATATTCAACCTTCTCAGTTCAAAGCAGTGGTACTCAATCAAGGTAAATTTGCCTACATGTACCATATGCCAAGTGCAGAAGCATTCTGCTTTTCACAACTTTGGGGTCCTACATTTCAAATAAGCATTTTACAATGTATAAAACATCTTCCCACCCAAATCAGGTTTTGTTCTAAACTTTTGCCAGTTCTAATATTGAGAAATATTGGTCTAAATAAACATTGTCTATTATGCTACCATAGGAGTTTACATAGAAAGTAATTGAGAATGAAAAAATATTCAAGAATACCAGTAGAAAAGAATGAACATGAGTGAGAAAGTGAAATGATAATAAAAACACTTAGAAAATGTGTTAATTGGTTGAAATTAAAGATATGGTGTGGATAAAGAGGCAAAACCAGGTTTAAAATTTGAATACCTGCAAACAAAATTTGACACCATATTTATTTTTTTTTCAAATTTTTATTATCAAACTGATGTACAGAGAGGTTACAGTTTCATACGTTAGGCATTGGATACATTGGATTAAAGACCTTGAAATCAAAACAGACACCCTGAAAACACTAAAGGAAGGATTAGGAGAAACACTTGACACCATATTTAAATGATCATGTACCATGATCATTAGTTTCATTCCAGGTATAAGAGGGTGGTTCATTACCTGCAATGCAATAAGCATAATAAAGCACATAAATAGAATATCACAATCATCTCAAAAGAAAGAGATCATGAAGGCATGATGAAAGCCCCCAAAAATATACTATTAGAAGGAACACACACCAACAAAAATGAGGGAAATCTGAAGTTGTTTCCTCTAAATTCAGACATGAGAAAGTGTCCAATTTTTCCTTTTCTTTCTGTTTTTTGCTTATTATTTTGGAGTTTTTTCCTATTGTTTTGTTCTTGCTTGTAGGTTGTGGGGCTTGAACTCAGAGTCTGGGTGATGTCCTTGAGCTTTGGGGCTCAAGACTAGCACTCTACCTCTTTGAGCCACAATTCTACTTGCAGTTTTTACTAGGTTTTTAGGTGGTTAATTTGAGATAAATATCTCACAAACTTTCCTTCCCAGGGCTGGCTTCCAACTGCGACCATCAGATCTCAGCCTCCAGATTAGCTAGGATCGTGGGAGTGAGTGACAGGCACCCAGTTCAATCTCTCCCTTCTTATCCTAGATAATTCCTGGATATGTAGCCAAAGCAATAAAACAAGAAAAAGAAACAAAAGAGATATAAATAGAATAGGAAAAATCAAATTATACATCATGATAACAAGAAGAGAATATGATCTCTCTCTTTTTTTTTTTTTTTTTTGCCAGTCCTGGGCTTGGACTCAGGGCCTGAGCACTGTCCCTGGCTTCTTTTTGCTCAAGTCTAGCACCCTGCCACTTGAGCCACAGCACCACTTCTGGCTGTTTTCTATATATGTGGTGCTGGGGAATCGAACTCAGGGCTTCATGTATGCGAGGCAAGCACTTTTGCCACTAGGCCATATTCCCAGCCCAAGGATATGATCTTATACTTAAAACACCTGAAGCCAATATAAAAAAATTATTAAACCTTATCATCACTTTTAGCAAAGTAGCACAATACAAAATCAGCATACAAATCAATTACTTTTCCATATATAAATAACAAGATACTAAGAAAGAAATCAGGAAAATACTTCTATTTAAAATAACCTTAAGGAAAATAAAACAGAACAAAACACCAAAGAATTAACCCAAACATGAATGTAAGAGACCTCTAAAATAAAAACAACTGTAACACACTGAAATAAGAAATTTAAAAAGACACTAGAAGATGGAAAGACATCCCATGGTCATGGATGACCAGAATTAATATTCTGAAAAATGTTTCATTACCAAAAGTATCCTACATTTTTATGGAATCCCCATTAAAAATTTAATGACATCATTCACAGACACAGGACAATCCAATCCTAAAATTCATATGGAAGTGCATAAGGCCCTGAAGAGCCAAAGTAATCTCCATCTCCTCCTCCTCCTCCTCCTCCTCCTCCTCCTCCTCCTCCTCCTCCTCCTCCTCCTCCTCCTCCTCCTCCTCCTCCTCCTCCTCCTCCTCCTCCTCCTCCTCCTCCTCCTCCTCCTCCTTCTCCTCCTCCTCTTCCTCCTCCTCCTCCTATGCTATAGCAATCAAACTTGAGTTTGATTATACTGTAGAGCCATATAAAACAATAACAGCATGGATTGGCATAAAAACAAACAAGCCGCTCAACTGAATAGACGAGAAAACCCAGGAATAATTGTATGCAGCTCTAGGCACCTGATAGTCAGCAGACCTGTTAGAAGCATGTATTAGAGAAGAGACAGCCTCTGTAAACTTGACAGCCAAGTGTAAGAAGACTGAAACCAGATTCCCGTTTCTCACCCTGCACAAAAATGAATTCACTGTATTTGACTTTGGTACCCTGGGTATTGAATGTACATTTATCTGAATTGGGGAAGAGAAGGGGAATATCATAATGGTGAGAAAAAAGATAAAAGAGAACCAAGGGGACAGCAATACTCACAAGAAAATAAATGGACAAGTAAGAGGGTATTTGGGGAGGAGGGAAGCTATAGAAAAATGAAGGACGAGGTAACAAGTTTGACCAAAAATGTACTAACTACCTTACATATGTAAGAGTAATCCCTCTGTACATCACCTTGACAAGAAAATTAAATTTTAAAAAATGAATTAAAAATGCATTAAAATCCATTATGTAAATCCTGAAACTTTAAAACTAGTAGTGGAAAACCTAGGGAAACAACAGACAGACACTTTAAGGATATGTTTCTCCTAGCTTAGGAAATTGAACAAATAAGATTATGTCAAATCAAAAACTTTCTTCACAGCAAAGGAAACAATGAACTAAAGACACAACCTACAGAATGGAGGAATATTTTTGCTAGCTATCCTTCTAACAGGGATTAATATCAAGTATATGTAAGGAATTTAAGCAAAAGGACAGAAATACAATTAATAAATGGGCAATAAATGGGCACACAATTCACAAAAATGATGTAAAAATTTCCAACAAATATATGACAAAACAAGTTCCAGGGCTGGGAATATGGTCTAGTGACAAGAATGCTTGCCTTGTATACCTGAAGCCCAGGGTTCGATTCCCCAGCACCACATATATAAAAAATGACCAGAAGTGGCGCTGTGGCTCAAGTGGCAGAGTGCTAGCCTTGAGCAAGGAGAAGCCAGGGACAGTGCTCAGGCCCTGAGTCCAAGTGCCAGAACTGGCAAAAAAAAACCAAAAACAAACCAAGTTCCATTTTTTTTTAGTAATTCTAACTATTTTGAGATTACATCTTACCCAATCAGAATGATTATCATCAGGGAAAGAAACAAGAAATGCTTGTGATTATTTGAGGAAACAATTATCACTATTTGCTGTTGGTGGGAATGCAAGTTAATTCAGCTCCAATGGAAATAAAAAAAACTAAAAATAAAACTCCTTATGATAAAGCTATGCCACTTCTGGGTATTTACATACCTAGGAATTTAAGTCAGCATACTATAGTTACTTCCATATCCATCTTTGTTGTAGGACTCTTTACTGCAGCCAAGTTATGGAATCAGGCTACATGTCCATTGGTGGAAGTGTGGATAAAGAAAATGTGACATGTGTATGCAATGGAGCCTTATTCAGCCATAAAGAAGAATGAAATTACATCATTTGCAAGAAAAATGGGTTGAACTGGAAATCTTCACATGAACTGAATTGAATCAGGCTCAGAAAGATTGTTATATTTTCTCTCACAGGATCTACAGGACTTTTGGATTTTTTTTTGTCATTGTTTGGTCAGGAAGGTAGAAGGATGACTTGGGAAGAAAAGAAGGACCAGTGGAAGGAGTAAGAAGACAGTAATGTGGGAAAGAATGTGATCCATATGGATGTATGGATATGCATATAAGGTATATAATAAAAGTCATCAGAATGTACAAAGAAGCTTTAGTTTAAATGACATTGTGGGGGCTGGGGATATAGCCTAGTGGCTAGAGTGCCTGCCTGGGATACACGAGGCCCTAGGTTCGATTCCCCAGCACCACATATACAGAAAACGGCCAGAAGCGGCGCTGTGGCTCAAGTGGCAGGGTGCTAGCCTTGAGTGGGAAGAAGCCAGGGACAGTGCTCAGGCCCTGAGTCCAAGGCCCAGGACTGGCCAAAAAAAAAATAAATAAATAAATGACATTGTGTTGGGAATGCTACTAATTATATGTTGAGTGAAACTAATAAGTTGTGGGAGGAAAAAGAGTTAATAGATTTGGTTTTTGATGTATTGAATTGACCTTAGAGCAATCAGACACATACAGGAAGTAAGAGATGAGTGAAGAAAGTTCCTAGACATGATAGCATTTGGCAGCATAATTGGTAATATAGGCACAAAGTGCATCTTCAGACAGACACTGTACACACAGCATGTCAACGAGAAGGAAGTCCGAATGGCCTGTTCCTTTGATGTTAAAGTAACTAAGCATTGCCTATCCTCCACCCTCTGCCCTCAGAGAACACCACTACCCCATGTCTTTCCACACCCCACATTGACTCCCTTCCATGTCAAATTCCTCTGAAGTTAATGGGTATAATTGATAAGGACATGTGTGGAAGGAGTGGAATCTGTCCCACACTCGATTTCCACTAAAATTACATGGTTTTGAAGGATAAACGGGAAAGGTCTGGAAGAAAAAAACACATCTTAAGTTTCATTGAACCAGAGTTTGGGTTTCTTAATTCAGGGCTTGGTTATTCTATTTATTCAACCAGAAACTATGAATAAATCATTTCAGGACTGGAAAAGGCCATGAAGAACCTAGGACTCACAAGAACAAGTCTCCCTTCATCACAGAGTGAAGAGGAAAATTGTGTTTTATAAGTATTTCCATTTTTGTGGGATTAGACATAAAATGAGATTAGAAAATAATCTCTTTTCCTTTTTCTACATTCCTATTTCCTTGATGATAAACCACTTTATTCTAGGATTTAGGATAGAAATATAACCTTTCGTAGTGGCCAAGGAAATTTTGCATTTCTTTTCTGATATTAAGGTTTGAATTTAGGTCCTTGTACTTGTTAGGGAGGTTCTCTACTATTTGAACCACATTTCCAGTCCTTTTTATTTTTGTACCTTTTGAAATATGGTCTCTATCTATTTTTACAGCCCTATCCTGACCACAACCCTCCTACTTATGTTTCCTGTCAAAACATGGTAGCATGTGACAGCCACATGCTACCATGTCCTCCTTTTTCTCTTGAGACAAGAGTTCGCCAACTTTTTGTATAAACTAGCCATGGACAGATCAACAGTCCTTCCAATTTTAGTTTCCTAAGTAGCTAGGATTAAAGGTGTAAGCCACTGGGCTTGAGGCTTACTTTTTGTTTTTAATCTAGTTGCAACAACTATTCTTCAGAAGACAGGCCAGGCCTTACCTTCATTTATCTGTCAGATAATTTGGGCTCAGAATAGATACATGTTGCTTAGAGTTTTGTAGTGTCAGTCTGTTGGAGCTATTATAAAAAATTTCCAGAGTTTGAGTACTTTATAAACAATATAAATTTATTTCTCACATTTCTGAAAGCTGGGAAGTCCAAAATCAAGGTATCTGCAGGTTAAATTCCTCCCAGTGGTCCTGAAATCTCCTGCTACCATAGAAAAATGGTGTAGTAGCTGAGACTTGATGCCTTAGAATATCAGCCAGTGTATTCCACCCACCTTGCTCTATGAAGAAGAAAGCTGTCTGTGTTCTCCCTAGCAGTGTTTCATGGCTCACCATCTGTGCATAATGTTACTTTGGCCATCACATATAACCCAAATAGAAAAAAATAGAGTTGGATTCTTATATGGGGCCAGAGCCATAGGTTGTGTAGAAAAAGGGGCAGTAGGATATATTTAGTAATACACACATTCATTGTTGCCTTCTAAATTTTGAGTACTAAATACTATGGCAATCTGTGAAGGTAAAACCTAAGCTGCAGTGGGGATTTGTGTATGGTAAATAGGCCAAAAAAATAGAATGGCCAAGAAAATCCATAGGCAGGAAGTAGAGTCAGCCCAACAGCTGCAAATGGCAGAACCACAGAAGTGTTGCTACCTAAGCCTGTTGAAGTTCACCCTGTGATGCGGGGGGCTTGGGTAATGGATGCGGAGGTACAGGATTTATTATTGGCACTGTTGGGTGTCATTCTTACATTCATTGGCCACCATCCCTCCTTGTATCACCAAATCCCACAGCAAAAAAATCTGTCTTGAGTTGTAGAAGAGACCATGGGTTTGGACTTTTGAATAGTATTAGAATTATGACTTTGGGGATTCCTAGAGCTGAAATAAATGTGCATGGGTCCAATGTGAAATGTTATGGTTTTCATCTGAGATGTTTATCATAGGCTGGCAGTATTATTTGAGGAGGTTCTGGAAACCTCGGGAGGCAGTAAGACAGAGGAAATCGGTCACTGAACGAGTAACCTTAGCCCATGCATCTTATACTGTATCCCTCTTTGTGTCTGTGTCTTGGTTTTCTGTCTCCCACAGGTAGTGACTTTCTATAGTACACCACTTGGATGAGTTCTGCCTGAATTCATGGCAAAGCAATCATAGATAAACCATGAGAAACTTAAAACTTTCCTCCTTTAACTTGTTTTTGTCAGTCATTTTGGTTGTTTCTTTTCTAGCATGTTTGCCACAAGCCTATAACTTTAGTCGTGGCCACTGACCTCCACCTTCAATCTGCAAATGTTTACTGGAATTTCCATGTTTCTAAACCCACATGCCTCATTCTAGACTCATTTTCTTCTGAATTCTTAGATGTTTAGGTTCATGATGACTAGGAGTTTCTGACAGCTGAGAACTTGGTTCCAACAGTATCTGACTTAATGAGAGAGTACATCATTGTTAAAGAAGGAATAATTTGATAACTGAAGGTAGATGGATGGATTCTGGGTGGTGGATGGACAGACTCTAGACCGAGTGAGTGTGTTGCAAGAGTATGACCAGAAGCCTCTCATGTATAGCAGACAAGGGACTAGACTTTCTGTACAGTTCAAGATCTCTTTTATTGCTATTATATTATATATATTATATGCTATTTCCATTTAGAACCACATGTCAAGGCACACAACAGGTTCTTGATCAATTCTCCTACAGGTAATTTTCTTCTTTCCTCTGATAAACTGTGATTTTTTTATCTACAATTTTATCAGGAAATTTGGGATATATTCACTTCCTTCTTAATGGACTTGACATTCTTGATCTGGAATTAGGCAGAAAGTTGAGCAGTAGCACTCAAAATTCTCTTTCCTTCTAGGACAATATGTCTTAAAATTTTCTTTATGGATTTGTGTTTGTTTTCATTATTTGCTTTTATTGACCTAAATGTCTTAAAATGACAAATGAGAATGCATTTCATATTTTTATTATTCCTTTTCTGTATAACTAGGGAACAATGAATTCACACTGATGAATTCAATTCAAGTCCAACAACAAATGACTCATTCTGTTCTCTTTCTCTCTGTAATTGAACTCTCTTTTTAAACTGTGAGGTACCATTTTTCACTGCATTGCATATTTCCTGTTTCACCAGTTCACTTGCATTCTGCAATTGTCTTTCCACCACTTGCTCCATGCAGGACTCCTCAGTCTACATAAGTTCTAACATTATATTCATCCATTTGCTGCTACAATAACAAGATGAATATTATATGAAGAATAAATTTATGTAGTTCATACCTATAAATCTCTAGAGCATCAGGGTCCTAGCAAATTCCCACTGGCAGTGTCACATCATGATGGAAATAAGCCACATACCCGAGAGACCAAGCACATATTAACATGGTAACTAACCTATTTCATGATACCAGCATCAAGGCCTTGAAGAGTGGTTCTCTCTAACTCAATTTCTTATACTAGGCTTCACTCTTCTCTCTCTCTTTCTTTCCTTCTCTCTTTCTTTCTTCTGCTCTTCCTCTTCTTTCTCCTCTTTCTCCTCCTCCTTCTCCTTCTTTTGGTAAGAAAACTTGGCAGAGATTTATTGAGTAAGCAAGTAAGCAGACAAACAGAAAGGCATAAAGGCAGGGGCAAACTTTAACAGAGTGGGGGTGCTCTCAAAGGGAGAGACACTGCACTTAAAAGTCTCACCGCCTCTCAGCCGGGACCAAAATTCCAGTACTTGAACTTTGTAGGATACAGCAAACATGATAAAAAAAAAACAACATAGCATGTCCCCAGTGTTAGGTTTTTGCCATCTCCTTCTATTTGGACCTCTCATTTCTCCTTCAGTATATTCTGAAACCTGACTTAATGTGTGGAACCCCTTCTCACTATGCAAAAAAATAAATATTTTCCTTGGCCATTTCCACTCCCATTCCTTGTTAAAACTTCTCTTACTATGCTTTGCTTCAGTACCCAATGCTAGGCATCCTTCCCTACCAAACTCCATATTAATCTTCACTCAGGCTCTGATACTCTGATGATGTAAGACTCTCCTTTGAAACATACTCTTCATTTCTTGGGCTCTGACAGAAAATACCCTGCATACATGAGTGCCTTTCATACCATTTTGAATTCCAGCTCCCTATGAGGATTTCTTCCCATCGTTCACATATATTTTTTTCCACACTGCAGTACTTAGAACCTGTTTGATGCCACAGAGATGCCCCTGAATGACATGTTCTTTACCTGTCAACCATCATTCCTCACCTTGCTTAGGCTCCAACTCCCCCTTTTGGGATAGCATGGCGCTCTCATCTTTACCAACCATTTTTTCCTAACCTTCAGGGCCTTCATTTAACATGGACATCTCTTGTCTTGAAAGGAGATGGAGAGGACTGAGAAAAAGAGAAGGAACCGGAAGCAATCTGAGACCTTTAGGTGGGTATCTGAAGTGTGTGTGAGTTCTTGGGATTTCAATTTGCTTATTAATTTGGCTTTGTATTTCTTCTCAATTGATTAAAGCTGGAGAGAATACAAACTTGTGTATATATTTATAAAAATAGAGAGGGTTATACTGATTAAATATATTAAGATATGCACATCAGGATTACCATGGTGAAGCCCCTTAGTACAAGTAATGCACATGAAAATAATGAATGATAAAAAGTAGAACAGGGTCTATGGGGGAGGAGAAGGAATCAGTCAGACCAGAGAAGGTAAATAGAGGGAAAATGAGCTTGAATAAGGTTGAAATATTCATTTGCACATATGAGAATAGAAATGCAACATGAAATGCCCCCATTTGTGCAATTAATGTATGTTAATACATTATTTTTAAAAGAAGTAGATAGAATTACCCAAACAATAATTTGTATTATCCCAATAATTGGTCAGATTATGAAGTAGAAAAAGTTCCATTTATAAACAAAATATGCCCAAAGATTAAAAAAAGTTATTGTATTGTATCCAGCCTATTTGTATATGTGTGTGTCAAATTGAAACAAAGTCTTCCTGGGTCAAGCTATTCTGTTATTTTGAATATAATGACAGAAGGAAGGTGAGGACCAGGATGGCAAGAGGGAAGCTGGAGATGTTAGATAATCAACTGTGTAGCTAAGACAGTAAAGAGAGTCAGGCTCAGCATGATACTGGGCCTGTAAGAAAGTTACAGGCTACACAGAGCACTTGTCTGTAACCTGAAAGAAAGGTGAGGTTTGGGATGGGGGGAGAGGGCGGGGAGATCTGATACTCATACTGCTTCCTGCCAGTCACCTTCCAAAAGTGATGAGGTGCTTCTAGCACTAAGATTCTCCCTTGTCCTACCAAGTAGCCAGTATAATAAAATCCTGGCTAACATATCAGCAGAAAATCAACAGAATTCACCCTAAATTTCTTGTGGCAGGCCACAACTCATCATCGCCAATTTCTATCTATTCCTTCTGCTTCCTTACTGTCACACTTGGTTTTAGCATATTTCTGAACTTGCAATAGCTTTTCTTTTTATTATTTGTATATTTATTTTAATATATTTATTGTAAAGGTGATGAACAGTGGTGTTACAGTTACATAAGCAAGGTAATGAGTACATTTCTTTTTAAACTCTGTTACCTCCTCCTTCATTTTTTCCCCACTTGCCCCTCCCTACTCCCCTCCTTCCCAAGTTGTAAAGTTCATTTCTAATGGAAATGCAGGACTCCATTGTATATATACCATATCTTCTTGATCCATTCATCTACTGAGGGGCATCTGGGTTGGATCCACATCTTAGCTATACTAAATAATCCTGCAAAGAATATGGTTGTGATGGTATCTTTAGTATGGCCTTGTTTGTGGTCATTTGGGCAAATATCCAGGAGTGGGATTTCTGGGTCATGAAGGAACTCTATATATTTTAGTCTTTTGAGGAACCTCTATACTGCTTTCCAGAGTGAGTGAACAAACTTACATTCCCACCAACAGTGCAATAGCATTCCCTTTTGGCTACTTCCCCACCAGTATCTGTTATAATTAGATTCCTAACTGAGGTGATGTGGAATCTCAATGTTGTTTTGATGTGCACTTCTTTTGTAGCCAGAGATGTTGAGAATTTCTTCATGTGTCTATTGGCCATTCTTATTTCTTCTTCAGAGAAGTCTCTCTTTAAGTCATTTTTAAAATTTAATTTTAATGTCTAGGTAATGTACAGACGGGTTACAGTTATATACATAAGGTAGCCTCTGTAAGTCTTTAGCCTGCTTTTCAATGGAGTAGTTGTTGCTTTGAGGATTTGTCTTTGGGGATTTAACTTTTGAGCTCTACATGTATGACGCCTTTGTCTGTTGTATGGCTAATGTAAAGAACTTCTTCCAACCTATGGGCTTTCTATTTATCTTGCCAGCTATGTCCTTTGCCACGCCGAAGCTCTACAGTTTAATGCAGTCCCATTTATCCAACTGTTCTTTGGTTTGTTCTTTCTGGTTCTTTTCTAAGAAAGTTTTGACCTGTGCCAAGGAGCCCAAAATGTTACCCCCTATTCCTTCCTGTAATATTTTCAGTGTATCTGCTTTTACCTTGAGGTGTTCGATCCATTTGGAATTGATTCTGGTTCACGGCTATATAAGAATCTATGTTCAGTTTTCTGCACGTGTACAGCCAGTTCTGCCAACCCTTTATTGAACAGGCTGACTTTCTTCCATCCTATTTTTTTTGGTTCCCTTATCAAAGATTAAGTGGCTATAGGTCTGCAGGTTCATTTCTGGGTCTTAATTTCTATTCCTTTGGTATCAGACCTGTTCTTGTGCTAGGACCAAACTGTTTTTTATTATTATGGCTTTGTAGTAAAGTTTGAATCTTGATATTGATATTCCTCCAGCATTGTTCTTCCTGCTAAGGATTGTTTTTGCTATTTGGGATCTTCTATTATTCCATATGAATTTTGGGATTGCTTCTTCTATTTCATTAAAGAATGATGTTGGGATATGTATGGGTATTGCATTGAATTTGTAGATAGCCTTTGACAGTATTGCCATTTTTCTGATGTTAATCCTCCTGATCCAGGAGGATTGGAGGTTTTTCCACTTTCTTAAATCTGCTTTAATTTCCCTTTTCAGGTTTTAAATTTTTTTTATTTATAGAGATTCTTCACTTCTTTTGTTATATTAATTCCTAAGTATTTGGGGGGCTATCACAAAAGGAGTTGCTTTTCTGATTTCAGCCTCACTCTTCTCATTATTGGCATACAAAAAAGCTATTGATTTTTGTGTGCTAATCTTATACCCTGATACTTTGCCAAAGTTTTGGATCAGCTCAAGTAACTTGGGAATGGAGTCTATGGGGTTCTTTAAATACAAGAGCATGTCATCTGCAAAGAGGGAGAGTTTTACTTCTGCTTTCTCTATATGGATTCCCTTTATGTTTGTCTCTTGCTTTATGCAATAGCTTTTCAAATGAACTGCCCAGTGCTGCTCTGATTGTCCCAGAGCTTATTCTGATGTCTCAGACAATCTCTTGATAGTAGCTCACCAACTGTCTCTGATCTAAGCTACTATTAAGTCCCTTTGGTGAAATTTCACTTGACAGGAAGAGAGATGGAGTTATGAGGCCAATGACATTTTCTAGAAAAATAGTCTAGAACATAGTCTAGACCTAGTCTAGAACTTTTTATTTAGGTTTTCTAAAATGTTATTTGTATTGCCTTGTTTTACTCAGTTGATTGCAACTTTAATTCCTTTGCATTTGCAAAGAGCCCTTTATCTTTTGTGTTTCAGTCAGAATAGTGGAAAATAGATTTCATAGGGAAGTTTAGATTATGACTTACAAGGGTTTCTCATCTGAAGATGAATTTAATTAACAAGCATCTATAAACACTCAGTGGTGGGTAAAATGTTTGCAGGTTGTGCCATGATGCATGAATACAATTAATTACAGAAGTATTTTTAAGGCATGAAATTGAGGAATAAACAAATGATCAAGTGTGCAATATCCCAACTGTGTCTATAGATCTATATTTTGAGGTCTTCAGTAGAATCCTCAGATGAAAATTTCAAAGGGAGAAAAGAAACTCTAAAGTGATTTATAAAAACTTTAAGGATCATGGACAATTGATAGAATTTTCTTCTTTCTAAAGAGGGGAAAAATACAAGGGAAATCACACTGAGAATACAACCTAAGAGAGGCTGTTTCTCCTGTCCTTATTACTAGCTGTGATATACTAGGCAATTACCTATAGCGAGCCAGGAAACACATGTGTAAAATCTGAAAGTGAATTCTGAATGCTTAGCACAAAATGCCATGAGATAGTGCAAGCAGAAGCTAAAAACCCCTTCATTGTATTTAAAGGGCAGATCAGTTCTTGAACTTGTCCCTTGGATATAGATTATACATTAGCTTTGAGAATAGGTATACATTAACTTTGATTAATTCTGTAAAATAAGACAATCCCTTTAGGCTTCCAGGGGCTTTATCAGCTCTTGGAAACCTTTCTTTCTGGAAGGGGAAGGATCAAAATGTATATGAGAAAGATATATTATACAGCTGAATCTCTACGTCTCCAAATCGTTTGCCTTCTGTTTACCTGAACTCAGTCCCAGCAAGCGGAAATACAGTCATGGAAATGGAAGGCAGAGAATCAGATGAGGTGCTACATAAGAGCATGTATAGTGATAAAACTATAGATAAGTATTTGCAAATAATAATAGAAAACATGCGTATGGTGCTCAGTTTTAAACATTATTTTTTGTTTCCAGAAATGTGTTTTTAAGTAAGTTTTTTGTGCCTTATACACAGTCATCAAAAGTAACGATTTAAACAACTATTGAGCTCCTAAGTTTATGGTTCAGCTGTGCCATCATTCTCATCCAAGCCAAGCTTGGCTTGTTGGATTTTCTTGTTCACCTACCATCAGGTGTTAAGTTGACTGTAGCCAGGTGGTCTGTCAGAGCCTCCTTCATGTGTTTACAAGTTGACAGGATACAGGACAGAATGGTGGAGATGACTGAGCTATATGTCTTGTGTCACCAAGTTGGCTAGTCTAGACTTTTTCACATGACTCCATGTAAGTACTTTTTATGTCCCTGCTTGCATCACACTTACTAATACCTTATTGGCTAGAGCAAGTCCCATGCCAACCTAAGTTCAAGGAGTGGAGAAACAGGTTTAGCTCACAGAAATGAAGGGGGACTTTCTTTCCCTCTCAAGTTATCACTGAGGGATTCCTTAAAGGACCTACACAAGAGCCAGCTGTATCAGTGAGGATCCCAGTGGAAGTCAATTCATGACAGATTGTTCCAATCAAGAAAGTCTAATAAAAAGACTACTTGCAGAAATGTGGGCAGGGTTAAAGAAACAAACAAGGAGTGGTGAGGGGTTCAGAAAACAGCAGCAGCCAGAAGCCATTATCACCTCTGGTGCTGAAGGGACACCATGAGGAAATGGAGTTTGGGGTGTCTGTGAGGGTTGGAGTCCTAGAGAGCCACCACTTCTGTCTAAGAGGTGATACCCAGTCAAGGAAGGTGCCAAGAGAACACGAGTCATCACAGAAGAAGTGCAACAGAAGACTCCAAATTTGCTTGGTTTATTGAAGGCATGTTCTCAGGACAAAGGGAGTGTGGGACACAGATGCATCCCAGATTGGATCTTTCTGGGATCCCCAGAAAGGTCTCCATTGGAGTATAACTTCACCCTGATATCTCAGCGAATTCTGAAATATGAGAATTCATGTCAAGTTGAGATAGAGGACTGAAACAGAAGTCACCTGTTGAATGAGGGCTACTCACACTGTGAGATATGGCTTCTTACATTGGCTAACCTTCCGCATTCAGCTATGTTCAACACTCAGCATCATTGGAAGCCAGTACTCACGTGGTTCTGTAGGAGTCTAGCCCAGCACCTGGATCTTGATGAGTTAATCACAGCATCTACTACAGTCTTGATTTTCCACTTGTATCTATCTGCTTGGACTTAATCCAAACTAGAACCAGAACCAGTATGCAGATCTCTGCCCCTCCATCCATCAAGCAGATTTTAATGTAAAATTTGTCCCAAATAACTATAAATGGAAATGGGCTTTGTGTTCATCCATGGACACCATATTTTCAGAAAGATATTGAGACAATTTAGCCTCTGATTATAGAAAAGGACTAATTTCAACCAGAGTTCTTGGATATATGTTTAAAGGGAGTAAGTGGTGTTTACCTGGAAGACAGAAAAGACATTTGTGGCCTCAACTATTCACCATGAGATAATTATTGGGGAGAAAATGTGTCACCTTACATATAAAAGGATTGGGACCAAAGAAAAAATGAAAAGAAATAGAACAACATAGATCTGCTTTTCCAGGAAACATCTTCTCCCAGTTGTGTGAGTCTTTAAATGACTCAGATTCCCAGATGGGAGAGAGGGGATGCTGTGCCTGAAGACATGCAAGCTAGGATTAGGAGACTGTGGGTATAATTAAGCATGGAATGGAGTATTGAACTCAATTTTCCTTGCAGGCTGAAGCCATTATTCTATAATTCATTTGAGTATTATCATAATATACAGATAATAAGTGCATGTGTGTGTGTGTGTGTGTGTGTGTGTGTGTGTGTGTGTGTATAACTAGGGGATGGGGAGAATATCCTGGCATTATCTCTACTTAGCTATAAAACAAAAGGAAAGGGCTAGAACACTTCATAGGTATAAAAAGGATTTTTTATGGGTCAGGTTATTAATAATGAGAGTAAAGGGAGAACTTTTTAATTGGTCTGAAAAATCCTCTCTCAGGTCAGTTTAATAGGCCCTTTTAGTTCCTTATCAAAGCAGGAACTTATAGGTTATTTATGTTGTCAACGAATGGATATAAAAATCTGGCTGTCTTTACATTATGACATATGGCTTTTAATGCTTTTTAAAAATGTACACAACCCTTGTTTCTGACACCTCTAAATTATAAAAAAAATCTTTTGGGAATATATTTTATCTTACTTAGGGAAGCATGGACACTGCAATTAGAAGAAAACCTGAGAATACTTTAGTACAGTCTACTATATTGTTAATACAGTTCCTCTACCATGAGAGGAAGATGCATATTGGTCAAAGCAGAGAGATCCAACTATACATTACAGTGACTTCCTTCTGGCCTAGTATATTATTTGAGGTTTTAACATTTATTTGTGAATAGCCTTGTTTCATTCAGGATGACTTGGGCTACAAGCCGAAAGAGTCTTTTCTCATTATGGATTAGAAAATAATGGCAATTGTTTCCAATCATAACAGCACCACAGTTGGGAAGGTATTGATTATCTCAGCATCTCAACTCTGCCATCAAGATTCAGATTCTTTCCATCTTTTGACTCCACATTTCCTAGGCTACTGAGGTGATGACTTGCTGTGGTATCATCTCCAGATCCAAACACATGCAAAGGCAAAAAGGTAATATTTCCTGAATAGTGCAGAACCTTTTCCCAGAAGCAACCACTAAAGACCTTTCTTAATATTTCAGTGGCCAAAATCTGAACTGCCATAACGGCCTTCCATCAGTCAGCTAGGGAGGAATGGCACAGAGATGTCAAGTCTATGGTTCCCAATTTACCTGTCTTCACTTTCACTTCTCCTATACCCCCTTCCTGAAGTGCAGTAATATATCTGGATGGGTTGGGGACTGGAGGTTTAAGTGCAACATAGATAGGGAAAGAATCTTTCTCCAACTCAAGCATCAGGGATCATTTTGGTACTTCTGTAACTTAGAAATATTTGGCATAGTGGTTTGAATTTTGAATATTAGAATCCAATTCTTCAAATTTCATTTTCAGTCCCACTCTTCCTTGGCTTTACGATCTTAAACAAATTAATTCGTTATCTCTCATTTTCTACTTGACAAGTGGAAATAATAGTTGTATTTACTTGAAAAAAAATTGTTCTGAGAGTGCATGTATGCATGCTAAAATATTTAGAACATTCCCTGCCACATTGTAAAGCTTCAGTGAGTGCATTATTATGAAATTATTGACATTGCCTCTGTGGGGAATTAGCATTTTAAAGAAATCTCTCTTGTCTTTTTCTTACCTTTCTTCACAGTAGCTGTAAGAATAAAAAGGAGCTGCATGTAAGCCACATGTACTAAGTTCAGACTCAGTAAATTCAGTGGGAAATTCATGAAGTTAGAAATCTGATCAGTTGAAAAGAGTGCTACCGTATCTGAGCTTGTGGATTAGGGAAACTATACATCTAAATGGTAGACAACAAATTTTTCCTTCTCAGACAGGTTGGAAAGAGTGAGTAAAAATGATGTCCCTGAGTGTCATCCTGTCTGGCTTGTCAATTATGCCTGCTAACAGAGCACACTGGCCACTATTAGTTGGTCACTATCAGATGGTCACTATCAGTTGTGTTTTGCTGGGAGCCTGCTCCCAGTCATCATTTTCCAGTCTCTGTGAGGGATATTAAGACCAGAATTTGTACCAGGTAAGAGCTGCAGAGGGCTTAGTGCTATACTGGCCGTCACCCATTAGCCACCAGCTGCTTGGCAGATAGTCACAGTAAAATGTCTCAAGGAACATCAACCCTATCTGTAGGCATATTTTTACACTGATTTTCAGAATGTTTTATTATACAAGTTTAATAGAAAGGAGGAAACAAGTATTTTCATTTCTTTTAGCATGGTCACCAGAATTCTCTCCAATTCTACTCTGAACAAAACTTAAGCCAATTTCTGTTGGGTTAGCACTTCGTCACAAGAACATAGAAGCTTCCAGTAAGGCTCCAGTTTCTGTAGTTTTACATTAAAAGTTATTATTATCGTCATCATCATTATCATCATCATGTGTAAAGGGTTTTTAATCCAGCATGCCATTATGTGAGTAAAGTGCATCTTGATCAATGTCAACTCTTTCATCATTCTCCCTCATCTCTTTCAACCCCACCTACCCATTCCATTTACCCAGTTCCATTTTCACATATAGACTTGAATATTATGACTGCATTTGCCTATCCTTCCATCTTCCATTTATCTGGTACCCTCTCCTTGAGCTTAGCCCTCCACTGACAACATGTATTCCAGCTCCCTGCTGTTTGCTTCGTTAAACTTTGTTAACTGTTCATAGGAGTAACATCATTGGAATCCTCCCCTGAATACACTCTACCTGAGTTAATGTGTTTGTGTATGTGTCAGTATGAGTCTACATATGTTTACATACATATTTATAATTTAAATCTAGCTTTCCTATATGAGAGAAAATATGCATCCTTTGTCTCTCTGAGCCTGACTTATTTCACTTGACAAAAAATTTTAGGTCCATCCAGAAATAATAAGATTATTCTATCTGATGGATAAGTAAAATGGTGTTGTATATATTTGAGAAACCCTAACAGCAAGCATGATAGCAAGTACTGGGTAGGTCCTCATTCCTGCTGATGGCTTCTTCCCCCTTCCCACACACAGATGCTGAGAGATATGTCAGAGAAGGCGCCCAGAGCTGCTACAGAGCTTGCAGCTTCTGTCATGGGACCATGCATATTTCTGCTTTCCCTTCACCCTGTCTTCCAAAAGAAAGAAACAAACTGCAAAGAGAGATCACCTCTTCTTCCCCAAACCAGAGACTGAAGATGGTGAGATGGGAGAGTGGCAGAGCCAGAAAAAGAATCCGCCTTCTCTGCCAAGCACTCGTCCTGCTGTCAGTTCCATGCCTTTGTGTGTGACAGTCTGTGCAGGGACAGGGGCCCACATCACACTGTGCATCTGCCCTATACTCTTTCCCAGTATAGTTTCCTGTCTCCAGCCCTCCCCTGATGAAGCCACTTTCTCATCCCTCTTCCAGCCCTCCACCACAGCTTCTTGACAGTTCACTCACCCATCATGTCTATTTTTTTAACAAATCTCAGAGATACAACAGCTGGTCACCCTTCCAGAATTTCACAGGTCTCTGCTACCACTTATGTAGATTTCTTTCTTACTTGTTGATTCTTCCCCCACTTCTCATATTCTGTTTTGTGGAGATTGACTAACAGTTTACATTCTCTTCTATTGCTCAGTTTTAATTATTTCATATCCCTACATTGTAGCAACTTCTGAACCTATGGATCTTCCAAACATAAAATGATAAGGAGCCAGCTGGATCACGACTGTAATTCTAGCTACTCAGGAGGTTGTGAGATGTGAGGATCACTGTTCAAAGCCAACCTGGTCAGGAATGTCTGTGAGACTCTTACCTCCAATTAAATCGCAGAAAATGCCCGAAGTGGCACTGTGGCTCAAATGGTATAGTGCTTGCCTTGAACAAAAGGAACTCAGAGATAGCACATAGGCTCAGAGTTCAAGTCTAAGGACCAGGGGAGATAAGGAACCAACATTGAAGCCTCAGTGTCCCTGCTTACTTTCTGGTTTACTCATCAAAAGTATTTGCACAGTTTCAAATCACTTCTCTCTGAAGTAAGGACCTGGGATTTATTATTTATTTTTTCAGAATGACGTTTTCTTTTTTTATTAATTTATTTCATTATTATTATAAAAGTGAAATACTGAGGTATTACAATCACATGAGCCGGTTAATGAGTATATTTCCTTTCATACAGTGTTTTCTGTTGCCTCTCTCCCAGTCCTGTCCTCCCAGCTCCAACCACGAGTTGTACAGTCACCTGCTACACTTTTTCAGCCTTTTCCCTCAAGTTCTATACCCTCTCCCACTCTTCCAAAGATATACATTTAAATACACCATACATAAGGTAAAGAAGACAGAATCATCAAAAATAATAATAAGGACTCTGTTTCCATAACTTGGAGCTTGTTTCCGCATGTATATTATTTTATACAAATATGAAGAGGCACTAAGGCATTGTGCCTTTCTGTTTAATCTCCTAAACATATCCTCTTTTGGTCTCACCATGTGTAAGTATCTAAAATCCCGTGTAATGTATTACATTCCAGTGCATTTTAGAAATCTAATTTCTGTATATCACAGGGAATATGTGCTGTTTGCCTCTCTGAGGTTGGCTTACTCACTTAACATTATTTGTTCTGGTTCCACCCATTAATCTTTAAATGGCATTATTTTATTCCTTCTAATGGCTGTGTAAAATCCCATTGTGTATAAGTACTACATTTTTTGGATCCACCATCTATCATGGGGCATCTGGGCTATTTCTCTGGGATATTTTTATATATGTATTTATGAAAGACTGAAAAGCACCAAAATAATAATTTTAACATGTACTTAATCTCAAAGAAACATTCATGCATCTACCATGGAATTTACAAAACAGAATGTTATCATCAGTCCATGAGCCTCCAGGAACTGCCCACCTACCCCTCTCCCTTGGTTTGGAACATAGTGGTTGTTTAACTGATATTTGAATAAATGAATGAGTGAGGAGTGAATGAATGACTTCTCCATACCAAGTCATAATGGTTCCATTTGTCTGTAAGGACAAGTAAACTAGAACCAAAGAATTTAATCACTTTCAGAGATATTGGTTCACTCCAGAATAGTGATGTGACAGAACACAATTGGATTTTTTTAATGCCTGGGTAAAGCAGAGAGAAATAGTAAGCAGGTGTCTGAATCCCTCCACATGCCTTATTCTGTCCTTTACTCCTGCCTCATACTCAGAGCAAAAGTCAAGTGGAGATTCACAGAAGAGACTATGGGAGGGTATCCCTGGGAACTGGTATTTCAAGATTCCTTTGACTGGCGAGTAATATTTTTAAGCAGCATTTTCTAGCACAGAACAACTGTGTTTTCTAGGAAGCTTGATTCATATAGTAATCAATGTTATATGAATATAGAATAATATTAATAAAACATCACTGTAAGTACAATTTGTTTGTAAATCTAGATTTCTAAAAATAAATAAAAGTAAAACATTATTACATCTCTACATTATTCAACCCTAAAGTAATGTATTAATAGATTATTTCATGTTTAACTTTTGGGGGAATTTCTAGAAAATACCTTTCTCAATATCTGGCTGAGTTCTAAGCAGAATAGCTGTACAAACAGTGGTGCCCTGGAGACCTTGCCTCCATTCTGGCTACTCAAAGACTCTTCCTCTTCAGATAATACAACACAGCTTAACTTTTTTTGGGGGGTGAGGGTGGAATCAGTGATGGGACTTGAATTGAATTCAAGGCCTAAGCAATGTTCCTGAGCTTTTTCACTCCAGGATAGCATGACTTCTGGTTTTCTACAGTGCCACCTCAGGTTTTCTGGTGGCTAATTGGAGGTAAGAGTCTCACAGACTTTCCTGTCAGGGCTTGTTTTGAACTATGATCCTCAGAACTCAGCCTCCTGAGTAGCTAGGATTAGAGACATGAGCCACTGGGTGACCAGTTACAACACACCTTTTAATAGGCAGGAAAACATTGCATTAAACATGGGAATAAAGAATAATAATCAATCACATATAGGAACGGTTAACAATTCTTGATGAGTATTTGCCATTGGGAAAAGCTTTAACAGGGAAAACTTTGTGACCACGGGACACTATGTGGGAAATTAACTTTACAACTTGCCGGGGCAGGGCAGGGGGGTGGGGGGCGGTGAGTTGGGGGAGAGGAATAGTGGGAGAAATTAGGGGGAAATAATGTTCCACAAGAATTGTGCTCATTTCCTTTCTTATGCAACTGTAACCCCTCTACATCACCTTTACAATAAAAAAAGAAAATTATTTGATGGGTTTGATGCCTTTCATTTTCACAGAAATAACAAGAGTCTGAGGCAGATTCAGAAATAAATCATCTCCCATCTTTCAAGATAAATTTCCACTGGCTTGAAAACCTGAATGCAATAGAAATAAAAAAGAAATGCAAAACAATCCACATGTATTTTTTTTTCAAAATCTTAGCATATTTAGAAGGTATTCTAAATTTAAGTGGTATGGCCAAGAATAAAACCTGAATAATTTTTTAATAGTGAATCCAGAAAAGTCCTAAATAACTGGATATTTTTATTTAATGAGGATGGCAATTCTAGAGAATAAGAGTTTAATATATACATTAATTATTTTATCCAAATGAATACTAGATAGATATACATAATATATATTGTTGGTGTATACACACAAAACTGTAAGGTGATAACATGTGCAGTGTGTACGCTTTTTTAAAATATGTTCTACACAGTGATACTAAGTAATCTTAAGTGGGGAAAGCTGTTTTAGTTGTGACATCCTAATTATTAACAAGTGACAAATGAATCCTGGTTTGACCATTAAAAATGTTAACATAAATTGAAACATCACATGGTATCCCATAAATACGTGCAAGGTTTGCAATCAATATAAATAGATGAATCTGACCTCATATAGATAAAAAAATATAGTTCCGAGAAATAAGTATCATAAATAAAGCTAAGAGAAAATTGTTAACTGAAGATTTTTTCCAACATCTTAGACAAAACACAAATTACTTTCTTTATAAAATACTGTCATACATAAAAACAGAACAAGTCTAGTTTTTTCAATGGTTATAGAACATGAGTCTGCTGTTCCCAGGAAAAAAAATTAAACAGGCTAACTTCTCTTACCTACTGAATAACAAGTAATGAGCTAAAAAAAAATTAAATGGCAAAATCATTGTTGGCTAAAGAGGAGAGAAACTCACATTCATCAGTGTCAAAATAATATTGCTGTGATCAGAGTAAATGCAATTTAGTAATGAAATTTTAAAATGCACACAAATCCTGTGACTTGGCATCTTAACTTGTGGATTTCTTTAACCACAGATATAACATGTGTATTTGCATAGGCAAAAGATATTACTGAAAAAGGATGTTTATTGCAGTTTTTCCTTAAGAAGACTGGCTGGTTACAACATATGTAGAACATTTATTCTATAATGTATTATACTGCTGCCCAAAATAGAACTTAGAAAGTGTAAATGAACCCATCCTAAGTGCTATTTAATCTTCCTAACATTTTAAAGGAGAAAGTACACTGTACAAGTGAACAAACTGAGATACCGATAGGCTAAGTAATAATCTCAAGGTTGGAAAGCTATTATTTGTCAAACTCAGATTTCAGTTCAGGCAACCTGTCCTTAGTGTCTATTCCAAAACATACTGCCTATGGAAGTCATACTGTTCTTCTTTTTCTTTTTTTACTATGGTGCAAGTTATGGTAATCATAAAACCATTTGTATTGAAGATGCATGCATACATGTACACTTCTAAAGCGATATTTTGGAAAAGATACACAAGCAAATGTAACAGCAGGTACCTCTATGTATTTATCTGATAATAATTGCATTTATCATCATGGTAAAATATGGCAAACCACCAAAATTTGAAAATGTTTGGATAGTAATATTCTCCATTATTGTAGCTAGTGCCATTTCTGTTTAAAATTATTCTTGATAGTAGGGGGGGATGCTGATAGTATCATCAAAGCACCCACATCACCTATGCAACATGTTGGTGCCGAAGTAGTCCAACAAAAAATGCATATAGTTTCAACAGTCATTTGAGGGTAGTCAAATTAAAGTCTGACATCTGCCTGCTGTTTTCCCATAGTTCTAAATTTATTCTATTTAAATGTATTTACAGTAAAATATATTTTGTTTGCAAAACTAATAATATCCAACCAAGGAAATACAGTGTAGGGCACGTCCAGATGCCTTGAGTCAGTATAGGAAGTCCCACCCAGCCCTGCCTGTTTCCCACCTCTGGAGCCACATATGGCTGTTACTCCCCAACCGGGAAAGGCCGTTCTAGCTGGCCCCGCCTCCCAGCCTTGGGACCACCACATGTGGCAAAGATGGCCGCCTGGTGGTGAACCCGGAGGCGGTCCTGTGGGCTGTGATGTAGAATTAGGCCGCCTCTTAGGATTGGTACCTCGGCTCTCCACCCTTGACAGACAGCTCAGACCTCCCTTCACAGTCCCTAGATAGGTGTGTGTGTGGGGGGGGGGGGGTACAGGGTACACCCCTCCCCTTCCTGCCACTCTTTGACCTATTTAAGAATGGAGCTTATTTCAATAAAGCAAGATGTGCACAGACATTCTCCCAGACAGGTCTGACTGTCCTCTGGTGAGGGGGGCTGGGTGCGGGCTCTCCTTTCTTGGCTTGCCCCGGTCAGGGTGAGCTTCCCCATCTCTCCAGCAGGTCAGGAGAGCGCTGGGGGCTAAAGACCCTGACAATACAGAATTACAAAGCAGAGAACTTGTATGGAACCATGGTGAGCACATAAAGATCTATTAAAGAAATTTGACCAGAGAATTTCAGTAGCATCAACATCTCCTACCTCTCAAGTCCTACCATAAGACACCCCTCCCCACAAGGTCATGTAAAGGACGGAGTGTGGTAGCATATACCTGGAATCCCTACCACCTGGAAGGTAAAGATATGAGAACTGTGATTCAGGGCCAGCCTGGGCAAAAGTGAATGAGATCTTAGCTCAAAGGTACAAGGTGGGACTGGGAATATGGCCTAGTGGCAAGAGTGCTTGCCTCGTATACATGAAGCCCTGGACTTGATTCCTCAGCACTACATATATAGAAAAGGCCAGAAGTGGTGCTGTGGCTCAAGTGGCCAAGTGCTGCTAGCCTTGAGCAAAAAGAAGCCAGGGAAAGTGCTCAGGCCCTGATTTCAAGCCCCAGGACTGGGAAAGAAAGAAAGAAAGAGAGAGAGAGAGAGAGAGAGAGGGGGGGGGGAGGGAGGGAGGGAGGGAGGGAGGGAGGGAGAAAGGAGAAAAGAGAGAGAGAGAGGGAGGAAGGAAGGAAGGAAGGAAGGAAGGAAGGAAGGAAGGAAGGAAGGAAGGAAGGAAGGAAGGAAGGAAGGAAGGAAGGTGGTAGTGCTAAGGGACATTTATAATCCCAGATACACCAGAAATAAAGATAAGAAGATTATATTAGGCTGCCCAGGCAAACCTACAGGACCAAATCTGAAAAGTGCACTATAACAATATGAATAGGAGCATGAGGCACGACTCAAGGAAGCCATGGTAGAGAGCTTGACTATCAGCATGAGGCAGAGTTCAATTTCCAGTACTGAAGAAAAATAATCCATACCAGGAAGGAAAAGCCAGAACACAAAGTATCACATTTTATCTGAACAACATGTGCTGGGCGAAACTGTCAGATAGATGATCAGAACAAACACAATGTCACTGGGGGGAAAAAGTTGAAGATCATTTTCCAAAATCCCTGTCAAAAGTTAGGATAGGTTCTGGCATGGACTGCACTTCCTTTGTAAAGCTGCTTACTGGAGTAGCATATGGCTGTTGTGTAAAAGTCACATAGACACACGTCTGCTAAACAAATTAATGTTCTCGTCCCAACTAGCTGATTTGGCAGGAAGAGCACATACGCCAGCCAACATATACACTGACCCAGCGACTCCCGCCGGAAGAACACAAGCAGCACATGGAGGCCACTCCAAGCAGCAGCACAGGCAGTCCCTTTTCATGTGAGCATTTCCCCTTCAGCATCTCCAGCGAAACCTACATGAAGCACTTGTGTGAGAATGAGAAAAAGCTGGGAACCATTTATAGATTTGAAAGCTGGTAGGAAGTCCTAACAGGTATCCTTCACAACAGCTCCTTCACAAAACAGGAGACTCCTTCAGAGCTGTGTATGATGCAAATATTTCTATGCACCACTTTCTGAAGGTCACATTCAAGGTGTCATGATGTCAAGAAACAAACAAAACATACTTTATGGTTAGGCATTAACTGATTAATGTATGAATATTTTCTTATTTTTTTTATTTGACTGAGGTTTGTACTCAGGGCCTCACTCTTATTAGGCAAGCACTCTACTGCTTAAGACAAGCTTCTAACTCTTTATGGCATTAAGTTCCTTTCCAGGTAGGGTCCTGTGTTTTGGCTTGGCCTAGACTTGGCAATGATTCATTTCCTTTTACCTATGTTTCTTGAGTAGCTAGGAATACAGCTACATATTATCACACTCAGCTTCTCTGTTGGGAAGAAGTCTTGCAAAATTAGTGTCTGGGCTGGCTTCAAACATGATTCTGTCAATTTCCACCTCTGTAACAGCTGGGATTGTAGGTGTGAGCCACTGTGTCCGGTCAGATACACTCATAGTATTTTTATTCTGTGGGGAATATTTCATTGGTGGTAGCGCTCTCCAGTCACTATGGAGCTCAAGAAAATAAGTTGGCCAGGGCATTTGTCTCAGTTGTCTGGAACTCAATTCTATCAGATACCCAAATTCCACACCTTATAAATTATTTTGGTTTAAACCAGAATGTCGCATCCTAATAAATTTAAATCCATTTTTTCTTCTTATTTATTGTCAAAGTGATGTACAGAGAGGTTACAGTTTCATACGTGAGGCATTGGATACATTTCTTATACTGTTTGTTACCTACTCCCTCATTCCCCCCTCCCCCCTCCCCCTTTCCTTCTCTCCCCCCATGAGTTGTTCAGTTGGTCTACACCAAACAGTTTTGCAAGTATTGCTTTTGTAGTCATTTGTCTTTTTATCCTGTGTCTCTCAATTTTGGTATTCCCTTTCACTTTCCTAGTTCTAATACCAGTATATACAGGTTCCAATGTACTCAGATAAGATACAGTGATAGTGCAGGTACAACCACAGAAAGGGGATACAAGAGGATCATCAACAATAGAAGCTACAGTTTCACATGGCATGTTGAAATTAATTACAACAGTGATATATCACTCATTTCCATAACATGGAGTTCATTTCACTTAACATTCTCTTATACATTCATAGGGGCATAGCTATTGTGCTCTTGTGATCTTCTGTTCTGACTAGCCTAAACCTGTGCTAATTATTCCCTATGTGAGAGACCATAGAGTCCATGTTTCTTTGGGTCTGGCTCACTTCACTTAGTATAATTTTTTCCAAGTCCTTCCATTTCCTTATGAATGGGGCAATGTCATTCTTTCTGATAGAGGCATAAAATTCCATTGTGTATATGTACCACAATTTCCTGATCCATTTGTCTACTGTGGGGCATCTGGGTTGGTTCCATATTTTAGCTATGACAAATTGTGCTGTGATGAACATTGTTGTGCTGGTAGCTTTAGTGTGTTCTTGTTTGTGGTCTTTTGAATAGATTCCCAAAAGTGGGGCTGCTGGGTTATAAGGGAGCTGTATGTTTAGCCTTCTGAGAAATCTCCATGCCACTTTCCAGAGTGGCTGAACCAGTTTACATTCCCACCAACAATGAAGTAGGGTTCCCTTTGGCCACATCCCCTTCAACATTTAAGGAAACGACAGAACTAAACAACTGCATAGACCAACTAGACTTAACAGAAATCTACAGAATATTCCATCCAGCAACACCAGAATACACATTCTTTTCAGCAGCACATGGAATGTTCTCCAAAATAGATCACATCTCAGGGTACAAAGAAAATCTGTACAAATTCAGAAGTATCAAAACCATTCCCTGCATTCTCTCAGACCACAATGGAATAAAATTAGAGCTCAACTGAAACAGCCACCACAGAAAGGCCTACAATTCATGGTGACTCAACAACACACTGCTGAACCATCAGTGGGTCATTGAAGAAATTAAAACGGAAATTCAAATGTTTATGGAATTCAACCAAGATGAATACACAAAGTACCGGCTCCTTTGGGACACAGCAAAGGCAGTACTCAGAGGAAAATTTATATCTCTGTGTGCCTACACCAACAAACTGCAGAAATAGCAACTCAACAACTTAAGGAAGCACCTTAATCTCCTCGAAAGAGAACAACAAGCCAAACCTCAAGTCAATAGATGGAAGCAAATAATTAAAATCAAATCAGAATTAAATGAATTAGAGACAAAAAAAAAACCATGGAAAGAATTAACAAAACAAAGAGTTGTTTCTTTGAAAAAATTAACAAGATAGACAGACCTCTGGCAAACCTGACCAAAAAGTGAAGGCAGCACACCCAAATAAACAAGATCAGAGATGAAACAGGTAATATCACCACAGAAACAACCAAAATTCAGAACACAATAAGGAACTATTTTGCAAACCTTTATGCCAACATATTCGAGAACCTGGAAGAAATGGACGATTTCCTAGAAAAAATTAAATCCATTTTTTAAGATTAATATTTCATTGTTTGGGTACTACAAAGCTATCTCTGTCTCATATCCACCTATATCTCTCCGTTTCCATCTCTGTCTCTGTTCTTTCCAGTTGGTCATACTATGCCACTTCAAGAGTTACCTACTGTTTCATGCTTCACACAAAGCCAGCCAAGTCTCCATCGGGCCTACTATGGGTCTAAAATGTGCTCTCAATGTGATTTTGATTGACATAAATAGTTGTTTGTGTATAGGATCTGAAAAATCTGTTCTAAGCCTGGTGCTGGTGGCTCACTCCTGTAATTGAAGCTATTTGGGAGACTGAGGCCTGAGGATTATGGTTCGAAGACAATCTGGGTAGGAAAGTCCATGAGAAGCTTATCTCTACTGAACCACTAAAAAAACAAACAGAGGGAGAGCTGTAGCTCCAGTGATAGAGTGTTGCCTTGAGTGAAAGAAGTCAGAGAGAGTGCCCAGGATCTGCGTTCAAGCCCCAGGACTGGCACCAACAATAAATTCTGTTCTGATACTTAATCATTTTTTTTACCTTAATAATCCTTATAGTCTAAAAGGTAGGTTTATACATGAGAACAGTTCAACACTTCAGAAGAAAGAATGCCTGAAACCTAGTCCATTGAGTTCCATTTTACTGGAACTAAAAGAAAAAATATCTTGGGAGAGGAAATGTTTCAAGTCAGATTCTTTTGAACTTCAATTAAAATGCCAATCTAATTTTTGGAATTTGTTTTTACCCTGGGATTTTAATGATTCAGATTACCAAAACTAGAGGATGTTTTGTATTCTAGGCACTGCATTAAACATTTTCTTCTGCAGACATTTTGGCCCATTGCTTAATCTCTAATGTGCTGTGCTGTATTGGACATGTAAGTCCAAATATAAAATGTATATAAATGTAATATAAAATGTAATGGAGAACAGAACTTCCAGTCCAGGGCTCAGCATGTTTTTGTTGTTGTTATTGTTGTTTTGTTTTGTTTTGTTTTATGGTCCATTGTGGAGCTTGAACTCAGGACCTGGGCACTGTTCCTGAGCTTTTTTGCCCTATGCTAGTGTTCTACCACTTTGAGTCACAACATCACTTCCAGTTTTCTGGTGGTTGATTCGAGATAAGAATTTCAAGGACTTTCCTACCCTGGTTGGCTTCAACTGTGATCCTCAGAGCTTAGCCTCCTGGCTCAGTGTGGTCTTTAGCCCTTGTAACTGGTGGGTTCTGCTGATCGATAACTTCCATCCTTTCTGTTGCAGCGTTGAGGGCGACTGGAGATGAAACACGTTGGCCTCTGCTAAATAGAAAATGGGCAAACAATGCCCTCTAGAGAAAAACCAGAATGGTCATCATGCTTCAGGAATCTGAAGTGAGTTTTCCACTAATGTCTCAGGAGCAGAGGTTACTTAATCTTTGTGGGAGAAAAACTGGAACAGCATCACTATCTTGCTGAGCTGAAGGCCTTTGCATCCAAGGGGGAATTAATCCAGTGAAAAATGTATTTATGTTTGAGTATTAAAATCAATGATTTGAGACAACATATCCAGAAATGGTAGGAAACACTGCCCTTTCATTCCCTTCATTCCCACCTTTACTCCATGAAATCAAAATCCCTTGCTTCTCAGAACTAGGTAGCACCGATCTGCCTTTGGTATGCACCCCCCCCCCTTTAGTATACAGATCTAAGCTTTTTCTTATTATTGCAGACATCTTGCTCATTTAAACACACAGAATCATGAACAACTAGAAAATATGAGAAGTGCATTCTGTTCTACTGTCCTTCTAAGTCCTCAGACTTTTTCAAAGTATTGCTATGAATGCACAAGGACTTAACATGAATAAGATAAACATATCTTGCACTATCAATATGTGGGAATACTTGAGCCTCAAACCCTCAATGGATACTAATTATTGACAATGATTAGGAGAATCCATGATTCTGGGATGAGTTGTTAACACAAACTGAAAGTTATTGGGGCTCGTAACTAAGTTAAAGAGCTGTTACCCCCCCACCCTCAACTGGGAAAAATAGAAAACAGAGGATGATGAGGCTGAGTGACTAGGACATGACTGGAATCCATGACTTCCAAAGCTATTTTTTTAGTTCTTTCACATTTTTTCTGTCACCTATTTACGTTTCATCAAACCCCTGGAATCATCTCAGACTCACAAAGATGGGATTGTGGATTGCTTCTGATCTGGGTGAACTAATATTCATGAGGTCTAACTGGCAACAGGGTTAAGTGTGGGTTTTAGTGAGGTCTCACTGGAGACAGATTTGAGCAATAAACCGTATTAGGAATTTTTTTCTGCCTTATGCAATTCACCAGGCACTGGAATCTTTTATCAGTACACTCTAGCATATCATTAGAGGGTGGGCATATTAATGAGAAGCTGTTATTTCTTCTCAGAGAAGAGCTGCTTTGCAGGATCCCCAGATCCCAGCATTTTAGGTTCACGTCTTCACCCACATGCCGCATGCCAAAGCACCTGTTGGTAGTGGAGCAAAGAACAGTTGGCACTGAACTACAAGTGTAAGAATCTGAAGGTAACTAGGCCTTCTTACCGTATGCCTGAATAAACATATTATTTCCCTACTGTAGATGGAGGAACAGAAGCTTTGTGTCTGTGAAGATAGGAACATTTGTCGAGGAAATTTATGTTGATATATAACAGCATATGGTCTTTTTCATCATGGATTTATGGACAGGAGGCAAGCTTCATGTTCACAGCTAGACGCATTAAAGAGGGAACCACGTGATGTGACCTTGCTCACGGCTGTCTGGGCAGCTGTGATGAGGAGCACAGTGCTCAGCTCACATAGAGTCTTACCTTCTTTTCCCAAAAGAGAGAGTCCATCATGCCCACTTACACATTTGACCTTTGAATTGTCCAGCGGACACTGATACTCTCTCAGAGGCAGGTGAGAGCTGACATCCATTGGCAGCAGATGGAAAGGGCGTTTCCTCATTAGAGTGTTACACCTGAGCTTCTGATGGAGAGGTTATTGTATGCTCCTCCTGAAGAGGGTTTATTTGCAGGGTTTGAAGAAAATATTCCACAGAAGTCACTAATACTTTTTCTCATACAATAATCCTGTCATGTACTTTTGGATTTAGAATCTCTAAAACACACACAATTTAACAAGGAAGCAAGAAATAACGTAAAAGGCAATACTATATCCAGACTCCAATATAAGACTTTCAAAATGTTTTAATCAAAGTATCAAAAACTAAGTTCACAACACATTCCTCTTTTAAATATAAACGGAAAAAGTATTTGGAAAACCTCTCAGATTAGTTCTAAGAGATCTACCTCACAGTGGTGACTATAGTTTACAATCATTTACAAAATATTTATAAAGAATCAGAAAAGGAAAAAAAAAGAATTCTAAAGGGCCCATCCCAAAGAAATTATAAGTACTGAAAGACATGGAAATACAGTACCATCTAGAGTAACCCCTCAATAGCAGAGATGAGAAAAGTAAGACTTAAGTGTCACTAATAATTTTACAGTTGCTCTGTGTGTGTGTGTGTGTGTGAGAGAGAGAGAGAGAGAGAGAGAGAGAGAGAGAGAACTCCCATCTTCCTTCCAAGTTCATGGATATTTCTTAATAAAAATAATTTGATCCTATAGACATGAAATGAATAGTTAGAAGGAAGGATTCACATTCCTAGTGAACTATTTACTGGAAAACTGGAGGTGGTAATGCTAGTTATCTCTAAGAGATTTGCTGTGAAGACTCAGTGAGTTAATAGATTTAAGCATTAAGAACAGTGTGTGATGCATGAAGAACTTCAGAAATGGTCATAGTTACCATAATTATTAACAGTTAAATGGGTCAGATGCTAGTTGGAAGTAAAAAGATGAACGAATGCATTCTATGTTGTTGGACAATAAGTTGCAAAGTCAGTATCAGTAATAAAAATTTAGTTTTATTTTACCTTTAAAAATCCTAACACATTGTGGTGTCTCTGACATGTGCTATTGAACTTGTCAACAGTGACAATATGGATTTCAGAATCAATATTTTGGAATGACTTTTTAAAGAGAGAACAAGCATGACTATAATTTCTCCCTAGCCTTTCTGATATTTCAGAATGCATTCACCTCAGTGGTTCCTCTTTCACTGTGTGTTGAATCTTCAGTTTTGAAATACTGTCTTTCCCTAGGGTTGGAATGCATTACACAATCCATATTTATTGAAGAAGGAATGATTGAATGACGTTTTGGTAAATTATTGCTCTTGACTAATGTCACTGTTGGAAAGATACTGGGAAACTGCTGTAGGAAAATAACTGGAGACTATCCTAATTGCTACCCTTTAAGTGTATGAGGTTGTAGAAGTCATTCAGGTTTCATGAGTCTCAGTTTGTCATTGGGGAAATGATAATGATATCCATTTTATGCCTCTTGGCAAATTAGATGGTACAGTTACGTGGCAATGCTTGTGACATAGTGGCTTCTGCAAAAGCTTTCCATCCTTTTCCACTGATGAGTCATCAGAACAATGGGGACATGTTTTTAATATCTCTCAGTTTCCCATGGTCACAAGGGAACTGGGATTATTGATGACACTGTACTTATGGTCAATGTGGTGGGAAACATTCCTTTCTATTTCTCTGAGACCATTTAATAAAAAATCATGGGAAAATGTCAACTTTATGATGCAAAATGAATGCAAAGAGTATAGGGACATTTTCAGCAGTATTGAAGTTTTTATCTAAAATTTGGAAGTCTAACCTTTGATGAGTTCACAGATCTAAAAATCAAAGAGCATTCAAGAACTCTATCAAGACTGTAGGTCTCTGACTTGGACTCCAAGGTAAATTGTTACAAGATTAGTATAACTGTAAGCAATTCTACCACACACAAGGGCAAGAAAAAAAAACAGATATCCCTGCATTAGAAATCTACGTACAAGCACTTCTTGATTGTCCACCACTTACTAAATGCTGTGCTGGGTTCTAGATTACTCTAGTAGTCATTGTCTAGTCAGTATGTTGTATGAAATCTACTGATGTGCCCAACACCCGGAAGTATGGATTCTTGGTTTTAGAATTGCACTGGAAGTGATAGTTAATTCTGCTTGGAGAATGTTGACAGAGGTTTCAAAAAGGAGATAATACATGAGTTTGGTTTTGAAGCATGAACAAGATTTCTGTAGATGGAGAAATCATTAACAAAACAGAGAAGAAACAAAAATGTACAGTATTGACCTATTATTGCTGCTGTTTTTTATGCTCTTGAGAAATCTTGCCCAAATAGAATTGACAAACATGAGTCAATAGGTTCAGAACACAAATGAGAAAAGCCAGCCTCCTTCACCATATTTTTCTCTTCTTAGTTGATTCCTTATGAGAACACTCTTTTGGAGTTATTAACACCAATTTCTGCCTATTACTTCTTCCACAGGAGACACCTACTGTGTGTACAAACTATAACATGTGCACACAGCCATATTGCTTGTTTTGCACTCATCATAGTGTCTTTATTATTTATGATGAGCAAATTTCAGCAATATTATTATTACACTTATAGAAATAAAACTGAAAACTATAAAAACTAATGTGGTTTATTTGATGGCTAACTGTATGGGCATCTAGCCTAATTCACTGGATTTTGAACACATACACATAAGCACAGGCATGTTCACATACAATCCCTGAAGCAATGTCTGCAATGTTAGGAACCTGTTTGGTAGTTTGTTGATTTACAATTAACTCCCAGTTCTCTCAGTGCAGTCTCCTTCAGGAAGAACGGCCTCATATCCATCTCTTAGAATGGGAGATCAGATTTTCTTGGCTAAAGTTGATTGGGCCAATTTTCTCCCTTTGGATGTGTTTTACTTTTTCCTGCTTGTATCAACTAGATTTGAAAAAGTATCAGTATCCAGTGGTGACAGTCACTCTGTGTGTGTGTGTGTGTGTGTGTGTGTGTGTGTGTGTGTGTATAAGACACTTGACATTTTCCAGAGCCCATTTACTTCAAGAAAGCTATTATTCTTTTTTTATTATCAGTAATACCTTAGTGGGCCATCCTTGGTGGTTTATGCCCATAATTCAAGTTCCAGGAGGAAGAGATAAGAATATTGAAGTTTGAGGCTGCCCCAGGAAAAATTAGTGAGACCCTATGTCAAAGAATAATCTAGAAATGCTAATTACAATTGTAATCAAAGATCTGTAGTAGACAGAAGTGGGATATCATGGTTTCAAGCCTGTCTAAGGAAAATCACAAGACCCAATCTGAAAAAGTAGCTAAAGCAAAAGAACTAGGATCATAATTCAAGTGGTACAGTGCTTATTTATCAAATGTAAGGCCTGGAGTTCAAAACTTCAGTATTATCAACAATAATAAAAATTATGCTAATATGTTTATTGAGATATAATTCATATACTATTAAAATTCATCATTTGAAAAAGACATCAGTCTTCATTGCATTGATATGTGTATACTTTCACCAGCAAGTTTTAGACGATTTTTATCACCTCCAAATAAAACCCTGAACCTATTATCCATCCTTCGTTTTCCCCTTTCTACCAGTACCTGAAAATCACTACTCCAAATTTCTGTCTATGTCATCTAAATAGATTAATATGAGAAAGCTATCTTTGGGGAGAAGTTGCAACTAAGAGAAATTTTTAAAAGTCAAGGTTTCATATCTATGATATGTAGAAATAAACATGAAACATAAAGAGAATTTTAGATTTCTTTACATCCTAAATTTGAGTTTGTCTGAAACCCAATTGCCTTCTTGATGATTTTCTATAATTTTGTCATTCAAAACTTACTTTGATTGCTTTGTAGAGAAGAATATTGACTTATTTAACGTTCATTGTCATAGGTTTTTAGTTCATGATTAATTTAATAATGTCCCTAGCGTCTTGCTCACTAATAAGGAAAGGCATCTTCTGTAGTCGCGTAACTGATGATTAAAGTCTTTTGGGATGGTAGAACCACAGTGTGTAATGGTTGGATCCTGAATGTTCCACAGAGACAAACTGCAAGCCAAGAGAAAAATGGAAGTGTGGAGCAAGACCTTTTTTTTTTTTTTAAATCAAAGCTTAGGTGTTGTTTTATTTATTTTATTTTCCCCAGAGCTGAGGACCAAACTCAGGGTCTTACACTTGCTAGGAAAGTGCTCTTCCACTGAGCTAAATCCCCAACCCCTGGAGCAAGATCTTATCTGAGTGGGGAATAAATTTAGCTTGGCTAAGCCATTGACATTTGAGATGTATTGATCACAGATGCCATATTAACTCAAGTAATACAATATGCAACAATCTCTACTCTTTGGATCTCATTGAGGAAATGTAAATTATAATATTCTAGCATTTGTGGCTTTGATGCCTTCATGGAATTTCAAATCTAATTCAAATGCCATTTATGCTATCTTTATGAGAGTATTTTTTCAGAAAGATCAATACATAAAACTGTAAAATTCATGAGGTCATTCTATGACCCTTGAATTATTATTACTTTTTACCTTCAGTCAACATTCATTCAACAAATATTTATTGAGTACTTTGGTCAGGAGAGAGGAGTTAGTGAAGAAGTATTTCTAGAAATAGATAGAAATGTCATACTGAGTGCTCAAGACAACCTATACATCACAGGCTTATTATAACAGCCTTCATGGAAACCTGCTGACTTTTCAAAGTATATTTAATTACTGTGTCCACCGTGAAGTCTTTAGTTGCTACTTATTACAGATGCTGCACCTAATTTTATAAAATGTTGTTGCCGCCAATGGATTAAACCTGTAAAAGCCCAATGTCAAAGCAGTTTCCAGACACCATAAGAGGTATACTTTCAAGGGAAAAGAAACTCAAATGGTGGGTTTTTGTACAAAGACTGAAGCTTTGGAACCATGGAAACCTGGGCTCAAATTCTGTCTTCAACCTTTCTAAGATTCATTTTCCTCAACTGTAAAGGGAAAGCTAATGCTTTCCCATATGAATTCATAGAGGATTTAAAATTATTGATGAACAATGAGTATAGTTTATTAAATACCCAATAAAAGGTAATAGGTATGATTATTATCCAAAGAAATCCCACCTAATTTACTAACCAGGGCTCTCTGACAACCTCATGATTCATAAACACTACCATGTGATATGTCTCCTTTCCCATGTCCAAACAAAGAGTTCTCAGACCAAGTCTGATTCCAGTAATGAGTGTCTACATATATATGTTCATGACTCACATGTGTATATATACATAGATACATGAACACAAATGCAAGGATGAATACAGAAATATAGTCACACATTTTTTCTTCTTCCATTGGGCATTCATGATGAAAGTCGGCTTCATTTCTCTGGTTGGAAAGTTCTAAGATTCTATTATTTTATCCCTACACTTAAAAAGTCTCTACTGATTCTCCTGAAAGTTCATTCATTTGTTGTCCTGGTACCTGCTTTAGATTGTTCATTTTTACCATTTAGTCCTAGAGAGGGTTGAAAACACAGTATATCACAATGTAAAAGACAGGCCTAGATACTTTTTAAAGTTTGCTTAAGCAATACTCTATAAATAGCCTAAATTAGAATTCTCCAAAATGATATGATGTTTCTGGGAATTTAAAAGCTCTAGTGTGAATTGAATGTTCCCCATTTTCTGTAAAAGCACTTGAGCTGGTGACATGCTTCATAAACTTTGACCTTTCCCTTGCGAGTAAGTGTCTTCCCTGGTGTGCTTTCAGCTCTTCACATCCATGCAACAGATACAGAGATCAAGAGAACGATAGAACTTAGTAGGAAGGATGAACTTATATGACCCTTGGGTAAGCAAGCCAGATTGAGGTCCAAAATGGGGTGGACAGTGCACATTTTCTTTCTTTTCCCAGAGTGTTTCTATGGATGGGGATAACTCATGTCTGATGCTTCTGTCAGATGAACAGTAATAAACCAGTCTTCTGAGTATGCATGAGAGAAACCATCTTTTCTCCTTCAGTTCTTATCCCTGTTATCAGAACCATCAATAAAACCAGTTTCAAATAAATGGAAAAGTACTGTTTCAATGACTAGAGTGAGCTTTCTTATAACTCTTAGTAATTAGCATTCAAATGTTTGGATCTTTCTATGTAGCTCAATATCCCAACCATGCTCTGATGTAGGTACTTATCACCTGTGTTTAGAAATGAAGAAATGGAAGTAAAGATTAAATACACCATTAAATATCAGAGATTAGCTTGAGCCCAGATAATCTGGCTCTTCACAATGTGGATATAGTGTACCTGAAGAGTGAGTCCAAAGTTATCTGTGGAATTGTTAAAGGGAGGCTACATTGCACTGGCTAAGAGTCTGGATACGGTATTTGATAGATATCAGTTATAATTCTGAGTCTGCCTTGTGTAAATAATTGTGCTTGATCTTGAGCAAATTATCCAATCAAGTGAGGTTCTTCAATAGCAACATGGTATAGATAGGGTTCCTTAGAGAGTTAATGACAGTGTATAAGATGCTAGCCATTCAATAAGAAATTGGAGGATTATTTCTCTTCTGTTAGTTTTTAAAGTGCTCAAGGGCAAATTGTTGAGGTCACTACTGGACTACTTGATGCCCAGCACTGTTGGCTGTACATAACAGATGATTATTAGAGGGAGAGGAATTGTAGGAATTAAAAATTCTATTCTTTCTTCCTCTCCATGCACATCTTTGGGATAGATTTGTTATGAATTTCAGATAGTATATACTATTGCCCTTTCTTCATCATGTATTAATAGAAAAATAAGATAAATCTAAACAAAATGATCCCAATGTTTGGAAACATAAAGGCTACAGGCCCAAAGTGAGAAGCTGATGGGAATCACCATGTCATTCCAATTGGGAGCAAATGCAGAAGGGTCTTCCAAGGTCAGAGTGCCTTGTGGATTTGGTTAAAACCTTTTTAATGGTACTTCACAAAACTTACATCTCCTTCTGCTTGATGTGGCTTTCTTCTGTTTGTGTACAAGTATTTGTCCCCTGCACTTTCTAAAGTTCCTCTTGCACTTACTCTCTGCTTCAGTTTGCTTCGTGAAGAACTCAGCTTACAATAGATGTTTACTCTCCACCAGGAGTATTTAAACCATGAAACAGAGTAAGAAATGGGTAGGGTTTCATTCTATTGTTCTTGGCTATGTTCATTACATTGTGACAGAAGGAGAGTAGGAGAAGACAACTATGGGCTACAACTAAAAGTGTGAGAAAATAAACTAATGTACAGAAGAGTTTAGATAGACCAACATTTGCTTTTAAGAATTGCTTTGTGGTCTTGAGCAATCTCTCTGGGATTGCTTTCTCTCATTAGAATAAAAAAAGGATGGGTACCGCATGCTTTGTGAGGTTAATGGGATGGTTACATGAGATTCTAAAAACCAAGAGCCTAGTGAATTAAAAAGATACATTTTTAGATTGTGTGTGTGTGTGTGTGTGTGTGTGTGTGTGTGTGTGTGCACCAGTACTGAGGCTTGAACTCAGGGCCTGAGCACTGCCTTTTAGCTTTTTTCACTTAAGGCTGAAGTCCTATCACTTGAGCGAGCCAAATCACCATTTCCAGCATTTTGGTGGTTAGAGATAAAAATCTCATGGAGTTTTCTGCCAGCACTGGATTCAAAGGGTGATCCTCAAATCTCAGACTCCTGCATAGCTATGCTTATGGACACAAGCTACTGGCACCCAACTTGAAAAGGATAAATCTGTATTAATTTTGAGTAGTCATCACTGTTTATTTGATTCATCATTACCTAGCCAAAAAAGAGTAATATAATTAAAATATGTACCATTTATCTAATTATCTGGAACACAGTGCCAATTAAATGAGTTTCAATTATGCTGCACTGGAATAACAGAAGGGTCAAGGAATTGAAATCTAATCAGCAAAAGTGCCTGGTTCTAAGCAGGACTGGTTGGTAGCCTATGATCCGGTGTGCTTGTTATCTTAAGAGCTCCAAGTACC
Organism: Perognathus longimembris pacificus; assembly: GCF_023159225.1. Classification (NCBI taxonomy): domain Eukaryota; kingdom Metazoa; phylum Chordata; class Mammalia; order Rodentia; family Heteromyidae; genus Perognathus; species Perognathus longimembris. The sequence continues at coordinate 41,328,442 of NC_063167.1, read as the reverse complement.
AGGGTTGATTTTCTTCACTGTTAGCCCCTTGCAGTAAGATATTGCTGTCTTACACACCATTTCTGTATTCCCAAGATAAGGCATATCATTGTAAGAAAGGAAGAGTCCAGATTTTGAATCATAAGAATTCTGTTTTTTGCATTGTGACTCTATTATCAGTTATCTAGATTTGGGGAGTCACTTAACCTCTCTTGAGAATCAGTTCTCGTCTCTAAAGCATGATGAAATTTTAAGACCATCTCATTGGCTTCAATTTTTACCTCTTCAGATTCCTGTTCCCATCTACTTCTGGATTGAATTTTCTACATATTAATCAGTAAATCTCTCTATCTTGGTAAAGCTCTTCAGACAGAAATTAATAGTTGTTGTAGTCGTTGGGGCAGTATTATTAGTAAATTACAACCTCTTTGTTTCAGACCAAGTATATATAATTTCCTTTAGCCTCTTGTGAATAGTGTTTCTCTTCCTTCTTTGATCTGACCCTGTTTGAAGGCAGCTGCTGTCATCATTCCCCAAGGTCACAGGCTATCTGTAGTTGTACAACTCCCTGTAACATTTCTAAAAGGAGAAGTGCATGTCATTGCTCAGTAGCTTCCACTGATGACTGACTTTCATAGCTTATTTTTCTGCTTGGTAATCCCACGCACATTTTACAATGCTTCACAGAAGTTTCCAGGCCCCAGCATCAGGAAGAAATGAATACTTTTTTAGGAATCTCAATCTGCTGCACAGACTCTGAAAATCAAGGTCAGAACTTTCTACTAGAAAAAATCATTTTCCTGCTTGTGAGCACTTAAATGGCAGAGTATATTATCTGTCTTTGTATAATCCACACCTGCACATAGTACATGGCCAACAATGTTCTGAGGAAGAACTAAAGTCTATCTTTGGAAATTATGACCTCTGGCACTGAGATATGTAGCTTTGATGAAGTGAGGGTACAGAACTACAAGTTATAAAAGATCTCTTTGCCTTTGATATGGTATGAAACAAATTGGTCTCTCTTTGGATCATTAAACTGGGACCATTTTATCCAGGGATTTGGAGAAGCTGTTTCTATTGAATTCTGCTTTCTATTTTTTAGAGCAATCAGTGGTTTCAGATATTGGTCTGCAGCTGTGATATTAATACAGTTGCTGACATGTCAGCATGCCCAAGGAGCAAACCTCTTTTTGGATGGGAAGATTACAAAGGTTTTCATTTAGTCCAAATGCAGAGGCTCAGAGATGATCTAAAGGCACGCTGTTTTATCCATCTCTGATAGCCCAGTGAAATATGCTGTATTTTATGGGTAACCTCGTGGCAGGAAATACATTGTCCAGGCGTTTTTCTACCTGCTGTTTGATTCACAATTGAAGATCATATATATTATGACGCACTTGCCACTGCTAACTACCTTTCACAAAAGTATGGTCCTGCTGAATGGATGAATTCCCTTTGTACACATTTCCTGGAAGAGTTTTGTAGGTAACAGTTACAGATGCATGGTGACAAGTGGCAACAGCCTTAAACTTCAAGCCATAGGTGATGAGGACCTTTGGACCTTCTGATGTGTGTCTCAGCTCTGAAATTGTTACAGGAAGTACAAATGGCAATGCTAAATCACGTTGATCTTTTTCCCACTCCCCTCAAACTTCTTTTACTATCCAGTGTCATGTTGCACTGCTGTAAAGAAGTTAGAGTCTGTCAAGCAGGTATTTATTCTTTGCTGAGTCAGGAACTAACTCCATAGCTGCATATATTTTATTTTATTTTTCCATCTAGGAGTAGTGATTTGGGACTTCAGTTACCTGATGAATTTTGTTGAGAAACCTTACATGAAAAAGGTATAGCCAAATTGTAGTTGAAGTGCTGACTTGGCTATTACCAAGGGAATGAAATACATAGGTTCTCAACACAACAACTCTCATATTCCTATAGTTCTTGGCCTCCTGTGAGTTTTGCCAATTGCTTTCTTAAGGCAGTACAGTGGAGTGTTGAGAACAAATTTTCTAAAGTTAGATGAAATCAAGTTTGATTCCTGTGAGTTATTCTTTGTATTCCTCAGAGATAATAGTGACCGTGTCACAGGAAATATCTAGTAAACATTAGTAATCAACTTTATTAGCTATTTTAGTTCTTTTATCAACACTAGCCTTCTTTTATGTGCATTAATAGTAATATGCTAATCCTATTGTATGCCTGTTTTGCCATTATAAGCATAGGTCATCTCATCATCAATTTTTTAAAAATTTAGACATAGGCATTGTAGAAAAATGCTTATTCTACTTCTGTATAATTTGGCATTTGTTTCTTCTAAACATGTAAGTTTCCTGGGAATGAATTTTATAGAATTATGTTTAAAACTATGCTAGTGTAATGATTTCCTACAAGGAAAATTGTGTTGAGTATAAAAGGTAAGAAGGTAGCATGAATTTAGTATTTACTAAGGCTAACATATGGCCATTTAATCAGATACTACATGATTTGGGACCATTTACTTATGCTTTAGTTTCCTTTCTTTTTCTTTTTTCAAACTTAGATCAACAAACTTAACTATTTCATAGGAACTTTATGAGACTGGATTATAAAAACAAATATTGTTGAAAACATATAGTGTCTGTCATATAGATAGTATTTAATATGTGCATGTTCCCATTCCAATAACAGATTTGACCTAGAAAATCTAAAGTATAATATTTAAAATGATACATACTATAGGAAAAATGACATCACAACCTTCTTAGTAATAAATTGGAAAGTATGGAAAGTATTCACTATCATTGTCCTAGTTTTATTTTAAATATTTTCTGCTTAGCCCCAGCATGAGCAAATACCACTTGGAGGATGTCCAGAAAGGTGCATACACAGGACAAAATATGGCCTCTCTGATGCCTATATCACTCACCCCCAGGGGGTAAGAGAGGCAGCCAGCATGGCATTGTGGTCATCTGATTTCCTCTGGGCCATTGCTGACTGAGAAAGGAATGAAAACTGAAAGGTGGTAAACTACAGGGGATATTTCCCCAGAAATATATGTACGAAGACTGCCCATAAATCCTGACATTACCAACTGGAGCACTGAGAGTGATCTGTCCAGCTTTCTAATCCAGGGAAATACTGGTCATGTCCTAGCATAATCCTTGAGCAATGGAATGGCTTTGCATAGCAGAGCAGGATTGTTATAGTTGCTGATGATAAATGAGTGCATAAATTAATAGATAAGTTAATAGGTGAATTAAGTTTGGAGATCTCCAAAGCATATGTTTTTGTGTGTTATATAGGATAGAAGCTCAAGAAATAATTAATTAGTTAATTAATTGAGTGGTACTGGGCAGAAGGTGACTCATGAGCTTCAATGACTAAGGGATGATGGCAATTTTTCTTCAGCATCTTAAAGCCTTGCTCAAATAACCTTTGGCTTTCCTAATGAACACTTTTGAGATTTTTCCAAATACTTATTGGCCCAAAAATTTAAAATAAAAACCCTCAGCATTTTTCCCATTTGGCCAGGATAATAATCTACATAAAAGGACAGGTTAATTTTTAGAATAGCTTGTGTGAGTTTCCCTGTGGGAGACTGGATCATTCTAATACTCCTTGATTTGATTCTTAATAACTAATTTTAGAAACGTTCACAGATGAAATTGCCATCATTTATTAGATTTTAGTTATCTCCCTTGCCACTGGATATAGCACTATGCCTTATCCTCTCTTGTTTCTAGGTCCCTAAGAAAAGTACTTGTATCTGAAATGAACCAATGTCATTGTGGCTCACTGTTCTTCCCTTTTTGGATGTCAGCTGTTTTAAAGATTGGAGCTGCGTAAACAGAGGATAAGTCATCTTGAAGCCTTGGCATCATTTGAGCTATTAGTAATAGTTATGAGCCACACACCAGTGGTTCACACTTGTAATCCTAGCTACTCAGGAGGCTGAGAACTGAAAATCATAGTTCAAAGACAGCCTGGGCAGAGAAGTACCCAGGAGACTTTTATCTCCAATAAACCACACAAAAATTGGTTGTGGAGAAGTGTCTCAAAGTGGTAGAGCACTAGCCTTGAGCAAAAGGGCTCAGGTACAGCACCCAAGCCCCAACTTAAAGCCCCATGACTGACAAAAATAAATAAATAAAAAAAACAGAAAAAAAAGCTATGAACCTTTTAAAATTTCCTTCAACTATGTGCAGAAACTTTGTATCTAAAAATGAAGTGCGTATGCCTAGCACTGCATTATTTATATGCTCCACAAAATCATTGCAATTTTTTGAACAATGAGCCATAGAACTATCATACATTCCAACTTATGGACACTCTTTACCAAAGAAGCATATTTTCTTTGGAGTCCAATCATGAATTGTTTTGCCTAGAATATTTTACCTAGAATATTTAAGAGTATTTTCTAAAGGAATACTTCACAATTAAATATAGATTGCTAGAAACTTGAACTGATATATATTGGATTGTGATAGATATTCTAGGTTTCAATTCATTTTTTTCCAACCCTTAAGAAAATCTGACGGGCTAAACATTTTCAGTACTGAAAATGTATTCCTTTGGCACCATAAAGTCCTTACCTGTCTATGTCTTTACAGTCATCTGAAGAGGATGGCTTTTATCCTATCTCTTAACTGTACTATCCAGTAGAGTAACCATAAGCCAAATATGGCTAGTTTGGTTTAGTTGAAACTACCATTGAAAGTTTGCTTTCTAAAACACAATAGTCATGTTGTAAATTCTTTATGGCAGCATGGGGTACCACATCAGACAGAAAAATTATAGAACTTTTCAATGGTTTTTGAATGACCCATTGAGCTGCACTGATCCAAGATGACAAATGAGATATCTGAAATACAACAGAAATAATTCATGTTGGCAGGGTAAGTCACATGATAGCACGTTCTTCCCTATTAACTCAGTACATCGGAAGGAAATGTGTTTATTCCTCATGACACAGACTCTTAAGTAGTCAAATACTTGCATGCAACTCTTGCTCTATTTCCATTTCCTCGATGAACTCTTCGTTTCTCATGAGTTTCCTTAAGAATGGCGGCACACTGTCTGGCCGGGAGTAAGGAGAGAAAGGAAAATGGATTAAGAGGGCACACTGATGTCTAAGCAATAAAACCCTAGTATTCAAGGTTTAAAAGTTCTCACATTGTAAGAAGTTCTAAAGTTTCACTGTAGGGAAAAAAAATGAAAGAGCCTTAACAGGGTTGATTTCTGCTTTTTCTGGCAAACCTTAACTTCCTGGTTCAAAGAAAAGACGTGTATAAATGAGGCCCACAAGGCTTCTTTTGACATCAAATCGCTCTTACAGAGCAACATTTTGATGAGTTGAGTGTAAATGAACCAGAAACATATGGATTAAATTTCCCCCATGATAGTAAGAGGTTAGAAAAATTGTGGGGGGTGAGAGGGGAAAGTGCCTGGGAAAATGCATTTGCAGATTTTTCTGAGCCTTCAGTGCTTGAAACTCAGACATATTATTTTGCTAAAAGGAAAATAGGAAGTAGAATAAGTCATCCGCACTGTTCCTTTAGCAGAGTTTCAAGTGGAAATTGGAAATGACATTGGTGTTTCCCTTGTAGTTCTTAAGACTATAATTTAGGTTAAGAGAGCTTTTGATGCTACCTACCTGCCTGTCTCAATGAGGAGAGAAGAGAACTCTGAAGGCGGCTGGGTAGAGTAGAATATTCTCTTCCCTGTGCCAGGGAGCAAGGGCCAGTGGATAGGGTGTGGTAATCAAGGTCCATGCAGACCACTTTGATAGAAAGGATGTTTTGTGATAGAGTGACCACTTTTGCATTTGAATCCATCACCAGGGTCTTTTGTGCTTTCTTGGTTGTAGAAAGCATTGAAGCTAGGGAAGTGACGTGCCAAAACACTCTAGAATCCCCAATGAGGATTAGGAGGATAGGAATAGAAGAAAAGAGACAAGAGTAAATCAGGAAAAGGCAGAAAGATTAGGCTGGAGATGGTAAGAACTAAAGTTCAAGGAAAAATGAAAAAAAACTTGGGACAAAAGAATCCTAGGACTTGAGCCTCCACTTGATGTAGCAGATAAGGAGATACAAATAGGAGACAGGAATTTTGTAATTTGTACAATGATGTGAAGTTTCTTTTTTTATATCCAGCTCTTTTCACTCTAAAGTTTCTGGGTTATGGAAGCACAGAAGGAAATCACAGATAAACATCAATCACTGCTAAATATCTGTGAAACACATAAGCATTACAAATATATAAGCAGCATGTTAGATCCTTGAGACAATGAAGCTTAAAGGATAATTATTGGTGTCATAGAGAGATGAGCTCACCAGGCTTGTTATGATATTATTTAGCAAAATTATTCCTGGAGACATGCTACATAATAAAAAAAAAACTCAGACTCCAGCTAGAATCATGGAGAATCTTTACTCTTATACTTTGGCTTGAGGTTTGGAAATAAATGAGTTGAAGGAAGGTTCCCTGCTTTTCTAAATCAGTTTGTTTCCAACCAGTGAGCATTTGGCCTGAGACACTTGGCAAACAGTATTAGGCAGCATTAGCAGAAACTGTCACTGTTCTTATACAGAAGACCTCATGTATCAATGCCTCTATTCAGAGTTGCAGACTAAGATGCACAAGGTCAAGCTATTGCCCTAAAGAAGAAACTTTTTTCCTTCAAAAGCAAGTAGTTCCCTTACATTGCCAACAGGATTGATAATCCTTTGTCCAAAGCGTCTCTCTATTTTCTTTTTAATTCAAGTTGTATATTTTTCTCCTTTTCCCCTTAGGAGTGAGCTCCTGGCCTTGTGCATGTTGAGCAAGTACCCTACCTCTGAGGTATAGTCTTGATTTTTTTCAGACAAGATATTGCTGTATAGCTCGGGCTGGCCTGGAACTCACAATTCTCCAGCCTCTGCCATCTGGAATTCAGAGCACATCTGTCTCTGTCTCTGGGGAACTGGGATTACAGGCATGTACCTGTTTTGTAGTCACATGTTTTGATGAGTTCTCAGCTGTTTAAGATAAAGATAGTGAGAAATTGTTTGGATGATCTCCAAAGTTTGTGAACTGAACCCTGTACCAGCATAACAAGAGAGTGGTAGATGTGAGAGGTCTGTTTAAGTTGAGATCTGGCTATCTATCAAACTCATGTTCTTTCTATACAGCCGTTATTTGTGGAAATTAGGTTAAGTAATACCAATTAATCCAGCTAATGAGATCCCCTTCAAATGCTTTCTGTCAATATGTATCACAGAAAGAATGGATGAGAGAAAATGCTATAGATTAACGAACAGAGACCTCAAAACTTGACAAGTCACCATGGAACTGTAGACCCCCATTCAATATGTCAATATTTCATTCTTCCCTTCCTTCTTCCAGTCTTCCTTTCCTCTTTCCTTCCTTCCTTCATTTCTCCCTTCTTTCTTCCTTTCCTTTCTTTCTCCAGTTACCAGATCCAAGGCTATGGAATTTTAAATCCCAAGCATTTTTCTAGGTACCAATGAGACTTTTCTTATTTTATTTATTTCTACTTCTATTCTTCTCTTCCTAATATCCTCAATTTTCTATCTGGAGATTTTGAGGGTCCTAAAGAAGTTGGTTTCATCTTCAGTCTAGGCATGGAAAATGTGATCTATTCTCAGGAAAACAGCCTATGCTCTTAACTTTGCAGATCACAAAGACTGGTCCAGAGACTGTTATGTGATCTAAGATGATCAAATCTCAGGAATTCCAGTATCTTTCCTTGAATTGCAGAGTATTTGTTTATCCTGTGGATAGTATGCTGTGTATACATGTAGCCTGAAGCTCTTAGACCAATTTTTTCCAATGTGTGAAGTCAGTGTGAGAGTGATGTCAACCCATGGAAAGAGGCAGAGCCAAGAGAACTCTCCATGAAAGAAACTGGAGTCCCAATGATATAAAACTCAAAGTATGCCTGAAACTTCCATATTTCTGGACTTATAAAATTCACAAGGCAAATTAATCCTTCTATTTTATTATTTACTCATTCATTCTGGGCCTAGGCACTGTCCCTGAGCTTCTTTTGCTCAATGTGAGTGCTTTAACACTTGAGCCACATCACCACCTCTGGCTTTTGTGAGTAGTTTATTGGAGATAAGAGTCTCATGGAATATCCACTCCAGGCTGGCTTCAAACCACAATACTCAGGTCTCAGCCTCATGAATAGCTCGGATTACAAGCATGAGCCAGCAACACCCAGCTTATCCCTCTATTTTTAATGTTTAAGTCATTTATTTGTGCTTTTACTTTGTAATTGAAATCATCTTAAATGACAGACAAAACAAATACCACTGCCAGTTCTTCTCCTTGTCCCCACTCTGCTTTCATGTCTCCCTATCTTATCTCTATTAATCTTTCCAAGACATTTATTTCATAGAGAAATGATAGTGATTGGGGGATTTTGTGAGATAATGTGTTCCACCCATTTCCTTCAGGTAGGTAAGCTACTGTTACTCTAACAATGCAAATGTATCCAGAAATATTGAATAACTTATTCAAACTAGTTAATAGCTAGCTGAGAAATGGACCCTAATCACAGCATTCAAAATCTGTAAGGATTTCACAGATTCTCTGAACTGAAACTGTTTTTCACTTTAGAGAACTGAAATTTGATGAAGCTTACAGATTTGTCCAAATTGTTTAGTGACTTGACCAATAAACTTGAGCAAAGGTCAAACACACAGCTTTCTGTCTCTATAAAGCTCTGTTTCCCACGTTAAACTTTCCTACCTTTTCATTTTTGAATTTTACTGAGTAATTATTGAACTATTAAATTCTACATACTTGAGATCAGAATTATATTTAAATACCTTGTTAAATTCTCTATACTTCCATGATTTCTGTAGTAGTTGTACCAATTATATTGTAGTACTCTAGTATTTTTTAAAAATCTATGTAAATCCATATTGGTTTCTTACTCTTTGTTAAGATTAGTTGCTTCTTTGATCTCACTGTGTGAATGTTTACAGTCCTATATAATTTATCATGTCCAAATGTAATCCTTTGTCTTTTACCACCCAGCATATTTACTTGCAGATTTATAGGCACATTCTAGTTATTACAGATGAGAGAACCCATGCAGTCCATCTTTCTTTGGGTCTGGCATAATTCACTTAATATAACTATTTTTCAAGTCTTTCCATTTCCTTACAAATGGAACAACATCATTCATTCTTTCTGATGGAAGCATAGAATTACATTGTGTGTGTACATATATATATGTATATATATAATATTTTCCATTGTATATATATATACATATATATATATATATATTTTTTCTTGATCCCTTTGTCCAGTGAGGAGCATCTGGGTTGGTTCCATATCTTGGCTATGGTAAACAATGCTGAAATGGACATGGTTGTGCTGGTAGCTTTAGTGTGGCGTGGTTTGTGGCCAATTGGATAAATGCCCAGCAGTGGTATTGCACAGAGAAGCTTTAAGTTTAGTTTTGACCAACCTCCATACTGGTTTTAAGAGTGGTTGTACAAGTTTACATTCCACAAAGAATACAGTAGCATTCCCTTTTGGCTATATCCCTGCCAACATCTTATTGTTAGTTTTCTTAATAATGGCCAATCTAACTGGGGTGTGGTGGAATTTCAATGTTGTTTAGATTAGCATTTCTTATATATTCTTAGGAAAAGAACACAAAGGCTCAATAGCTATGTACATATGATCATATAAAATGAGGTTTATCAAAATGAACTCAAACAATTGGAAACAAGATTTTTTTGTTATTTTGCATTTTGTTTTTGCTGTCGTTTATTTGTTTTTTCCTTTGTTTCTGCTTTTGATTTGTGTACATTTTGTCTTGTATGTAAGTTTATTTGTTTGGGGAATGTGAAGGGGGAACACAGAAATGGTGGAACAAATGGTGAACAAACGCAGTTGTGATACTAGGCACTGTGTTGAAAATGAGCTATACAACTTGTGGGTGGGGGCGTTGGGAGAAGAAAACAAGGGGAAAAGTGACACTGTTCAGAAAGAAATGTACTCATTATCTGACTTATATAATTGTAACCCCAAGATCAGTGGCTTTATACACAAAAAACCCTATAATAAAAGTAAGATTTTCTTCTTGCTTAAGATGAACTCCTTCATTTGTGGTATGAAAGAGAACTGTGCACTAACTGCTGTTCCTTCCTCACATTGTATTTGGAACAGTCTGGATTTCTGTAGTTAAACAAGTTTTCTATCAATAATTACTTGGGAAATTTCCTGTCACTGTGGCTATTGACATCTAGTTTTGAATTTTTTTTCAGCTATAGTCTCTAACCACAGGAAAAAATCTAAGTCTATATCACTCAACACTGTTCTCGTTTTTTTCAACACGCCATATGAAACCATACCCTTCTTTATTTTTCCTCTTTATCCATATTCCCTTCATATTGTTTTACCCCTGATATCACTGAGACTGATGTTAATAACCTGGATATTGTATATATGTGTACTGGAATTAGGAAAAGGAAAGGGAACACCAAAATCAAGAGACAAAGGATAAAAAGGCAAACCAATGCAACAGCAATATTTACAAAACCTTATGGTGTTAACCAACTGTACAACTCATGGGGGGAGAGGGAAATGGGGAGAGGAGAGGCGGGGGAGAAATGAGGGGGATGTAACAAGTTGGATAAGAAATGTACTCACTGTATTACAGATGAAACTGTAACCCCTCTGTACTTCACTTTGACAATAAAATAAATATAAAAAATGTAAATATTCCCTACCTTAATGGACTTGACCTGATGCTCCTACCTTGATGTAAGTCCATTCTTGATGTTTACATTTATTTAGGTTAAAGCCTACCTTCTCCCATTCCCCTGAGGCCAACACAGTTATCTTTCAAGGACCATTATCCAATTTTCTTTTGCATCTACAATTATTTTCTTTGAGTTGGGACTGGAAACAGTAAACTCCTTTTCTCTCTCAACTCTCTAAATATTCTTCATATTGATAATGGTCTCTAGTGATTCTTGATTACATACTGTATAAAGTTAATTTTATAAGACAGGGCTTTCTGTCCTGTTTTCTTCTCATTTGTGCTACATGTACAATGTTAGTCATCTGGAGAATCCTTTGTGTGTTCTTCCTTGTATTTACCTACTGCTCTGGCTGAATGGGGAATTTGATGTTGCCTTGGGATGCAAGGAGAATTCCAAAAATCTGTTACTAACAGATGCTATAACCTAAACATGATACATAAATCAATATTGCTCAAATTCATTGGCCAAAGAAAATGAAATGGCCATGCCTAATTATGAATGAAATGAAAGAAGAGACTAACAATATATGCATATACCCCTAAGGATATAAAGACTACAACTCAAATATTTAACAGTATACCTTGTAAAAAGTGGATTGACTAAGAAATAACAGCTAGTGAAATCTGAAAACCTTCTTAAGATACTTAATATTACCATTTTCACATTGTGTAGACCCTTTGGGAGTGACAATATAACATAGAGAAAGCCAAAACCAAACATCTGTCTTGCTACTGGAATATAGACTTTCTTCACTGAGAGGTCTGAGTTTCAAAATTTTTTTTCTTGTTTATTGTCAAAGTGATGTACATAGAGGTTACAGTTTCATACATTAGGTATTGGATACATTTCTTGTACTGTTTGTTACCACCTCCCTCATTCCCTCCTCCCTCTCCCCACTTTCTTCTCCCCCCATGAGTTGTTCAGTTGGTTTACACCAAACAGTTTTGCAAGTATTGCTTTTGTAGTCATTTATCTTTTAATCCTGTGTCTCTCGATTTTGGTATTCCCTTTCACTTTCCTAGTTCTAATACCAGTGTATACAGGTTCCAATGTACTCAGATAAGATACAGTGATAGTGCAGGTACAACCACAGGAAGGGGATACAAGAGGATCATCAACAATAGAAGCTATGGTTTCACATGGCATGTTGAAAGTAATTACAACAGTGATATATCATTCGTTTCCATAACATGGAGTTCATTTCACTTAGCATTCTCTTATACATTCATAGAGGTATAGCTATTGTGCTCTTGTGATCCTCTGCTCTGACTAGCCTAAACTTGTACTAATTATTCCCTATGAGGGAGACCATAGAGTCCATGTTTCTTTGGGTCTGGCTCACTTCACTTAGTACAATTTTTTCCAAGTCCTTCCATTTCCTTATGAATGGGGCAATATTATTCTTTCTGATAGAGGCATAAATTTCCATTGTGTATATGTACCACATTTTCCTGATCCATTCGTCTACTGAGGGGCATCTGGGTTGGTTCCATATTTTAGCTATGACAAATTGTGCTGTGATGAACATTGTTGTGTTGGTGGCTTTAGTGTGTTCTTCTTTGTGGTCTTTTGGGTAGATGCCCAAATTGGGGCTGCTGGGTCATAGGAATCATCCTAACCTGGGTTCTGCTTATTACATTTTTTTCCTGTTCTTTGTCATACCCTAGCCAAATAAAAGTTTATTTTTTACCATAATTATTTCAAATCTTCATTTTTCCATTTTGTTCCTTATGATGGCTAATATTTTTTTCAGCAACTCAGTGATTACACTAAAATCAACTGTCTGTAGTTAAGAACAAACTTTCTAACCCATGGTTTTCTTGCTTCTTGTATCCGTATTAGATGAATCGTTTTTGAACTTTCTAGATAAATTTTAGTTTATCATATAAAATATTATTAACAATAGAAAGAGCCCTAAAGTCTGTGGAGGAAACCCATTATCTTTTCATCACCAGTAAGGAGACAACTTCAAAGTAGCATTGTCGGGTATGTTTTTGGCCCATAAGTGGACCTAAATCTTTGGAATTCTATTAAAACTACAAACATTTATACAAAACGTAGTCTTCAGTATAACTCTTCTTACATCATTGAGTTTGATTTTTTAGGCAGTGATTGACTTTCTCTTAGGTCAGTTGCTGTTAGTGTCTTATGTTTTCTGGAAGAATCATTGTTTGTATTTTACCTGAGCTTCAAAATGAAAACACTTCCTGAGGCCAATTTTTAGTTTCAAAAAATCAGAATCTAGGCTTTTTCATGGCTCAAGTAATAGAGCACCTGCCTAACAATTGCAAGGCCCAAAGTTCATACCTCAGAAGTTTACAAATCAATAAGTAAACAAATAATCAGAAGCTGATACAGAAAGTATCAGTTTGTTACTTAACTCTTCCAAACTTCCTTTATGCAGAAAACATATGTAATGTAAGATATATAAACATCCAGTCTCTGTAAAATTCTTGGGTGGAGAATGCACTCCAAGGATCTATTTAATTCTTTGGGAGTTTGATCAGAAGAGGATTGAGGTAGGTTGTGATATTGGAATAGGTGGAAATATCTCAATACTTCTGGGTGCTGGTGGCTTATACCTAGAATCCACACCTAGAATCCTAGTATTTTGGAGGGTGAGAATTGTGGTTCAAAGCCAGCTTAGGCAAACAAATCTGCAAAAATTTCAGAAATGGTAGTATGGCTCAAGTGGTAGAGTACCAGGCTTGAATAGAAAAAGCTAAGCAAGAACACATGCCCCTGAGGTCAAGCCCTCTGTACTGATACATCAAAACTTTATATTATATTCATAAACTGCTTTGTTAAGTAGCACCTCACTTGTACAACAACTTAAAGAGGATAATAAAAAATTATTAAAAATAAAAAAATCTGAATACTGATACTTAAACAAAGTGCCTATTTCCTATAGCTCCACATATTATTTTGTGTCTTCTCCTTTTGTATGCATCAAAAAATCCTTAGAACCTCCCTTCAATATATTTATGCTTTACATAGTTGATGGCAGCTGTCAGGGCTCTTCAGCTTTTTATTTTTATAAGCTCATCATGTCAAGTGTCTTCAGGTGTTTGTCAGGTGAGATGGCTCACAGTGTTCATTGTTCTCCTTTGCAAACAGTCATTTGTCACTGCCACTTCTTCAAGCATAATGCTGCATGTGTAAATCTTCTGTTACTGGAGTTTCACAATTCACTCTATGATGATTTATTCCTCTTGAAATTTGCAATGCAGGTAACTCAGAAAAACTGAGAAGAGTTCCTTAGATAAATTTCTGTGGTCACATAGGAAATAGAAGAACCCATTTGTTTCAAGTTGGTCTGAAGGCGGATGCATTTTGAGTGTAAGTATACAAATAGAATGTAGATAATAGAATTGTCAGCCATATATCTGAGCCTTATCTCTAAGAGAGAATAATTCATCTAGTAGTCAGATGACATCTTTAGCTCAAAGGATCCTTTCAATACTTCTTCCTTTAAAAGCAGGTATAAATCCAATCTTACCGGGTGCTCTCTGCCATTACTATATCTTAGCTCTTCTCCTGTGTCTGCTTTTTATTATAATCTCCTTTTCTTTTTCTACCAGAATCGACTGAACAACTATATCTTCATAGCTACAGTTTAGGTTCCCAAAAGAATCTAAGAAATTACCTTACCCTACTGGACAGAGCATTTGTGCTAGTGACTGTTATAAATGATGGTACAGAATATTGATTGCTTTTCCTTGTTAGACAGCCATCCTCAGGGCCAATCAGGCATGATCAAGGGTGAGTTAAGACATGTGATATAAAACAAAGCTTCCTTTACATATGGAAACACATATGGTTCCCACCATGAAGAGCTCTGTGTATTTTAGTATCAGAAAGGAATACTAGATTTTTTCTTCAGGATCAAAGAATAATGCAGGAGAAGGCTACATATGCTTGGTCAGCGCACTGATTTTAAGTAGAAACAAGACAACAGTGCAGAAGCTTTTATGAAGACAACCCTCCTAGGCCTAGCTATAAAGATAGGTCACTGATTAAAAATGTACCAAGCAAGAAGAGAGGGAATATTGTGTCACTAAGAGAGACAATAATATACATACATGTATTTCTTTTTTTTCTTTTTTAGTGATATTAGAGTTTGAACTAAAGGACTTGTACGTGCTAGGTTGAAACCATAGGTCTAGCCTTAACACTTTTTATTTTTAGGATAAGATCTTGCTTTCTGCCTGTGTAAGTTACTGAGGTGTGATCTGCCAACTTTAAGCTTCCAATTGTTTCTGAGATTGGAGGCACTTGCTTGCCTAGCTTCACTCCACAGAGACTGAGTTTTGTGAAGCTTTCTGCTTGGGCAGGGCTTGGCACTGCAATCCTACCAAATCTCAGCCTCCCACATAGGTTGGGATGATAGATGTGTACCTCTGAGCCCAGCTATGGACAGAGAAGGCGTCTTGTAAATGTTTCTGTCTGGGCTGGCCTCCAACCAGAATCCTTCTGTTTTTAGCCAACCAAATGGTTAGAATTACAAGCATCAGCCACCAGTACCTAGCTTAACATACCTTTCTTCAAAAATGAGGATCAAGAACTGGTGGTATGGCTCAAGTGGTAGAACATCTAGCTAGCAAATATAAGACCCTGAGTTTTCCAGTACCTCCCTCCAATAAAACAAACCTAAGACCAATAATGAACACAGGGTAAGTCACAAAGAAATAGTTGTGAATTGATCCAAATAAAACAAAATTTTAAAAAATCAATCAAACATAAAAAAACGAAGGAAGGTCCCAGAACTGCTTTTCATAGTCATCTTTAAGAATAGTAAATGAGGGCTGGGGATATAGCCTAGTGGCAAGAGTGCCTGCCTCGGATACACGAGGCCCTAGGTTCGATTCCCCAGCACCACATATACAGAAAACGGCCAGAAGGGGCGCTGTGGCTCAAGTGGCAGAGTGCTGGCCTTGAGCGGGAAGAAGCCAGGGACAGTGCTCAGGCCCTGAGTCCAAGGACCACGACTGGCCAAAAAAAAAAAAAAAAAAAAAAAAAAGAATAGTAAATGATTTTCCCCAGAATATGTTGACATTGGCCAACTAGAAAGTGGGAAATAAGACTCTGTGGTATCTGATTACATAGTCAACACAGCATTACACTGAATAATTACTTTCTGCTGATATAAAGACTGGACAATTTAGATAATTCAGTTACCTTTAGGCATATCCTTGTAGAAATAACTTTATCTTAAAAAGTAAGATTATTCTGTATCATCTGGGCAAGAAGAGCTCAATGCTCTTGATGGAAATTAAGTCTACCTTCAGTTTAATTTTTAGAAGATGTTCCTTTTGTATTGGCATATGTTAAATCATACATTGTAAGAGGATTCATCATGATATCTCTATACATGCATGCAGGGTGTTTTTATTGCATTTACTCAAGGGCCAGAGCTTTTATATATACATATATCTTAAAGATGAAATTCTCTGTCTTCAGATGACTTGAGAATATATCCCCTGGTAGGCATATGTTGAGGTCATTGTCAGCATCAAATGACTTTAAAATACTTCCTGAGCTTTAGTGATTGTTTTCTTGATATTCACATAGTTTTTCCCCCTTTGTTTACTTTTCTTCATATTTTTGCTTGAGTATTACGTAATGGAAAATACCTGACTAAATGTCTCCTATACCCATGGCAAATATGATTAATCAGTTATAACTACTGCCAGTAGAGTGAAGTTAGCACTTCTTTGATATGGACCACAATCTTAGCTCTTATCTGATTCTGTAGTCTCATTCTAAATTCCCAAATGTGGTTGAGTTTTATTTGCCAGTTTACTGCAGCCTCAAATATCTCTTTCAAATTTCCCTGGGTACAAGCCAAATTAACATTTACCATGAAGCTATTAGACTCAGTCAGTTTCTTTCTTTCTTTCCCTCCCTCCTCTTTTTTTGTCACTGTTTGGAGCTTAGACTCAGGGCCTGAACACTGTCTCTGAGCAATTTTTCTCAAGGTTAGGGCTCTACCACTTTGAGCCACAACGCCATTTCTGGTTTTCTGGTGGTTAACTAGAGATAAGAGTCTCCCAGGACTTTCCTGCCCAGGGTGGCTTCAGAAGATCTCAGCCTCCTGAGATATCCAGCACCTGTCTCGGACAGTTTCTTGATTCAGTTATTTCGTTTTTAAATTTGTTACTCTTCATTTACTAGGGGGAAAGATCTCTCACTCTCACTCTCTCTCCTCCATTCCCATTTTTGCAGGATTAGCCTAGAACTTTCTTGGGTTGAATTGAAAATCTATTCTAAACCTTTGGAACCTAGATTGATTCTTCAGATTGCAGAGTTATTCATAGAACAGGAAGAAAACACAGTATGGTTGGAAAAAAATCTCATTTAGCACAAGTGCTACAGGAATATTTCTGTTCCAAAATTAATCAAGTGAAAAAAAATTAAAAATCATTTGGCCGGAAAATGCATTCAATGATCATCAATAAAAAACAGATCTACTAGTATGAAATACCTACTCATTAGGCAAGAAATTTGTGATTTTTCAACCTGTTGAATTTCTGCTTAATCCTGCTGTCTCTCTCTCGCACACACACACACACACACACACACACACACACACACACACACACAGAGAGTCAAATTATTTCCATCTGCACATTCACAGGAATCTTCAACACAGCCCACTGAATATGGAGTTTACCATGTTCCTTTCTTTAAACCATTTAATTATCCTATATTTTCTATTGCTCATTAACTCAACAAATATTTATTGAACTTCCATGTGCTCTAGGAAGCATACAGAATATATTCAAGGTAAAGGATGGGCAAGCCCAATTCTTGCTTCCTTGAAGCTTGGGGTATAGTTTAGTAGACATGTGAAATAAGCAATTACACAGCAACTGGTCACAGAAGCTAGAAACCAAGTCATGTCCATTTCCATCTTACTCTGCATCCTAATATCTAGTAAATCATTAAGTTCCTTTAGGATATGTCACCAATATTTCTTTTGAATAGAACTTTGTTACACATTCATATTCTCACTGACAGTTTTCACTTATGATTTGTCACCTTCATGAATACAAAAGTCAGCGGTATTTATGCCCTTGTGTGATTGTTTTTACATATGCATCATCACAATGGTCCTTCACAAATACAAAATCCACTCCAGAAATGTCTAAATAATCTCTATTTCTACTGTACAGTTTCCAACATCCTTTATTCTCAGTACCTGCTTCTATTGTGGTCATTTTTCATTCTCCAATTTGTTTCCACAAGAAACATTTCCCATGCCTTCATACTGAATTCCACTGTGATTTTGCTCAGTGTCCCCTCTATCTAGAATGTTGTCTGTGTTGACTTCACTACATCCTTACTTTTTTTTTTGCCAGTTTTGGGGCTTGAACTCAGGGCCTGAGCACTGTCCCTGGCTTCTTTTTGCACAAGGCTAGCACTCTACCACTTGAGCCACAGTGCCACTTCTGGCTTTTTCTATATATGTGGTACTAAGGAATTGAACCCAGGGCTTCATTTGTGCAAGGCAAGCATTCTACCACTAGGCCATATTCCCAGCCCCCATCTTTATATTTTATGATTCAAGATTTAGCCTGAAACTTCTAATTTTCCAATAATAAACCAAGAAATTCTTCCTTGAATTTCCAAAGCAGACATGTTGCAGTCATTGTGTTTATGTAATTATATATATATATATATGTATGTATGTATGTATGTATGTATTTGGCACAAGTTTATTAACTTTCAGTAGTATATATTAACTTTACAAAATTTTTAATACATTTGTATCATATTAACATACCTATCTCCCCTTTCTGTCTTCATCCCCCTTTCTACATCTCTAAAAGTCCTCTTTTTACTTTCATGTCCTTTCTTCTCATCCCCACTGAATTCGGTATGTGAGAGGAACATATGATACTTGTGTGTGTATGGATTTGGCTTAGTTTGTTTAACATGATGATCTCCAATTCAGTCCACTTTTCTGCCAATGACATCATTTCACTTTTATGGCTTAATAAAACACAATTGCATATGCATGCCATATTTTCTTATCCATTCATTCATTGATTCACATGAGGCTGATTCTGTAAGTTGGTTATTATGAATAGTGCTACAATGAACATGGATGTGTGAGTATCTATCTCTATAGTAACATGACACTGATTTGTTACAGGTATAGCTGGAAGTAGTCGAGCTGGGTCATGGGGGAGTTCTATTTTTAATATTTGAAGGACCTCAAATGTTCTGATCAGTGAAACTGATTTCCATGGAGCCTGTAGTTGTTTATATTCCCACCACCAATGTAGAAAGGTTTCTCTTTCTCTCCATCCTCACCAATATTTGTTGGTTTTTGTTTTCCTGATGATAATGTCAGTGCATTCGTATATTTGCATTGTAATCATCCATTTATGAATCTTAAATACTAACAATATTTTGGAGTCTTTTGAAGCAGGGATTCTGTCTTCATCATTTTGGAGCCCTAGAAACCATTTTAATGGTAAAAAAAAAAAAAAAGAGAGAAACCTAAAAATTTGTTTAGTATCTGCGTAGGAAGATTTCATTTTTTAAAGAAGACATCCAAATTATGAGGAGAGGTCTTCATTGGTCAAAAACTGCTCATTTTTTATCACAACATCTGTCTGCATAACCTACTAAAGCATTTGATTCTCCACACACACAACAAATCCAGACTTGATGGCTAGATTTCATCTAATCCAATTAATATTAGCTCTGCAGGCAGGACTGCTCTTTGGTTAATGCAAATGCTTTATCTGACTAAACAATCCCAGTTGGTGTTAAAATAAAAAGAATGCCCTTTTGCATCTGTTTTAATGTAGCATCAAAGCTCCAGGCAACTCCACATGTTACATGGGCTGACTTGATTTGATGCCATGCCTGCTTTAAGTCAAAACTCTGTTTTGCTCTGAATCCATGCACTGAGTCCACCCACATCTTGAACTGGTCTTAGATCTATTTTATCACTCAAGCATATGTTGTTTAGATATTTATATGTAAATCTGCTTGTCATAGGCAGAACAGCCCAACTAAGACAGTCAGAGATAGTTGTCAGAGTGCCTTCTGTATTCCAGGCTATTAACTGCTGTTTCCAATTTTCCCAGTGATACAGGTGCAGTTCAAATCCTTGCCTCTGGATCTTTTCACATCCAGTTGGTGGCTTTTGGTGACTGAGCTCAGTTCAATAAACGGTTTAGATGGTAATGCTAAAAAGCCACATAGCAAAGTCATAGGTCTGTCTCTTTACCTACCCAACTTTAACATTAAGTTGAAGTATCAATCCTACATTTATTCAGATTCTCCCATTTAAGTAGCAAAATGACTAAAGTCATTGAAATCAATCTATTTATTAAAAAATATCTCCTTATACATTTGCTATGACTTTTTATTTCATTTTCCTAAATGAAATAAATTCTAGGCTCAGAATTTCACATGGATTACCTTGTTATATCTTGATGTACATATGCTTTGGTATTCTTTATTTGCTCATTTAGCAAAAAAGGAAACTTTACCTCAACAAGATTAATATATCTTCCTGCTGGTATGCAATTGGTCATTCAAAGGCCTCATCCAATGAAAAAAACTGCAATTATAACCCTATTAAATAGAGGGGGAAATAGGCATTTATCAGTCAAATAAATACTCTTTCATCAGGAGAGTATCTGGCATCTATGAGGCCATGAATGCAGACTCATGCAGATAATCACAGCTACTTAGGAGGCAGAGATCAAGAAGATCATGGTTTGATGCCAGCATAGGCAAAGATAGTATATCACTCACCAATTATCAAGCCAGGTGTGGTAGTGTACATCTACAATCCCAGCTAAACAGGCAGCATAAGTAGGAAATTTGTGATTCTACAGTATTGCATACAAGTGAAACCTTGTCTGAAATAAAACTTAAAAGTAAAAATAAATGAAGGGGCTGGGAAGATGGCCTAGTGGCAAGAGTGCTTGCCTCATAAAAATGAATGAAGATATAAAATTTTTAAACCCGAGTTCAAATCCCAGGACTGAACTCCTTCCCTTAAGAAAAAGTTTGAAGATATGGACTAAGTTATAAATCAGGACAATGTTAAGTAATTGATAGAAAATATTTTCTGATATAGCGTAATTAAATGGATTATTGCAATTCTGTTTTAATAGAACATTTTAGTCAATAGGTTCATTCTGGCCATTCATACAGTCCTCGATGGAGAGACAGTATGACTGTCTTAGTGAAATTTTAAAAAGTTATTATTAAGTTACTATATAATTTTTTTAGAATATTATAATTATTGTTAGATAAAATATTTATTAGACTATTATTGGGAAATATTGGGATAGAGTTGGCCTCATGATAATTAGATGATGCTAAGTGAAATGAACTCCACATTATGGAAAACAAGTGTTACATCATTGTTGTGATTATTTGCAACATGCCATGTGAAACCGTACCCTTTTTTTCCTCTCTCTTTTCGCCTTCCTTTGGTTTTATCCCCACTATCACTGTATCTCATCTCAGTACCCTGGATAGTGTATATACGTGTATTAGAATTAGGGAAGGGAAAGGGAATACAAAAATAGAGAGATTAAAGATAAAAGACAAACCATTCCAAAAGCAATACTTACAAAACCATTTAGTGAAAACCAACTGTACAACTCATAGGGGGGAAGAGGGCAAGGGGGAGTGGGGAGGCAGGGGAAAAACTGGGGAGGAGGTTACAAGTTGAACAAGAAATGTACTCACTGCCTTACATATGAAACTGTAACCCCTTTGTACTTCACTTTGACAATAAGGGGGAAAAATAAAAAAAAATTGCCTAATAATTATTATTTTCAAAGATTATGATCACAAAAATTAAATGTGGCAAAATTGAAATCATATAGTTGATATAAAGTAATACATTAAGTAATTTATCCCAGTAGGAATTTATGGACAATTTGGCAGCAGGCAGAGAATCATACCAAAATTATATAATGAATTATGATGTTCTTTTAAGCCTATTCCTCATCTGCCAAAGAAAATTATTTCAATGATAATATGTCAAAAGTCCATTTATCTATCATATATCAATCTGTCTCTTAGCAAAATTTTCATGATACTGCTAATATTGTTAATGATATAGAGATGGAGAAATTTCATATATGAATTAAAAATTATTGGAGTAATTTTTATTCTGGATCAATGAAATTTTATAAATTAATATCTTAAAGGTGAAGTAAGATGTTAACAGGTTGAGCATATTTTTTAAACCTAATCCAGGAAGGACAATGCAGAAAAAAAAAAGGCTTCAAAGAGAGGGACTTCCAAAGGCAGGCAAGGCATAGTAGATGAGATGAGTTTTTCCAAAAGGTGCCTTTTGAAGTTAGCTGTCTATATTTAATGTTATTTTTACCTCTAAAACTAAGTTATAATTAATTTTTTCTCACGATTAGCTTTGTAATATATTTAATGTTAATATATTGACTACTATATTGCAAATTCTAACTAGACAAAAATTATATATTTGTTACCTCATATGTTGCTTGTGCCTGGCAGGTACAAATTCAAATAATTTGCAATTCAGTACAAGAGGCTGCAATTTAAGCAGATAGATGAAGAGGAGAAGAGTGAGTAAATGAAGTCAAGAATCCAATGTATATTCTACGAAATTAAGAAGAGTGAGAGAAGGGGATGGGTGAGAATGTTGACAGGAATGACATTGATCAAGATATAGTGCATTCATAAATTCCTTTGTTAAGTAGCAACTCCTTTTTAGAACTACTTAAAGATACCAATAAAAATTAAAAGCAATAATGTGAAAGAAATAAGCAGCAGAGAAAACAATAAAATCTAAGCAAACCCAATCTGAAGGACTCATGCTCAGAGCTGTCTCAAGCACAGTTCACACAGGAAAGAAACCAACCCGAGTGTGAAGATGGCGTATGCTCAAGAAACAGTTATCCAGGGGCTGGAGATATAGCCTAGTGGCAAGAGTGCCTGCCTCGGATACACGAGGCCCTAGGTTCGATTCCCCAGCACCACATATACAGAAAACGGCCAGAAGCGGCGCTGTGGCTCAAGTGGCAGAGTGCTAGCCTTGAGCGGGAAGAAGCCAGGGACAGTGCTCAGGCCCTGAGTCCAAGGCCCAGGACTGGCCAAAAAAAAAAAAAAAAAAGAAACAGTTATCTGGGCAGGATAACCAAACTTCATAAACACTTGGGAATGAAACATCCAGCAAAATTGTAGCCATTTCCAGAGTGTTCATAAGGCAGCTGTGCATAGAGCAATATGGTTAGAACCAGGCTTCATTCTGCTCCAGGAGATAGAGCCATCATAAATCCAAGTAGATGAGGGGCAGTATGACACATGGGTTTTAAATCCATCAATTAGGAGGGATCAAAATGGCATGTAGGAGATCACTGAAAAGTCTGTGGGAACACTTCAAGGAAAAAAAAAACAAAATATACAGCAAATAAGGCACTGAGGAGAGTGAACTGGGCTAAAGAAGAAAGGAGTGGAAAATCAAAATACATAAGATTAGAACAGATGCACTCTGAATCTGGTGGTAAGAGGTTGTGAAAAGATCCATTTCTAGTCTCTCAAAGATCAATCACACCCTAGATATACAGAAATCATTCAAGAATGTTTCTAGACTAGAAAAGTAAATGAACAAAATGCCATCACTATTCTTATCATCATTATTACTTCTGAATGAATGAAGTTGTATAATCAGGCACCATGCTCTTATTAAAGTGTCTAGACATATTAACATATTTCAATTGCTTACAAAGTATTTCAGAGAAATAGTTTGAAATATCATAGAATGTAGATAGAATCTACTCAGGTGTGAGCCTAGCAATGTGCAGATAATGTAAGTTCTTATATGAAAGACTAGTAACTTTTTTCTACTTCCAGGAAAATCAGCTCACAGAAACAAAAACTAGAAGGAAAGTAACATGGTGCTTTATATTGACTTACTTTATTGGTACTACGAATAGTGAAAATGATCCTGCACTTTTCTTCTCTCCATAATGAGTGACCTAACTGCATTTTACAACTGCATATGACTGAGAATAATTTAATTGAAAATGTACCATGGCTCACTTTTTGTGTTTCAGGTGTATGCATCTTGGTTTTCACATTCATTTCTTCTATTTCTACCAGACCTGGCCACTGTGCTAAGAGGGAAGTCATCCGCCTTTAAGATTTCCCTGTGGAAATCCATGCGGTGATAACAGTTATCAAAACCATCAACTAGCCAAATTACCAAGAGACAATTAGATATTATCCTTTCAGCTTTTTCATATCACTGTTACTAAAACCAATCTATCATCATATTCAATATCTTTTTATTATATTACAGCAATTCCTGTAATCTATATAATGTTTGAGGATCTACAAAGCAGATCCATTTATCTCACTACATATTCATATATATATATACATATACATATATATGCACACATATGTACACATATACATATATGAGCTGAATAAAATAGGCACATAACAGAACACTCACAATATACATGCATTTAGGAAATATAAGGAAGGTAGCCAGTGGGAATAGATCTTTATTATATTAAAAGTATTTTTAAGTATTAACAGGGTATTTCCAGGTTAAGTAGTCATGATAAAAGCTAGATAAGCTAATTTTCATAGCCAAATACCTACCAAAAAGAATCAAATACTATAGAAAAGTTAAAAAAAGAAATAATTCCAAAATAGCCAAAGAAATTAGCAGCAGCATCCAATAGCAAAAAACGGATAAGGAAGTTAAAATAAAGAATTCAAAAGGCTGTGACCCAGGGCAGGTGCAGAAGGTTCAGTGCATCAGGATAAGTCGTACAGCTTAACAGACCAACATAGAAAGAAAGTGAGCAGAAGCAATCCTGAAAGTTCACCTAATATTCCCTCCTGATTAGAAAAATCAAGCTGATAAATATAGTAGGCAGGCAATCTTGGAAGATTCAAAGTAGTATTTTATTTAAATATATTGCATGTATATGTTTTAATAATTATTTATTGTCAAAGTGATGTACAGAGGGGATACAGAGGGGATGAGTTGTTCAGTTGGTTTACACCAAATGGTTTTTTAAGTATTGCTTCTGGAGTCATTTGTATTTTTTTCCTTTGTCTCTTGATTTTGGTATTCCCTTTCCCTTCCCAAGTGTATTTTTAATGTTTATAAAATTTTTCCATCATCCTATTTGTCAAATGTCATGTATATCAAATGTCATCATCATCATTGTAGATGCCTTTTTGTTAGTGTGCATTAATTGTACAAAGGGGTTACATTGTCATATTTCTATATATGCATATGTTGTACTTTGACCAAATTCACTCTCTGGATTATTCTTCCTTATCTCTTTTTCATCTCCCACCATTGGATGTATGTGTTTTTGTTGTTGCTGTTAGTTTTCAGTAGATCTCAGGATGGTATTTTCATATATTGAATTTCCTCACAATCACTTTAAATATACTGCTTACTGATGCCTTCATGTTGTTATGCGATCATCACTACTATTCACCTCTGAAACTCATTTCAAGTTACATAACATACACACACATTAAATAATAGCATACCACTTCCTCTTTCCATGAAGATTCAACAATCAACTTTTCCATTGTCAGTATGATTTTGACTACTTTGGTTACCTCAGATGAGTGTAATAATTCTTTTTTCACAACTGACATAGCCTACACCATAAATTCCTTCCTTTATAAGGCTGAATAATATTTTACTGAATGGTACTCATGTTTAAATTTCCTTTTTACCAAATATGTGGACACTTGGGATACCTCCACATTTTAGCTATTGTAAGTGATATTGCTGTGAACATACATATTAGTTCCAGCATTGAACTCTCGCAGTGTGCCCAAAATAAATTCCTGAATCATATAATCCTGTTTGTAGATTTGTTGAGGAAATTCCATAGTATTTCCCCACAACAGCTGTGCCATTTTACATTCTCACCAGAAGTACCCAGAGTTCTAATTTCACTATATGCTCACCAACACTGCTTTCCTTTCCTAGTAGTAGCCACCATAATGAGTAGGTGACAGCTCACTGCATTTTGATTTACCTTACCTAATTACAAATGGTCCTGAGATTTTTTTGAAATGTCTTATTAGACATTTATAAATCTTTTTTTGACAATCATTCCAAATGGTGTCCACCTTCTAAAGCTAGACAGCACATATCACCTAGATGAGATCTAAACATACAATTATTTCAGGTCCTAGGATAAGTGTACCTATGCAGGGTATTGTTCCTATGCTGCTTTCCAGAAAAACAGTCACACACTGCTTTCAAATCAGGCATTTCTTCCCATATGGCCAAAGGACACTATCTCCCTAGAATTAGAGGCAGAAATAAGAGTCAAAGAAATAATAAGCATGTGATTCTCTGTGAGGATGATCCTAGACATGTACTAATTATTACAAATGAGGGAGACCATGGAGCCTATGTTTCTTTGGGTCTGGCTTAATTCACTTAATATGATTTTTTCCAAGTCTTTCTATTTCCTTAAAAATGGAGGATGTCATTCATTCTGATGGAAGCATAGAATTCTTTTGTGTGGATATACCACATTTTCCTGATCCATTCATCTATTCAGGGACCTCTGGGTTAGTTCCATATCTTAGCTATGGTAAATAATGCTGCGATGAACATAGATCATATAAAATGATACTAATCAAAATGAACTTCAAGATATGGAAACAGAAATTTTTTGTTTCTTAATGTATTGTGTGAAGTTATTTTTTTCCTCCCCCCCCCCCCACCTCCTGCCTTTGGTTTATTCCCTGTTATCACTGTTCTGTTTTTTTTGTGTGTTTTTTTTTTTTTTGGTACCATGTGTTTCGTATATATTTGTCTGATTTGGGTAAAGGATGGAGAATAAGAAAATGGTGAGACAAAGGACAAAGGATGAACCCATGTAGCAGTGATACTCACAAGACAATATGTTGTAAATAAACTTTACAACTTGGAGGGGAAGGGAGTCAGGGAGGGGGGAGGGAAAATGGGAGAAAATGAGGGAGAGGATAAGCATGTTCGACAAGAAATGTACTCATTTCCTCATTTATGTTAGTGTAACCCCTCTATACATCATGTTTACAATAAAATAAAATAAATAAGTAGTGACTATAATCTTTCTAATATTGATTTATAAAATGACCTGCACGGGCTGGGAATATGGCCTAGTGGCAAGAGCGTTTGCCTCCTACATATGAAGCTCTAGATTCAATTACCCAGCACCACATATATGGAAAACGGCCAGAAGGGGCGCTGTGGCTCAGGTGGCAGAGTGCTAGCCTTGAGCAGGAAGAAGCCAGGTATGGTGCTCAGGCCCTGAGTCCAAGGCCCAGGACTGGCAAAAAAAAAAACACAATAAAATGACCTGCACATCTGAAAAGATCAATTATCTCCAAGCAGAAGAATCTCAGAGATGAATACCATCATAGTGAAACTTTTGAAAAACAGACAAAGGGAGGCTTGAAAACACTAAATGCAACTTATCATGAGCAAGAGGTGTTCAATGAAATTCATGGCTGACTTACTAGAAATCATGGAGGAGAGAAGTCAGTAGGAAGACATATTTGATGTACTTTGTTTGCTAAGAATCCCATATTCAGCAAGATCATTCAAAAAATGAAGGAAAAAATACACTTCCAGATTTAAAAAAAAAGAGAGAATTTATCACTAGTACATTTATCCTATAAGAAAGACGAAGAGGAGTTCTTCAGCCTGAAATGGAAAACACAAAGCAGAAAGTGGAATTTCACAGGAAGAAAATGAACATGAAGTTAAGGTGATGATATAAGTATACAGGAAATTATATAAATGTAACTTTTTAAAAATTTATTTGTTTATTAATTGAACACAAATTTTTTGACAAGGTGTTGTGCAAAAAGGGTACAGTTACATAGTAGGGCAGTGTACATTTCTTGTGATATCTTACGCCCTGTTTTTCTATCTCTTCTCTAGGTCAGGTAGACATATATACAATATACAATGTATCAAGAACATATACAGTAGCCACGTGGCCATGCCCAAGAAAGTTCGCCTAGGGCTTTAAATGTAATGTCGATGTTAGACCATATGTCGACAGTAGTCTTATATGAACGTACAAACCTAGGTTTTGAGCTACTGTATTCCCCTGAGAGGTCAATTTTTGACCTTTATATGTTGAGTAATTGTTTGGTTTTAGTTACATACTGTTGGGTCGCTGCCCCAATCCTGTGGGGAGTACTATTTGACAAGCAGTTTTTGGTTTCACAGACTTGGTCTCTACTGTCTCTCCGTCTCCCTTTCTTAGCAGTCATATATCAGGGAGATGTATCATGCCCCTTTGTTTTCTGTGTTCTAGGCTTGTCTCGCTCAACATTATTTGTTCGAGTTCTGACCATTTCCCTGCGAATAACAATATTTCACCATTCCTACTCACTATGTACTATTCCATTGTGTATAAGTACCATATTTTTTTGATCCATTCATCTGTGGAGGGGCATCTGGGTTGTTTCCATATTTTGGCTATTGTGAATTGTGCCGCGATAAACATGGAAGTACAAATGTCTTTTTGGTATCTTGGGGTTTGCTGTGTAGGATAGATGCCTAGGAGTGGTATGGCTGGGTCATAGGGTAGGTCTATATTGAGCTTTTTGAGAAACCTCCATACTGTTCTCCAAAGTGGTTGTACTAATTTGCACTCCCACCAACAATGGAGAAGGGTTCCTCTTTCCCTGCACCCCCTCCAGCATTTGTTATTGCCTGAGTTCAGAGTATAGGCCATTCTAACTGGGGTGAGGTGGTATCTCAGGGTTGTTTTTATTTGCATTTCCTTTACTACCAGGGATGTTGAGCATTTCCTCATGTGTTTCTTTGCCATTTTTATATCTTCTCTTGTGAAGTCTCTCTTTAGCTCCTTTGCCCATTTCCTAATAGGTTTATTGGGCTTGGAGGGGCTTAGTTTTTTGAGTTCTCTGTAGATGACCGATATCAGGCCTTTGTCTGTTGCGGTGCTGGTAAATATCCTTTCCCATATCGTTGGTTGTCTTTCTATTTTGGTGGCTATGTCCTTAGCTGTGCAGAAACTTTTTAATTTGTAGTAGTCCCAATTGTCGAGTCTCTCCCCTATTTGTTGTGCCCCTGGGACTATATTCGGGAAGTTCCTTCCTGTGCCTATAAGTTCTAGTGTCTTTCCTACTCTGACCTTCAGTAGTTTCAAGGATTCAGGTCTGATACTGAGGTCCTTGATCCATTTTGAGTTGATCTTGGTGCATGGTGATAGGCTTGGGTCTACTTTGAGTTTTCTGCATATGGCTGCCCAGTTCTCTCAGCACCAGTAGTTGAAGAGGCTATGTTTATTCCATTGTATGTCTTTAGCTCCTTTGTCGAATATCAGTTAGCTGTAAGAGTGCGGTTTTATTTCTGGGTCTTCAATTCTAATCCATTGGTCTTCCGATCTGTTTTTATACCAATACCATGCTGTTTTTGTTATGATGGCCTTGTAGTAGAGCTTGAAGTCTGGTATTGTGATACCTCCTGCACTGCTTTTTTTGCCTAGATTCGCTTTGGCTATTCTAGGTTTTTTGCTGTTCCATATGAATTATGGATTGGTTTCTCTATTTCAGTGAAGAATGTGGCTGGGATTTTGATATGTATTGCATTGAATTTGTATAACAATTTGGGCAATATGGCCATTTTCACTATATTGATTCTGCCTACCCATGAGCATGGGAGGTCTTTCCATCTCCTTGTGTCTTCTTTGATTTCCCTTATTACATTTTTATAATTTTCATTAAATAGGTCTGTCACATCCTTGGTTAAGTTAATCCCTAGGTACTTTATTCTTTTATTGGCTACTGTAAATGGAATTGTTTCCATAATTTCCTTTTCTGTTTGTATATTGCTTTTGTACAGAAAAGCTGCTGACTTTTGTGGATTGATTTTGTATCCTGCTACTTTGCCAAATTGGTTTATTAGGTGTAGGAGTTTGGGTACTGAGTTTTTTGGGTCCTTCAGATATAAGATCATGTCGCCTGCGAATAGGGATAACTTGATTTCTTCCTTGCCGATGTGGATCCCTTTGATGTCCTCCTCTTGCCTTATTGCTATGGCTAGGGATTCCAGCACTATGTTGAAAAGAAGTGGGGAGAGTGAGCATCCTTGTCTTGTTCCTGAGTTTAGGAGGAATGATTTAAGTTTCTCTCCATTTAATATGATATTAGCAGTTAGTCTGTTGTATATGGCTTTTATTGTGTTGAGGAATGTTCCATCTAGTCCTGTTCTCTCCAAAGCTTTTAATAGGTATGGATGTTGTATTTTGTCAAAGGCTTTTTGGGCATCGACTGAGATAACAATGTAATTGTTAATTTTAAATCTGTTTATGTGGTGAATTACGTTGATTGATTTACGGATGTTGAACCATCCTTGTGACTGTGGGATGAAGCCTACTTGGTCATGATGTATGATTTTCTTGATCAGTTTCTGGATCCTGTTAGCTAATATTTTATTAAGGAGCTTTGCATCTGTGTTCATTAGTGATATTGGTCTGTAGTTCTCTTTTTTTGTTGAGTCTTTGCCTGGTTTGGGAATGAGTATGATATTAGCTCATCACTAAACGTTTTGTAGAATTCATTGGTGAATCCATCTGGGCCTGGGCTTTTCTTTGTTGGGAGGTTCTTGATTACCTCCTGTATCTCACTGTAAGTGATTGGCTTATTTAGTTGATTTATTTCTTCTTGGTTCAGTTTGGGCAGTTTGTACTTCTCTAGGAATTGATCCATTTCTGTAAAATTATTGTTTTTTGCTGAGTAGAGGTTTTGGAAATAGCTCCTTATGATTGTTTGAATATCGTGTGTACTTGTTGTAATTTTTCCGGTGGAGTCCTTGATTTTATGTATATGAGTCTCTTCTTTTTTTTGTAAGTCTTGCAAGGGGTCTGACAATTTTGTTTATTTTCTCTAAGAACCAGCTTTTAGTCTTATTTATTTGTTGAATGCTCTTTCTATTTTCAATCAGATTTATCTCTTCTTTAATCTTTGTGATCTCTCCCCTCCTAGTCGTTTTAGATTCTGTCATTTCTTGTTTCTCCAGTTGTTTTAGTTTCATCGGGAGGTTATTCACCTGCTCTGCTTCCATTCTTTTAATGTGAGTGCTGAGGGCAATGATCTTGCCCCTCAGTACTGCCTTAGCTGTGTCCCATAGGTTTCTTTGTGATGTGTTTTCATTGTCATTGTGGCTTATGAATTCGTTGATTTCATCTTTAATTTGGTCTGTGGCCCAAGTGTTGGATAGCAGTGTGGGGTTTAGCCTCCAAGAGTGTGTATAGCCTCTGTGGTATCCTTTGTTGTTGAGGGTTACCTTTAATCCACTGTGATCAGATATGATACATGGGATGACGTCAATACTTTTGTATTTGCTGAGGTTCTTTGTGTGGGCTATGATGTGGTCTATTTTGGAATATGATCCATGGGCTGCTGAAAAGAAGGTGTATTGGGTCTCTGTAGGGTGGAAGATTCTATATAGGTCTGTCAGATCCATTTAGGAAATGGTGTTACTTAGGTCCTCAGCTCCCTTGCTAATCCTCTGGGTGTTGGATCTGTCTCTTGGACAGAGTGGGGTATTAAGGTCACCCACTATGATTGTGTTTGCGTCTATCTTGTTCTGTAATTCTGTGAGAATTTGCTTGACATATGTAGGGCCTCTTTTGTTCGGTGAGTATACATTTATCACCGTGATGTCTTGATTCTGGATGTTTCCTTGTATTAATATGTAGTATCCTTCTTTGTCTTTTTGAGTTAATTTTAATGCAAAGTCCAGCTTGTCTGAGATCAGGATGGCTACACCTGCCATTTTGGTAAGTGCATTTGCTTGGTAGATCTTGCTCCATCCTTTCATTCGGAGCCTGTTTTTGTCCCTTGTTGTAAGGTGGGTCTCTTGTAGACAGCAGATGTCAACTTTTTGTTTGCGAATCCATTCTGCCAGTCTGCTTTTCTTTATCGGAGAGTTTAAACCATTTATATTTAAAGAGATCAAGGATAAGGGTGTTTTTTCTCCTTCCATTTACTTGTTGGGCTGTTTTTTCTTGTCTTTAGTGAGCTGTTCTTTCTGTTGGACTTTGGCTATTGTAGTTTCTTTCTGATTCTGTCTGTGTGTCTTGTACGATCTCTGTTGTGTGGGGCTCCCCTCTTAGAATTCGCTGTAGGGCTGGTTTTTTATTCACATACTCCTTTAGCTCCTCTTTGGTGTGGAAAGATCTGGTTTTCCCTTCGAATGTGAACTCCAATTTCGCTGGATATTTGATCCGAGGTAGCTTATTGTTAGTCTTAAGTACTTGGATGGTGTTCTTCCACTCACTTCGTGCTTAGTAAGTTTGTGTGGATAAGTCAGCTGTTACTCGAATCCTCTTCCCATTGTAGAAAATTTCTTTCTTAGCTTGGCTGAATTCAGAATTTTCTCTTTAATCTTGAGGTCTGAAGTCTTGAATATTATGTGCCTTGGGGTGGCTTTTCTGGGGTCTGGCCTGCCAGGTGTCCTATAGGCTTCGGTTACCTGGATGGGGTCCCCTGTGAGATTTGGGAAGTTTTCTGCAATAACTTTATTGAGAACATGTTTAAGCCCTCTGCTCTGGTATTCGGCTCTTTCTTCTATTCCAATTATGCGCAGATTATATCTCTTGTCTTTGTCCATTAGTTCCTGGATTAGTCTGCCCTGAAGCTTCACCGTTTCTTGGAGTGTGGTCATTTTCTGGTTGTTGTCGGCTGCTTCATCGTCCAGGCGAGAGACTCTGGATTCCATATGGTCCACTCTTTGTGTTATGGTTTCAATTGCGGAGTTTATGGATGTCAGAGAGCTATTTATGGTTGTCAGATCAGCTCTGATCGTGGAAATTTCTTCCTTCAAAGAGTTGTATTTTAAATCTATTTGTTCGTGCATTTCAATTCTCAGGATGTTAAGATTTTCTTTAAAGGAGGCTTGCATTGTATCCATTTTTGCTTCCATTTCTTTCTTGGCTTCTTGGGTGTCCTTCAAGATTTCAGCTCTAAACTCCTGGAATTGTTTTCTGATTTCATTTCTGATGCTTTCCATCATTCCTGTTAACATGGCCTCATTTGCTTTTTTAATCTCCATCTCCTCTTCAGTCGTGCTGCTTTTTGGAGCTGTGGGGTTGGCTTGCTCTTTGATGAACTGTGTTATGTTTCTTTGTGATTTGCGCATCTGGAGATCTGTGGCTAGCTTCTCAGGTTTGGTTTATAGCTCTGCCCTTCCTCCTGTGTAGGCGTGTCTACTGGAGCAGGTGCTGCCTCTGTGGCCCCGCCCACCAGTGCGGGGTACACCTATCAAAGCGGGCGCTGTCACCAGGGGCCCTGCCCTCCTGTGCGCTGTGCGCCCGCTACAACAGGCGCTGGTGCTGTGGCCCCGTCCACTTTAGTGGGGTATGCCTCCCAGAGCGAGCCCCAGGTTGTTGGGTTGTGTTTGCACCCTCCTGCGAGTCCCTTGGGGGGGGGGGGCGGTATGTGTGGGGCCCAGTGGGATCGACTGTCCGGGAATGGGTTAGCACCCTCAGACCTCACCTTCGCTGTGAGGGGGGGACGTGATCAGGCCCAGGTGTCCCTGCTGTGCTGGTATTGCCCACCAGCGCCGGTGATTTTAGTTGTAAGAGTCTGCGAGGTCCAGGCACCTCGGGTGGGGCTTGCACTGCTGGCCATCCCCTGGCCCCTGTTGGGAAGGGGGTGGGGCTGGTGTGGCCAGTTCAGGAACCTGTGTGGCCTTGGGGCTGCTCCGTCCTTCCCCTGCTAAACTGATTTCCCAGTGCCTGATAGGAGCTTCCCGCCTGATTTGGGGGTTCTTTGTTCCCTCAGGGTGGGGAGGGGGAGGGAGGGAGATCTAGCTTCTTTGTAGGGCTTGGGTCTCTTATAGCTGGTCTCCCGTTGGGTGAGGGGGTAATAGGGGACTCACTGATCCTGGATTGTGTGTGTGTCCCGCGTAGCCATTGGTCCTTCAGGGGGTGGCAAAGTGTCGTGGTGGCCTCCCCGGTTCCCTCCTTCTGCCGCGCTGGGTTCCCCAGCCACCGTCTGTCCGAACCCGGTGTGGACCCGAACTTCTCGTCGCTGCCGTTGTTTGTCTTGGTCCCCACGCTCCCTAGTGGCTGTGGGGTCTCCCACTGTCTGAATTCTGCGCTCCCGGCAGCCTGTCTGCCGATTGCCGGGTCCCCTTTCCCAGCCTGGCCCTGTTTGGGCCAGGGTCGGCTGGTGGGGGGAGGGTGCCCCAGAGATTCTCCGGCTCCGTGTAGGTTTTCGGCTCTTCTTTTTTGCTCCTTTTTGTTTTCCTGCGTTTCTCCACTGCTTCTGGCTGCTGGTTTTGCTGGGTTCTTGATGGGGTGTTGGGTGTTGGAGTTCCCAGCTCGCTATTCAGTTGGGGCGAGTCGGGGTGCCTCCCTAATGTGTTGGCGCCATCTTTCCTCGTCTCTATAAATATAACTTTGTTCATGACTTTCATCTTCTACTCAGAAGACAAGCAGCTATAAGGCAACATTTATAAAACTGTGTTGATGATCTTACTATATCAAACATATAATATCTGCGATTAAAAATGTGAAAAAGAAGAGTTGCATTGGAATCATTTTTTGTGTTCGATGAAATTACCTTGGCATTCATGGGAACTTGATTGTTTCAAGTTAAGATGTTAATTGCAATCACCAGGGCAACAACCATTAATAAAATTACTAAATGTATGTATATAAAAGCAACAGAAGCATTAGTATAACTCACTGTATTATTTTCACACTATGAAGTACTTTTTTGTATTAATGTTCAGTTCATGACTAGCAATGCCTTAAAACAGAAGTGATACAAAACAAAACAATCAAAGAAGCAACAACAAATATCTAAATGTCCAGAAAGTTGACTATGGAAAGTAGGACTTGAAGAGACCCATCAATTTATCTCCTACATCCTTGGCCACTAATGAATTGTTCCCTGGAGGAAATTTCCAATTATTTTAACCAGGCTACTTTGAAATGACTCAGGAGGAGAGGGCTTTTACAACTTCTATCGGGGGAGAGGATTCTGCGGTCTGATACCCATCGCTGTTTCAAACTGGTTGGTTTGGTACAAAAATATCCTTTTTGAATGTATTTGTTTTGCTATTTTCCACAAGGAACCTGCTATCTTGGGAAGAACTGGGTCACCCCATGCTGATTCCCTAACCTCTGAACTTCAGTGTGAATCTCTGTTCTCATGACGTTTCCATCAGACTTCTGTTTCCTACAGCCTGCTACATCAGTTTCATTCTGCCTGGGATTCTTGGGGAATCCCCTGGAAGGGACTATGATTGCCATTAACAAGGATTTTAACCAACACCTGGAAGCTTCCTTATGGCCGATGCACTCCGTTCTCTCAAAGTCTAAGGGCCAGTCCCCTCAGGTCCTCATTCTTACTGTGAACTAGTCCTTCTAGTCTAAATTATATAAGGGTTTTTCTGGGTTTTAAATGACATGTGACTATACAGAATTGCAAAATGCTCTGTGATAATATTTATTACAATAGCATTACTCAAGTATCTGTCATTACTGTATACTCACTCTCTCCAACCTAAATATGGTAGGGGGGGCAGGGTTAGAGGTAGTGAGGGAATCACATCTTTTTGTGGCTCATTGGAAGAGGCACATGAGTTTTTTTTTAATAAAAAAATGAAAATAAGAGAATGAAATTTTTCCAGGTATTTACACATACATTGATCACACTCAAGATAGAATTAGAAGTATAGCTGAACTATGTCACCTTAATAAAATAGTCAGTATGTTGCTGTCCTCATAATTAATTAAGTGAACATATCTTCTAATTAAATATTCATTAGTATTAGTCTCTCCAATGAGTTGTCATAGTGTAATCAAAAGTGTAGATTTCAACTGTCTTTGGTTTGACTCTTCACCACTTGTTATCAGCTTGGAGTTGGGTAGGTCATCTAACCTCTCTGAGTTGCTGTTTCCTTATCTCTGAAATGAGCATAGCCATAATTATCCTATGACCTTGCCTTACAGATTAAATGGAATCATTATTTTGAAGGTACTTAGTCTGGTGCCTGGCCTGTAGTTTTTAAGGTGAATCAATTAAGATGTTCTAGTACATGGAACAAAAAGTTTAAAATTCAAGTGGATTAAATGGTAAGGAATAATTTTATTCATGTTGTGTTAAGTTTGTGTTAGGGCAGCTTTAAGGCTGGTAGATTCAGTGGCTCATCTGTGCTCCTTATTGTGCTCTGTATTTTTCAAATTCTCCATCCTTCATAGTTTCTCCTCTGGTCAGCGTCAGATTGGCTGCTATGAATGTTGTTTACCTCTTATACATCTCTATATCTGAGAAGGATTATTTTTTTTCCTAGAAGTTTACAGAGTATTTTTTTCTTTAGATCTGTGGTTCATGTGCCATGATCCAGCAGCATGGAATCTTGGGAAAACACAATTCTTCCATTTTAGTCTCTCTGAAATAATCAGAATCGGCCAGACAGGAAGAACCTGGGAAAAGTATCTGAAGGAGGAAGGAAGGCATAGTGAGATGTTAAGCCTTTTCCTCCTTCCCTGAATTCATATCATACCTTGCTCAGTCGGCAGGTAGTAGTAGCAGAAGCACAAAAGTTGCTTGAATGCTTAGCAACTACATTCTAGAAATGAGAAATCAAAGCAGATGGTTTTATGGAAACACGCAACAAACATACACTGTAAACTAATCCCAAGCCTACAGTTCACAAAATAACTGTAGAAGTATACATTTAATTTATGCATCCATATACCTTTTCACTAGCTATGTCACACTGATGACCACTCTAATCTCACTTATCCTCTGTTTCCTTATCTTCATGAACAATTAAATAGAGCCTAGACCCATATGTTTACTGAGAGGTTTAAAGCGACAAGGTTAGTGTGGGCATGTAAAATTTTTACTGGCAGTACAGGCTTAGCCTCACCATAGAGTCAAATTGGATCTTAGTGATCTGTTTAAAGACATTTCCTTTTCACAGATTTTCTGAATGTTGTTTGCACCATAGAAAAAGGACATGAGACTGAAGACTTACATTCTCCTCCTAGCTCTATTGTGTTTTTTTCTGGATTAAATTATTATTATTATTATTATTATTTATTTTTTTTTTTTGCCAGTCCTGGGCCTTGGACTCAGGGCCTGAGCACTGTCCCTGGCTTCTGTTTTGCTCAAGGCTAGCACTCTGCCACTTGAGCCACAGCGCCACTTCTGGCCGTTTTCTGTATATGTGGTGCTGGGGAATTGAACCCAGGGCCTCATGTATACGAGGCAAGCACTCTTGCCACTAGGCCATTTCTCCAGCCCCTTAAATTATTTTTTTAATTTAATTTTATTGTGAAGGTGATGTACAGAAGGTAGCGAGTACATTTCTTGTCAAACTTGTTACCCACACACTTATTTTTCTCCCACTTTCCTGCCCCCTCCCAAGTTGCACAGTTAATTTCCAACATATTGTCTTGTGGATTTCACTGTTGTACTGCTTCACCCTTTGCCCTTTCTCTCACTATTTCATTGTTGTTATTTTTAATGTACTGTGTAAAATTATTATTTTTCTTTTGTTTTTCTTTCCTATGCTTTATCCTCTGTTGTCATTGTATTTGATTTGGGTACCATGGGTATTATGTATATGTTTATCTGAACTGAGAAAGGGAAGGAGAATATCAAAATGATAAGCTCTATTGTTTTATTCTGTGGTTTGAGCAGGTAATTGGCTTCTCTACTTTTTTGAATTGATTTTCTCTATTTTATGTGCTATCACCAAAAAATGATGGACTAGTTATTACACCGGCCTTATAGAAGTCACTCAAATAATGAATGGATGATATCATTTTTATGATATTACCACAATCCTACCTATGCATCCCACATAGATGGGATGACGTGATGCATCACTAAATCCAGCTCTATTTGCTTGTTTGGTTATTTATTTGTAGTGGAGTTTGAAATCAGGTTTTCATCTCACACTTGCTAGACAGGTCATCTACTGCTGAACCACAATTCCACAGTTGTTTTTTTCCACATTGGTTTTTTTCCTGAAATAGGGTTTCACTGCTTTGGTGGGTATGTGTCTGTCTGGATTACAGTTTTCCTATATTCACTTCCTATATTTCACTTCTCAGGTGACAGGCTCCCACCACAATGATGGGATTCTTCTCTTGAGATAGAGTCTTGCAAACTTCTCTTCTGGGGAAACAACCTGAAACAACCTGAAACAGCCTGAAACAACCATACTCTCAACTTTAGCTTCTATGTAGCTAGAATGCTAGGCATGGACCATTGTACCCAGATATTTATGGGAAAGGGTGTGTGTGTGTGTGTGTGTGTGTGTGTGTGTGTGTGTGTGTGTGCATCTTCCCAATCTCCAACTCCCAAGTAGCTAAAATTATAGATGTTCAGTTTTGTATTGTTTTTGAGATAAGTCTACCTATGTTTTAAAATCAGACTAGCCTCAAACTGTGATCTCTCTGTTTCCATCTTCCTAGTAGCTAGGATTACAGATATGTGCCACTTCATCTGGCTCCTTTTTTTATCTTTTGCTAAAAAGGTGACAAAAGTACTAGATGTTGGTGAAGATCTAGAGATACAATAATCCTCACATATTGCTGATGGGTATATAAAATTGTACAAATGCTTTGGAACACAGACCAGAAGTGTCTGAAATTTTTAACATGTACCTATCATATTATCCAATCACCTTACTCCTAGGTATCTAGTTTTAAAAAAAGAAAATACATATTAATACCGAGCCATGCACAGAAGTATCTATGACTGCTTCATTTCTAATTTTCCCAAAATGAAAGCAACTCAAATACCTATCAACAGGTACAAGGATAAACAAGTCATAACATATATATATATATATATATATATATGCAATAAAATGATACTGAACAACAAAAAGTAATTGTCAACCCATGCAATAATATGGGAGAATTTCAAAACAGTTATGCTGAAAGGATCCAGGTAAAAGAAATATAAAATTTACT
The DNA here is from genome assembly GCF_023159225.1 of Perognathus longimembris pacificus. NCBI lineage: Eukaryota > Metazoa > Chordata > Mammalia > Rodentia > Heteromyidae > Perognathus > Perognathus longimembris. Next base: position 41,289,696 of record NC_063167.1, on the reverse strand, counting down.
TCCATTGATGTAAGAATGGAGGAAAAACTTATTGTGATAGGAAGCAGATAGCAGCATGAGGGCTGGAGTCAAGGAAGGCGAAGGGGAGGAATTACCAAGGGACAGTGATGACATTTTTCATTCTCTTGCTCATTGTAATGATTTCACAGGTGTATGTGTATACCAATACATACAATTAAAACAGTTTAAACATTTGCAGTTTATTACATGTCACATATACGGCCAAAGGTGGTTTTTTTCTTAAAAGATGGTAAAAGTCATAACCCAGTAGGTGCAATCTTCTGAAGCATAGAGACACAACCAAATGATTAAGTTAAGTGGACCAGGAACAATTACCATGTAAATGCATTTGTAGGTCAATGACTAACAGAAATCTAATGAATTATTCTAACCTACATGAGAGGACTTGAATGGAAAAGTGACTTTGGAGCTAGGATGTGGGTCTCAATTAGAAATTTAAGCAAAATAGGGCGTGTCTGAACCCCCCAGTTCTTACCTGGCCTAATTGTCTTTGCTGTGGAACTGGGAGCTTGCTTGTGCTTACCATTTCTACTGTCCCCATTTTACTTGATCCAGAGCTCTTGATGTATTGCTAATCCCTCCACCCCTTTGCAATCTGATGGCCATGTTCTACTTCTCAAGCACCTCTCTAGCTTATTATTTCTTTAATTGTACCCCTTACCCATGTTGCTCTCTTTGGTCACATTTGCTCAATTAGTTTCTTAATTTAGACCAGGGACATCACAGTCTGCATCTCATAGTGTTTTTTTTTATTGTTTTTTGTTTATTTTTGTAATTCTCCTGCACATTCATGTTAAATGAGGGATGTAAACACCTTTCACAGAGGTGGATGCTCTATTTCAACTCCAGGACCAACTTGTCATCTTGGAATCATTCTGTATCCTGAGATTTTATATTGGAATGGGGCAAAGATTCTAGGTGGATAGAGCAGAGAAGACATAGAGCTTTTAAGGTGGCCTACATGGAGATGTAGGGCAGAAAGAAGTCCAGATTTGAATTGCAGAAGCAGTAAGTCTTACAGAGCTGCCTACTGGTGAGATCACTGAGAAGTTTCTGTTCGAAGATCTCTGGCAAAGAGCTCATATTGTTCGCAAGCAATCTTCTTCTTCTCCTTCACTGCAGATGGATATGATAAAGAGAAGAATGTTAAGGTTCTGCACAGAGATGAAGACGGATGAAAAAAAAAACACAGAATTATGAGGTAATCCAGTACAAGTGGTATTCAGCTCCAGCTCTGAGATCTCCTGTTGTGTTTGGTGGTATGGAGGGGTTTTCCTATTGTTTTGTGAGCCTTATGTTCTGCCAATAAAAACTCAAAATTGTATGAGATTAGAGTGTGGTCTCCAATTCTAATTAAAATCAAAGCATCTTAGAAACGTAAAAGTGATCATTTGATCTTAACCTTCTAATTTTATGGGCAAAAATCTGGAAGCTTAGAGAAAATGGTGTGCTGATGTCACACCATGAAAAGGAAAGATTTGGAGAAACTGGAGAAAAGCAAACTTCCTTGGAGAATAGGAAAGTCTAGGTCAGGCAGCAAATGGAGCCCATGGTAGCAGGATGCATAAGGCAGCAGTAGAAGCATCTTGGACAGGAGCAGGGGAGTGATGTTTAACACAGGACTACAGAGGCTGTGGTGCATGAATTGGCCCAACTTGCTGTCTGAATGGGCCTCTCATGGAATATGGCTTCTTAATCAGCCTTCACCATTAGACTACACAATAAAAGAAAACACTCAAAATTCAAATACAAAATTGTTTCCTCTAGGCTGGCAAGGCACAAAATGAAAAAGCCCTGTAAATCTAGACTCCCATATGGGGTTCTCAGCTGGTGTGAGCCCCTGAATGAATTACATGCAGCCAGAGAAATTAATACTACACACATGGGCCCAACTTGAAAGGAAGAATTGCATCGGAGAAGACTCTGCCAGGCATTAAGGGATGCAGACAGGATCCACACTGATATGGTATGCTATGGAGGACCCCAAGGGACACTATGATCAAGCACAGGAATAATGTATACTAAATGAGCAAGGACACAGATTGAAAGGAGAGAAAAAATACCATTAAAGGGGTGTCTTAACAATCAGCCTCTTCTAGTTGGGTGTAACTAGGTGGGTGTTAACTTTCACTTTCCTGCCGGTCAGAAATGCTGTGGTGCTCTGCGTGGATTTAGTGCTCTTTACACCAGTTAAAGCCTGTAGCCAAGTGATTTAGGGTGACCCCTTTCCTCTTGGTCTCATACTAATTGACTTGTGAGTGAGTTATAGCCCTAAGAGAATAGCAGCCACACATTGGGTATATTTTTAATGTCAATTTCTTGCAGAAGCTTTTACACAAGGAAATTGTTGTAACAATTATTCTTTCTGTCCTAGGACCTAGGATAGTTATTGATTTTTTTTTTAGCTCATTAGATGGAGAAAGAATAGATGAGTGTATGTATATGAATGCAAAATGGGATGACACTCATGTGAGGAGATGTGCCTTTGGAACCCTCTTCAGAGAGTCTTAGCGTTTAGGGAGAGCTGAGAAAAGTAAATTATTCTATAGCTGCAATTACAGGGTAGACAGTTAGGCTTGGTATTGCAAGCTTGGAAGTAAGAAATATCCTCGAGTGATTTCAGATATAAGTTGCTTCTTTACGGATGCTGGCATTTTAAATTAATGTATAAAATCTAAAATTTAATCCTATTCACGATGGAGGGACTGCTTTGTTTTACACAACTCAAAGGGAACATAAAGTTAGACTTCCTGTAATCACAGATCCCTGTAAACCTTATCCTCAGTACATTATGGAGTAACATATGGTATAGTGGACATTTGAAAGATGTAGTTCAATGATATGTGGATATAAGAATCTCATTTCCCATTTCAAAAGTAATGTACTTAAAAAAATAAAGCTGACGGAAAATTTCTCTGTTCATGATATTGTTCTATTTAGACTTGTTTTCTTAGGCGTAAACAGAAAGGTAGACTAAACCAAGAGTCATCTGCTGTACATTTTGGTCAGAGGACACAAAGATCTCTGAGGCAAACAAAGGAGGCAGCAGGAGCTACGTACTGCCGAAGTTTAGACTCTGATCAACAGATACAAATCCTGGGGTACAGAAGAAAACCTCAGAGTGTTTCTCATTTTCCTTGTATGTCTTGAAATGAATGGATATCCTAGTCTTATAGTTGGATTATAAAGCAATCTCTAAAGATAAAGGGAAATTTATTAGCAATTACGAAAATGTAATTCTTCTATGCAACTTGACACCTATAAGCTACTCATTCATACAAAAGCAGTAGATCCTCAGTTTGAAAATGAGGAGTATTTTGCTCAAGGCCACCAGGTTAGTGATTATTCCAATCAAGAGTTGAATTTCTAGTTTCTAACCTATATCCTTGCCTCTTATCTGACACCACTGTCTCTGCACTGTAGACGGGGTAATCCTTATACATCATAGCTACACACTCTTCCAGGGTCTGTCTTGATCAAGATCCTCTTTAGACTGAAGCCCAGTGATGTTTTCTGGTTGGAAATGGCATGGTTGATGGAAACTAGCTGGTACTTTTTTTCCTTTAGGCTAAGATACACACATAATCTAGGCCAGGTGAACATTTAGGCTTTCCATATGGCTCAAGAACACCACTGGTCACCGTTATTTCTGCTCATCTTCCTTTGCACCAGTCTTACAACCGTAGTTTGCTGCAGCCTATGGTGCAATAGAGAAACATTTAGCACATAGGGAATTAAGACAATTAGCTGACCTAATTTTCTAAACTATGTAGACTCATTTTCGAATTTCCTATTCCTCTGTTTGTTGTATGCTTTATTTATTCATGTGTTTTATTATTTTTAAGTAGATGTGCAAAGTATTTTGATTCAACATGTCAGTTGATGAGTGCTCTTTTCAACATACACAAAGATATAGCTCCTCAGTCCCTGAAAGAATGTTAAAGTTCTGTAGTCCACAGCACAAACCTCAGCATTGTGAATTACTAGTGACTTTAGGTAAGTGGCATAAGCTGTTTAAATTCCACCCTCTTGTCTACTGGTGGGATTAGTAATGACTTCATAGTCTTGAATGGAGATTAAATCAAATCCAGAATGCTTAGTGTAATTCTTTTGTCAATAAATGTCAGCATTCTTGTATTATCAGTATGAATTTTTAGGTCCAAGAGTAGGAACATACAGGTCATCATCATAGAGCTGATTTAAATGATGGCCTTGGGATTTGCAGTATTTTCTTCATATTCTAGTCACCCTTCTATGCCACTTTCTGCTCTCATCTTAACAAATATGAGAGAATTACCTGCCATGGCAATAAACATCAAGCGGCAAGAAATTTAGACAAGCCATTTTCACTGTGAACTCCAATCTGATATTTTAGATAGAATTTGTCTCCTCTGTCCAAAAGAGTTTAAATTTAAGAATCAAGGAGATTAGGTTTTTAGTCTCATATATGTAGCAAAACAACTCCCAACTGCTTCTATAGATTATGAGTCTCTGTTTCAACATCTGGGTTGTGATGTAAATTTGGCGTGGAGAGCACTGTGTGTTAAGTCCAAAGACTCCTTTATCTTGGATCATTTTATTTTGATTAAAAGATTTTTTTTAGTATCAGGAGAGACAATGCACCAACCAGCATACTCTATACGTTTGTCTTAACCATTCAAGTTGTACATGCTCATGTGTGTGTAGGATTCTGTACCCAAACACTACATGATCACACCACCTCCTCCTATCCTCAAGTCTGTCACACATAATCTTGGCAGAAAGAATAAAATCTTATTGAAGTATTTTATTTCTCTTTGCTGAGTAAAGATCTAGTTTTCTTTATGCAGCAAATTCAGGGATGCGAAGTGATTAGCTTAGCTTCATGCCATTGGACCAAAGCTAGATTTCACTCATAAATTCAGGCTTGCTCCCAAACCAGTTACTTTACTGTGTTTTGGACTAGCATTTTGTGAACCGTCATCAATTGATTTGTCATGCAATACTTAAAGGCAGACTGTCTTCTATCCCTACTATGACTGCTTCGTGAACTTGAACAAGTCACTTCTGTAAACCTCAGCTTCTAAACTGCTAGACAGAGGTTCTCATCTGGGAGTGGGGAGGAATACATGATTATTGTGAAGATTATATGATATAATCCTCGTAATTTAAGACAATGTCTTACATGTAATAATGTTTTCAATACCTTTAGATATTTTAGATACAATATTATTGGAAGCATCTGGCCCTTGGTTTTTTTTCTTCCTTTAGAAGTATGATTATTATGTATTAATTGCTACAGCATATTAAATAATATGCAGAGTGAACTCTTTTTAAAAGCCAGATTGTATCAGACAGACATTACTTTTTATATTTAATGAGTAAAAAGGTAAGTGACTAAATCCATCACTTCTTAATCATTTGATCATACCCTTTTTATGCTCATTTAGTCATCTGTGTCTACTGTTTTATGTCTTTAAATAAATGGTATACCATTACTAAACACTAAATAATTATTTATTAAATACTAAATATAGATATACTATTGTGTATTGCTTTAGAACTCTGCATTTAGTGACATTATTTTAATTTTGAAAGCACCACAGTAATACCCCCATGGAAACTGGCAAACAAAACAGGTATTCAAACATTATTAAAGGATTTAGCAAAGAACTGGCTTATATCACTGGTAAAACAAATTTTAAGTTTCAACATATATCATTGGTCCAGTGTGAACTCCTTGTTAACATAAATGCAAATATCAACAAACATCTGTGTAACTACCACATTCTTTGATCAATGCAGTAAATGATTTCTATGAAGAAAGAGTCAAGCACTTATTTGCAGTGTCTGATTTTGTCAAATCATCATTGACTTGTAATGATTGTTTGGCCACAATTCCAAAAGCTCAGGAAAATATTGCAGAATTAAACCTGTGGAATTTACAATGAAGTTTATATTGTATATTCTATCACATTAGATAAACTGTGTGATACATATCAATACAGTATATAGTAAAGTCATATATGTATGCATATGCATACACTTTACCCCAGAGAGATAGCCATTAGATATTTATCAGCATACACTTATCTACCTCGTACTTATCACCTTTCTTGGCTCTAGAGTAGGCAATAAATCCCAGGATCCAGACACCAGTAAGTACAAAATCCCAGGCTTCCCAGTGCTTTGTAAACTCTGTTTTCCCAGCATTCTGGGATTGAGCTGTGAGTCATCAACACCTGGCTCTGCTGATCTGCCTCAGGTAGAAGAGATTTACGCATCATTAGCATGAATAAAACTCTTTGTCCAGCCTCAGCTTGTAAACAGAGAATTAAGAGAAGATGAAATTCACCTACATTCCTACCAGCTCAGAACTTGGGAGACCTGTTGGGGGGACTCACCCTTTCCAGAACTTTTGTCTTTATAAAATGAGTACCATTAACAGGCTAGTCCCAGGCTCAGGCCTAGAGACTTTATCATTTCCATTCATCATCTCTAAGACTGAACTGGCCCCAGAGTCCCTAGCCTGGGGTGTGGATGTCCTCTGCTGGAAAGCAGAGCTCACTGCAACTGTAGATGCACACACACACACACACACACACACACACACACACACACCAGTGTGTGTGTGTGTGTGTGTGTGTGTGTGCATGCAAAAATATTCTCACTGACTGCCTACATGTACCCTAATGGGAACCCTCTCAGAAAACTCCCATTTTTGTCTTAGTTTTAAAAGGCTGCTTTCATTTGCTGATTTTACATCCTAAATTATGATAATCACAATTTATCAAGGGTTTAGCATCTGCTTTAGGACTCAATCTCCTTATGCTATTGACAGTTGCACAGCCTTCTGGGGTTCCTTTTTTATTCTCATGTGCAATTTCCTGTGTCTATTTTCTTTCATTCTTCCCTACCCCTCAGCCTTTCCCCAAGGTGAGTTTCTTTCCTTGTCCTATTTGTTATGTGTCCTGGCCAAATACTTTCTCCTTTCAGAACCCTAATTTTTTCATTAGAGAAATTAAGGAAATGAGATAGCTGACTGTCAATTCTCCTTCCAAACTTAAAATGCTGATGCTTTCTGAATTTAATTTCAGAATACCCAACTGGGGGTGAATTGTTGGGAATTTCCTTTCGGATCAAGGAAATTAAATTGAGTTGTAGCAACTTGTGGGTTTGTATCTGGAAGGTGGAGTTCTGCCTTCACTCTGGGCTGCCTGTGAGGAATATACTTCTCTTATCATAAGCTCGCTGCTCACTTGCATGAAAGGTTATCAGAAGATAGGGAAAAAAAAGCCATTTCTCTCTTCTCTCCAGTAAACCAAAGCATGGCTGCCAATTCAGACAGCTCTTGGGAGTTTTCACCATGTGACAAGCCCAAAGGCAGGTTCGAAGCTGCCAGCACAGAGGCCTGTCAGATCGCTAAGGAACCAGATGCAGCAGATAAATATCTTCCACAGCTTGGCATCTGGGGCCTGTGTTTGCCACCTGAAAGAAGGGGCTGAACTGCACAGTGCGAGGGGTAGGGATGGTGGCAGGGTGGCAGAAAAATAAATCCCACACACTTCTCACTGCATTCAGAAAATGCAGTGCTAGGGAGATTTTCAGAATTCTTAGAGAGATCAGGTTCTATGTGGGCAGATCAGATGCAGGTATTATTATATAAAGAACTAGATTATAAACAGGTCAATTTATATACATTGATCTTTCACACCTTGTTTGTTTGGGGGGGTTGGTTGGTTTTTTTGTTTGTTTGTTTATTTGTTTGGTCAGTCGTGGGGCTTGGACTCAAGGCCTGAGCACTGTCCCTGGCTTCTTTGTTTGCTCAAGGCTAGCACTTTGCCACTTGAGCCACAGCGCCACTTCTGGCCATTTTCTGTATATGTGGTGCTAGGGAATTGAACCCAGGGCTTCATGTATACAAGGCAAGCACTCTTTGCCACTAGGCCATATCCCCAGCCCCCACACCTTGGGGGTCTGTTATGAGTATATTTCTAGAAAGGAACAGTGTTTATGCAGTGGACTCAGTGCAATTGTATTCTTTAAGGCAATCCATACCAACTTTATAAAGTGTTTATGCATACATATTATGTAAATAAATAAGTATATGTACTTACTTGCATGTACACATCCATACACACACATAACAGGTCTTGATATTCTATTGTGGCCCAAATAGAAATATACTTATGTATATGTATAAGTATACACACATATACATATATATGTATGTATATACATATAGTTCTTTCATTGTCAGAAAACCAATCACTATGTACTTTGGGCCATGATTCATGACTATTTTTCAAAATCTTTTTCCCAAGCCAGGCACCAGTGGCTGAAGCCTGTAATCCTAACTACACAGGAGGTTGAAGCTACATAGGAGGTTGAAGTTTGAGGATCAGGATTCAAAGCCATCCTAGGCAGTGAAGTCCATGAGATGCTACCTCCCATTGAGCACAAAAAAGCCAGAAGTCATTATGTGGCTCAAGTGAGAGAGAGAGAGAGAGAGAGAGAGAGAGAGAGAGAGTTCAGTGCATAAAGCTAAGGGATAGTGTGCTCTGGACCTGAGTGCAAGCCCCAGTACTAGTACACACACACACACACACACACACACACACACACACACTACCATAAATAAATTATATATAATTTTTATTGTCAAGGTGATATACAGAGGGGTTATACTTACATATGTAAGGTAGTGAGTTCCTTTCTTGTCACACTTGTTACCTCCTCCCTCATTTTTCTCCCACCTTCCCTTCTTCCCAATCCCCCACCCCAAGTTGTACAGTTGGTTTACAATCTATTGCTTTATAAGTATTGCTGTTGCATTCGTTTACCTTTTACCCTTTGTCTCACCATTTTAATGTTCCCCTTCCCTTCCCTAATTCAGATAAACATATATACAATACCCAGGGTAACAGAATCAAATATACTGAGAACAGGGGTTAAGTCCGGGAAGAAAAACAAGAGAAAAGGCATAATTTCACATAGTATGTTGAAAATAATAACAATGATAAATAATTTATTTCCATAACTTGGAGTTCATTTTGCTTAGCATTAACTTATGTGATCATACGTACATTGCTTTTTGCTTTTTTTTTTTTTTTTTGCCAGTACTGGACCTTGGACTCAGGGCCTGAGCACTGTCCCTGGCTTCCTTTTGCTCAAGGCTAGCACTCTGCCACTTGAGCCACAGCACCACTTCTGGCCGTTTTCTATATATGTGTGTGCTGGGGAATCAAACCCAGGGCTTCATGTATACGAGGCCAGCTAGGTCATATTCTCAGCCCTGTACATTGCTTTTTAAAAATATTGTCAAGGTGAAGTCCAGAAGGGTTACAGGATTTAGATTATTTTAATGGCATTCATTCAAGTTGTTCATAGTCTCTCAGTAAATTTCATCATATGTTTAATGAATGCATACATGATGATGAAGGTGAAGATACAAAATGTGCTCAAGAAAAAAAAATGTGCTCAAGAACTTTATAACCTAGAGGAATGAAGAGCAGTGGACTAGGTAGGTGTGGAGAAGATTAAGGGAAAGTTTCTGTGTGTTATGGTGTTTGTGGCTGGGGGTTCACTTGTTATCAACTGTGTGTGTGTGTGTGTGTGTGTGTGTGAGTGTGTGTGATATGTACATATTTTTTCCTTTGTTGGCTTTTCTAAAAATAGAGAGAAATAATATATATTAAGGGTGGGATTATAACTATGTCAATAGATTTTTCTTCCAAAATACTTTGATACTGCATTATTTGCTTTAAGATATTTGTATGGATATATCAAAATGACAAAATCTATAGGAAAGTTATGCACAGTATGGACTATTTCCAAATCATTATTTTAGTTTCTTCATACATCTCTAGTACTTGTCTTGTACACTTAAAACTATAATACAGATAATAGAATATTCTAGTTTTCCATTAATCTAATACAAATCATTATTATTTTGCCCTCTGTTAGCACCTTTTTCTTTCTGTTACTCTATATTTCCTCACTTCATGTCATTCTCAACATTAAAAAACTAAACTCACTGGTATGTTCCTGTATATATTACCACCAGCAACTGTTCTTTTCATGTCTTACCAATTTAGTGGGTGAGAAACAGCATCCTGTTAGTCATTTAATTTGCCGTTTTCTGACTACTGCTTAAATTGATTTTGTTGAGGCTTATTGGTCTCTTGCATTGGTCATTTTATGCATTGCTTATTCAGATACTGCAACTTGAAGAGAACGTTTTCTCACAATTTGTTGTATTCCATTTATCCAGTTTTTTGATGACACAATACATTTCTTGGTTCCAGAAGTTACTAAATAAATTAAAAGCTCAACAGGCCAGCCTTGCTTGTGTTGAAAGGCAGACTGTGATCATATAGCATTCATTCACTAAACCACCACATCAGAAAATACTATTTGAGGCTGACATTATTCTAGGCCAGTGGAATCTCAGAGAAAACAAATGTAAGGAAACAAAGACGGTTTCTACCTATAAATTAGATACATTATATCTATAAAGCAGACACATAAAATTGTAATAGATATTTTCTTCACAATAAATAAGTACAAGATATAAAGGACTTAAAATGAAAAGGAAGAAATTATTTTCTGTCAAGGGGACAAAAATTTTAAAAATCACATAATTCATTTGAATTGTACAAAAAGAGACAGAGGGCAGAAGGACAGAGGAAGAAAAGGAGGAACAGAAGAGGAAGGAAGGAAAGAAGGAAGGAGGGAGGGAAGGAGGGAAGGAGGGAGGGAAGTAGGGAAGGAGGGAGGGAAAAAGGAAAGAAGGAAGGAAGGAAGGAAGGAAGGAAGGAAGGAAGGAAGGAAGGAAGGAAGGAAGGAAGGAAATGAATTAAGATGGCAGCAATGTGTGCAGCACTCAATGTCTGCAAACAAGTAGTTCGGAATTCGACTGTGGATATTTTAGGGCCAGAAATCAGCCTTTAAAGAAGATTCAAAGATTTTTGAAGACAAATTTAGGGATTTAGTAGAAAAAGTATTGCACACAACCAATGTTAAAGAAAATGCCTGCCATTTCCTACATACCAGTTATAATTCACACTTAAGTTGTCCTTTATTCCTAGATTCCCAAAATACATAGATGGGTTTCACTGTATGGACCCGCCATTGACATGTTTCTTAAAGTAGTCTTACAGCAAATGCCTAACACGGCCCCTATGTCTTTTTCTGACATGGTATTTGTTAAAGCACTTTCGCTTGGGGCTCTGTCTTTGAAGTCTTGTTATTCACAGCTCTTTCGATTCATTTTCCTTCTATACCCTGACAGGACTTGCGAGACTAGGGAAACAGAGAGAAAAGAGTCTAAGGTCAGTTTTAAAGGGCCTTGAATGCCATCCTAGGGTAAGTATTCCATGTCATAATTTCAGCAAACATTAAACACCTACTGTGTACTGGGTATTTTGCCACTGGTAGACACACAGAAATGAATAAGGAAGAGCAAGTTCTTAGGACATGGAAGGCCAATTTCATGAAAAACAGTACCTCACTGAAGAAAAAAATGGTTTTGTAGGACCTTTTTTAAAATAAGAGAGAATCTATGTTCTAGGATGCTTACCTAATTTCACAAATCAGAAAATTAAGCCCAGTAGGTATAAATTGCCTTTTTAAAGTATAAACAACAAATGATAACTCCCCTATCCTTTGACACCTCTGTGCCTTTCTGCTTTGAGCTTTTTCAACTACCTTGTAAGATTTCTTCTCCATGGAAACTGGCAAAGGCTGATTAACATTCTCTCCTTCCACCAAAACTAATCCATTATTGAGTTCTATTTTCCTGGAGCCAGTTAGGTGAAAAATCTGATCAATAAATTAATATTAAAGAAGGATGTTTCATAATGAAAAAAGGATATATTTGCTAAATAGACATGATAATCTCACATTTGTATGCATCTGATGGAAGACTTTCAAAATATGAAGCCAGACTAATAGAAACAAAAGTTCAAATAGACAAATGTAAAATTATTGCTAGACATTTCAAGACTGTTCTCTCAATAATAGATAGAGCAGGTAGCCAGAAAATGTGTACTAACCTTGGAGGCATAAACAACATTGAACAGCTTAATTGACATTTATAGTACACACTACTAAACAATAGAACACATTCTCCCACATAGACCATTTGCTGGTCAACAACATAAGACATAATAAACTGAATATGATTGGAATCATATGTAGCTTATTTTTCAACTATTATTATGGGTTGAATATAAAAGGACTGCCACAGGTTCATGTGTTACACTCCGGTCTTCAGCTGATGGAGGTCCTAGAGGAAACAGACCGCTGGTGGCAAGGCTTGGGAGATGACTTGTCTCTGGATCCTTCCAATCTCTGTTCCATCTGTCCTGTGCATGGCTTCCTCTGTCACATGTTCCCATGGTCCCTGTGTTCTCCCTCACCACATCTCAGAATCAACAAAGCTCAGAACTGCTCGCTGAAATCTTTGGTCACAGCAACAATAAAATAACACAACTGAAACTAATATTTGTGTACTAATATCTCACAATGCAAGTCAACATATGAAGTTAATTGTGCTTTTAGATTCCATTGGTCTGGATTGCATTGAGTTCCCTCCAGTTCATATGTTGAAACCCTGAGTTTCAATGTGACTATATTTGGAGCGAGTATCTTTAAAGTGCACTGAAAGTTGAGTGAGTTCATAAGGTTAGCCTCCAATCCAGTAGGATTGGTGTTCTTTATGATGAGAAAAAATATCACCAAAAGAGGTATCTGTTTATTTCTTACCCATGCCTGTGAACAGAGGAAAAGTCACTTGAGGACAAGAGGAGGTACATATCTTTAAAGCAGGAAGAAAGATTTCATCAGATACTAACCCTACTGACACTTTTATCTTGGATTTCTACCCTCTAGAACTGTGAGAAAATAAATGTCTATTGTTTAAGCCAAAAAAAGTGTTATCTTATTATGATAGACTGAGGCAACTAATAAATACATGGGCTATGAATAATGGAAAGCAAAATAGAAACAATAACTTTCCAATAGTATCAACAGTATGAAATAACTAGAGCGTAAAAAATGTGTGTATATAATAGTTATATTTATGCATACATAGATGTATAGACATTTTATTTATCTAGTTAAAACAGTAAATATACGATTGCATATATAAGTATAGTCTCAATGATTAAGTTACTTGTCCCCTGTATATTAGATCTTTATGTCGTGTGTGTGTGTGTGTGTGTGTGTGTGTGTGTGTGTGTATGTGCATGTGTATTCTGGTACTGGGGTTTGAACTCAGGGATTCCATTCTTTCTTCATGTGCATATCAATTAGAAAACCATGGACAGACACCTAAAGATAGTAGTCAGTCTTACTTAAAGTATCCAGGTAATTAAGGAAGCTTAATTGCTACTGGGATACTGGCAGATACTAAGTGCTCTGGTCATAGTGTGCATTTCATTATACTAAACTCCAAGTGTTTAGTGAGGAATGGGTGAAATCTTGCTGTTTCTCAATATTTCCTATAGCTGCTGTATCAGTTCAAGCAGCAATTAATGAAAGGAAAAAGAAAAGATATCAGAAGCCAAGATAGAGAGACTGTCAGAGTCAGATGGTGAAAGTAATTTTCCATTTGAGAACTAACTTTGATAGATTGACAGTGGCTTTCTGGAACAAGAGGATTGAAAAGAGAATCTTGAAACTTTATTTAATCTCATTCAAGGAGAAGCTATACTCAAAGAAATAAACCTATTGTAGGAGTGGCCATGTCCAGGTCTGGCATGACCCTCCCCTGTCTGAAACTGCACCAGACCCAAGACTGCACAGTGCTACACACAGTCAAGCATGGATCTGCAGTAACTGTTCAGTCCAGCAGTTCTTACATGTAGAGTAACCTCCCAGGCTTTGCTTATTCTTTTCATAATAACAATCCCCCCTAGTGAACCTTTTGAATATAGCCATTTGATCCATTATTTTAAAACAGGTCTTGTTAAATTCACACACGTGCATACCTACAGACACATAGATCATACATAGATACATACATATCTATTTCCCTAAAATTTAGTTGTCATTGACAACTTCTTTGTGTATTTCAATACCACAGATAAGTACTTTCAATTTTAAAATCAGAGTCATTCAAGGTGATTCCTCAAAAAGGGAAAAGTTACTGAGTTGCCAAAGAAGAATTTCATTTAACAGAGCTTGGTGAGATTTATGGCTATGTGTCTAATAGTCCTTTATGGAAATTTCCTCAAACTACAATGTTTCATGTTTTGTAATTATGTATCTTTTCATGTTTTACTTGGTCATAAGCAAAGTGAAAACAGTTCCTGGAGATCTAGACCCAGAAAGGCTAATAATATGGCCCTAGGCACACTGTCAGAACCAACAAAACAAAACCCTGAAAAAACAAAAAATATTTCAAAGGTATTAAAGAAACAATTACACAAACAAATTTTTTCTTCTGCCTTTTACACTGTAATCAATTGTCAAGAAAGTGATCCAAGATTTTGCAGAAGTCTAATATTACATCTCCCCTGATTGTGATATAACTTATCACTTACTAGTAACATTTAACAAGTTTCAAAAATGCATATTATTAATTCATGGTTATGCAAGTATGTTTCTGAAATAGATATTAATTTGAAATTTGGCATAGGTAAAGAAATTGATACTGAGAGATACTAAATAATATAACCAGCATCAGCCAGTATGGTGTATATCCTGCCCTTTAAAGCACGGTGCTTTCCAGCACAGTGGTAGTTACATTGGGAGAAAGTACATATATATATATATATATATATGCATATATATATAAATATATATTAACTGCAGTATTTCCTAGGATAACAATGATCCATATTCTTTATAACTCTTTAAAGATTAATCTTTCAAGTTTCAAAATTTATGAAAATATTGGTGGGAATTTAAAGTAAAATTTATTTGACAATGTCCTGAAATATGTTGTCTTCCCCTCCTATGTCCCGAAACAGGTCCAATTAGGTTGTAATTCAAACATACCAACAATTTTCCACTTGTAGCACGCTTTCCAACCCCATTTTGTCCTCTGATTAACCTTATAATGTTTTTTACTGTATTTATGCACGATCTTTCCAATTATCCCTATGGAACTTTCAAATGGAGAAGAAACAGAGAATAATGAAAAGAGGAAAAAAGAAAAACAATGAACCGGGGCAGCGTTTAACTAGCAGGAGCTTTTCACACTGTGAGGTCATAGCAACACAGAGAGTCTGAAGGGTCCTCGAGTTCTCGTAATCCAGTCCCATAATATTTACAGGTGTGTTTACTTTGGCATAGGCAAAAGAACACAAGGTTTATAGTCAGTCAGTCGAAGGTCAGTTCCCAATTTTGCTACTTTCAGCATAATGGGTATTTGTGGCATGTTACTGTTACTAAGTCATGTTTGCCCTAAATATAAAATATTAATGTTGATATCTAATTCATAGAGCTAGATTTAGGATCAGACATTGTATATACAATATTTATACATACAGTATGTACAGTGTGTATAAATAATGTATATGTGCATATGTATATACACATGTGTATGTACATACTACATGTGTATATAGTATGTACATACAAATATGTACAGCACTTAGTCCACAGACAAGGCTCATCAATACTAGCCCCTGTTTTTTACTGTTCTTGTAGTACCACAATACATTACTGGGCAATTCTAAGTATACAGAAATGGAGGTACTGCTTGCTAAGACTGCATACATACTCATCTATTCCTGGGCAATGGCTTGGATTTGAGAAACCACAGCTCTCTGTTAAGTTTCTCATTTGGGGATATAAAATGTGATTCTGCCTAGTATTCCCAGAGCAACATTTTCTACTAAAATATGTCTTAGATTCACATCTTTCTGATTTTCACACTGGTCCTTCTATTTGTTCATATTTATTTTATTATGCTTATCATTTGATCTCAACCTCTGCCTCAAGTGTCTCCAGTGTGTTTGCCAGAGTCTCCTCACTCTTCACATACTCCAGACCAGGGGAAATGTAGTATCACATAGGTAAATTAAAAAGACTTATATGGGACGTTGAAAGTAGTTACAACTGTGATATAACAATTGTTTCCATAATATGGAGTTCATTTCACTTAGCATCATCTTATGTGTTCATAAGGGTATAGCTATTGGGCCTTGTGATGCTTTGCTATGGCTTGCCTAAACCTGTACTAATTATTCCCAATAAGGGAGACCATAGAGTAACTACTTTCAACGTCCTATGTGTATGTGTAGTTTCTATTATTGATGATGTTCTTGTATCACCTTCCTATGGTTGTACCTACACTATCTCTGTAATCTTATCTGAGTATATTGGAAACCGTGTTTACTGGTATTGGAAGTAGGAAATTCAAAGGGAATGCCAAATTTGAGAGACACAGGGTAAAAAAGGAGAAATAACTACAAAAGCAATACTTGCAAAATTGTTTGGTGTAAGTGAACTGAACACCTCGGTGGGGGGGGGAGGAAAGGGTAAGGGGAGGGGCTAGGGGGGTATGAGGGACAAGGTAACAAACAGTACAAGAAATGTATCCAATGCCTAACGTATGAAACTGTAACCTCTCTGTACATCAGTTGGATAATAAAAATTTGAAAAAAAAAGAAAAGAAAAGAAATAAAAACCAAAAAAAAAAGATACTGTGGCAAAAAATTTTAAAAACAAAAACAAACAAAAAAAGAACTCATGTAGAACAACATAATATGCAATTCTATATATAATAAATCATCATAAATTTGCTCTGAAAAAAAAAAGACTTATATGGGCATGCGTACTGAAGCTCCTCCTTTTTCCTCCCAGGGCATGTTATTCCTGAGGAGCATACCCTGCCCTTGCTACCTTCCTTCTGATCTCTTACAGGAGTCTGCCTTATTCATGGTAGTCAGTGTCCATGACTATGATCAAGTGAATAAATCTGTAACCCAGGTCAATGTTAGGGGTTTCATGTCCCACACATCAATAGTATCTTCTAGCTCAGTCTCATAAGAATAAAGACAGAAGCCCAGAGATTTTTTGGTCCCTTATCCTTGGACTCATTGTTTAACTGGAGCTACAACAGGAGTTCTGTTCTCCCTCTCCCCAAATAGTCCTTAGATCATGAAATCTTTTATTTTTTCTACTTATTTTTGCCATTTGCTCTTTATTAATTAGTTCTTATGCAAACTATAATCAAATGTCTGAGGGATGATTAGTTTCACACCATCTATCATGTTTGTCAACTGGATCTGTTTGCCATTCTGACATTATTGGAGCCTCAGTGATAAGTGTTGACCTTTACTGGGACCTAGCCAATGCCATCTTGAGAAACATGGCTTACCTACTTTTATACTACTGTTGAGGATCCACATTGTAACATCTGACAACTGTGCTTATTATTATTGGAGATCCTGACTAGGACTTTGCCTTTCAAATAACGTAGATTTTATTAATGGGCAAATAGAAGGAAGTACTTACACACTATCAAATTAAGGAAACAAGTGCTGCTTATGAAGAGAAAGTAGGAAAAACAATCACACACTGCCACTCACCACATCATGCAAGAAGTGCATGTGTGATGCTTTAATTTGGGGAGATTGGCTTTTCAGAAACAGTATGAGGTTTGAAAGCAACAGATGTAATAATTGAAGGAAGCTTCCTGACTAAATTAAAATTTGGTTCAACAAACATCTTTTAGTTCTGGAAGTGATGAGCGACCTAAAATTGAGAAACGTGTATGTGTGTGTGTATGTGTGCCTACACAACAGGCACTGAAGATTCAAAGTACAAACTATCTTTGTGTGAGTACAGGAATGAAAGCAAGTTTGTCAAACAAGCATGGATGACTGTAAAAGATGAAACTGGAAATATGAAGGACTAAGGCCAAGCACATCTAAGTTATTCTTCTCATGTTTACCAATTATGTAAGTCACTCCAGCTACCTTGATATAAATTGAACAAAGGGATATGCCAGTGGTGTAAGATCAACTGAGCTCTCACTACCTAAAAGAAAAAATGAGAAATAGACAAGAACAAAAATACGAAAGGTACGGATTCACATGGCATGTTGATAATGATTACAACAGTGGTATAACTCTTGTCTCTGTAACATGGAGTTCATTTCACTTGGCATCATCGTATGTGATGATATGGGTGTAGCTATTGGGGTATTTTGATCTTCTACCATGACTAGTCTAACCATGTACTAGCTATTACCTATGAGGGACACCATAGGGTTTATGTTTCTTTGGGTTTGGGTCACTTCACTTAATATGATTTTTCCAAGTCCTTCAATTTCCTTATAAAGGGGGCAGTGTCATTCCTTCTGATGGAGGCATAGAATTCTATTGTGTATATGTACCACATTTTCCTGATCCACTCATCTACTGAGGGGCATCTAGGTTGGTTCCATGTTTTAGCAATGACAAGTAAAGTAAGGCTACTGGGTCATAGGGGAACTCTATGTTTAGCCTTCTTAGGAACCTCCACACTGCTTTCCAGTTGAGTTGAACAAGCTTGCATTCCCACCAACAATGTAGTAGGTTTCCCTTTTGGCCACATCCTCGCCAGCATTTGTTATTATTGGATTTCCTGATAATGGACATTCTTATTGGGGTGAAGTGGAATCTCAGTGTTGTTTTGATTTGCATTTCTTTTATGTCCAGTACTGTAGAGCACTTTTTCATGTGACTTTTGGCCACTCTCATTTCCTCTTCAGAGAAGTTTCTTTCAGAGTTTGTTTTTCATGGGTACTAAGTTATGGTTAGACAATATGATTATAATATATGGTGTCCTTCAAAACCCAGAAAAAAGGCATTTGAGAGTTTTCAATTTCAGTAAATGATGAATGTTTGAAATTTTAAATGCTTGCCCTGATTTGAACATTGCAATTTACAAATTTGCACATACATGGAAACATATATGTATATATGTATGTGATATATATTGCATATGTATATATATGCTTATAAATCTGCATATAAGATCTCTGAACCTACTAAAACTAAATTAATTTTAAATAAAAAGTAATGCTCACAAAAGAAGAGAACAGAAAACCTACCATGAGGGATAATATACTTCATTTATGTAATAGTAACCACCATTTGGCTTTTAATTTAGCAAAAATTTCCCTAGAGCCCAGTACATACTAGACACTATGCTACTTACTACAGATGAACTAATGTGAAAGATATGGCCCCTACTTACATGGAATTATAGTACTATGGTAAAGAAATGGACTTAATGAATAACTGAAATAAAATGTGTATGTGGTAATAGAGATTCTCAAGAGTCTTTGAGAGCAAAGAGAGGGTCACTTAATACAACCTGGGGATGACTCAGCTTCAGGGCCGGTTCTTAGCTTCTTAGCAGTTATAAGGAATTGTTATCCATGGTAAGTTTTTTTGTTTTGTTTTGTTTTGTTTTCCATTGCTGGACCTTGCACTCAGGGCCTGAGCACTGTCCCTGGCTTCTTTATGCTCAGCCATTTGAGCCACAGTGCCACTTCTGGCCGTTTTCTATATATGTGTTGCTAGGGAATCGAACCCAGGGCTTCATGTATACAAGTCAAACACTCTTGCCACTAGGACATATTCCCAGCCCCCCATGGTAAGTTTTATAGCATATAGTTTAATATCATAGAGGAAGACACAGAGCATTTCTTCAGGGAAGATACATTTTTCTTCTTTTTCTCTGTCACCAAGAATTATTTAAAGAATGGGATTCTGGGGAGATTTTGAGGAGTGTCATGGGTAATGTCCTCAGAATCAGCTCTCTTCTCAACCCTTGCAAAGTAGATACATTTTGTTTGTCTTTCTTCATGGGTTTTGATGATAGTTCTTTTTTTAAAAAAAAGAACAAAGAAAAATAGAGTGTGTGGGTACATCTGAATCATTTGGGGAACTTCCCAAAACAGATTCCTAATCTTTAATACTTCATTTCCCAAATCTTAAACTTTGATAGTTTAAAACCTGACAATAAATCCCTCCCTTCTTTTTTCCCTTGCATTTGCACTCTAGCTGCCTTTAGAACTCATGGAGACCTTTAGCCCACTAATCTGTCTGTTTTCTTTTAGTCTATTCATTCTCCTCTTTTTTTTTTTGCCAGTCCTGGGCCTTGGACTCAGGGCCTGAGCACTGTCCCTGGCTTCTTTTTGCTCAAGGCTAGCACTCTGCCACTTGAGCCACAGCGCCACTTCTGGTCATTTTCTTTAAATGTGGTGCTGGGGAATTGAACCCAGGGCCTCATGTATATGAGGCAAGCACTCTTGCCACTAGGCCATATCCCCAGCCCTCATTCTCCTCTTGACTCTTTCTTTTTCAGTGTATTATTTAAGATATATTTTTACCAGAATCTCCAATCCTTCAGCTACTCTAGCAGTGAACATCTTCAGCTAGCTACCACTTAAAATTTTGACCTTCTATGACTTCTTTTAAAAAACACAACAATCATACAAATTTTTATATAAGAAACAATTTAAAAATTCGTCAAAGAGTATAAATAAATTATCTTTAGAAAAGGTGTCCAGATTATGAAAGATAATTGTGGTAAACAGCAAAGCAATTGATCCTAGCTCACTATTTGTGTAAGATAGTACACTGAGAGGTATATGATAACAGCTTGCAAGGTACTGACAAGTGAGAGATGAAAGTAGGATACAATCACTTGTGAAACATTACTTGTTTCAAGGACCTAAGATAATAAAACAACAATGAAGATTATTGGGTGCTGTTTAGTGTCAGATACTTCCAATCTATAATAAATAAGTTATAATGTTATTAGGTAGCTTTTACTACGTGAGACTACTTCAGAACCTAGGTATAAAACAGTCATTCCAAAATTCAGCATCTGGACTGCCTGAACCAACACCACATGGAAACTTGTTGGAAATGTGAATATAAGGACCTTAGTTATTTCAAACTTATGAACCCAAAACTCTGAAAGTATTGCTCATTGGTCTCATTTTAACAAGTCTTCAAACTGAGTCTTTTGGAAATTGAAGTTTGTGAACTAGTAGCACAAAACATCCATTTCTATATGTGTGTATTTATATATAAACATACAGATATATGTCATATATATATATATATATCAATTGTGTTCACTCATATATCTACGGGTGAATTAGTTGGGGCTACCCTGTCTACAGTGTCCTTAAATGGGATATATCATCTCTGCTCCCATTGGTCTCAAAGTATCCCTTGACTTATTCATGTGACAGTTCAGAATGTGGGTACATATAGCATATTTAAATGCTGACCTGTGTTCAGAACTGGCACCTTGTCCCATCTGTCATATTGTTTCTATTGACAAATGAAATTCTCAAGTCCTGTCCAAGTTCAAGTAGAAAAATGCACTTCACTTATTGAAAAATGAAATATATCCCATGAAAGAGAACTGAGAGCAATTTTTTTGGTCAGGTCTACAGTACAGATGATAGTCTTACACTTAATCAGCAAAACTAAGAAAGAAGAGTTCAGCAGATTTTGATAATTCATTTCAAGGCACTACCTCAAATGAAAGGAAGATACTGGCTTTAAATTTAAGCTCATCTAACTCTAAATAATCACATTATACAAAAATATCTAGGATAGGAAATAATATGTGATAAGTAGACTAGAAGCCCAACAAGGGGTTATAATATACAGAAAGTAGGAAGGGGTGATTTCAGATGTGAAAGGTCAGAAAACACTCTATGAGGGCAGTAAAATTTGAGCTGGTTCATGTATGAGTGATGTACAAAAAGGACTTACTTTGAGCATAAAACAAAAGTTTCTGGAAAAATATCGAACTTCTTTGACATAATACATGGAAGCTCTTTTATTTTTTAGTTTCTTGAGGCAGTTAAATGAAGAAAATTTCACTTAGTAATACAAACCCAGACAGAAAGTAGTTGAAAGCAAAGTAAAGTGTTTAGATTTGGCTGTTTTTGAACAAAATGTATCATGTAAGTTCCAATTACACTTAGCCCTCTTGAAAATTTTCCTTTTTATGAATCTAGTCATGATACTCTTCTAATTTTGAACTCAATCTTCCAAAAGTTTCCACCAACTACTAGGTGTTTGACATCAATGACGTATGCACACACCAAACAATATTATTTTCTATGTGCTGCACATGTTCGTAATTGTAGGAACACTTCCAAGGAGATTGTATGTAATCAGACATTCAAAGCTCTGGGGGTAAAGAGTACTAATAAAGACACAAAGCTCAAGCTATAGGCTGCATTCCAAAAGTGTGCACGTGTGTGTGTGTGTGTGTGTGTGTGTGTGTGTGTGTTTTAACTCCCTGATAATGAATATTCCATTGGATTTATGAATCATTTTTATAAAATTATCCCATCTACTATCTGGGTCTTCTAATTTCTGACCTTTCCTGTATGAGAAATTGTAATGGATTCCATGACACTCCAATACAGAGGGCAACTCCAATGGCACTCTTTAATGATAATGACTTTCTTACTAATTTCTTTATTATGAGCACTTTCATTTCAACCCCTTTTCTATGAAGTTGCATGAGCTACTTGTGGAATACCTTGAATTCTTTGGGATGGCCAAACTTTAAAAGAACCTAAGCAAATATCCAAATACATACCCTGATCTGTACATGGCCCAGGAGCCTCATGAAATCATAAATCCAGTTCCATAACAGACAATGAAATAAAGCTTCAGGAAGATGCCTAGACTAATGGAAAATAAATAGAGTTTCCAGAAAGAAAAATCACACTAAGAGAAGTAGTCTAGCAGAATGGGTCTGGATATTGGCAAGAGTTCTGCTTTCAATTACACTACCAGATCCCATTCAAGTATTCTCTCATGGAGTGGTCCCCTTAACCACCATTGCCCCAGGGGCATCTGTGTCTTCTGGGAGGCATGATATGAAGGGAACAGAGTCAACAGAGCATCTGGGCTCTGTCATGGAGATTCCAGTGAAAGAGCAGGCCCCACAAAATGCAAAGAGTAGGCCTGGTGAAGGAATCTCATAGTTGATTGCATGAAGGATTTCAGCAGTGGACTGGAGAGTCCCCGGAGAGTGGGGTATGCTGCCATCTAAAGGAGACAGAGTGGCAGGGGTCATAGCCTAAGAAGCAACTGTGAGGAGGGGAAGTAATAATATTCAATCAAGTGTGATGCCAACTGTAGTGGATGGTATAATGAAAAGTTGCAAGATATGGGCAACTTTATGTTGTTTATTTATAATTTAATATTATTGTCAACATGATGTATAGAGCAGTCACAGTTGCACATGTAAGGTAGTGAGTATGGTTTTTTTTAATTACTTTTAACACAAACAGTTTTTGAATACTTAATACACATAAAGTACTATTCTACACTCTAACTTTGTGTAAGTAATCAAAACTTAACAAAATACAAATACTTGACATGGAATTTACATTTTGGTAATATATATTTTCTATGGAAAATCCCATCTCCTTGTCATATATGTATGAAACAATTGAATATAAGACTCTATAGCAGCTAATGATAGTAGTTTAAGAAATAAAGACAATAATTATAAAGACCATTTGTCAATCAAATTAATTGATGAATCAAAGCTTTAAAATCTTAATGAGGAAATGAGAAAATTAAGTATTATCCCCAACAAAACACATTTTCAGAGGCAAGTATCATTAGAGAATATATTTTGTTGTTCAATCTTTTTTTTTTTTTTTTTTTGCCAGTCCTGGGCCTTGGACTTGGCCTGAGTGCTGTCCCTGGCTTCCTTTTGCTCAAGGCTAGCACTCTGCCACTTGAGCCACAGCGCCACTCCTGGGGAATCAAACCCAGGGCTTCATGTATACGAGGCAAGCACTCTTGCCACTAGGCCATA
Organism: Perognathus longimembris pacificus; assembly: GCF_023159225.1. Taxonomy (NCBI): domain Eukaryota; kingdom Metazoa; phylum Chordata; class Mammalia; order Rodentia; family Heteromyidae; genus Perognathus; species Perognathus longimembris. The sequence continues at coordinate 41,265,873 of NC_063167.1, read as the reverse complement.
TTCCCAGCCCTGTTCAATCTTTTTTTTTGGAGGGTGGGGGACAGTCCTGGGGCTTGGACTCAGGGCCTGAGCACTGTCTCTGGCTTGTTTTTGCTCAAGGCTAGCACTCTGCTACTTGAGCCACAGCACCATTTCTGACCATTTTCTGTATATGTGGTGCTGGGGAATCGAACCCAGGGCCTCATGTATACAAGGCAAGCACTCTTGCCACTAGGCCGTATCCCCAGCCCTGTTGTGCAATCTTAAATGAGTCAGTCAGTTCTCTATCTATCTGTTTGTCTATCCTTCTATCTGTGCTTCTTTTTTATATCTACCAATATATTCCAGACCTTGTATGGGATCTAAGGAACACAGGTTGGGGAATAGCTCGTAAAAGACAAGTGAAGGCTCCCATGTTTTGCATGTCCTTGGATCCTAAAAGAGTATTACATAATAGCTGTTCAATAACATGTTCATTGACAAATCTACCACTGGGTCTAAATTTTCTTTTTTCAGTCGAATCTTTGCATGGTCATCATTTTACAACCACTCTACTGCAAAATCCATTAGGACAACCCATGGAATCATATTGCTAAAACTTTGAAACCCCAGTGGGTCCCTGATATTTCACTGTAGAGCTTTTCATGGGACAGATGCCACAGTAGGTTAAAGATATTAAAATATATTTGAATTGATTTCCCTCTATTCATCTGGGCTCCAGGAGGATGTAATTACTCTTCAAGAGATCCTTGAAAAGCACAATATTCCCTGCCTCATTTATAATAAAAATGGTTTATTCACTCACACTGAAAGCCTCCCTCTCTCTCATCTCTGTGCAACTCTGCACACATGTCCTCATCCTACTATGGTCTATCTCTACTTCATCTATTGACAAGGTTCAAGGTATTTGTAGGACCCCTTCCTCCCTCAGATACTCTAAAAGAGTTGTTGTCCACAATAAATCTCTCCCCGGTAGAGTCCCTTCAGTATTTAACATAGTACCTACTCATAATAGATCCTCTGTAGATCTATCATAAAATATGAATTCTTGTAGAATTGAAAAATAAATCTATAATTGCAAATATTTAGTAGTACTTACAGAGTATTGGAAAAACATCATTTACTCTCAAAAAAGTCCCTCTGAGTTATGTATTTAACCAATATGAACACAGAGGCTCAGGCAAAGGAAGGGAATGAACTGACACGTGGCAGTCTATTTCAACAGAAATGGCATACTCAATTAATAGACCAAATAATCAAGTGCAAGTGGTCTGTGTAAAGTAGTGGTCGGATAAACAAAGTTCCTGGAGGTTTTATTATGTAAGAAGCTTTACTACTTTTATTCTGACAGGGACAAGATAAGAAGCTGTCATAATAGTCTGGCAACAGTTACATCTGAAAGATAATCATGCTTCCACCTAGCCCCTAAAAGCACAGATTTCTCCAGCCATAGCCTAGCAGAAAAGAAGGGGAGGAAGTTGAAAAAATGCATTGAATGATTTCCCTTATTTTGTTGCTTCTCATTCCCATAACCCAACCAGAGGCAGATAGCAAGAGATCTAGAGACATGCAGTTCTTGCAGATCAGCCTTACAGTACCCAAAATGTGGTTTGGGGAATGAGAAAGTGCTAGAAGAGTCTGAACACAAAGAGAAAAACAGATACTACCAACTATATAAAGTCACACTGCACTTGGGTTACAGAGACACAATCTAAATCCTGTAACTTTGGTTATTTTCACAATGCTGCAGCTTAGACAAGTGGCAAACAACTCTGCCAAAAAGTGTGTGTGTGTGTGTGTTATAGTCTCCAAAACAAATTAAATTTTCCCTAAAAAGAAAAATGATTATCTTTTGTAACCTTTACCAAGTCACTTAAGTTTGTGGACCTGAGTTTTCCTAGTATTCAAAAAATATTTCACAGGTTTAGTAGAGAGTAAATGAAGTGCTATTTATTAAATGTTAACATAATGATTGCCCCAAAGAAGATGCTCTATGTATTTCTGTCCTTTCCCTAAACTCTCTTGATAACATTGTGATATAAGCAGAGATGTATGTGTTCAAACAAATGTGGATTAGTGAAGAAAAGCTACTCAAAATGGGTATGTGGCTCAGGTCTTTTGAAAAAAGAAACAAAAGGAAATTGAGAAAAATTTCAAATACATATGGTCAGAGTTTCCTGAAAATACTCAGAAAGAAGCTTCTTAAGCTGTGGCCTAAATATGAGATTGATTCTTGCAGCATAGTACTTTATGAATGATACCCTGATGGAGTAGAGGATAAAATATGATCCCTTCTTTCTGGAAGTTAGATCCCTTCTCTTCAGAGAAGAAGGACATACAAACAGTTTAGACGTGGAAGAATCCAAGCAGTGGAACATGCAGAAGGGAGCTACTGCTTGGAAAGTTAACAAGTCCTAAAGAGAAAAAAATATTTGCGTTGAGCCTTGGAGAATGAGTAAGAATGGGTTTGAAGAATAAGTGGAGGAAAAAGTCTAGAAAAAGGAAATTCGATAGTGTGTACTAGATCGTGTCCAATTTTCTACTAACAATATTTAAAAATATAAGTAAATGATCAAGAAATAGAGCTCAAAGAATTCTACCATAAATATGAGCTTCACTAAAGATATTTTTACATGAAAACACCATGTCAGTGTTTCATTCTTTGTCATGATGTATCAACAATGATATTATATGTCATTGTGGTGTATATATGTATGTATGTATGCACTTCCACACACATGCATGTGCACTCATGTCTGTACTAGGCTTGACTTAGGGCCCTTTCCTTCCACTTGACATTCTTGCCCACTTCTGGTACTCTACCACTTGAGCCACTCCTACATTCCAGCTTTTTGCTGGCTAATTTGAGATGGACTCTCTAGAACATATATGCCTATGCTGGCTTTGAGCTGAGATCTTGTAGATCATAGCATCCTGAATAGCTAGTACCACAGGCCAGCCACTCGCTACAATGTTTCAATAACAAATTTGGTCCCACATTTCTTTTCTAAATGAAGGGACAAATGTATAAGCTTTTTACAAATGTGATTACTGACTTTACACTGAAGTTAACAAAGGGTGGTCCATTATCCTGGCCTTCTCAACCTTATGTAATATTTGTTTTTCATGTTCTATCCAACTTCCAACCATGGTCCAAGTCCAGTGGTCCATTGGTTTCATTCTGCTTAAAGCAAGATTGGGAACGTACTTCTCAGTTTGGCAATGGAACTTGGGAACTGGCCAGCCTAACTTACATCAATGACTTTAAGTCAGCCAGCACTCAGCAAATTAAACTTGTTGGTTATAAAACAGTTTCCATTTTACCCCAATGTCGGCACTTTCATAGGAAATATCACTTCCAATGAAAGAAATATGCCAAATAACACTATGTATAGCTTCTCACAAGGACAACATGGAAGCAAAGGGCAGTCTAATATATATATATATATATATATATATATTCCCAACTTTCCCTGGGTAGACCTGAACTTACACATGAGACTTCAAGAGCATAATTTAAAATAATTTTTACTTAATTTGTTTGTTGCCTGAATAGTTAGTAGTTTTTTGGTCCCAGGCATTATGCAGAAACTGGGAGTACAATGATGAATATGAACTAGGCTCAGATTTTTAAGTAACTCATTGTCGAATGGATAAAAATACACTATCAAATAGTTATGAAATAAGGTAGGACCATGTGTCCAGCATTTGAGGAACACTAAGAATGAGCAACTAAGCTAGCTTTTGTCTGTTTCTGGAAGAAACTTCCACTGAAAGAATGAATAGAAACAGATCTCTGGAAATAACTATAGGCTTAAAAACCTCAAATTTAAGTTACAAGGGTTTTACTTGACACTTTATGGGTTGGACCAGGGTGTTTTGACAGCAATATTAGTTACATTTGGGGCCAAATATTTCTTTGTTGGTAAGTAGGGAAGAGTAATGGTTCTGTGTGTGGTAGACTACTTGACAGGATCTCTAGCCTCTATACATTGGATGCCTTGAGTAACTTACATACTACATGGAATGTTTGTGTTTCTCTGAGATATATACCTTGAAATTCTAATTACCAATATGATGGTGATTGGAAGGTAGAGTTTTGGAGTCATAATGAGGTCATGAGGATGGAGCCTTCATAATGAAATTAAAAGATAGGAAAGAATGTTCTCTCTCTCCCTCTCTCTCTGCTTTCTTTCACACGAGAGCACAACACAAAGACAACTATCTACAAGCAAGAAGCAGAATTCAATCATGTAGGAACCACATTTTTGAATACCCAGTCTCCAAACCATGAGAAATAAATTTTATTGTTTAAAACACAGTCTACGGTCATTTGTTGTAATTAAGACACACTAAGATATAAGACACAAGACAGAAACTAAGATACACTCATAGTCAATTAAAAGTATTTCTAGAGACTGCTACATAGTCAAACGACTCAGTTAAAAACCATTGGTATATGTGGTCTTCAGGCTCCCTCCTATTGCTACGAATTAGACTTAGTGGCCATTTTGCATATCTGTAATATTCATGGAAACCCCATTTCCCCCAGCTGATATTGGAGGTACTTAGGTTTGACCACAGCTGTGCAGCCACATGCTCTTAAAGAAACAAATTTAAGCTAAAGGAGAAAAACTCAAGTTATTGGTCTCAAAGGCACAAGTATCTCTGTCTTTAGTATTATAATGCAGTCTCTGCTTGTCCAAAATAAATGTAATCAAGATATTCTGGGCTCAAGTAGGCATACTTCTTGGAAGCCAGAGATACTGACTGCAACGGGTGGCCTTTTCACTTGAGTAACAACAGTGGTTGGAATAAAAAAGTTCACTGTGGGCAGTGCTTTCTATAACCTCTTCCAATCAGTGTAGCTCTGTTCTTTTATTTGCCCATCCTATGTACCTGTGGAAAGATAGGAAACATGAAAGAACCACTGGACTTGGATGCGAAGCCTTGTGACTTTGGATCCTAGTCAGGTTATTAAACTCACAGTGTTAATTTGGACAAATTACTTCATATATTGGCTCACTCATTAAACAAACTTCTTCCAAGAGCCTTCTGCATATGAGAAGCTCTAAGAGCTGGCTGAGTATACACATGAAACAACACAGCTATCCTGCTAGTTGCTCATAGTCAAAAAGAATGAGAAAAGCAAGCAAGCAATAGTGTATATGTTTGTCACTACTGCACTAGACAGGGGAATTAGAATCCATTTGCCTTTGTTTCCTTCTTTGTCAGGTAGCCAAGTTCTCCCTCAAGGCACTATTTGTCTGCAACAAGGTGGGGAAAATTCCTTTCTGTTTGTCCAGTCCATTCACACTGAGATGAACAATATGCAGCAGTGATATTGGGCAGATTATGGAGTTTCCATCTAATGGGATGTCCACACCCAAGAATAGCTTGTTTTGTAGCTTTATCATTTCCTCCCAGTTACTAACACATAAGGAACTGTTTGTAATCCATTGAAATGGCTATCTCAGTCAGTAACTCTGGCTTCCAAGAAGTATACCTATTTGAGTCCAGAATAACTTGATTCAATTTATTTTGGATAAGCAAATTACATTATAACTTCTCTCAATGATTTTTTTTACTCTGACTTTTCTCTTTCCTCCAATTATCAGATTTATATGATCACAAGGACTTGTAAGTATGCATCCAAGTATTTGAGAGTATCTTCTCTCAAAGAAGTAAACAATTTCTTTGAATTATTTTTTTGCTTCCATTTTGGACTGGAATAATGAGGACCAGTGGCAAAGTAGAGAATGAAGGAGTCAAGAAAAAAATGCCAATGTTAAGGTAGCAAGACATAATCTTAACACCAAGTATTCAAACTATGAAAGGAGTAAGCTCAGAGTACCTGGGTTTCATGGCTCTTCCCTAGAAATGGCAAATAGCAACTGAACCATTACAACTCTGTATACATTTTTACCCATGGTCAAATACTCATTTCACAGAAATAGGTCTGTGAAACATGATAAAACAAGGCCTCAAGTAAGTCTCCTTTTCTAAGGCTCAAATTCTTCCAGTATGAAATTAAAATGTTGATTGGGAAATTTCTTCATCTCTTAAAGTCAATGTTACATGGATTATTTTTCTGTGATCCCCGCTTTGCCTCTATTTTTTACTTAAGACTTGCTGCTTGGTCAGATATTGAAGTTGTACCACTAAGTAAAAGGAAAAAGAGGGCTTAGTAACATCTCTGGAGTATTAGGAATGTTAGGTTTCACATAATTTTACATAACTTTTTTAAAGCTTAAAGTTTTTACTTAATTTTACCTAATTTTTTAGAAAATTCTACAAAGTATAGTCTCATCAACTTCGTGGATCCAGAGCTCCTGCAATGAAACATTGGAACTCAATGAATAATGTCATGAAAAATCATGTCATTTTCTTTATAGTAGATAGACCCTCTAAAGCCTTTGTCAATGACAAAGAATTCTCAAGATGAGATCTTACCCTCTTTCACAGCATTCTCCTGAGAGGCTGACTTATCAAGGTGTTGTCCTATATTATTGTGAATTTAAGTGGATATCTCAGTGCCTCCACATTAGAGTGATTTGACATTGCACATGACAGCTGAGCCTCGGTTTGTTCAATGGCAAAATTAAAAAAATAAATATATATTGGGCATATCATGGCAGTGCTCCACTCATCATAGATGCCCTCTCTTCTACCCCAGCATTCCAGTGCCTGACCCATAGTGGGTGTTCATTATAACGTTAGCTGCCATCACTACTCTACTTTGTGTGTTCCTTTTTAAAAAGGGTTTTAATAGGCTCTGTGTCAGGCCACGGAGATATCTTCTTCCTACCATAATTAAGCAACTTGAGAAATCCTGTGAGGTCGATAAATTTGGAAAATGCTTACATAAAACAGAATGTAAAATGGCAAGCCCTGCCATCAGAAGCCAGTAAAAGTCAATTGCTTTATGCGACACCTCTACAAATGGCATTATGTCATTGCATAATATTAGTGAGAAATTGTAAGATTTTGTTCAGGCCTATAAAGTATAATGACTCTCACATCATCTACCAATATAAAAATAAATTGAAAGAAAGTAATATTTTAAGAAGAAGAAAAATAAAGCTTCCAACCTCTTGGCTTTTTCTGTGTTTGAGGAAATTTAGTCTCTAAAGAAATACATTTAAATGTTTTTTGGTGTACTTGGTTGGTTTTCCACTCCTTTTTTCTCTTTCATTTTATTATTTTAATTTTTCATCCTTTCCATTTCTATTTAATTGGGAACACACGAAAATTGGAAACACACAAAATCTTTGTTTCAGAAAAAGGTGGTCTTGGCCAGAAAAATTTCCTAATACCTAAAAAGGAACTTTAAATGTTCTAAAAAAATGGAAAGTCTTCATAATGCCAATAAAGAGATGGATTGATTTAGTCATCTGGTCTAAGATACAGGACATTAACTTTCACAGATGCCACTGTTCAGTTAGTGTTTTCTGCTAAGCCAACCTAAAAACTCTGTATACTCAAAGAGATGAAATTGTGAAACTGCCCTTTCAATGAAGAAGAAAGTGATATGGGAATGCAGTAGTTCCCAATCAGTACTTTTCTTAGACAAGGTTGAGTGTCCATTGATTCTAGAAAAGTAAGTTGATAATTCTGATGTGATTATGTCATGCTATGGGAGTATGAAGAAAATAATCTCACATCCCTCTGCAGAGAATAGTCTCATGGATGTGAGCAAACTTGTCTACTAGGCATAATCGATAACAAGAGCTGAGCCATTGGGTATTCTAAATAAACTGCATATTTGGGGAAGGCAGAAACAAATGTGGTATCCTTGGCTCACAAAATGAGTTCTGTTTTCTTTCTTTGTCAGCATTAACATGCAGTGGCACAGGCATACTACACACTCTTGGTGATGAATCACATAGCTAGCATGGAATAGTTTAAGCCAAGAAGGAACACTTGGATCTACACTGCCAACTTGAGTCACTCATAGACTGGGGGAAATGAGTCAAATTAAGATGTCCAACCCAGATGCCCCTTAGTAGATGAGTGGATCAGGAAAACGTGGTACATATACACAATGGAATTTTATGTCTCTATCAGAAAGAATGACATTGCCCCGTTTGTAAGGAAATGGAAGGACTTGGAAAAAGTTATACTAAGTGAAGTGAGCCAGACCCAAAGAAACATGGACTATATGGTCTACCTTATAGGGAATAATTAGTACAGGTTTTGACAAGTCACAGCAGAGGATCACAGGAGCCCAATAGCTATACCCATATGAACACATAAGATAATGCTAAGTGGAATGAACTCCATGTTATTGAAATGATTGTTATATCACAGTTGTAACTACTTTCAATGTGCCATATGTAACTGTAGCCTCTATTATTAATGATATTCCTGTATCACCTTCCTGTGGTTGTACCTACACTATCTCTGTATCTTATCTGAGTATATTGGAAACCGGGGATACTTGTATTAGAACTAGGAAATTGGAAGGGAATACCAAAATCGAGAGACACAGAGTAAAAAAAGACAAACAACTACAAAAGCAATACTTACAAACTGTTTGGTGAAAATAAACTGGACAACTGAACAACTCATGGGGGGGGGGGGGGGGAAGGGAAAGGGGGAGGGGAGGGAGGGAATGAGGGACGAGGTAACAGTACAAGAAATGTATCCAATGCCTAATGTATGAAACTGTAACCTCTCTGTAATTCAGTTTGATAATAAAAATATTAAAAAAATATGTTCAGGCCATCTCTCTAACCTTTAACCTAGTACTGGAATTCTCTCTCACATCCTGAAGCATGGCCACCCAACTTTCTATTAACCTTTTTCCAGAAACAGGTACCTCATTATCTGTATCTCTGGCTATAATCTTCTGGGCTTGTTATTATTATCATGACCATGTAGCTCATTACTATTTTTGACCAAACAACATCAATAGTTATTACCTTCCAGGACAGAAAAATCTCTGGAGGGCATGGAAGATGATTTATGTATTTTTGGACATTAGTTACCTCTACATGGTCTACGATCAGAGGATGAACTTGGAGCCTTTGGAAATTAGTCCAAAGTCCTTCACCTCAGTGATTGTTGTGGGTACAGGATCCTCACCTTTGGGAATACTTCTATGCCTTTAGTCATGTCATCTATGTGTGTTAACTTGCAACACAGTGAGAACTGGGTTCTTGTGGGTACTTCTCCATTGGTAACTCTATGGTTCTGAGCCTTATTCTCTATTTACATCAATGTGAGATACATACATACATACATACACACACACACACACACACACACACACACACACACACACATATATATATATATATATATATATATATGCAGGAGCCCTTTGCATGGCAAAATCACTAGAGTTTTTTTTTTTTAATCACTAGAGTTTTTTGACCACTTGTAAAAATCGAGACCTTAAACTGATCACTTTGGGTTTATTAGCATATTTAATCCTCTACTCATCACCATTTACAGTAGGAAGAACCTGTAGTCCCTAGAACTATGATTGCCCATCATAAAAACTGGGCATCTAGCCTCAGCCTTGTTCTTATACTTTGCTATATATGTAGCTGTCATTGATATAAGAATAAATAAATGGTGACCAGGAAGGTCAGGTAGGCCTGAGTTTGCTCCCCAGTTTTCCTCTTTGCAGGAGTAACATGGGGTATTTTCTCACCTTCTTGGACATCAAAATCTTTATCAAGAATAGCAATAAAATCTCTTCATGATTTTTGTCATAAGGCTCAAATGTGATTACGTATATATCCTGGCAAGTAAGTGAGATGTTTCCTATTATACTAGAACTGCAAAGTATAAATAGAGAGTTAGTAGGGATTAGATATCCAATGTGATAGTGCAAGAATAATCCAAATGATATTGACAAGTAGATTTTCTGACAGTGCCATAAGAACTAGACAGCATTTGTTCTACAATAGTTGACCACATAGTAGGGAAAATTCTGCTTTTCCTTCCTCACCCTACAGCCACTGAGATAAGCCTCAGGAACATGAAAATACCTTCAAGAAGTAGAGACGTTCGTTTAATTTCTGGATTTCACAGTGGCTGAGGTAGTGGGAGTTTATTTACCCATTGATTCCTTAAGCAAAGAGAAGAAGAGAGAGATTTTTAACAAGTTTATGCCCCCCACCTGATGTGATTAGGAGGTATCAGTTTCCTGTGCAGCGAGAAACATCAGAGAAGCTTCATCTTGCCAACATTACCCAAGACAGCACCCAGACATGCAAAGAGATCCTGTCTACAGTAGACTAGGATGTGTTGATTGTAGTATTGCTGTGGGCTTATTTAAAGGGAAAATAATTCTAGTGGGAATGAAATATCCAAATTATGAAAGTGCAAGGTCTCACATATGAGCCCTTTAAGAGAGTCTTTGGACACTAGCTGTGTGGGCCAACTTTTATTTCCCCGAAGGAGAACAGAGGTCTCCTGAAAATATAACTGTGCCATTGGTTAAGTAGGTAGAAATGCTTTCCTTCTATTTCACCTAATCTCTTTCATATGAGGAGAAGGAAAACAAAGAGGGAGAGGTACAGCATGAAAGTATGGAGCATGGATCCAACATCACCTGCGTACATGTGTGATCCTTCAGTGAAGGTGGAAGAAGAAATTTTGAGTCTAATGCTGTAAGGGAATGGTTATTAAGTTATTGCCATAACTTAAGGTGACCAGAAAGTCAACACAGAAGTTAATAAAGAAGGCTTAGCATGCCATACCTGATGCAAAAATAGAGGAAATAATTTCAGAGAGATAAACAACTGACTTTATTGCTGGCTTATCCGGTAACATGTCAAATGCCTGACCCATAATATCCTTCCAATCAATATTAGTTCTCTCCTTTATATTATATCATTCAGTTGTTTTATTCTTTGGTTACAATATGAATTATAATTTTTACAGATATCCTGGGAATTGCAGGAAAAATAAAGACAATACATGGCATATGGATCCATCATAACTCCCTATCTTTAGAAGCTACTTTTTAGACCTCTTTTGTGTTTTTTTTTAAAGGGGACACATTATCTATTTCCTTCCTCGTTGTTTATGTATTTTGGTTCCAAGCCCTTTCCTATTCAAGTCAATCAACCCCTGACGGTATCTTGCTGTGCCAATGTCACCTTTTAAATGTGACACAAAGTGAAGCCAAGTCCCAAACTTGACATGGGCAGATTGTTACCTCTTTCATTTGGATGCTGTTCTGAAATTTTTATCTTTGAGTACAGCCAAAGAACACTAAGAGACCAATTTGTCAAGTTGAAAATATTGCTTTAGCTTAGGCTGACCTATTTTCTTTCCCAGAACTTCTCAGGGCAAAAGAAAGAACCTGGCTGTTTGATTTTGAGATTTCCCCCAAGTCAACAAAAGCCTTTTTGTCAGCCTCTTGGAAAAAATAGAAATTCCTGATGTCTGGAAGTGTAAAAAATTTCTTTAGAGCTAGATACCAGGATAGAATACTTCCTTCATTCATTTATTCATCTGTTTACTTGTATCTATGAATAAAAAGGATACATTTCTTGGCTATATGTTGGTGAGAAGTACAGTTAAAGCTCTTTTAAAGAATATCTTCCCATATTCATCTTAGGCATTCATCATTGCCTCCATCATCCTCTCCATTATCATCACAAATGTCACTACCATCATTGTTACTTACATTTAGGCAGTCATCGCAGTTTTTCTTTTTCTCTTTTGCATATACTTAAAATCAAATAATGACTACTCAATACACAAACACTCAAAAGGTTGGGAGTGTCTCACCAGTACTATCTTATTAACATGATTAACCATCTAATAGAGACTATTTTGTCCCTATTTTATGGCTGAGAATTTGAATAGTCAAGACTAAAGTAGAAAGTGTGTGAAGAATGACTCCTCATAATGAGCATTCTTTAAAGAGGAAGCTAGAATTCATACAGTGTCTTACACTTATATATTTACTGGGTACCCCACATATAAGACAGAAATATTGAAGAGCTTGGATCCTGATTCATATTGTAATTCATCTGCCTAACAAGTGTGAGGTCCTGAATTCAAACCTTAATATTGTTTTTTTTAATTTTTGAAATTTAATTTTATTGTCAAGGTGAAGTACAAAGGGGTTGCAGTTATATACGTGAGGTAGTGAGTACATTTCTTATCATGCTTGTTACCCACCCCTTCATTTTTCTCCCATCTTCCCTCCCCCTGCCTCCCACCAAATTGTACAGTTAATGTTTTTTTAAAAAGACCAAAATACTGAAATTCAAACAATAATAAATTGTCTAAAAATCACAAATCTAGAAAAAAGTTGAGCTAAGTTATATGCTCATTGACAATGCTCATAACACCATACAAGCTGTTATTCCTTTGGTGCAAGGGTTTTGTCCTATAAGTATTGAATTTCTGACCATAATATAGAAGTGATCTATCAAAGGACACATCGGGAGTCTTAGGATACATTTTTTAACAAATTATCTGAGTCACTAAGAATTTGTCCATCTTTACAGAGTTTCTTCTTTACCTATGTGTCCTAGATTCAAGCATCTAGACTAAGCATCTAAACATTAATGCTACCTACTACCTACCATATTTTAACTTTGTGCATAAGTGTGTGTGTGTGTGTGTGTGTGTGTAATTATGTACTCAATTTCTCCATTGGACAACTAACAAATATTAAATCTTTTCCAATCTAACAAGTTAAAATAGAGTTTTGGGCTGTGTGTGGTAGTGTCACATTCTAGTGCCCAAAGTAAAAAGCCAGACTGGGCTGCCCATTGAGTTCCAAGCCAGTCTGACTTACAAAGAGAGACTCTGCCTCAAAACAAAGAAACAAATGAAAGCTCTTGACTTCCCACTTCAAGCCAGAAAGCCAGATTCGCCCCCCTTTCTCATTCTGTTCCCCACCTTATGATACTCAGCCATCAAAGCTAACACTTTGTTATCTGCTTCTCTTTTCTCCTCATACTCTAGCAAATTCCACTTCCAAATACATCTTCAATGTGACTATTTCTCATTATTTATCACTAGTATCCCCAACTTCTAACCTGTAATCCAGGCCAGTGCTTCTCTCTCCTGAATGAGAACGATAGTTTCCTTTTTCACATTTAATGTCCTTTCTTCATTTCGTTTTATTTTAGTTCTTATCTTTAAGTAGTTGTACAAAGGAGTTGCCATTCAACGAAGTAGTATCTGAATCTTGATCAATGTCACCCCTTTCATAATTCTCCCCCATCCCTCCCAACTCCACTTCTCCACTACATGAATACTTCTGTAGTAATCATTATGTTTTGGATGTGTTTATAATAGCTCCTTACTTGTCTGCCAGCTTGTATCCACAATAGAGTTTCCCAGGGTTTATACCTCACTAAAGTACGCACTAAAGTCCAGTCATGCTCTCTCCTGCTTTGAATCTTAATTATTCCATTATCAGAACTAGAAAGCTCTAATAGTTCTAAAGCTCTAATAATACAGTAGTTCTCTACCAAATCTCTGGCTTCCTGTTGGCCCTCTTCTCCTACCATGTACTTCCTTGCCCATTTTTATTTGGTCACATTGGATCTCTTGCTCTCATTAAAGCAAAATTTCTCAACCAGTCCCCAAATTTTCATCACAGCTCATTTCATTAAGTTTTCTACTAAATGTTCTTTCCTCAGGGACTATATAACCCTCTCTGTGTGGGCACACATACATTATAGTAAGAATGTAATAAATGAATATATGAAGTGCATTAGAATAACTAAGGGTATGCAATAACCAAGATTGGACAAACTTGAAATTCCTTTCTTTGCTTCAAAAGCTCTTGTCCCTCTCATGCTTTTATGTCAATGTACACAATTAGTCATCAGCTATTTCCATCACCATACATCAGGCTCACAAACGGCCAAAAATCACATAAAATCTCACCTCATCTATTATCTTCAGCCAAGAAAGTAACGGCACATGTCACCCAAGATCCATTTGCCTCTCCCATTTGTCTTTGGTTACAAACTTGTCAGCTACAGAAGAACTGGGGACCCTGTTATTGCCCTGGAACAAAATCAAGTGTTGAATGTGAAGTCAAAATGAGGTTGTGCAGTTTGAGGAGTCACTTTTTGGACAGAAATTGGTCTAGGCAATGTAAAAAGTAGCCTTCTCTTGCTTGGGTCTCTCCTTTTTGCCTTAGAAACCAAGCAACTGAGAATCAAAGTCATCTACAAGTGTCTGGGCAAGATTTTACTATAACCAGCTGCATTAGAAAGGATGCTTTGTTGTCACTTCCTTGGGAATGACATATGGAAGACTGGGCTCAATGTGTGCACATTTCTCCTCCTCTGTTTTCTCCAAGTTGTTGAACAATCCATTCATGGCCAGTCTGTAACCATGTGTTGATCAAAATTAATATACTGTCAGCTCATAAGTTTGCAGCTCACTATTTGCAAAGCAATAGAGTGTATTCCTAGTTAACAGCAGTCTGTTTGTCTTCTAAACCAGAGGTACGATTAATTAAGAAATGTAGTCAAGGGACGTTTTCTTTGAATGTAACATTACTTGGCTTCACTTTTAATGGAAACTTTTGGGCCAGAGAGACTTGAATTTGAGTGGCTGCCTCAGCACTGATGAGCTAGTAGTAGCTGGACATGTGCCCCTCCTTGCAAACCCTTATTTAGTCATCTGTCACTGTGGAGAAGGATTTGATGAGTATGCAAGATTCCTGAAAAAACATCCGAATATACCAAACCTTAGTTAAGTAAGTATGATTCATTTATTTAACTAATTTCAACCTTATCACCCACTGCATACATTTTGGGGAGATAATAACAGAGATAAGCAAAGTGGAGTCTCTATCTTAGGGACTTTAAATTGTAATAAGAAAAACAGACAGGAAACAACTCAAAACTATGGGTTATGTATTTGAGTTGTAACAGACTCAGTTGTAACATTATCCCTGAGTCTTATGGAAAGATAAAGTTACTACATATTCACAAATATATACACACACATACACACACAGACACATACACACACAAAGAGAGAAAGAGAGAGAGAGAACCTTTCCTCCTACATGCTTAGTTCTTATTCACAGATGGAACTCAGTGTAGTACATGGTAAGTTATAATAAAATTATACATGTTTTCACTCATTTGGGTTTGATGACACACTTTGTGCTAAGCATTGTGATGGATATTGGAATAAAGAGGCAGTAAGAAATGTCCTTCCCATACACTGGCTTACAATTTTGTGGCAGATATAAACGAGCAATCACACGGTTACAGCATCATATGTGAATCGCTCTGTGGAACATTCAAATACTCTGTAAATGTAGAAAATCTAAAAACCAATTGAATATCACCCTACCACATATCTTCAAAGCAGTTTTCTCTAGAAGATGAAATTACAAGTGAGACAGGCTTGAAGGTACATATGGACATCCCAGCAATCGTGAGACTAAGGAAAGATGATCACCAATTCTAAGCCAGCATGGGCTACACAGTGAAACCCTGTATCAAAACAAAACACCAGAGGGATAAGAAGGAGGAAGTAGAAGATGAATAACAGGAAGAAGAGGAGGAAAAAGAATAAAGAGGAGGAGAAGGAGCAAGAAGGAAATACTGGAAAGAAGTTTCCAGTGACAGAGGACATTTTGAAGAACAAAATAATTGATTATGACTGAATATTAGTAAGCTTCTACTCAATACAGTACATTATACTCTCAGTGAGGTGCTGCCAGTGAGAATAAAAAACAAGGCACAAGTTAGTATAAAAGGTCAATAAACAGAGGGAGATTTAATATAAGGTGTAAGTAGCACAGAGAAGGGGCAGGCTTCCAACAGAATCTAAGATTCTGAGAATAAGAAGTGTGATGAAAATTGGTGTGTGCACAGGAGAGCAACCTTTGTTTACAGCACTGGACTCCTACAAGGAGTTGTTAGTAGAAAACCTAGACACATTCCAGTAATCTCTGTTCACTTGTTATGGTGAGACAGTGTTCACTCTTTCTTTACAACTGAAATCCCCTTGCTCCCTCCCTCAATCTTCTCCAGTTCCACTTAGGAAGCCAACTCCAAGAGGGTACAAGCTGTGCTTGTCTTGCCCAATGACATCCTCTGTTGCTTCTCACTGTTCCTGGTACACAATGAGTCTTCAATAAGCACTGATTGAAAGAAGGATTTTCAGCAAGAGGACTGGGAGGGATGAGGCTAAAATGTTTAAATAGGAGTCTGAGCACAAAAAGGCTAAGATGTCCCACAAAGAATTTGGAACTCAAGGTCAGTGATACCCACACTTTTGTTTAATCACTTATCCTAGAGAATCCAGGTTTTAAAGTTTTCACTCAATGCATGCATATTCATCAGCACATAAATTTACGTGCTTTGCTCAAAGGGATTGTTTGCATTATAAAATATTAAAAAATAAATTAGAATGAATATTATGAAAACAAACAGAAGTAGATAGTATAACATTTTCTTGTTGTTCTTCAGTACCATCACTAATATCCCCTCACTATTGACACACATTTGAAAAACACTATTTCCAGACATGGGAAACCATATAAGCATATCAAGTAGAACAGCACTAAGTTTCCAGATTTGTGTGTTAGACCAATTTTGTAATCAATCTGTTGAGGTGCAGCTAATCATTTTCCTTCACTGGCACCCTACCTTGAAGTTTCTGTCTAATATGGTGCCTAGGACATAGCAGATCCTCTACACAGAATTGAATATTAACTATCAGTGCTAGCCCAAATCATTACTTCTCTTCCCTTCCTAGCATTTAGTCTTTTGTGAACAGATAGAATAAAATAGCTATTCAAGTGCAGTACAGAATAGTTTAATTGCTACCAAAGTTGAATTGTAGAATGTAGGGAGGCATCCTACCTCTGTGATGAACCTACATAGAACATACTCCACACTTGCCACCATAGCTGGCACCGATAGAGCAAGGGCCAGCCTTTGCCTATTCTCTTACAACTCCAAGACCAGCAGCACAAAAGCCTTCCCAGGAATATGCCCAGGTCACCCAATAGAATGAGGGAAGTGGGCCTGCACTGCTGAGATGCCATTGCAATGACTCTGCTCCTGGTTAACAGAATTGCTAGGTTCTTACCACCTCCCCAACTAGATAAATTGTACTTCTTGTTCTGGGGGAAGGCAAGTTAGCAGGTGGAGAAACAAACTGGACTTACTTTTATCATCTCACTTTTATCATCTCTTATCCTCCTCATTGGAGAAAAGAAGAATCCTCTAACAGAACCAGGAATATAAATAAATAAGAGTGGCTAGTCTCTCCAAAAGCAAGAAGGAAAACCTTGAATAACTGGAAATGAGAATGAAAATTGAGAAAATCCTTGGGTTTTATCTTTCTACTGTCTGGACTATAGTCTCTCTATCTGTAAAATGAGAAGTAATAGCAGATGTTCTCTAAGGGCCCTTGTAACTCTGACATTTTATGGCTTCTATAAGACATTCAGAAATTATTCTTGAACTGCCTTTGTCAAAAAGCAATAAAATTTAATATAATATTTTAAAATCCACTATTCAAATACTAATGGACTTAAATGACAAGGGTGTTAAGAAGAACTAAATGAAAAGCTTGGGCTTTTCTGACCTAATCAATCAACATAAATGGATGGCAAAAAAAAGAGTGCAGAGGATAGAATCCTGAACATTATCAAGAAAATTGACTTTTGAATTAAGAAGTCAATCAGCAAGTATTTACCAATGGGGAAAGGTCCAATGTGAGGAATGATGTCGCATCAGCTTTAGGCAGAGCAGGACAAAGGCTGACATGAGGTAGAGAGTGACAAATGCCAAGGATGAGCAGATACCATGCTGGAGGAAAATGATCTGGCACACTCTAAAGTATACAAAGCATAATAAACAGAGAAGATGAGAACCACTATGGGTATATCAGGATACAGGATGGTCAGATCCATCTTATTGGAATCTCTACTCATTTTCTGGCTATTTAAGATGAGCTGCCCCACTGTTTGTACTTATTTTAAATAAATGTTCTATAGGAAAAATAATAGATAGATGATAGATAGATGATAAATAGAATAGAAGGATAGGTATATGTTACAAATATAAACTTGGACTGTCTAATAATGTGCTTTTCTATTCTAGCATTAATACCACCATGCACAGCATTTTAATTCCTGTAATTTAAAGCAGTGTAACAGGTAAAAATTGGTTCCTTGTGTTATACTATATTGAAAGGAGTAACACTGATCAAGATACCTTGTATTCATAAACTACTTTGTTGACTGGGAAAAAGAAGAGTAACTATAGTAGCTCACTAAAATAAGGAATTTATTAATTTCATAAAACAGAAAGCTGAGAGTTAATGGACACAGGTCTGATGTAGCCCCGTCGACATTAGGAAGAGAGACTTCTCATGTTTTCTCCAACTATCCTAAGTGGGATCTGCATCCTTAGGTCATTTGCATCATGGTTGGAAAGACAATTACTTCACTTTCAGCATTACATTGGTGTTCCAAGCAAGACAAAGAAGGAAAGCTAAGACCAGAAAGTATGTATGTGTGCTGCATATACCTTCTTCCATGGAGTTTTCCCAGAAGTCTTGAGGACTAATCTTAGGATGAATTGTGGTACCCAACAACTTCTAGATACAAATGAGACTGGGAAATGTAATTTAGTATCTGGGCACATTGTCTTGAGTAAGACAGACGGTAAGATGAGTACAACAGGGGGAAAGCCTGGTGTTGATTAGTCAACTTATAAGATCTACCTCTGTGTGTGTGTATGTATGCCTTTGTGAGTGTGTTTATTGCATATTATCTGGTAAGTAATTTTAATCTTATGCGTTCACTTCAAACATTTTTTCTGGCATTTTGTGCAGTCATTTTTCAAAGAAAACCTTAAAAATTAGAGACTAATTAATTATTAATTAATACTATTACACAAATGAATAAGTGCCTCTAATTCAGTTCTACTTGGATAGTGGAACTATTAAAATTTTATGATTTTCTCCATATGATTCTCACACATTTTTTGTCAGGTTAATTCCTAGATAGTTGAGATTTACTTTTTAGATTCTTAAGGTAATTATTTTCTAAATTGTTTCTAATTGTTTTGCTGGTAATAAGAAAGCTGTGATTTTTAGTCATTAATCATTGACTATCCAAGCCAACTGATTTCCTTTATTAGTTTTAATAGATTTTCAGTCAGCTGCCTTCAATTTTTGTGTATAAATAATTCTTATCTGTAGTTAGCAAAACATATCTCACATTTATAATAAAGAATCACTAGACTTTTTCTCATCTTTTATAAGATTGAAGAAGAAAAGTTAGTAAAATGATTTACTAGGATATCCTTTAAAATGACTACTTAACTGTTCACTCTTACATTGTTTGATGGAGAGTGTGCATTTTTAAATGCTGACATTGACAACTTTGCATTCTTATGATAAACCTAATTTTTGTTCAATTAGTACCTTTTTAAAGCATTGCTTTGTATTCATAAAATACTTTGACCAGTTTTTATTTTCCTTTCTATTTCTGCTAATCTCTCCTTCCTTATTTTACTAGATTCATAAACAAGCTGATAGTTTAAACTCTTCTTATATAATCTTGAAATTTTTGTGTAGTGTAGAAAATATTTAATTCTTTAAAGCTTACTAGATATTGTAATGAGCAATCTGTTTATGGCTTGCTATGATTGAAATGTTCATGTCACCTAAACTCCTGATGTTTAACTTTTAAATTCCAAAGTGATGGAATTGGGACATGGAGCTTTTTGAGAAATAAGTCATGGAGATAAAGCTATGTACATGGGATTAATGCCCTTTAGGGTGAAAAAATGGTTCCATTCTCCCTTTCACTACATGAAGACAAAGTAAGAAGCCACCATCTACAGTAGCCATTCCTCACTGGACATTGTACTGAGCAGAGGCTTGTTAATCAAGTTCTCAGCCTCTGGAACACTGTGAAGTAAATTATGTTGTTCATTAAGTTTATGATATTTTGTTACAGAAGTCCAAACAGACTTAAAACAAAAAAATCAGTTCTGAAGTGTACAAGTACTCAGGAACACATGCTTAAAAGCATGTGAAAGAAGCTTTGAAACTATGTAATAAGTAGAAATCGGAAGAATCTGAGACCCATGCAAGGAATAAGTTATATTGCTGTGCATGGTTGTGAGGACCCTAAAGAAAAAAAAGTTGTAGAGAAAGCTTTAGTGCTCAAGAGAGTATTGAAGGGACCATGAGCATAATGTTAAAGTAAAAAATGGTCAAGGCCATTCTGATGTGGTCTCAAAAGGAAACAAGGAATATGTTTTTTGAAAATCAGAGCAAAGCAGATCTTTTGTTATAAGCAGGCAAAGAACTTAGATGAATTGTGTCCATGTCCCATTGTTCTGTAAAACATACAACTTATAAATGAATGCTTTGTTCATAAATTGTATGTATCATAAAACATATTTGGCTAAATATATTTGTAAACAAAATATTGAATACTTACAAGTAAAATACCAGAAAGAAATGATTTAAAGACAGTATTTATTTTTCAAGGCAGACTCTTACTAGGTATAAACACTTGACCTTCCTGCCTCCGCCTGATACTGGGATTACAGTTTTGCCCCATCATGTCTACCTCCTATCACAGGCCATGAGTGAAAAGCCTTAAGGCAAACTGACTTTAGAGAGGAGACCAAGATCTCCTTGGTCAGCACTCAGCACTGTTCTCTACTTTCCGGTTCAATTTGCTTAGTTTTCTCAGGTTTGATACCTGTGGACCCACGTGGTGGGCAACCCATGACAAAGCCCTCTGGAGAATACAGCCAGTAAATCTTGGCACTGTCTATGCAGTACTACCTACATCAGCAGAGACTGTCCAAACCAGTAGCGACAGGGCCACATGGGACTGCTGACTTGAAGGTTCACTTTGGTAGCAAATTCTAGATGAGGAATACCATAGACTGGTGACTCCAAGCTATGAGAGCTTCATTGAAGATGGGACCACCCAGAAGCATGGAAACATGGCTGCTCTTGCTTGAAACCCTGGGAGCCCAATATTTAATTTAACCCAAGAGTTAAGACTTCTGCCCCAAGGGGCCTGAATGTTAAATGAAGGATGATTATTCTCTGTTGTGAAGGTTTCAAATTTTCTTAAGACCTATTACCTTTTTTTCCCCTTCTTTCCTATTTCTCCCTTTTGGAATGGGAATATCTAGCCAATACTTGTCCCATTCGTGCACTTTCAAATCACACAACACGTTTGGTTTTATAGGCTCACACTGTAGAGTAATTTGTCCCCAAATGATTATTGTACCTGGATACTTACCCACATATAATTCAGATGGTATTTTGAATAGGAAAAAAATGTCTACTTAGAAATGAGTTTATTTTAGTGTGCATATTTTGAAATATACTATACTCCAGAAATATGTATATTATGTGTTAATAAAATTTTAGTAACTATTTAAGGAGATGGAAATGTTACCTCCCCTAATTTAGTTATTTTACATTGTTTATATGGATCAAATCATCAAAAATTTCCCAATAAACATATAAAATTAAATCATAACAATAGTATAAAAGATACAAGTTTAACACATGTCATAATTCCAGCTTTATTGCTTATGTCAGTGTTAGTCAATTTAAATTTTACCTTAAATAAAGTTTATTGAGGTATAATATAGAAGTAATAAATTAAAATTGTTTTAATTATACAGCTTTATGAGATTTGATAAATACAAGGACCACTTGCCTATCAAGACATAGAACATTACTTCATACTTATACGTAACCTCCAGATACTTCACACTGTAATCTGCACCTCTAGCTCTATGCAACCCCTATTCTACTTTATCCCCCTAATAAGTTATTTTGCTTTTTCTAAAAGTGTCATGTATTTTCCCTAGATCATTGTTGATAAATATACTGACTTTGAGAACCATTAATACTCTTGAATAAATCAGTAGCATGTTACTTTTATTTGTTTGTTTGGTTTTTTGTTTTTGGTCATGGGGCTTGAACTCTGGGCATGGGCATTGTCTCTAGGCTCTTCAGCTCAAGGCTAGCGTTCTACCACTTGAGCCACAGCGCCATTTCCCAGTAGCATGTTACTTTTTTTTTTTGCCAGTCCTGGGCCTTGGACTCAGGGCCTGAGCACCTTCCCTTGCTTCTTCCCGCTCAAGGCTAGCACTCTGCCACCTAAGCCACAGCGCCCCTTCTGGCCGTTTTCTATATATGTGGTGCTGGGGAATGGAACCGAGAGCTTCATGTGTAGGAGGCAAGCACTCTTGCCACTAGGCCATATTCCCAGCCTGCATGTTACTTTTAATTTGCAAGTATTATGCAAGTAGACCGCAATTTTTATATTGATTTTCTTTGTTCTGATGATATTTGGGATATTTTTAGCTGAGAAATAGGAATGAAAATGCAATGAATATTTGTTTGCAAAATGTTTGCTTCACTGTTTAGAAACCTCTTGCAATAGAATTATTGGAGCAACTATTAGTACATGTTTAAATTTAAAGTGAACTACTGAACTGTTCTTTTCAATTGTATTTTTATTATCTTTAAGTAGTTTTACAAAGGAATTTCCATATAACAAAGCAGTTCATGAATACAATGCATCTTGTCTTGAACTGTTTCTCCAACTTAGTTGTATTATTTTGCATTCTCCACAGACATCCATGAAAATTCTTTATTATCTTTGCCAAAGCTCACTTTGTTATTTCTTTTCGTTTGTCCATGAAATAGTATGCCATCATCGATTTCATTAGCATTTCCTTCAACTAATGGCTTTGGCACCTTACATATACTTGCGGCCACTTACATATCTTTTCTTGTGATATGTCTGTTTAAATCCTTTTGCCCATTTTTTAATTTAACACTTTCAGTTAATTTGTAGAAGTTTTTCTTTAATGTTTTGACACAAAAATGTCAAAAATATAATATGTAAATATTTTCATCCAGTCTGTAGCTTAATTTTGTTTTCTTAGTGGTATCATTTTAAAATTGGAAAGCTATAAGTTTTGCTTAAATCTGACTTAATTATTTTTAATTAGATAATTTTTTTATGTCATGCCTAAGAACTTTTTGTCTTGCCCTTGGCACAATAGAACTAAATATAATAATGTCCTTGCTCTTCAAAAACATATCCTCCTTTTACCTCTGGGCACTTGTAATGTACCTTTGTGGAAAACAGCACACTCTTTCTTTTGGTCATTGTGTGTCTTGGGTCTTTGTATTTAATCAGCTTTCTGCTCAATGTCACTTCCTTAAGTACAGGAACCCCTTCTAAATTTCTGTGCTTTATTTCTCCACACTTACTTCTATTTTATTTTTTTTATTTTTATATTTATTTTTTTATTTTTTGGCCAGTCCTGGGGCTTGGACTCAGGGCCTGAGCACTGTCCCTGGCTTCTTCTTGCTCAAGGCTAGCACTCTGCCACTTGAGCCACAGCGCCACTTCTGGCCATTTTCTGTATATGTGGTGCTGGGGAATCGAACCCAGGGCCTCATGTATACGAGGCAAGCACTCTTGCCACTAGGCCATATCCCAGCCCACACTTACTTCTAGAAGCTACTTTTTCCTCTTATATTTAGGTTAACCATCATTTTAAATTGATTTTCTCATCTGGAATGGTGTAAGGTCCTAACTTAAATTTGGTTTGGGGGAATCCAAGTTTCTCCACATGATTTACTGAAAAGCTAATAGAACTTCTTCACCATCATCATCCAAAATTAATTAAGTATAGCTGTATGGGTAGCTCTGAACCCTAATCTCTGTTTCAATGTGAGTCCAGCTATGCACAGTACCAAACTATCTTGATTATTGTTGCCTTATAAAAACAAAAAGTCAAATTTTGTTCTTCTTGTTCAAAATTGATTTTGGTTATTCTTCTGCTTTACCATATATTTCTGTACAAATCTTTGAGTCCACTTGTCAAGCTCTGCAATTGTTTATAGGAATTGAGCTGGCTTTGTAAATCTGAATCTAACAATCTGAACGAATGAAGATTCTTCTCACTTCATGCACATCTGTCTTTATCACTTAGTCATAACTGACATATAGTCTCTATATAACCTGATACATCTTCTGTTACATGCAATCC
This sequence comes from Perognathus longimembris pacificus, assembly GCF_023159225.1. NCBI lineage: Eukaryota > Metazoa > Chordata > Mammalia > Rodentia > Heteromyidae > Perognathus > Perognathus longimembris. The sequence goes on along the minus strand of NC_063167.1, from coordinate 41,241,856 downwards.
TGCATACTTTTTTTTACTTCATTGCTTATGGTACCAATGATGTAGAATTGTTTTCAAATTGTTCATTGCTCATGAGATAGATGCACCATTTTTTGTACCAACTTATGAGGCTGAACCTACTGATTTGATTTTGTGATTTATTTCTTATAGGACCATGTCATATATGAATAAAAGTAGGCTCCTGACTCACTTTCCAAATGAATGATTTCAATTCTCATATATTTTCATATGTCCATCTATTATGTATGTACATAGGTATGAATGTAATTTCGTGTGTGTGTGTGTGTGTGTGTGTGTGTGTGTGTGTGTTGGTTAAAAATTCCAGTACAATGTCAAGGTGGTAACAGCAGATTCCTTGCTTTGTGCTTGATCTGTGAAGGAAGATAACATCGATGAATTCGTCCCCAAGGTACTTTTTCTTTGCTATTCTGGGGATCAGTCTCAGGGCTTTGTCCAGGAGAGGTCATCAGTCCACCACTGTGATAAACCCCCATCTCTATCAGCTCTTATTTAAAGTAAATCTCTCAAATTATGAGACAAGAAGTATAACCTATTCTTGCTTTCTTGAAATTTTCAGAACTATTTTTGATACCAAACCCACAAATGTCCAATTTCTTTGGGTGTTCTCCCTACCTCATTCATCTTCCCCAATGTAGTTCAAACTAGGAGAGACCATTGAGCCATAAATATGGTAGGAAAAGGCAGACATCTAAGGATTTCTCTTTGAGCACCTATCTGACTAAATTTGACAAGATGGGAACAAAAACACCACAGAAAAGAGATGGAACCAATGTGGCTTAACTATTAGAACTTCTCTAATCTTTCAGAGGTGATTTTAGCTTGTCCTAGAGTGACTCTTCAAGGGATAATTGCTATATTGTTGCTATTATTATCATTGACCTTATCATCACTATTATTATGTGTTACACAATATACAATATTTTGTTCTCTACAAAGTTTAGATGCCAATATTTTCCTAATAATTAGCCCAGTAGAACAGTATAACTTTATTATAAATATAATTGGTAAAACTGTATAAATCTGTTGATAATTTCGACTGCAAATTTCTTTTGTGCCTCTGTTCCTAGACATAGAAGTGAACAGTGGCCAGGAGGATGCAAAGAATACAGAAGCTGTGAAACAGTAGCTCCACGGGCTATAGTAAACCTCCCCCAACCCTGTCTTCAGCTATATGATGACAAAGCTGTCATTAGCAGTGAGTGGAGCCCTGACTCCAGTGCACAAGGACAAGGACTGTATGCTGCCTGAAGAAAAGGGAAAGCACTTGTGTCAGCTGCAGGCAGTGCAGGGTTAGAGAGCCTCATGAGTGGCAAGGTGGCAGCTTCTCTCTGGTCTGATCCTGGCTCATCTTTCCAGCGAAGAAACTGCAGGATGCTGCTCAGAAGGTCACTGCCTAGGTCTACTGAGCAATGAGAAAGGGATCACTGAGGGGCCGGCATTCTTTGAGTGTGAGTTCTCTTTGAACCCTTGCCAGGAAAACAGAAATTTATTGAAGGTAGGTTTGTGAAATAAGGCTTTGCCAGGGAGAGACTGGCACAAGAGAAATGGAGACAGCGAACTCTCAGGGGGTCGTCCTTGGCACAATCTGCTATTGGGGCCTCATGCTACTTGTGCTCCTAGCTGCCGACAACTCAGAGTACCATCTGCAAACTGTGATTCATAAACACTCTGTCAGTCCACCATCGACTCTGACATCATAAAATAACAAGAAGCTGCATTTTAATAAAGAGGGCAGCTTTGCAGCCTACCAATTAAATGCATCTAATTTATTTCTCTTACAGCTGAGGCTTTATTTATTAGTAAACAGCTGCATTTGTTACACTTTTTACTCAAAATGTGCCAACTGGCACTTTAGATAATCCATTAATCCTAAATAATCATCTGTGCACTTCATAGATCCTAGATGTATAACACTACATGTATAAGATGGTTATTAAAAAGCTACAGCTAACCTTGCCCCGTCAGCTGGAGGGTGTAGCTATGGGTGTCAGGCTGAGTGAGTTAATGTGACATGAGGGATGTGGATGTGAATGAAGTCTGGCTGAATTTGGGGAAAGATTTTTGCATATGCGTTATTTCTCCCTTTCCCACAAGTACATGTAGAGAATTATGCATATTAATTTTCGGCAATTGAATATTGCTGCATTTTTGTGGAAATCTAATGTGGTTGGGATTGCAAGAACAGATTACAAGGTTACCTGGAAGGAGGTAAAGTGAAAGGTGTGTTGCCTCTCCAGCTATAGACCCTGTGAACTGGCATGGGGTTCTGAGACTGCAGTTCTACCACTTTGGCAGTGTACCAGTGTACACAACTCATGTGCTTATGTGCACATTCTTGTGTGTATACACACATACACATATACATGTTTTATTTGACTGGAAAATGGCTATGGAACATGAGGGTAAAAATGCACTCTAACCCAGTTTTTTTCTTCTTGATGTCCTGAAAAAGTAGATTACTAAGAACCAAGGTCAAAGAGAAGAGTTGGATCAAGTGAAAGCTAAACATTTTTCTGGCCCACCTTTACGAGGACTTGATTCACAGAATGGCAGCCTTGACTCATCTGAACACACTGAAAATGGAAATAGAGTTCAGTTCTTGTGGACTATTTAGTCTTGTGGATTCACACTGAAATAGGACATTGGAAGCCATATTTTTATTTCTAGAAAGGGCTGGTCATCCTTCTGACTGTTATACTTTGTTTTTCTTTTCTGGGAAGTAAATCTATGCAGACAGGTACAAATGACTGACTGTGGCCTACTTTAAACTCAATTAAATTAGAAGCCCCTATAATATGACATTGCATTTACAGCTGTTTAAATTATATGGCTTTGTGATAGTCACTGGAATATCATTTGCAAATCAATATTCTATTGCAATTTTTGAAATTAACAGACATTGACTAAAATAATCAGGCTTCCACCAGCTCTACTGATTTGTTTTTTTTCATAGCCATCACACAGACGGTCCTATATCATAACTGAGATTTTAAAATAAATGAAAAATTGAGAAGGAAATATGGGAAGAGGAGTTAGTTGAAAGGATCAAAATAAAATTTGTAATTTAAAAAATCTTTACTTCTGTCATATTTTCCTTTTGTTAAGAAACAAATTTAAATACAGCTTTCTTAGGCTATATGTATAATATAGTATGAATATGTTCACATGTTAGAAAATAGCCACAAGTCAGATGTGTTCTGTTATCTATAAAGCTTATTCACACTGGTTAGAAATTGTATGGCTTTCAGACCCAGATTTCCTGAATTCAAATTCCATATATTACTAGCTCTGGGACTTTCAATAAGTTATTTATAATCTACTCTATTCAGTTTATTCTCTTCCTCGTCTCCTTCCTCCTCATCTTATTCTACCTCTTCCTTTTTAATCTTTATTCAAAGTCTCACCAAGTAAACAAGGATGGCTTTGAACTCACAATCTTTCTGCCTCCAACTTTGGAGTGCTGGGATTGCAGATATGTATCACCCTGTCTTGCCAGTTTGTTTCTTCATTTTTAAGATGTGGCTAATCCCAGCCCCAGTAGTTTGCAAAAGTTATTTCAGGGACTGAAAAAGCTGAATAACAAATAGTATTTAGATCTATTGCTAGGACTTACAAGCTATCAAAAATGTTAACGTGGACAAGAAATAGCTTTCATTTCCATATACCACTGCGGGCTCAATCTTCCTGAGGTTTCTCATTTCCAATACATATTCAGTATTAAGTTAGCAGCGTAGCATATCACTCTGTTTAAGTCCCTTACTTGAAAATGTCTTCAGGCCTGTTGCTGTCCATCTTTCCAAGTCAACATTCAACCAAGTCTGTGTTCAGTGACACCACATTGATATTGTGATATCAGCTGTGCCAAGAGCACTGACACTATGGAAATCAAATCAAATCAAATCAAATGCTATGATTTGGGGGCTTCTCTACTTACAACTGGTATTCACATCAGTCAGCTCAACCTCTCTACAGAGAATAAAGTCCAATCCAGAGAATGAGCTTTTTCAGTAAAGCCATGGAGTTGCTAAATGACAAAATCCACTCATAGCTTTCTTACTTTTGATTTTCACATACAGCAGACAAGTACCATGGTCTAGGTTAATAGCTAAGACACCAGAAACAGCCAATTCAGAGAAGAAAGTTGACCAACGGGAGTCAAGTGAACATCTTTGAACATGAACATTCAAAGATATAAGCTGAGAACAAGAGTCCATTGCAGACTAAGGGTCTCACCTCCCAGCACTTAAATGCCTGTATTGGTAAAGAACTTCCAAATCATCAAGGAGTATGATAGATTCTGATCCAACCCCATTGCTCCTTCTGATAGGTTCCTATGAAGAGAAATGTAGTCATAGAATTCAGAACATCCGCGCTGAGTAGTACCATGTGTTTCAGTAGTTTAGCAGGTCTATTTACTACCCAGGTCCAAGCAGTCCGGAGAGGGCAGCGTCTGGCAGGGAAAATGTCTTTATAGTCTTATCCTTTCAGAGAAAACACCACACCTTCTATGAAGGTGTGAAAATCTTCAGGGACTTCAGAGTAAACAATAAGATGCACTGCTTCCAGTGCCGCCTTGACATACACACTGCTGGACTCAGCCAAGGGAAGAGATGCAAAGTTAAATCAACCACAAAATATTCAGGACTCAGCTTGCTCTTACTCTCTCTTTAAAGAAGGAACCCCATGAGGTTCTTAGGTATTTGCTAAGAAATCACAGCCTTGGATAATAATTTAAGGTAAAAATTGATAACAATTTTTATATGCCAGGCAGTAAATCAGGTATTTAATTCTTTTTTTTTTTTTTTTGGCCAGTCCTGGGCCTTGGACTCAGGGCCTGAGCACTGTCCCTGGCTTCTTCCCGCTCAAGGCTAGCACTCTGCCACTTGAGCCACAGCGCCGCTTCTGGCCGTTTTCTGTATATGTGGTGCTGGGGAATCGAACCTAGGGCCTCGTGTATCCGAGGCAGGCACTCTTGCCACTAGGCTATATCCCCAGCCCATTTAATTCTTTATTTAAAAATTATTTTATTGTCAAAGTAAAGTACAGAGGGGTTACAGTTTCCTTCATAATACAGTGAGTACATTTCTTATCCAACTTGTTACTTCCTCCCTCATTTTTCCCCTGCCTTTCCCCTCCCCATTTCCCTTCCCCCCATAAGTTGTACAGTTGGTTTACACCATAAAGTTTTCTAAGTATTTCTGTTGAATTGGTTTGTCTTTTTACCTTTGTCTTTCTATTTTGGTATTCCCTTTCCCTTTCCCAATTCCAATACATGTATATACAATTCCAATACACGTGTGACATAAGATGATCATAAGCGAAATGAACTTCAAGTTATAAAAACAAGTGGTATATCACTGCTTTAGTTACTTTCAACACACTGTGCAAAACCGTGCCCTTCTTTTTTGTTTTGTTTAGTTCTTCTTTTTCCAGTATTTATTTAATTCTCAAGGATTTTATGTAATAATGGCAATACTCAGTCCCATTTTACAGATGAGTGATTCAAGGTTTGGGAAGGTTAAGAAGTTTCCCTAACATCACTTGGTAAGTGAATAATTGCTCAGAGTGACTTTGAAGCTAATACTCAGAAGCAAAAACAGCTTATTTCCATGACCTACAATATAAGCAATGTCATCAATGTAAATTGTTAAGATTGCTGGACACAGAGAGAGCAGACAATTGTCAAATTCAGTTTGTACAACTGTATCACAAGGCTGGCAAGGAAGGAATGGGATAGGATACTGGGATCAAATGAAAACGCTAGAAAAATGATAATTTGGGAGACTGTAGAAAGGGAAGAAAACACATATGAAAATCAATTTCACTCAAAGAATTTAGATTTGGGTGAATGGTTTGTGGCAGAATTTCCAGATGGTAGGTAAGTGAGTTTCCTAGGATCTCATAGCCTGCTTAGCAGCCCAATTGTTCACCCACTGCATAATTTTCAGCAAGAGTCACCTTGAAATTAATGTGATGATATTAAAGCAGATTGCCACCAATAAGACTTAACTTGACTTACAAGGAAAATTAATATTTTGTGAACTATGTGAAGCCAAATAATTGAAATAATCTTTTGTCCCGTTTGTAATATAGATTTATGTCTATATGCCTCTGAGTAATTTTGAAGTCCAGAGAAGAGAAATCAATGTTTATGACTCCTTTGGTTCAATTAAGTTTTTATCTATGCCTACTCATTTTACCCTGGAAATAGAGGATCGAAAAGAGGATTAGAGAGACAATCTTCTGGGTGGCCCTAACTAAAACTTAGAGGTAGGACTAACCTTTGCTACTGTCAGTCATCCTATTTCTACTATCAAAACAATGCGACCAGGAAGCAAATTGATTTATATGTACTCTCTGCACACTCAAGTACCTTAAAGCTGTAGCTATCTGTAAATATTTTGTTGATGTTATTTAGGTTTGGTTTGCTTGTTTGTTTGAGACAGGGTGTTGTTGTGTAGCTCTGGCTGGCCTCACATTCCTGGGCTCAAGTGATCTTCCTTTATAAGACTGTAGGGAGGCTGGGATTACAGGTGTGTGCCATTCCATCCAGCTCATAATTCTATTCCTTTCTAAAAGGTTCCCTTAAATGTTCTATGCGTTATTTTATGACTAGAGGACAGGTACAAATTAAACCATGTGTTCACCTCCTCCTCTGTCTTTACTCCTATCTCAAATCTCTCTTCTGCTAAGAAATCATATTGTTTTCATCTACTACCCTCTGCTTTTGATGGGACAGATGTGAGCCTCATTTACAAAAATCCAGCAGCTTATCATTCTCTTCTCATCTCACCATTCAATAATAATCAGTAAGACTCTGAAAACCCACAGTGCCAGCAATATTGGTCCAATAAGTAAAGTCACACTTCCAAAACAGATGGGAATGATGATTCTTTGCTACTGGGTGAAATTGCTTTAAAGAGCCTCAGCAACAAACATGAGGAGGAGGGGTGATAAACCACCGCTGCCGAGAGTCTGGCCACATGTAATACTCACTGCTTAAAAATCCAATATTGCATTTGCTTCATTACAGTACTTTGTCTATCTGCTCATTTGAGTCTATTAACTTAATTGTTCTTTATTAACAAATGGGTCATTCTTTCTGGCAGCAGAGCAAAGCTCAAATGCCAGTTAAATACTTTGATAAATGCAACGCCCCCTTCCATTCTGCTCCCTCTCTGAATAGGCTGGCAACACACACACACACACTCTCTCTCTCTCTTCTTCTCTCTCTCTCTCTTAATCAAATACACTTGCACACAAAAAAATCACCTTAAGAATTGTTTTTCAAAGTTAACAAGCAAAGAGGAAAGTGCTGGCCTTTACAAGTAAATCCTACAATAATTACATATCATCTTTCTTTTACAAATGTGTGTCCTGTCTTTGGAAAATGTTCTTCATAATATGAGCTAATGTTTCAGCTAAAGAGAACAATAACAGTAATGTTTTTGGCAAACCATCTTCTAGGAAGATTCCCTGAAAAAAAATATATATATACTTCATTTTCCTTATTCATTAAATCTTATCAGTCATCTCTCATAATTAAAAAAAAAGAGTTTCTATTGCCTTTTTGTTTTATCTTGTTCGCCCTTTCTCTTCCCTCCCAGCCCCCAGCATACATACCCCTTCCTTTTAGGTGACATTATCCTACTCACCAAACCTGTAACTTTAACAGAGGGTGACAGGGTGACCTTGACGACAGATGTTCTTATGGCAACAGATGGCACTGGCAAACCCGAGAAGCTGCTGTATGCCGTCTCCCTGCCACCTGTGCCTGGTCAGATTGAGCCCATCAATTATCCCAGCTGCCCCATCCCCTGCACAGCCGGTCAGATGGATTGGCCCACAGGGTTTGCTGCCTACATGACAATAGCCAAGGGGCCTGCAGGAAGCAGACAGGTGAGAGGGTCCCCTTGCTCCACTCTTCTGCGTTTCCCTACCCCCTACCCCAACATCCTCACCCTCCTCACTCATAATTTAATGACTTCAGTGACTCAAAGGGATTAAACTAGTTTTATCAGTAAGAATTCACCAAATGGCCTTTAAAGCCAGCTAGGAGGGTGGCTCACATGCAAATTAACCCAAACTGCTGTTCTATGGTGCACATGAGTGTGTGTTTGTTTTATATCTAGTGGTTTTGCCATCTTAGTAAGCTAGGAATAGTCATGGTATGATGTAAAGTAGCCTTTTACAACCTTATTTTCAATTTGTTTCTTCTACATCCTGACCCCATTCTTGCTTTCAATCTCTTGTTTATTTGCATCTCTGTGTGAAGGTTGAAGGAAATAAAGGCGATTGCAGAAAGGAGGTTAATAATTGCAAAGCCTATAGTTTTCCTATCTGTTACTATGTAAAAGACATATTTTTGATCATGACTTTCACAGTCCCAATCTTCAAGCTTCATGAAACTATCATAAAGAGAATTATTTCCACTTTATAGTTAAGAAAATTGAGGCTTAGAGAGATCTGGTGACATGCTCAGGCAGAGTCCCTCAGTTAGCAAAAAAAGGAGAGCCAAGACTTGAACACAAGACATAAGCTTTCTGCTGCAGGACAGTAGAGACAGGAACAATTCTGTTATCTGAATAGCTGGAAATAGAAGGCCCCAGTTTCCTTACTTACCACAGGCTGGTGTTCCTTTTGCATTCCCACTATTACGATAATTGCATAATTTATTAATAAAGCAGCATGTGATCTCAGGCAAGTAGGTCAAACATAAGTGCAACCTTTTATTATTTTTCATTAGCACAACAGGGTAGTTAAAGTCAGAACAGTTTGGCCTCTCTCTACCCAAAGAAAGCTGGAGTATTGTATGAAATCATCAGTAGACCTTAATCCAGATGGCGGTGTCATTTCTAAGAAATAGCATATGCTAGCTATTATGATACTTAAATATAATGGTTTTATATCTCTCAAGTGGGCAAAGAAGCTGTACAACAGGTTTTAGTCTAGGAATTTTTTAATGGTACTATAACCCTTCAAAATAGAGCATTTCCACAATGCAATTCAACTGATAGGGCTTAGTTTAATAATAAAGAAACAAATTTCTGCCTTGTTTCATGCAATAATAGGACAGCATCCCTGAGTCTTCTATTTTACATAATGTTGTTGAATTGGGGACTGTTCCATGCTTTTCTGATTTTAGAAAAATTGCCTTAAAAGTTATTTACATTCATTTTATAACAGAGAGGGCAATATAACTAATTTTATTCTTAGTGTGATTAGCCATGAGTCATTTCCTAAGAAATGAGTTTAATTAAGCAAGGAACGAAAGTTGTAATAAATCATGAAAGTGGACTGTTTCTAAGTGGGTTTAAAAATATCTTATTTAAAACGGCCATAAAATAAATCACAAAGTCTAAATTATTGTTAAGAGAAGAAAGGTTTCTAAATTTGAGATTTCCTGATAATAAGATGAAAGGAAAGGAAAGGAAGAATGTGTGGCAGACAAAAGTATATTAAGTTAGTTGGAATACTCTGAGAAAAAAAATTGTAAAATCACAAAATCATGATGCTAACTTCCCATGTAATTAGCTGTGGTTTTTTTTTTTTTTTTTGTAACCTCAATTTCTCTGAAACTTTTTTCCTTCTCTGTTTTCCTGGTTCTTAGAGAGTTGGTAGCCATTAGAATTGTCCTTACATCTTTCCAGGTCTCTCTTATTCCAGGCAGATCCCCTGGAATCCCCTCATATTCTGAAGTTAAACATGGTCATGTGACCCACCTTAGCCAATGACATATAAGAAGTGACATTGAAGAAGAAGGAACTGTAAGATCCATGATTATCCCCCCACTCATTTGCTTTAGCCAATGACGTATAAGAAGTGGGAACTGTAAGATCCAGGATTATCCCACTCATTTGCCACAGTTGTGGCTATAGCAAAATGGGACAGGATAAAGGCTCAGTCAGTGCGAATTGCTGTTTCACCAGGATGATTAGTCTCCTGCTAACAAGTGAACAGACTTTAGTTGCATTAAGCTACACAGATTTTGGTATGTTTATTTTGGTTACTGCAGCATGAACTCATCAATAGATGGTGGATATCAGATCCATCTAGAAAGATTTCCCAGATTAAAGAAGCAAATGCCCATACAGAAACTACAGAACCAGAATCTTCTGATGTAGATTACAGATTCCTGTGCTTTTAAAAAGTTTCTCTGCTGACCAGAATATGTGGTTTGTTTTGGTTTTACCAAGTAGTCCCTGTTGGAGTAGACACATGAAGCAGGTGACAGAAGAGAGGTTGGAAGGGAATAGGATTAGAAAATATTATATGCAAGTATGGAAAATCACAATAAAATCTGCTTAAACAATGAATATATACTAATAAATAAGCTTTCTAAAAATCTTTGACATTGAATTTAAACTGCATGTACCCAAAGAATAAAGACAATAAAACCTTAAATTGTATATATATTTCAGATTATGTAAGTACTCATATTATCTGCTTTTGGGGTAAACTATTAGTAAATTATAATGTGTTCAAAACATCTATTAGTATATGAAGGATTTGAACCACTAACTTACTTCACTGAGAAAGTCTCCTCTCTTTTTTTCTACCTTCCTAAAAACTTGTGTTCTTACTTGATTATAATGATCTCGACAGTAAGGAAGGTCTTTGTGCTGTAGCAAAGCTTCAGAATAATTGCATTTTTCTTTCTTTCCATGGTCAATTAGATCTTCCTGGCTACAACCATAATATTTAAAATATTTTGAGGTTTTTTTAAAATTGTAGTTATTTATGTTTTTATATGACAGTTATTTTGAGACCTTAGCATTTCAGAGTTGTATGTGAAATTGCCATCCTGAAAGTTGAAAGTAAACAAAGTTTACTAACTTGAGGCATCTTACATATCATACCTAGGGCTCCTAAACTTAACTCTGGCTTGCAACCCAAATACTAAGTCTCATTTAATCTATTTAATATATACTAACTGACTTTTTAATCTATGATAAAACCTTATATTATTATTACTTTTAATATGTGACTATTTTACATATATTATATGTATAAGTAGTAATACCCAGTATAAATAATTCCTGTGTTTTAATAGTATCATTAAAGCTGCAGATTCCAGAGTCAACCTACTTTGAAATCTTGATTCCTTTACTTGATAGTTCTTTTGCCAATGAAGATGGCATCCACCCATCTTAGGTCCCATTTTCTTCCATTTAAAAATAAGCATAACAATAAGCCTTGCTTTATCCATTTTTTCCTCAGGATTAAATGAGATGATTGACAAATTACTTAGCAAAAAAAAGAAAGAAGGAAAAGTGAGAAAGTTGGAAATAGAGCTGAGTGGTACAATACTAGGCTTGCACAACAGAGGCTCATTCCTTGCACTGCAAGAGAGAAAAGAGAAGGATAGATGAGGAAAGGATCTGAAAATGAATTTGGTGTCAAATATTTTAATAAACAATTTCGTAAAGCCTTACATAGGCTTCATTGTGAATTTATAAAAACTTTTGCCTATGGTCTGAGAGAGGGACACTAAAGGCTGAAGAAAATCTGTGTATAGAAAGAGAGAACTGAACTTCATCTTCCATTAATACAAAAAGAGATACAGAGCAGATGTTGTGAGGGTAGAGAGCAGGGTCTAGACACACAGGGGACATTGCATGCAAAGGCATGGATATAGATAGCGAAGCAGAAAGATGTATGGAACCTAAATACTTGAGCTAGTGAGGGTAATAACAGAAGAGTGAAAAAGTTGGCAAGGGCTAGATTTTAAAGAGCCCTGTTTACCATGGCATGGATTTGAAATTTTCATGATATTGGTAACGGGGGAATGAATGTCTCAGTTGGGGCCCCAGGAGGAAACAGATGGCACCTACAAAGATGTAATTTGGGCACGTGTAATGAAGGGATTTTTGTACAACTGTATGGGCAGGACTAAAGGAAAATACTAATAAGACCCAGTGAAGATCTTAGGGCTTGAAACAGAGAGGAGACAAATACCACCTGCACTTTGCAGGACAAAGAGAGGAAACCATTATGAGAACCCGGGAAGAGTTCCAGCTGGAGGTGTAGATGAAGAACAAGGCAACCTAATGGGAGCAGCGGCCCTCAGGAGGGAAATGCGGCCACTACCCATCTGTGGACAAGATGGCAAGGATAGAACAGGAGAAATAAAGGCTTCCTTTTTCGCAGTCTTTTGTGGCAGTGGAGAATGGTACACAACATATGGGGGAGGGGAGTGGGAGAACCTAGAATATCCAGTATAGTGAACAGACTTTTTTTTTTTTTTTTGGCCAGTCCTGGGCCTTGGACTCAGGGCCTGAGCACTGTCCCTGGCTTCTTCCCGCTCAAGGCTAGCACTCTGCCACTTGAGCCACAGCGCCGCTTCTGGCCGTTTTCTGTATATGTGGTGCTGGGGAATCGAACCTAGGGCCTCGTATCCGAGGCAGGCACTCTTGCCACTAGGCTATATCCCCAGCCCGTGAACAGACTTTTTGGTAAGTCATTGCAGCAGCTATTGCAGAAAATGGTTCAAGAGCCATATATAATATGATCCATGTTTAATTTTAAAGGGATAGTTATCAAAATCAAACATCAAAAGTGATGGTTTCAGATGGACACAGGTCCCTAAATAGAGACAAATACTAATTAGAATAATGCTTTCTTAAAGTTTGTAAATTCTTCTACATAAGTCTTCAATGAATGCCTCTTGAAAGTTCTGTATATGGAGTTCCACTGAAACGAGACCATTAGATTTTACTTCCTCTTCTTCCTACTCTCTTCTCCCAAACATCAGTTCTTTAGTTCTTTTCCTTCTTGCCTGTGCAGATTCCCCATAGGATACGGGAAATCTATTACAGTAACCCCAAGTATAGGCGTAGTAACCCATGCATGATGCAGGGTGGGTGGGGAGGGGTGATGATGGAATCAAGTAAACTATCATGGACATGATGATGGGAGATAGGGAGGAGGAAGGGAAGTGGATAAATAGATATTAATGTAAAATGTATTTTATGATTGGGTGTACACAAATACAAGATCATATGGATCGTACATGTTCATGTGTAGATGCACAGATATGCACGTGTTCAGGTATAGAGAATGGATGCAGGTGTGAATGCGTGACAGTATGCTGTGCGTGCAAAGGTGTGTGTGTGTGTGTGTGTAAATGTTGGTTTTGACTGTGAGAGTAAGAAGAGGAAAAAAATGTGCCTGTCCTGTGATAAACAAGAAGACAGCAAAGGGTTAAGGCAATCACTTTGCAAACGCTTTTCCAAAAAATCTGCACCCTAAATTAATTTTGGCTGGTAATCTATATCGGGTTAAATAACTCCTCATTATTCTCTAACACAGCTGAGGCATCTCCAAATGTTTATCTTGTTTTGTAACCGGTACCTTCTGGTATATTCCAGTGCCAGCACTCTCAGCTCCTGCTATATTTCATTCTCACTATTTTTGGACCGAAGCTGCTGGTTCCAGGTGATTTAATAAATTGCTTTTTTTTTTTTTGGGTGTTCCTTTTAACTTACCCATCTGCTCAACACATGCGTAACTTGCAATCTGTCGGCAGTTTGCAGAAAGACAAACTGTCAGAGCTGCATGCATTTGACAACTTTGTACCCAATTAGATTTGTGGTAATTTTAACAGATTTCAGGGCAATGGAGAAAGGGATGGCATGTTATTAAAGCATCACCACTTCTGACAGAACGCGCACATATGATTTCGATGTAAATTATTTTAAATGCTTTCATTAAACCTAGAGAAAGATTTACCCTTTTAAGTGGTAAGTGATAGCAAGACAAATTTGAAAGGAAAGAGTAACTGAGTTTTCTAAATGGTTCTGCTGTGCAAGGCAGTCCAGCAGTCAAGATGACTGTAATCTATGACGGTAATGTGGAGGCCGAGTTAATTATTCATTGCTTCCTCTCTGTAGCAGATGTGATTCAATACACGAGGTAGAGAGTATTCAGAGCCTGGAACACTCTCTGTGAAAATCTCAGCTCAGGCTTCTTTTGGAGCCATCAGGAAATTGCCAGAATCTGTTTAACACGTTAAATATATTCATAAAAAAATCTTTTTTTTTGGCTCTTTGTTGTTTTTTTTTTTTGCTATGTTTCAATGCAGCTGCTTCTCTCCTCCATTATACTCAGCATCTACAACCTCCATGATCTTGCCACATCTCCTGTCTCCCTCCCTGGAAGCCCAGGCACAGATGCACACAATGACTACATTAAGCAATCCACGGGTTTTGTGCCTCTGGTCACTTTCTAGGCACACAGCTCCCCAGGAAACACCCCATTTATAATTTAAATGTACTGTAATAGGCACAATTTATGGGTGCAGAGCATCATAGACAAAATGTCTGGCATTCAGGGAGGGAGCTCTCTAGAACCAAGGACATATATAGGAGGAGAGATTTCTCTGACAAATTTGACCATGTATTTGATTTATTCAGCCATAAATTTCCCAGTTGGTTTAATGCTTTCCATTTGTTCTTTGACAACACAGGGCATTTTATTATTGAAATCACCAGTACATTAATTAAGGTTTAATATTCCCTGAGCATAATTGCATAAAATTCTTTTACATGCACATTTCTTAGTCACTTGGGAAGGGCTTACCATTTTATGTATGGGCCTATTGAGTTGAGAGCTGTCCCTGCTTTAAAATTATTGAAATGGCTCGACAAAGAAGGTTATTACTTGATGGAGTACACAGAGTTGCTTAATTTTTCAAACTGTTTTAAGTAAATTATTGGATCATCTTTTGGAATGACTATGACTATACTTGAATTGGTTTACAAGGGGGATGAATTGGTTAGGATCAACCATTTAAGAAACACTAAGTTTTATCTGGTTTCTCTGTTAACAACACATGTAAGAGCAAACATTCTTGAAGAAGAATAGATTTTCTTAAGAAGAAATGCAAAATACATTTTGGAGACTACTTGATATTTGTCTAGTGAATCAATCAAAGGACTTCGTAGATTTTATATGAGATGTAAGAGTACAATCTAGTTCAATAAGCTATGTGCTTTTCTCCCTCATCCTAGAGGTCTTCTTGCTAAGCCTTTCTCTCAGAATTTTTAACTCTGTATTACACTAAAGAGATACTTTATTTTGTTTTGTTTACTGCTTTTATGTACAAATAATATATCACCAAATAGGAATTTGTCACTATCTCCTCATAGGCAAAATTCATCTTGTGCCTCAAGTTTTCCATTCGTAGATAAGCTAATGAACAGCTGCCTTTCAGAATTTTTTGAGAATTAAATAAGATAATGCATGTCAAATGTCAGGTACATAGTTGGGGCACCATAAATGTAAATTTTTTTCTACCTTTACACTCTTATTATACTGGTGCACTTATACACTCTATATTTTTGTCTTTTTTTGTTTTTTTTTTGGTCAGTGATGGGGCTTGAACTCTGGGCCTGGGCACTGTCCCTGAGCTCTTCAGCTCAAGGCTAGCACTCTACTACTTGAACTACAGCGCCACTTCCAATTTTCTGGTGATTACTTGGAGATAGTCTCCCACAGGGCTGCCTTTGAACCACAATCCTCAGGTCTCAGCCTCCTGAGTAGCTAGAATTTTTTTTTCAAATTTTTATTATCAAACTGATGTACAGACAGGTTACAGTTTCATACATTAGGCATTGGATACGTTACTTGTACTGTTTGTTACCTTGTCCCTCATACCCCCCTCCCCCCACCCCCTTTCCCTTTCCCCCTCCTGAGGTGTTCAGATCACTTAGACCAAACAGTTTTGCAAGTATTGCTTTTGTAGTTGTTTGTCTTTTTTTTACCCTGTGTCTCTCAATTTTGGTATTCCCTTTCAATTTCCTACTTCTAATACCAGTATACATGGTTTCCAATATACTCAGATAATGTTACAGAGATAGTGTAGGTACAACCACATGAAGGTGATACAAGAACATCATCTATAATAGATGCTACAGATACACATGGTACGTTGAAAGTAATTACAACTGTGATATAACAATCATTTCCATAACATGGAGTTCATTTCACTTAGCATCATCTTATGTGTTCATAAGGGTATAGCTAATGGGCTCTTGTGATCCTCTGCTGTAACTTGCCTAAACCTGTACTAATTATTCCCAATGAGGGAGACCATAAAGTCCATGTTTCTTTGGGTCTGGCTCACTTCACTTAGTATAATTTTTTCCAAGTCCTTCCATATCCTTACAAATGGGGCAATGTCATTCTTTCTGATAGAGGCATAAAATTCCATTGTGTATATGTACCACATTTTCCTGATCCATTCATCTACTGAGGGGCATCTGGGCTGGTTCCAGATTCTAGCTATGACAAATTGTGCTGCGATGAACATTGTTGTGCTGGTGGCTTTACTGTGAATTTGTTTGTGGTCTTTTGGATAGATACCCAAAAGTGGGGCTGCTGGGTCAAAGAAAGGTTGGACAAATGGGACTGCATCAAACTGCAGAGCTTCTGCATGGCAAAGGACATAGCTCGCAAGATAAACAGAAAGCCCACAGACTGGGAGAAGATCTTTACCGGCCATTCAACGGACAAAGGCCTCATATCTAAAATATATGCAGAACTAAAAAAATTACCTTCCTTCAAAACAAAACCGCAAAGAACCAATAGCCCCCTCTTCAAGTGGGCTAAAGACTTACAAACAAACTTCTCTGATGAGGAAATGAGAATGGCCAAAAGACATATGAAAAAGTGCTCTACATCACTGGCCATAAAAGAAATGCAAATCAAAACAACATTGAGATTCCATCTACCCCAGTAAGAATGTCATATATCAAGAAAACTAACAATAACAATTGTTGGAGGGGATGTGGCCAAAAGGGAACCCTACTTCATTGTTGGTGGGAATGTAAACTGGTTCAGCCACTCTGGCAAGCAGTATGGAGATTCCTCAGAAGGAGGAAAAATAACTGAGTAGCTAGAATTATAGGCATGAGCCACCAGCAGCCGGCTGAGTTTGGTCTTTGACTTTCCTTATGGATAAGGAAATGGAGAAATGAAGGAATCTTTCAAGGGAAATGGAATTCATTATTTGTTTCTTTAAGCTAGTAATCTTGGCCTGTTATTTACAAAGTCTCAGGTCTACAGTGAAACCAGTAACTTGAGGTCAACTTAAAGCAACCCAATACCCTTTTATCCTACTGAAATACTAAGCAAATTGAAAAATATGATGAGATACCATATTTTTTTTAAATTTTGATATTGCCATTTGATCTTTTCTGAGGCTCCATCCTAACCTTCATGACTGTGGCTTTCAAGGGAGCATCCAGGTCCTAAGAGTCTGACATCATCTGGAGTATTCAAGATGAACACCCTCTTGTTCAGTTTATGACATTCAATTTGAAATACTTACTGCCCCAAACTACTCAGACTTTGAAGCCATGAGGATCTGTTACTCTCATCTCAAAGTTGACTGTCAAAAGCCTTGGATGAAAGTGTGTGCCAAAGTGATTTATTTCTATTTCCCAATGGAGATATTCTCCCACTAGGATGTTGTGAGAGAATGAAGGCAGAGTCCTCAATCTTTGCTACCTGACAGTCCAGGTAGCAAGAGCTCTCAGTCAATATCTTTGGCCTTTGGAGAACTTCTCCTCTTCCTGCATCTGTATTTTGAACTCATATTCTAAGTCTTTAATTTAAAACAATAATAAAAGTAAAGTATCTTCATTCTGTCCTGAGAACTGGTAAAGTGAAAACTATCCAGTAATCAAACCCCTGCTAGACAAGGTAAGGGAAGGCAGAGACTGCTAATTCTTCTATAGAGCATAGAAGGAAATGAAATTATAAAATACAAAACCAATAAATTCTCAAGTAGACAGCAGTGATGATTTTGAAGAAGCTTTTCATATGTATTTTAAAGATAGATCTTTAAATGTCAGGAAATGAATATGCTACAGGGTTCGCATGAATTTTCCTAAAGTCAAGAATAAATTTTGGGGGTCTTAAAATCCCATAGTTGTATTGACAATCCAATTAAATATCATACTTAAGTATGTGAGTGAATCTCAATTCCCTTTAATTTACTAGCATTTATAGAGTGTTTCCTGTGTCCTTGGTACCAAATTACACACTAGCTGAAAAGTGAATAAAGCCTGTTTCTGAAATGACGTGGAGAGGGAGTAAAGATTAGTAAAGGAGACAATCCAACTTGCATAATATCCTGGAGGTGGGGGGAGAGGCAGGGACCATGTTTCTAAAGAACACTGGTGCCCCAAACCTGGACAACGTCAGGGTTTGGATATCGTGAAAGAAGTTCAGAGTTGTCTAGGTGGGAATGTCTAATATTTTGTAAACTACTAAAACACAGAAAATGCTAAGAAAGCAAGATTTCATTCTTCATCATTAGACATCTTTGTCACTTAGAATTTAAGAGCTGATGATTCACTTATTCCCTCCCCAGTAATAAGTCAAGTGAAAGCCAAGGACAGGTATTTTGATAGAAAGAGTTGAGAACTGAAATCAGTAAAAAAAAAAAAAAAAAAAAAAAGTAGGTGGAAGCACCAGAGACCCACTCACAGTGAGGTGGAGAAGGTAAGGCAGGTGTGAGGCTGCAGTCCAACGAGAATGGAAAGTCATAAAGAAGATGCAGTTGTGTGCTGGAACCAGCTCATGATAACTGATGATGTGCAGCTCTTCACAGCTGTGCCTTTCCCGGCATCTGATTGGTTGTTTGCAAAGGTTCATAATGGAAGACTTTACACCCTATAAATTGACAACTGTAACAAATCAAACCTTAAAGCATTCACCCTCTGAAAGATAGCTGTTGAATATTTACAAGAAGACTACAAGAAAAAAATAGTGCTAAGTTATGTTTTTCAGGAGAAAAAGGATAGATCAATGACCAAATGTACCATATCCTCAAACTGAAACCAAGTCTTTACAAAAGAAACAAATGCATCCCAATTTGCATTTGCTTTTTAAAGGTTCTCAAGATGCTCTTTAAACTTTTCTGCCCTTTTCTCTCTGTACTGCTGTGTACACCTGTTGGATTGTACAAAATGTGAGGAAGGAAAGTGATGGAAATCTCCAGGAAAATCTTGACAAGAATGAATATTCTCTCTAGGTTTTGTAACCAAGTTGGCAAAAGAAGTGTTCTGGATTTCAGAAAGCATATTGCTGGGGAGATGTCTTCCAGCCCTTCAACTGCCTTGCTATTTACTCTGTCTTCTGCATGCAAGCTCAGATTGTGAATCTATTCCATATGGCACAATCTCTCCTGATGTTTCACAGATAGCTCTGAATACTGTCTGTACTCCACAAAGTACTGGCCCCTTGGGGCCTACAAGGGCTCAAAGTTCAGGGCTTCCACCTTAGCCTACAGAGAGTTGCACAGCGCATCTATCTTAGTCTATCTGCCTGTAGAGGACAGAGAAGGGCATCTTTCTTGGAAAATGAGTGGTAAACTTTGTAACTTACCTTTGTTAATCTGAGCTTCCATAGATATGAAGTTCTTTCTTAGGTCAACTTAAATCTCACATTTTAGAATGTAATATTTTATTTGCTGCCCTGTGGGATTAGAAAACAGATGGTGACCACCCTTGTATTTAGACAGATGTATCTCCCTCTTCTAAATGTTTAGGCAAATTAAATTTTATAAAGTTAATTGATTTCTATTTGGGATATTTCCTCTGAAAAAGTGAAGCTGTTTGAAGGGTGATGAATCGTCTTATGGAGTGATCTATTATCTCTTCACTTGGGTTTTGTAAGCAACAGCATTCAAATATTAAGTTTTCTTGACACAAGACCCATCTCTATGCTTGAATAGCTATCATAAATCATCTTTACAGGCTGAATAATCTGTGTACCTTTGAGCTTTCTTAGGAAAGCTTTCTCTCGGTATTTTATCATGTCTTTCTAGATGAAAATCCACATATAGACATTCAGTAACAATTTTGACTGACTTGATATGCCATCAGTGGAAACAAAGCAAATACACAGAAAATTATTTAATAAAAGATTCAACTATATCCTCAGGCATTGCAATAGGGAAATCAGCCTATAAAAAGAAATATAATATTTACATATTGGAAATACCATGGTGAGACACCTTGTACAATTAATACATATGTCAAAAATGAATGATAGGAAAGGGAAACGGGTTCTGGTGGGAATGGAAATGAGTGAGTAGGGCGAAGAATAGAGAGGGTTAATGAAGATGGATACTG
Source organism: Perognathus longimembris pacificus (assembly GCF_023159225.1). Taxonomy (NCBI): domain Eukaryota; kingdom Metazoa; phylum Chordata; class Mammalia; order Rodentia; family Heteromyidae; genus Perognathus; species Perognathus longimembris. The sequence continues at coordinate 41,221,691 of NC_063167.1, read as the reverse complement.
TTAAAGGAATTTATATATGACAACAGAAAAATAAACTGTGTGGATATTGTTTTAAGAAGGCAGATGGGAAGGGGAGGGACAGAGGGAGAATGTGTTCAATGAAGTGTTATTGTATGCATGTATGAAAGTATGACAGTGAACCCCTCTTTGTAAGTAATTAATAAAAAGGCAAAAAAGGAAATACTACCTGAAAAACTGGAGAGCTTTGTATATTTTTGATACAAAATATCTCTCTAGGTTCTTACAGTAATCCTGTGGAAAGACCAACAAATACCCCATCAGTTGCATATTGCAAATGAGGAAGCTCATAGAAGCTCATAGAATAAATTCACTCTAAGTCATAGAGCCAAGTGCAGATATACCCCTAACTCAGAAAGGGTATAGTATTTGAGTGTATTCATTATATATCAAACAGTGCACTTAGACACTTACTCGTTTTCTCAAAAACTTCTGAGTTACTATTATCCACCTGTTACAAATGAAGAATCAGACTGAAAGATGTCAAACAAAATTCCCTTGTTTACATACCAAATTCATGAGAGACCCAGTATTTAAACCTTTCATCTGACTTCCAGGTATAGTGGCAGGTCTCTGAATTCCAGACCACTTTAGATGATGTACTTTTGTTCTTGACAGTTAACCACTGTAGTTCTCAGATGATTCAACATACAGCATTGGGCTCCTAGAAGCATCAATTGGCCTAGTGAATCCCAAAGGCTCCATCTTCCTGTTAGTCACAGTAGAGTAGTGGCAGTGCTCATGGAAGACCAATTGTAGGGTAGTTTGGAAGAGTCATCAGAGAAGATCTACTTCTTTACAAATGTGCTAAAAACATGCTTTCAATTGTTTTATCACTTTTATTTAAACTAAGCCATCTCTGTTAGATCACAAGACATCTATTCCATTTAGCACACGCCTGAGCACAAGCTTGAATCTCTTATTAGAGAAGTTAAAATATTGTTTTGTACTCTGAATCCCTTTCCATTTGCATATGAAGGGAACACTTTCCCAGATTGCTACAACTTTGAATTTAGGTAGGAAGAAAGAAGAATGACAAAACATATTGATTAGGGAGAAATCCAGAAAAACAGAATAAAAGGAACCTGGTAAAGATGTAAGTTTTTAATAAATTAATAAATGTAAGATTCTTTAGTTAGACATTGTGGCATTAAGTTATAAAGTAACAAAAAGAAAACAATAGGCAGAGTATACAATTTGAATAACATTTTCTTTTAGCAGTAATGAATACTAAGAAAATACTAGATTAAAAGATGAGGCTAAACAATAGAAACCTATATTTCTATACATGCCGATATTCATGTTAGGATAACAGAATATCAGCCACAGAATAGGGGTTTGAAACAACAGAGTCACTTCCTCCAAATTCTGGAGAATAGAAGTTCAAGTTGAATATGTTTAACAAGTCTGGATTCTCCTGAGGCCTCTTGTCCATGGGTGCAGACTCACTCCATGGCTTGCCTTCTGTCTACATCCTTACCTGTTCATTCCTCTCCATGACTACATCCCCAGTGTATTTTCTTTTTGTTATAAAGACACCAGCCATATTGGAACAGGTATAACCATTATGATCTTATCTTCTTCATGAACAGTTCTTGATCCATTCAGATTGACATAAGAGATTATTGTAAAGGTCTCTTGCAAATATAATCCCTTTGGGGATTAGGAGTTCAACCCATAAATTTGAAGGAAACATAGTCAGTCCATAATACCAATTAAACAATTACTCCAGACTGGGAATTAAATGAAGTTTTGTTTTTTTTAGAAAATAGTCTGAAATTGCTTACCATGTCTATAGTTTCCTCTAGAAGATTCAACAAAGAGAGATGTGAGAAACAAAACTAAGCAAAAGAAATCTGATTTGGTGAGGGAAAGGGGAAGGACAGAAACGGTAGGAAAAAAGCTGAACAAATGCAGCAGTGATACTCACTAGACACTTTGTTGGAAATGAACTATACAACTTGGGGGGCTAAGGAGTTGGGAGGGAAAAAAACTGTACTCATAATGTACTCATAACCTGACAAATGAAACCACAATCTCTGTACAACTACTTAACATTTTTTAAAGAACTGGCTTTAAGGAAAAAGAACAAAAAATAATTTAAAAAGACAAACCTAAAGTATTTGTCGTAATATGGAAAAGAATAAAATAGATTATTTGCACTTCTTTAGATCTTACTTGGATGTATAGCATGTACTGAGCCAAAATTGATATAAAAATGTAGGCAGTAGGGTGTTAAAACTATTCTATTTTAAAAAAATTAGTAAAAGAGAAAAATGACTTTTGGAATCATGAAGGTAATTAGGTCGAATATACATGTAAAAGTCCTAATAAAAGTGTCTTGTGAAACCTAAGCATGGAAAAAAAGCAACATTTTTAACCATGCTAGTATTTCATAATTTTAAAAATCATGTAACTAAATCCATAAATTAAATATTATTCTGCCAATGAAAATATGCCTAAGCCAAGGAAGTCCTACTTGTTATGATCTAAGACCCTACTCATTTCTTTTATGAACTCATTTCTTTTCCATTAGCATCCTCGACCTTGACTTATTTTCATACCTACGTACCTTTTGAGTTGCTTTTGAACGTGTTGATTGAGCTGAGTTGTTTTGGATGGACTCTTGGCACTTGGTCAACCCAGGTTCACCATCCTACCTATTGAACACCTACAGTTGGTTAATGTATATGACTTAATGCACATATATAAATGCTCAGCCAATCAGACTAAGATGCTGAAAGTTATAGGGCTTTGAAATAAGTTTCAATTTATTGGGTCATATTTAGGGTCTAAAATGACAAGTTTTGCAATCATATTGTGAGTCACAAATTAAGAAATTGGAAATAAAGGCTATCTAGTAGAAATATAGAGAGAAGACACTGGTAAATAATTAGAAAAGAAGATATATGTTAAGATGCCAAAGTATACATATGTTCAATTTCAGTAGAGATTTTTAGAGTTATGAATTGAAATAAGACAAGTTACCTTCTGCCCATTCAGATAGGAAAATGTTTTTGTTTTTTTTAATTCCTCTGTCCTCCTTTGGCAACGTGTATAATAAGCACTGTCATGTACATTGGCAGTTAACCTCAAGTACTTTAGGTGATTCCTCTTCGGTAATGAGCTGGACTGTTTCTGTTTCATTTGACCTTATCCTAGATGATGATGTATGGTAGAAATTATATCATTTTTCAGACAAAGCCCAAAACATTAGAGAGGCCCCTACATACACATGAATATATAATCACCTAATTGGTGGCTGGAAACAAAAGTAGGGAATATTGGGAGCGACATATAGGAATTGGCAGTCAAAAGTGGAGGTCTCTCAATATTCACATGGACTCTATCATTCACTGCATTTCATTTGAAGAAGAAATACATTTTTTATGTGAAGCCAATGAGATTTAGTTTCATCAGTTTAGCAACTTACTGTGCTTCACCAATGGTGTACAGTATGGATGGAGTATAAATTTGAAGTAAACAACATTTCACTCCAGAATTTCACATCTAAATACTGATCATAAAAAAATCAGATAAATATAAATATATAAATAACATGCCTTTATGGATTATCTATAGTATCAAAAATAAAAGGGAGAAATGATTTAAGCACAATGGAGGACTGATTGAACTATTACTGAGTTTATATAGTCACATAATGGATATTTTAAATTTTATGTATTGAACAATTGACTAGTCTATGTTATATGAGATTCATTGTGATAGAAATTAGGGAACATGATCAGTATTTAAAAAGATGCAGGGGCCGAGAATGTGGCCTAGTAGTAGAGTGCTTGCCTAGCATGCACAAAGCCCTGGGTTTGATTCCTCAGCAACGCATAAACAGGAAAAGCCAGAAGTGGTGCTGTTGCTCAGGTGGTAGAGTGCTAGCCTTGAGCAAAAAGAAGCCAGGGACAGTGCTCAGGCCCTGAGTCCAACCCCCAGGACTTGCCAAAATTAAAAAAAATTTAAAAAAAAACCAGCAGCACCTGCCATTGTAAAACTTACAATTTAGAAAGTATTAGAGATATTTCTAACATAATTTTCCATTTTGATTCATAGAAAGTTGTCATAAAAAGATATGAGAAACTATTTAAACATATAATAGAAAATGTGCAACAGAGGCTGCTAGGGACTGTTTCCTCAACTGACAAATTTGTCATAAAAATATAACAATAGTGACTATAAACTTTCTCTGATTTCCCAAATAGTGTCTCCCTAACTCCTTCCAATAAAAAATGTCTCAACTTACTTATATATGTAACCGTCTAGTGATAGACATGAAAACATCAAGTGTTTACTTTTAGAATTTCATATTCTCATTTATTTAATTATTCACATCATAATATGTTATGCACAATAATAAACTACATCTGAAACAGGGCTTTTTGCAACTTAATACTTACGGAATGACAGAATACCTGGAATTCAATTTCATCTGTGTTTCTTAATAGTTACAGCCTTGAATGAGTTTTCTCACTGAAAATGATAGTTATTACTTCGTAGGGTTGAATAGGAATGTGATTTTTTTTTCCAGTCCTGGGGCTTGAACTCAGGGCCTGAGCGCTGTCCCTGGCTTCTTTTTGCTCAAGGCCAGCACTCTGCCACTTGAGCCACAGTGCCACTTCTGGCCGTTTTCTATATATGTGGTGCTGAGGAATTGGACCCAGGGCTTCATGTATACAAGGCTAAAATACTCTTGCCACTAGCCATATTCCCAGCCCCAGAATGTGATTTTTAAAAATATGTTTTCAATGTAACTACCTGGCATGTACTAAGTGCCAAATTAGTGCTGGCTATTGGGATTCCTTTTTATCTGTGCCTCACATACTGTAATGTCTTATCAATATGACACTCAGGAAATTATCTGACAAATACCTTCACTTTCCCTTAAATTGAGATTCTAAGATGTTGTCACTACAGCTTTTATTCCAAGCAATAAATATCCATCTGCATAATGTTCACCTAGTTTTAGTTCATTTATCCTACAAGGTTACAGTCATTATCTACACTATAAAGCAATTGACTATAGTGTTCTTTCTCTTCTTTCTTCTCCCTCCCTATTCTATTTTCTCTTCATCTTTTTTTTTTAAAGTGGTCATGATTTTAGTGCAAGTAATATTTGTTTCTTAAATTGAAAGGCAATGATTACTGTGAGACTTTCTATTTGTGGTCTTGTGCTTGTCTCTTTGGGCTTCCACATACCACTATAATTCTCTTCCTAACCATTAGTTCATCTAGAAGTTTTGTTCTTCATTCTGTTCTTTGATATAAGACTTACAAAAGTATATATTATGTTTTCTTTTCTTTTTGTATTCAATTTTAAATGTTGCTTATTGTCTTCTACAAGGTAACAGTTTTAGCTTTTTTTCAGCCTGCCCCCCCATCTATCCGATGTTTCCTCTATTTGTACCCTATGCAATGCATAGTTCTGAAGAGTTTTAAGTGAAGTCAATAATTGCCAATATTTATAAAAATTTTCTTCATATCTGAGTCAAATACTTTGACATATCTGGAAAAATAAGTTGTTATAAAGTTAAAAGTTGAATTGAATTTTATTTCTCTGATTTTTCTAATTATCTTTAAATCAAATCTGAACCTTTTGCAAAATGTTTAAAATCATGCCATTTATTTATTTCACCATAAGTACTTAAGTAATTAATCCATCAGTTTAGCAATCAAACAATCCAGTTTAAATTGATTCAATAAACCATTAGTGCTTGTCAGAAACATACAAGTTTAATATCCCTGCCCCCCTTTTACTAAAGAAATATAATTTTATTTTGCATCTACTTAAGAAATTTTGCCTACTCCAAGGTCACAAATATTTTCTTCCATACCTTTAGAAAGCTTATAGATTTAACTTTAACATTTTGATCTATGATGCATTTTGATTTAATTTATAAGTATTGTGTGAGGTGAAAGCATGGCTCATTATAACCATATAGATAACCAGGATGGTTTCAGTCCTGTTTATTGAACACTTTTCTATTGACTCGGGTAGTTAGAATCTATTGACCATATAGGTCCTTATTAACATCAGTTGATCATGTGTGTATGTGTAAGTCTGTTTCTCAACTCTTCTATTTCATTGATTAGCATACGTATTTTTTTGCCCACCTTATACTGTCAGACTAATTTATTCATGATATCAGTAGTAAAAATCTTACAATGAAGATCTTTCACATAATAGCGTGGCCATTCTGGATTGTAGATACTGCCAGATACATTTTTAAATCATTTGTCAATTTCTACTAATAAGCTTCTAGGATTATTATTAAAATTACATTGTATATTTATATTAGTTTGGAAAGAACAACATGGAACACATCCCTACATTCCTTTCTATTTTTGTAAGCTATATTTTATAGTTTCAGTATTTAGATTATCTGCATTTTCTATTTCATTTATTGCCAAATATTTAATGTTCCAAGAAGCTCCTTGTAAATCATGCTGTAAAATCTACTTTGAAATTATATGTTACAAGGATATAGAGATGCAATTGATTTGTATATTGACCTGTACCCTATAACCTTACTAAAATCATTTATCAGTTTTGGTATCAAAGTATGTATTTTGTGAATATCAAGTGGAATATTTGTGTTTATGAAATTTTATTAGTTGATGGTACTGATTTCTCCTATATTTTTGCTAGTGTTCTGTCCAGCTCTAACAACTGCCAAGGAAGAACTATTCATATCCTTGTAAGACAACTGTAAGTGTGAGGTTTTCTGTTTCTCCTTTTCAGTCCTATCCATTGTGATTTACCACATATTATACAGATCTGTTGCTACAGTATAATATTGTATAATATTGTAACAATCGTACAAATTTAGGATTATTTTGATTTCTTGGTTAATTAACACTTTTACCAATTTGCAATATCTTTCTCTATTTTACTAGGTTTCTATTTGTATCTAAAATTTTCTTTACTTGATGTCAATACTATTCCCAATTCCTTTGATTCATAGTTACATGAATATCTTTTGCTACTCTCTTGTAAATTATTAAGTTTACAGGAAATTTCTTATATGCACATGCAGTTGGACTATGGTTTCTTTAATTGACTCTGGCAATCTTTTGTCTTTTAAATGGCCTATTAGACCACTTAAATTTGACTATATAATCAGGGTTTAAATTTTTTTATTTATTTAATTCTCACTCTCTCTTTCTCTCTCTCCTTTTCTGTATGTGTGTGTACTTTAACAACTTATTTGTCATCTAATTTCAGCACAGTGGTCCAGACTTTGGGAAATTTTTATTTGAGATCTGATTACCAAGGTGGCAATCATTTTCCATTATGAGCTATCCCTTCACCTAATAGACATCTCTAAGTTAACATTTTGACCCAGGCTCTTGTCATTGAAACAGATTTGTTAAACATGACCCTCTTTCTTTGGGATAAGCTCTTTCCCATTAAGTTTCTATCTGTTGAGGAAATGGGACAACAGGGAACTTTTACTTTAAGTAAATACTTGAAACATTCTAGAATCATTAAAGCATTTGTCCCCATGTTATCCCTAATAAGATCTTGAAATACCAGTTAAGGCTTAGCTGAAGTCTCCCTACCTGAATCTATAGAATTTCTTTCAATATTGCTAATGTAAGTAGAAAAAGTCATATGATTGACCTTTGATAGTTCTACTTAAGGCAAAGGAGGAATTAAGTCTTTGTTTCAGTAGATCATGTCCTTTCTGACTTGTTCAACACCATGTTGTATCAAGATATTGCCCAGGTTTGGTGTTTGATGTTGATCATACCGACATACAGTCTGCTACCCATACTGATGTTTGTGCCCAGCTTACTGAATATTGAAAACACTGAGTTGTTCAGCAAAGCTCTGTCTTCCACTGTTACTATAGCCAGGCAGAGGAATCTCTTATTGCAAGGGTTACTGCACATCTGGCAGTCTATGACTCTTAGCTTATTTGTGTTAACTCATTTATTACTCATTGTTTAACCAGTATTCTATAAGGTTAATGTTCACTCGGTGGAAAATATGAATGAGGCACTTGTAATTAAACTTAATCATTCCTTCTCCAATGCTAAGTTTGAGGTCTGATGGCTAATTTTATATGCCAACTTGACTAAGCCACAGGATGCCTGGATATCTGGCTTACCATTATTCGTATGCAAATTTAGTTTGCATATGAATTAGTAGACTACTTCAAGCAGAAGGCCTTCCCCAATGAGCATGGACACTATCCAATTCACTGAAGGTCTGAGTAGAAAAAAAAGATAAAGGAAGACTGAATAGTCTTTCAAACCCAGACTAATACATGCTCCTAGTTTTCTATTCTTTTAGAACGTATTTCCTTTCCAGGTTGGATTCTCAACCAGTACACTTCTTCAGGGACTTTTCTCACATTTCTAAATGTAACCAGGATCCTGTTACAATCTTACATAGCCCCAACCTGCAGCAACTAGTATACAGGATATTACCACTGAGATCTTCCAAAGCCCCTTCTCAAACTCTGGTCATACCAAGATGAATGAGATGTAGTTTGTGATCTCAAATAACTTGGAAGTTACTTTACCTAGATACCCTGAATTATCAGGTTAATGTCATTGTTATTTTCAATGTACTGTGTGAAATTGTGACATTGTCTTTTGTCTTTCTTCCCCATGGTTTTACCTCTGTTGTCAATGTTACTAATTTTGGTACCCTATTGTATATATGTTTATTGGAAATAGGGAAAAGAAGGGGAACATCAAGTGGAGAGACAAAAGGTAAAAGGTAAACCAATGCAAGAGCAATACTTACAAAACTATATGCCATAATCCAACTGTACAACTCATGGGAGGGGAGGAAAATGGGGAGGGGAGAAAGAGGGAGGAAAATGAGGGAAGGGGTAACAAGTTTGCCTTATATATGAAACTGTAACCTCTCTGTACAAAACTTTCACAATAAATATGTTAATTAAAAATTCCCCCAAAAAGTTATGGATATGTTTGTGGTGCATTAATTCTTCCTGTAGCTCTTCTATAAAAAGTAAAAGGACAAAAGGCAAGTGGAAGAAGCCAATTGTGACTCAGTAGCTTCTTTCCCCTTTATGGGTGTTTCTCCACAATCCAAAAGTCTGAGTTTTTAGGCATCTGAAAAATCATTGATTTTTATATTAAATGAAGGGTCATGAGATATTTTCCCTCTGGGTAGGAAGGTAAGCAATGGGTAGGGTGTGATGGCTTCACATTTTTATATATGTCACTTATTCAAAGATTGGCATCCATCTTAAATGACAACAGATGTTCAGAAAATGGTTTCATTTTTTTAATGTTTTAAATTAGTCATTAGAAAAGGATGATGCATGTTAAGGAAACATCACAATGATTCAGCAATATTGTATATTATATAAATATTGGCATTAATATGGATAACAATGAAATTTCACCCATTGGGATTGTTCTCTGATGTTGAAAATGGCTAGGGGCTTGACTCATGGTCCTATGATGCCTAAATTTATTTCTCTCCCTTATAAAATGGGCCTCCAGTGCAGAACAAAGTGATGTTCATTTTTCCCCTGATAATGTAAGATGTCAGACTTTCAGAGGCAATATGTTTTGACATCAATGGAATTTTTCGGAAGATAAACACAGGCCCAAAGAATAAAGACACCTATTTGTTTTCTTTTGGAAGAATATTTTTGAAGCTATTGAACTGTTTTTTTTTTTCAAGATTCTCTGCATTGTATTTATACCATGAGTCATTGTTTATATAATTTAATTAACATTGGCTAGTACTGGCAAACTAAAACACTGTCTTAAAGTGTTTGTTTGAAATGTCTCCTTGTCCCTGAGCTGTCATTTCTTACATGATGGATAATGGATAGAAATAATTACCCTGAACAAGGCTAGACAGCTTAAATGATTAGAGTTTCAAAGAATTAGCAGCCAAGGCTAAACATCTTATTTTTCAAGATGCATTATTAAAGTAAAACACCATAGAGACTAGTATGAATATAGAAACCCTCTTCAAATAATTCCATTGTTTCTGACAGGTAAGTTTGCACCAAATACACATCCAGAGGCTCATTTAATCTGCTTGCCATCCAATGCTTCAGAAAACCTGCCACTAAAGCAACATAACACTCTCAGACTGTTTAGTATCAATGCAGGCACACATAGGTAGAAATACCATAGGTTTTTTTATACATGTTTTACATGTGCCAGGACCTTGAATGGCCCATCACAGCATTATTTTGTCTCTTCTGCAGCCCTAATATGCCAGACTTTTCTCCCTTTTTCCTTAGTAAAATAAGACTCACATTGTTCTACTACGAGGATTGCATTTCTCGACTCAGGCCCCATCTCTTCAGCTGTGCCGCTACCACGAAGGATTTACCACCTTCATTTTATTAAAGCATTTTTATTGTTCAATAAAATTTTTACTTTTATGTCCAATATTTTAAATGGTGAGGAGATGATGGAAAACTGTGAGGGCAATCAAATATCTAAGGAAATAAGCAAATCCATTTAATAAAAACTGTACTCTTTGCAGGTCTATTTCTTTGACACATTGTGCAGAGCAACAACAACAAAAATAACACGTTTGATGATCTTGAGATTGTCCTCTTCTTGAGGACAGAGAAGTTCCATCATCTGCCTACAGTCAAGAATACACCATTTGTAACTACTCTGTCAGGGTCCCTTTTAATTGCATCTCAATGAGAAATATTTTGTAAATATTTAAGAGGGATTTGGGGGAATAGACACTGAGGTGATTTACAGAAGTCATTGCTGTGGCCTGGCCCTCATGAGGCCTGGTTGCTATCATTGCTCTCACTATTGAGATACTGTAGGTGGATTAACCCTGCTGGAACTCATATATCCTGTCATTCATGCAAAGTGGGGAAGATAATACTTATTTCACAATCATGATCTTTAACTTTCTGATTAGATTACACTTAGCATAACACAACACTTAGCAAACACTTAGCATAGTAATATAGTCTTGCTGAACCCACATTGTTCTTCTCCTGTACTTCTGGTCAAACCTACTCAGAGACGATTAGGTATCTTGACAGCAAGGGTGGTAATATTGATATAAGATTTGTTAGGATATGCTGTTATAGTTGATCTGTTTTATAACTAAGTATAATTATAATCAGTTTCTGTGCCAAATTCATAAGTTAAGCCCTATCACCTGTGTGTGTGTGTTTTCATATGTGTGTAAGAAAAATAGTGTATATATGGGTCTCATCCTGTTGCCTCACTGGGGATCTTGGTGTGTATACCCCATAGATAAGGGAGACTATTATATCTTGCCCATTGCAAGACAAGCAAAGTAAAGTTTGCTACTAATTGGCAATGCAGGAAGTGTGACTAACAAACATGAAACAGAACCTGTTTGAAATACAGAGGAGTAAAAGGGCTGCCCCAACAAGAATTCATGCAAACAGAATTTTGCAGCTCTTTTGTTTCATTCTCCCTTTGAAGGTCGAATGCACTTGAAAAAACTATCAATGTCTTTATAACTCTTTCTGACAATCTCTATCACCAAGATGGGGTTGTGCTTGTTTTAAAAGCACTTCTTTCAGTTCACCTGCATCTAATTAAGAACAAGTCCTACCCATTTAATAGTGATTCTGAATTTGTCTGCACAGATTCACTAACTGGGAATCTTTAAACAAAACAAACCAAAGCAAAAAAACAAAACAAAAAACAACAACAACAATAAAAACCTGGTGCCAGAGTCCAATCCACTGAGATTCTGATGTAAATGTTTTGCAGTATAGCCTACCCGACAAGATCTTTGAAAATTTCACAGACAATAGAATTTATCTTTCATCTTAATTGAAAACACTGCATTAGCTAAGTGTCAGGAAAACAATCTGATAGCCAATGACCATACTTTTCACACATGAAAGTACTTCAGAGTATTCTAGAGAACTGGATTTAGAAATCCAGAGCATATCTCTACTGAACCTGAACTGAGAACATACACTGTTGTACTATATAGATATATGCTACATTATATATAATACATACTATACATAATTATACATGCATGTAAAATATAACATATAACAAAATGTGTTATATAATAAAATATTATTATATGATTATTATATATTATATAATATATACATTTATGTATTTTGTGATGTATATGTACAGATTTTATAAATATAAATATAAGCATATACATATGTAGGTAATGTACATATAATATCTCAGATGAGTCTTACACAGTCTGATCAGTGCCAAAGTACAAAGAAATGCGATTACTCATTATGACCTAAATGCAAATCATATTTGTTTCTGAACTTTGGTGCTTCTTATATATGTCCCTCCTTCCCAGCTGCTAGATCTTAAAATAGCATGCAGGCAATGTTTTCAGGGGAAGAGAATATAATTCTGTTAAGAATTTGAACAGTTTAATAAAATGCTTATCAAGCAGTAGACACAGTCATATAAAATTTGCATGCATTATTTTTGGGATCCAGACATAAAAGTTCTGAGTTGGGACATTTTATATCAGAAGACACTGAGATTAACAGAGATAAATTGATTGTCAGGTCATACACATGAAAGAGCTCACTACAAAGCTAGTCCATCTAACATTAGAGTCTTTTACTTTTTCTGTCAGTACCAAAGTTTGATCTCAAGGTCTCATGTTTGCTAGGCAGGTACTGTACCACTTGAGTCGCACACCCTACTCCATTTTTGCTTTAGGTTATATTTTTAGGTAAGGTCTCATGTTTTTGCCCAGTGCTTCCTTTGGTTGCAGTTCTCCAACTTACCGCCTCCCATAGAGATGGGATGACAGGCATGCACTGGCATGCCCAGCTTGTTAGTTGAGAAGGAATCTCACTCAATTTTGGCCTGAATTGGCCTTAACACATGACCTTTCTAATCTCTATCTCCCAGGTAGCTAGGATTACAGGCATGAGTCTTCATGCCTGGTTTGGCTGAACATGTTACCTTGATTGACCTCTGCCTAGTTGCTTGTTAATGAAAGGTTTCTAAATCATTAATATCAATACCACATGGGAACTGATGAGCTGCTGGAGCAAAAATTCTGTGGTTTAGCTCCATCAGCCTTCCAGTGACTCTGATTCATGTTTATACTTTTGAACCACCAATGTGTACTACACCCACCCAACTGATGCAGCAATCTCCTATTCCAGGCACGGTCAACTACTGATCTCTATTATTCTCCCTAGGAATGAAAGATGACGTGTGCTGAAGTCCAGACAGAGATGACCAGATTTATGAAGAAACACACAAGGGGACACCAGGGGGTGGACAGAATATACATAAAAACAATTGTTTTGTTGCTGTCAGTGAGTTATCATGTATGCGTCATTATTATGAGATGCAATAACAATTGTGCCCATAATAACTCATTTCGTTAGATAACTAAATATAACTCTTATAGTTACATAATTTTAACTTTAAATCTTTCTCATGCATATATAGTCCTCTCAGATTCTGAATACTATTATTTTAGCAAGGTGGGCAAATGTGTTCAAGTATTACTACCAACTATGCTGGGTTTTTTTTTCTGAGTTTCAAGTTATCCTAAGATGCCTCTTCTAGAATGCATTTCAAAGTCTTTACCCTAGTAATGAATGATGGATTTTTCCATGTGTCTTGCAGAGAACTGCTTTATTACTACTAGGATAGCATAAAAGGGAATGGGTGGTGATATTTCAATGAAGGGACTGGGAGAAGGCAGCTTTCACATGGTAACGGATCTTGGAAACACTATTCCTGTCTCCCTCCCCAGTGTCCTTTTAATGAAGTCTCTAAATAAGTCAAACATCCTAGGAGCATTTCCAGTCTGAATTTGTTAGTAGGGAAGTTGATGAATGTGGTTGTAACACGAAAATGAAACTGTACACCTAATAACAAATAAAATACAACCTGCCAAATGGTCAGAATGTTTCTCTCCCTTCTTCTTTCCCTTCCTCTTTTATCTACCTTTCTCACTCCCTTCCTCCCCTTTTTTTCTTTCCCTCCCTCCCTCCCTCCCTCCCTTCCTCCTTTTCTTTCTTCCTTCCTTCCTTTATCCAGCTTAACCAAATATTTATTAAGCATAGTTAAATAGAACGAAAGCTGGGCTTGCAGTCACTCAGATCTTGGTTTGACTTTCAATACTACTTTTTACAAGATCACCATTGCTTTGTTTGGAAAATCTGCTTTTCTTCTGTCTCCAGTTTTCTCATCTCTAACATTGGGATATAATAGATGACAGAAAATAAAGTGAATGAATATGCATTAAAATTCTAACATTGTGCTCAGACTATGGTTCAATACATTGACATCCTATTTGTCTCTGTTCCTTTGATAACAAAGTTGGCTTTTTTCACCCTAGACTTCCAAGATCAAAAGATCCATGCAACCCTTTTCCTGACACAGTCAGTCTCTCATATTACCAACTATTCCTCCAGAAATAGAGGATCTGAACATTAGAAGAGAATAGCTCCTCAAGAGGCTATAGCTGGTATGTACTGGTTTGGGGGGATTTTCTTCAAATACTTCCCATTAGACAATGGGAATGATTTGAACATGGCTGGGAACATAGAGTAATTTCAGAACACCAATGAAGCTTGATATTCATGTCCTACTTTCTCTGTGACCTAATTTACTCTGGTATTCTAACCCTGTTCTTTTTCTCCTTTTATTCCCCCCTCTACTTCCTCTTTTTTTCTCCTCATCCCAAATGTCAAGTATGTGTTTCATATGAGTGAATAAATACATAATGTTCTCAAGGGAAGAGAGCAATAGATATGTATTTAAGTTAGCAGAGCATTCATCCACCAGAAATTGAGAAGCTGGTTCAGAAACCTAAAGGCATACAAGATTGAACACTCTGAGACTAAGAGTTGAGCCCACATTGCTCCCAAGCGGAAAGAGCTGTGATTGAAAGAGCATGAATGCTATCATTGGGCAGATGGTACTTGCTTGTCGTTCTGGTCACATGACCTTGAAACAAGTTGCTCTAAGTTCCTTTGAATTTTTGTTTGCAGTAACACTTTATAGGTTATAAATATTAAATGAAATGATGGAGATTAAGCACTTGGTATTAAAAAGAGCCACTAACTGGAAACTTTGGTTCCTTTTATTTGAGGTTATGTTTTCCCACACTCTTATCTGTTACTAAACTGCACATCTGAATCTGAAGAACAAGATTTTATCCTGTAGAGTACAATCAGTTGCCACCCATCTATTTCATTCAATGTGGAGTTCAATGCTAAATATTAATGCTCTGATCTTGGTTCATTCCCCCACTCTCTTGCCCTATCTAACATGGAACAGAAATGAACATAATGAATCTGATAGTCTCATGTCTTTCTATTGTAGGGTTGAACTAATAATAAATTGCTTGATTAGTTCACTAATGTCTATCTCTCCTCAGATTGCAGATCGCCATGAGCACCTGCTGTATTCATCCCCATGTCCCCCGAGATATAACAGAAGAAGTACCTGGCACCCAGAAGCTACTCAATAACATCTGTGAAATAAATCAGCACCAATGACATGAGGGTGACATAGAAATGAATTGTTCTGCTGCCGACTTCCTTCAATCATGCACACAATATTTTAAAATGTTTGACGTGTCATGTGCTTTGCTGCTGTCAAGTGAATCAGCTCCTAGAGCATCTCAATCAGTCTTTATAGAAGACTGTGGGAAGAAGACTTTGCTATTAGGCCCCTGTTGGACTTAGGGAAAGTAAAACCCACTGAATTTAGGAATTTCCCTGCAGTCACACAAAGGTTGGTGAAAATGCATTGCCTTTAAATATTTTATATAGTAAGCACTTTACATATATACATATATGTGTGTGTGTATTCATTGTATTTACTCTTACCTCAAAAGGTTTTGTCATTATTGCTACTGTCTTCTTCAGCCTGCAGATGGGGACAATGTAGATGACCTTTCCATGGACACAGAAATAAGTGAAAGGTAAACAAGCTGACCCTGAACTCAGACAATGAACAGGAGAGTGAGGTTTGAACCTGGGCCACCTGGCTCCAGTGTCTACAGCTCTTCGCTATCCTTCTCTGGTTATTTGCAGAAATTTAACTCACTATTCCAAAGAAAATAACAAATGCTGCCAAATTTCCTTTGGTTGGGGTCAGCTGATTTAGTGAAATGGTGGCTGAAAACTAGAGCCTGGTGGAATTGGTCCACAAATGTCATTTATGGAGTTGTTTGAGGTATTTCTGTCTTTCTGTCCAGGTTAACACAATGTGTACTTGCTACACTTAGCATTCAATAGCTTTTTTTTTTTTTTGGTATTATGATTGGAGTATACCTTGCCAAAAACTCAGTCATATCAAGAAATTCACAACAAAGTATAAACCAAAGAAATTGCTAATTATTCAGCTGGAAAACAATGTCCTCTTTCATTAGTATAATATTTGATATTCCAGAGTAAGAATTCCAACAAGGGTTGGCTGGGAAGTTATCTTCAACACCTTCAGTTCAATCCATTTTGATCTCAGTACAAGTAAAGGTGTTAATCCTTTCCTCTAAAAACCAACCAATTCTGCTTAGAGGTGAGGCCTTTGAAGGAGAATACACTGTAATACTGTTACTGATAAAGAGCAAGAGCTCATTCTTACACATTTGGAAAAGGTGCAAAATATCAAGTAAGAACCTCTACATTAAAAACTAGTCTGTATATAAAAACATCTTCATCTTCCAACTTAAAAATCATGATTGTGAACCTTTAGTAGAATGAAGTATGGATATATTATCTTAGGACTTAATGCTTAATTGTAGACTAGAATGATGATGTCCATCATTGGGAAGGTCAAAAAACAAATGATGAAAACAGGGGTTGGGATTGTTGAAGAGGGAAGGTGGGAGAAAAATGAGGAAGGGGTAACAAGTATAACAAGAAATGTACTCACTACCTTAAGTATGTAACTGTAACTCCTCTGTACATCACAAGACTTAAGGCTTATCAAACTGAAGAACTTACTAGACCTGATTTAAAAAAAAATTCTGGCCATAAAAATCATAATGTCTCACCTGTTTTCAATTCTAAACTGTTGTAAAGAGAGATCATGCCAAGGAGAAAATCTCAGAAGTAAAAGTGAAAGCACAGAAAGTTTCTGGGCTAAAATGGGGCTTTACTTCCTAGACCCACAGGGCCAAATATATAATTAACTCTGGCAGTAGCCCATGTAGTTGAAATTAAAAAAGCAGACACTCTTCTCTTTGTTAAGACAAGTTTGAGAGCAACTAAACTTCTGGGACAAAAGTCAACCATGTGTGAGTTTTATTTTGCTTTTCCTGTACCTGTGTTTTACTTCCTCTGATGAGATTGTGTTTTTCTACTTGTGGGTCTATTTCATTCAGCACGTAATTACTGTATTCATTCATTTCACATGTATTTATTGTGTGCTTATTCTGAATAATAAGAAATTTACATTTACCATTTGAGTGCTATACACATGGTAACTAAATAGTATTTGAATAATGCAATTTTCAGTGTTTTAGCTTCCATTGTATCAGGTTCATCACATATGTTTTTACTTTGTTAATCAATTAGTAAATCTTTTTGGGGGTGTTCCTTGTGCTATTCCACATGCTGAGGCCAAACATAATTTGTTCTTGCTTATGTGGCTTTGGATCAATGATTCTTACCAATATGTATACAGTTTATACTGGGTCATGACAGAAATAAAACATATTTCCATTATTTGGGGAAAGGAGAAATTCCAAACAGCCAAGAATTACTGCTAAGTAACATTTGATCTGTGACCTGAAAAATAAATACAAGCTATGTAGGTATCTTAGACACATTTTCCCAAAGGAAAGCTCTGGAACATCAATTCCTAGACAAGTAATTTATTATGGAGCAATAGGTAAAGGTTGAGGTATTTATATAATGGAAAAATTATGTTACATACACTAAGACTTAGAGCTACCAGCCTGTAATAATTTAAACAAGTAAGAGAATTTACACTCATAGCTTTAGACTTCTGTTGTTGCTGTTGTTTGGGTTTTTTGGGGGTTTTTTTGGTGCCATTACTGAGGCTTAAACTCAGCATCTAGGCACTGTCCCCTAGCTTTTTTGCTCAAGGCTAATACTCTAACACTTGAGCCACTACTCCACTTCTTAGACTTCTTTTAAAATACTGCTCATGCATATTATTTGTGCAGGCATAGTTTTCCCTCAGTATTGGAAAACACATGATCTATCTCCTGCCTTACTAACCATGTGCCCATTGTTTGGCACAAGGTCTGATACAAAACAGAGACTCAATGAATATTGAATGTTGTGGGGTTTGCAGCAAGGTGTAAAATGTTCAAAGTTGTGCAGCAATGCTTACCAAAGGTACAAGGAGGTTTAGGCCGTTGTGCAAAGCAGAATATATACCTGGCTTAAAAGAATACAAGGAAAACAGTAGACCTTTAAGCTTGATCTTAGGGGATGTTCAGACAGGATATATTGAATTAGGAAGATGTCATTTCAAAGAATTTTAGCAGTGGTATCAGATGAACTTCTGTGGGTTTTGTGACTTGGCACTTTTTGGAAAGTCAGTCCTATTTAAAGAAAAGTTTAATTGTAGGGACCCACAGCTGGTACCTTAAGTGCCAGATGCTGGTTTTGTTTTATAGTTAACAGTGGCAACACTGCTTAATTGTGTATTTACAAGCAAACACATGTTGTTTCATGAAAACTACTTGATAATTACACAGCGACTACTGGAACCCCTGATAATTACACAGTTACACGTGTTACCGCTACCAAGTTATCTCTTGATAGCAGAGTAATTAACTTGTCAACTCAGCAAATGGGGCTGGAGGGTAGGCCTGGTGAAGTCTTATTCATTTGTTTTTTTACAGATGTCTCTGTGTTCAATCAGTACTTGTTGAACTTGGTAATCCCCTTCCCTCAATTTTGCAGAGTTCTTTTGATGCTGAACTTAAAGGAGAAAACTCTTGGTTCATCTTACCTAAACAACCTCAACCTTGTCCCACTTATTGTGTCCTTTTAGCACATTTATCTTACTGAGATTGTTGTTCATGTCCACCCACCTCCTGTGTGTCCAGCTCTCTTGGGGAATCACTTCACAAAGCAGTGTAACATCCCAGGAAGGCAGGCTTCCGGTGTCCAATTCTGAAGCAGCTCCTATTCAGTTTGTGATACATTGGCCATTTTCCTAATCTACAAATGGACCTAATTGGTACTGTTGGGTAAAGATGAACATGAGCATAAAAGTAACATTTAGTAAACCTTATTCCACCAACTCATTCTCTACCCTAACCCTAACCAATCCTAACTGCTTCATCTCTTCATCAAACCGGACAACAAAGCAACTTCTACTTGGGATGGTCAACATGGCTACCATGGTTGACCATCAAGTAACTAGGTTTTCTTTGATTTTAATTATCAAAATGGTGAGACAAAGGGGAAACCAATGCAATAGCTTGGGAGGGAGAGTTTGGGGGAGGAAAGGTGGGAGAAAAATGAGGAAGGGGATAACAAGCATGATAAGAAATGTACTCACTACCTCATGTATGTAACTGTAAATCCTCTGTATAGCGCCTTGACAATAAAATTGAATTAAAAATAAGAACAATGGATGTATAACAACTGCTCCTAGAGATCTTGAAATTTCTGGGGAAGTGGAGCCACTTTAATAGACACTTCCAAAATAAAGTGGGCATTAGGAAGATGGAGGCAAGGAGTGTCACTGGATCCCTGAGGAGGAATAAAAATGAGACAATTCCTGACCAGACCTTAAGAGATAAGAAAGATATCAGGAATTATGACAAATTCTAGGTGTGAACAACATGATGGACAAAGACAGAGGAAGAATACATATGGAATACATAAAAATTATAAGCCACGTTCTTAGGAATACAAAGGTGAGTTGTCTGGAGAAAATTTATTTCCCTTTGCTGAGACCTGCAGCTTCCAAACACCCCTGGATTGCTACAAGGATTAAAACTGAACACCAATAAAGTACTCAGTTATTTTTAGGAAACAGAAATTTCAGTGTGTGGGGCATTTTTCTCAAAATATTCATCATTTGGATGTTAATGTATAGTTTAAGTTTTTTTTTTTTTCCTCAAATTTTTATTATCAAACTGACGTACAGAGAGGTTACAGTGTCATACGTTGGGCATTGGATACATTTCTTGTACTGTTTGTTGCCTTGTCCCTCATGCCCCCCTCCCTTCCCCCTTTCCCTCCCCCCCCCCAGTTGTTCAGTTCACTTACAGCAAACAGTTTTACAAGTATTGCTTTTGTAGTTATTTCTCTTTTTTTACCCTGTGTCTCTCGAATTTGGTATTCCCTTTGAATTTCCTACTTCCAATACCAGTAAGATGATGCTAAGTGAAATGAACTCCATGATATGGAAACAAGTGATATATCACAGTTATAACTACTTTCAACGTCCTATGTGTATGTGTAGTTTCTATTATTGATGATGTTTTGTATCACCTTCCTATGTTTGTACCTACACTATCTCTGTAATCTTATCTGAGTATATTAGTTTAAGTTTTATGGTCAGTTATAATCTAGAATGATGTAACTGAACTACTACAAATTCCAAACATCTTTCTTTAGTCTGAGGTTTGATTAATATACTGGTTTTCATTGGGAATCTTTAAAGATAGGAAGGAAAGATTATCTTCCATGTTCCAGAGTTTTGTGTTTGTTCCCTAAGCAAGCAGTGCTAGAGACTCTTGTCCCACAATTACACTGGGGAATACTAGTCAAGACAGAACTACCATACAGGATGCCTTGCATCTTTTTTTTCCCCAATTTTTATTATCAAACTGATGTACAGAGAGGTTACAGTTTCATACGTTAGGCATTGGATACATTTCTTGTACTGTTTGTTACCTTGTCCCTCATACCCCCCCTAGCCCCTCCCCTTACCCTTTCCTCCCCCCCCCCCCACCGAGGTGTTCAGTTCACTTACACCAAACAGTTTTGCAAGTATTGCTTTTGTAGTCGTTTGTCTTTTTTTTACCCTGTGTCTCTCAATTTTGGTATTCCCTTTCAATTTCCTAGTTCCAGTACCAGTATACACGGTTTCCAATATACTCAGATAAGACTACAGAGATAGTGTAGGTACAACCAGAGGAAGCTGATACAAGAACATCATCAATAATAGAAGCTACAGATACACATGGGACGTTGAAAGTAGTTACAACTGTGATATAACAATTTTCATCTATACTTCATTCTCTTTAGAGGAAGTATGTTTCATTGATTCATCACTGTAACTAAAGACACCAGGATTTTCTAAACTATGACAACCTGCCAGTGTCAGGATGATACACATGAATGACCAGTTCAAGATATTATGGTCAGTGAAGAGTTTCCTTTCAGCCTTAAGACAATTGGCTTGTGGGAAGAGATGAGCTGTCATCTCGCCTCTTAAGTAACCAGACTTCCTCAGGATCATAATCACATTGCTCAGTAAATGAAGAGGTAACTTAACACATTGACTCTGATCCTCACAAGAATGGGGGGGAGTCAGTTAGATCCTCTAGTTTGTCTTAGTTTCCACTTCTAAAATGAGGATGTGCTTACAATTCACAACCTATCAGAACCCCCCTGGAAATTAATGAGTCTAAAGATCCTCTGTTTATTAAAGCAGGAAGTCGTGGTGGAGGAGACAGAATGTCAAGTTCTGTGATTCAATGATACTTGGGCAAGAGAGGATGAGGCAAGTGAAACAATGGTGTTTCCCTAAAACCTCAGCCCTTTTGAAGTAAAACAAGGACCAATAGTACATGCTAAATTGAGTTGACGTAGGGAGGTCAGTGAGACAAGAATAACTAGAGTGAAGGATTTTGTTTGAGTACAATTCAATCAATTCAGGTGTTTCCCAAACCTCCACTCAGTTTTCCAAAGCTGTGTCCATATGCATATAGCTGCCTAGAAATCATCTCTACCAATATAATCACTTGACACCTCCAACAGAATATATTAAAGCAGAACCGGTGTCTTCCCTTCCTCTACAATTCAAGCATAAGCCACAAGGAAGGTGATATCCTGCATCATGTTGCAGTCTTGCTGGCATTTACCTAAGCACACAGGAAGGCGTTACCAACAATGCCTTTCTGTCTTACTGAATACCTAAGATTAGCACAATTTTTACACATGATGAAAATGAAACTCCACAGGGCTAAATGAGATTCTCTCTCTCTCCCTCTCTGTCTCTCTATGTTACTCTCTCTCTCTCTCTCTCTCTCACACACACACACACACACACACACACACACACACACACACACATACCTCTGCCTATTTTCGTTAGACATTGGGAAAAGATGCAAACTTTATTTTAGGCATAAAATGTACAGCAACTACTCTTACCTCATTAGGAAATTACCTTATTAGGAAATTGTAACCTACAAGTGCAACCCATTTTAAGTTTCACAGTATTTTACTAAAATAGGCTTAAAATACTGCTTTGGAGATGAAGAAATTGTGCCACAAAACCAAAGTCTCACAGCTAGTGAGGGCACAGGGATAGGAGATAAGGTACAATGAAACTCTGGTCATCAGCTGTGATGCTCTGGACTTTGCCAAGACCAATAGCTGCCTCGGAAGACTTTCAATATGTTACTGGATCTCATCAGGAGTGGCCTAGGAGCTGGGCACTAGTGGCTCATGCCTGTAATCTTAGCTGCTCAGGAGGCTGAGTACTGAGAATCACAGTTGAAGCCAATCGGATCAGGAAAGTCCTTGAGACACTTTTCTCCAATCAACCACCAGAAAACTGAAAGTAAAGCTGTGTCTCCAAATGGTAGAGCACTAGCCTTGAAAGAAAAAGCTAACAGACAGCATTCAGGGCCTGAGTTCAAGCCCCACAACCAGCAAAAACAGCGAGAGTAGCCAAGGAATGAAAAGGATTTTTGCGTCCTAACTCCTTCCATTTCTTTAAACATACACACCAAGCACAGCCAGCAAAAGAAAGGATATAGGGAGCTCTTATCCTGTCTCTGAAGCAAGAGGATTCTCTGCTGCATGCACTTTTACCTCTGATTTCATCTGAGGTGAACACAGGGAGCATTTTCTGCTGCCAAAGAGGGTAACAGAGCGCTCCCACCAGCGCTGCAAGACTGACACCGTGTGGCCACTGCAGCCTCCCTGGACCTTCCCTGAGTCACCTCCCTCACCAGCCCTCTCTGATGCCCCAACTGCTGGATCCAGTAGCTACTGGCAGAGCCCATCCTGCTCTCTGCCAAGCTAAAAATATCACTTTAAGCACCCAACTACAAAGTTAGTTTGTGGCATGAAGGAACAGAAAATCAGATCCTTTTTTTCCGTCATTTCTGTATATGCATAATCATTAGCTTATTTATCCTTCACTTTAGTTCAGGTATTCTTCATGTGCAACTTGAAGAGATGCATTGAAGTTCTGAAAGATAATCTATTTTATAATTGGGTAGGCAACAGGAAACAAAGGGAGATCGTTTAGAAACAGAAGTATAGGTCTAAAAAATAAATAATCTAAACCCTGTATAACTAGAAGTACAATATAATGAAATGAAAAGAATATAGATTTGTCTGGATATTTTCCATAATCCAATGAAAGGATGGAGTCTTCACTGATTCTACTGCATCAAACAAAAAAAAATCATAACCCAAAGAAGAACACAACTCCTCTTAATACTAATAGCAGCCCAGTAAAGAAATTCTGATTGTTCTTCTAGAGAGGGCAAGATGCAAAGGTCATGATCAATGTCATTATACAGATGGTTATATTGGGCCAGATGATCTTCCAAGATCAGCAAATAGAAAATACTAATGGTATAACTCCTCCCTCCCCTTTCATATTCTTAAAATAGTCCAAGGTGATTTTCTTTATTATTGCTGTGTGTGTGTGTGTGTGTGTGTGTGTGTGTGTGTGTGTGTGTGTGTGTGTGTTTGTAATGCTTTGTGCTTTCTCCTTTAAATGATCACTGCCAATTAGTTTCTTTTGGCTAAAATGCAATAAGATTCCATTTTAAGAAGTCGATGCTAGGCTTTTACTGAGAAACACAATAAATTAATCATTAAATCTATTGTATTGATTGAGCCTTGCAAGACATGAAAAATTGCAGTGCAAGGAATATTTCCATCTAGGGGTGGGGAAAGCCCTCGGCCTCCCAGGAGAAGGTAAATCGCTTGCCTCATAATACAGTCTCATTTCTTCCCTGAGATGTTAACTTTGTTTATCAACTCTGAAATAAATATGGTAACCATTTAATTTCAAACATCTGCCTTAAATAATAGCGTCCATGTATTAAGTGCTCACTAAGCACTCTATCCAGAGGTGCTGGGCTTTCACTAACAAAAGATCTAGGGGGAATACATTCAAATCATTATTTTATAGAAGAAATACTGAGGCTGATGGACATTATAAAACGTGCTCAAGGTGACTCATCTAATGAGAAGTGATGCCACCACTAAAACCCAGTTCTGAATGAACTTAAAGCCACTCTTTTACCACATTACATCTTAAGGTAGCAAAATAATCTGGAGATAGGTAAGAGAAACTCCATTGTCTCTCCTGCTTTCTTTTTTCCTCAGAAACAGAACTTCTCCCCACACAGAAGTAACTTATTCAGGAGAATTTTTTTTAAAAAAGACTTGTTTGCAATAGAGAGGAAGCATGATTGAGCAACATACTAGACAGCGAATATGGAGAGATCCAGACGCCTGTGGGTAATGCATGTAATCCTAGTTATTCAGATGCCTGACTTCTGAGGATCATGATTCAAAGCCATCCTGGGAAGAAATGTCTTTGAAACTCTCAACTCCTATTAACCACCAAAAAATCCAGAAGTACAGCTGTGGTTTAAGTGGTGGAGTGCTAGCCTTGAGCAAAAGATTTCAAGGACAGCCTTCAGGCCCTGAGTTCAAGCCCCAGGACTGGTACAAATGAAAAAGAATTATAGGTAGAAGATCAAGTGAACTTATATTTTTCTAGGCAAACTGTTTCAAGAGATGCTGCCTATTGTTTGATTTCATTATCTATTCAGCAGGTTCCAATGATACTAGAACCAAACAGAGAAGATAAAAATTCTGGATTACCACAGAAGCAGCATTTAGACTCTAGCTAAACATTCAGTTGAGACTTGAAATTCTGGAAACCAGATACAGGGTGAAATTCTAGGGAGCAATAGGAAACAACCTAGCTCAGAGTATTCTTCTTCACTTTTTGAGTCCATTTATTTTATGGCACTGACTAGATGCCAAAGCCATTTGGAGTCTACAAGAGTTTAAATAGCAATGTCCAATTAATAAGGCATAAAACCCTGCTGTTTCCTCACCCACCTCCCATGCACTTAGCCAGAGCCTCTCCACTCTGAATGCCTAATTGATAGGAGACATTGACAGGCCAATCTCTCTGCATTGAGTCTGAGGGGAGGAACAGTTCTGAGTGGTCTCCAGTCTGGATTTTTTGGTGTGTTTGGAACCAATTTCTGGCTTTATTGAGAAATTGTGTCAAGAAGAATGATAGTTTCTTGAGGATATCCTGTCTATGGCTGGAATAGGATGAAAGTGCAAGTACTTTTGTTTCTTTCTGTGATGTTCTGGGACATTATTGCAACAAATGTGTATCTTGGGCTTTTGGGATGGCAAACTCTCCACATATTTTAATTATCAAATATTTTGCCAAAGGATAAGTGAAATATGATTGTAGTGTTCAGGGTAATTAATAAAGTAGTTGTTTCTTGGGGTTGGGAATATGGCCTAGTGAGTGGCAAGAGTGCTTGCCTCGTATACATGAGGCCCTGGGTTCAATTCCTCAGCATCACATATACAGAAAAGTCCAGAAGTGGCGCAGTGGCTCAAGTTGGCAGAGTGCTAGCCTTGAGCAAAAAGAAGCCACGGACAGTGCTCAGGCCCTGAGTTCAAGCCCCAGGACTGGCAAAAAAAAATAATAGTTGTTTCTCCTCACCAACACATTCATCTCTTTCAAAATGATTGTTGTTGTGGGTTTTTTTAAAGCTCTTGTTTATAGAGTTTAGATTTCACCTTTACTCGAACAGGCAGACTGGAATGTGTGTATATAGCATAATGTAGTTCCAGAATATTCAGTTATTCTAGTGGGAGAGCCTCATAAGTCTGTCTCCTCATATCCTTTTTATATTGTCAAAATGATGTACAGAGAGGTTATAGTTTCATACATTAGGCCTTGGGTACATTTCTTATACTGTTTGTTACCTCCTTCCTTTTTGTTTAGTTTAATTGATGCTAGGTGGTGACAAGAATTTCCTACACACTTTAGATGGAATAAAAAGTTATTTTCATTGAGAGTGGGAGTGGGTAGGGCTGAGGCTTTTAGTTTGGGGAAAGAGAAGAGATAGAACCTGGAAAGTCTTTTTCCTCCATAATCTTTAAGCTCTGATAACCCTTGTACTTTTAATAAATGAACTCCTTGTTTAGACAGCACAACAAACTGACTGAATTATCTCTATGATCCTGGAGAGGCAGGGCCAAGATTTCACCCAAAGATGTTGACACGCTAAGCTACTGCTATAAATGCAATGTGAAACACATGCATGATGGGAAATCTTTGGATATTTCAAAAGATGAGCCTGTTGTGAGGATGGACGTGAAATTCTTGTAGCAGTGAGCCAGATGAAAGATAGTTAGCAGCATCTCAGGTGGGAGAGCTGGATAGCAGCAGCACCATGAATACCTGATGGATGCTCAGGCCCTTTGGCATGAAATATGGCTTTTGCTCTGATTTACACCTTTAGTGCCTATTTAAAATAATTCCACATTCTCTGGGGTGGAATGCAATCACTTTTTAAAATACTCTTGATTTGTGAGGAAGGCAAGAGAGTCTTATTCTTTGATATAAAAGGGATTGACGTTTTCTCACTATAGCCCCAGCTTTCTTTCCAGTCTTTGAAAGGAAATGCATTTCCCTGAACAGGTTTCTTTTGTTTGTCTTGGTTTTTCTGGAGACACAAAATTCCATACTTCCAGTCTGGCCAAGAACAATTTTTCTAGGAAAAGAAGAAAAAAAGCTCTGAGGTCCTAGAGGAATAATTTTACAATGTTGGCCTTGAGTTCAAAGATAGGACTACATATTTGAACAATGCTCTGTGCTTTACTATAGTCACATTGATGATAGTGCTGTACCTGGTGCTCAGTTGACTAATTTTCCCATCTGCAGAATGGGAGTTACTATCTATACCATAGAGATACAATGCCCCTTCTTTCCTTCTTTTCTTTTCTTACTTTCCTTTTCTTTATTTCTTTCATTCATTCTTTCCTTCCTTCTTCCTCTCCTTCTTTCCCTTCTTCCTTTCTTCCTTCCCTTCTTCTCTTCCTTTCTTCTATCCCTCCAGTCCTCAATCCCTTCCTCCCTCATTTCTTCCATCCTTCTTTCCCTCCTTCCTCCCCTCCTTATTTTTGTGACAGGGTCTCATATGTAGTCCAAGCCAATTTCAGACCTAAAATGCAACTATTTCATCCTCTAGTGGGCTAGGGTTACAGGCCTGCACTACCACAGCTGGATTTCAATTCTTACTCAAAAAGAATGTCTGTATGTCAGATTCCATGCTTAGCCTTTAGCTCAAAAAAAAAAAAAGAGTGTGAGAGAAATGAGTAAAATCACAGCACATGTGAGGAAGTCTAAATGTAGCACCTAAAATCTTGAACTATAAAGTCAAGAAAATATGGGTTCCAGTCCCAACTCTTCCACTTGCTAGCCTATTGGCATTGGAAAAAATGACTGAACCTAGGTTGGCTTCCAAATCTGTGAAATGGAATATTAATAAATCCTACCTTATGGAGTTACTGTAAAGATTAAATAATAAGATGATGTATTTAAAACTCTTAGGATATTGCCTGTAGGTATTCAATAATTTTCAATCAGCAGCTTTGCTTGAAATCTAATACCTGAAATGAACTATTCAATATATTTTCCTTACCAAGCCATATCTTAGAGATGTTATTTTACTAGAATATCATGCTTAAATAGAAATTGATGTATCCAATACAAGAATCCCTGACAAAATGATATTAAAATCACATTGTGGGAAAAATAGTTGAATGACTTAATTTTTTGGCTAAAGAAAAGATTATATCCATTTACTATACACTTCTCTGAAGAGGATTTCAAGCACTGAGGAATTTTAAGAAACAATCTGGCTCCATATGGCAGTACACTAGACTCTACTGTACTTTCGTTTAGGACACCTTCTGTTGTAGCATTTGGGAGTCAAACCTGGGCTATATAACGAGACTATGTCTCAAAAGTGAAACTCCAAGGAAAGTGGGGAGGCTTTCTGAAAATGAAATTTTCTATGTATAAATTATTTCCCAACCAAGATAGAAAATAAACATTCTCTCTATGATCTGAGCATAATGGTAGAAGATGGATTTTATTCACCTTAAGTATTGTATGATTCCTCATAAGCATTAGCAACTATTTTATGGCAAAAGTGCAGGGCAATCCTGACACTCTTGTTACTTAAATTTGTGCTACAAATTAGCCCTACTAATTATACTCCATTAATAAGGACTAATCCCTTTACTGTCAGCTTGTCTGGTGTTCTTCCTCATGTACAGAGGCAGCTTCTGCCCTTTTCTTCTTGATTCTGTTCTCTCCTATGTTTTCCAGATTCAGATCTCAAAATCTTCCTCTCTAATGTTCTGCCTCTTATTACTTAAAACCATACCTGAGGCTGTCCTGTGTTGCCTACTACCAAACATGTGAAATGTTTCATCCCTTGAATCAGTCAATAATAACCTTTTGTCTTCTCTGGCTACTCAACCCCTAGCTCTTTTCTCAAGCCACTTACCCACATCCAACAACACTCAACTGAAACAAATCCAGCAAAGGTTTCTCAGTGATCTTGTGTTGTCAAGTCCAATGAACATTCTAGAATTCCATACACTAGGTGTCTTGTACTCTTATCTTTACAAGCTTACCATTAACATGTGTTGAGGCACATTGTGAAGATATGAGGAGACTCTAAATACAGGGGACAGATCATCATAGAAAACAGGCCAGTTTGAGAATATATGAGAGAAATAAAGAGTGGTTCATTTTGGTTCACTTTGACCTAACTATATAACATGGGTGGTGGAGGCATGGTAACATGCTGCAAGCCCTTCAATTTTAGGCTAAGAAACAGAAAAATAAGTCAATCTCCAACCAAATAAATAATAAGAAGAAAAAAACATTTCTTAGCCTTAATAGAAAACTCTATTTTTCCCATGGTCATCAACAGTTCAAGTCTACTGATTTTTCTGCGGTCATATTTACATTACCATCTACAAAATGAGTTGTCTAATTTGAGGAGGTGGGACAAAGATGAGCACTACAAGATAAACCAGATAAACTCCACCATGGGCAGGCACAGGGAAGGGTGGTCCTACAAATGGTTTGGGAGGCCAGAGACAAGACACAAAATAGCTATGAAACGCATCACCAAAGTTTCAGTTGTTTTTCAACCCCGCTGATTGTACTAAAAAGAAAAATACCATTTTAGTGCTCTATCTTTAGTACCTCTCTATCACTTTTTAATAGAGAAAATATGTCTCAGGCACAAATGGATGGAGCCTTCTTGCTAGGTCTATAGTAAGAATTTGATACCACTTTTGTTTTCATTCATTTATCTTTGTTTTTTCCATCTATTTGTGGCAAGCAACATCTATCCTTTTTCACTTATTGTGCCATTATACACCTTTGAGAACACATTTGTATAAGTAACATCTAAGAAGAAAACAAACAGACTTGCAGAAAGATGTTTAGTGAAAGAGAAAATGTGAAAGAGAACATCAATGAATAAGTAGCAAATCAAAGTAGAGTAGAAATTGTAGAATTTTGATACAAACAAAACTGATTCACTATCAAGGTCTACTGAATAATTTAAGACAATTTAATTAAGCTGTTTGAGCCTTAGTTTCTTTACTGACAAGACAAAATGAAGAAAATAATACTTTACAGGATGGCGAGGGAAATAAAAAGAGGAAATATTTAAAAGCGCTTAACAAACACAATGCCTATCACAAAGTAGACACACCGCACATTTCAATTCCCCTGGTTGTCTTCCTTTTCCTCCTACTGACTGCTCAGCTTGGTCATTACTCCCAGGTCTTTGGTCTTGCTTTATGCTTATGGGCAGGCCCTGGTGTCTAATGGACTTGAAATGAGTTCTCTCCTGGACATCTTTTGCTACTGGTATCACAGCTGAGGTGGCCTTCAATCCAGCTCCCAGAGGTTTAATTGCTGCAACAGGTGAAAGAAACTCCGTCCCACAACCAAACACTCTGTGCCTCTTTCCTCCTCTGTGCCAAGTGACCATTTGTCTTTTTTCCTCTGCCCTTCTATGTAAAAATCAATAGCAATCTTCACCAGTAGGTAGAACCTTGTGGAAGAGCTCAGAAGCCCAAATAACTAAAGTTGAAACAGTGAGGTCCACTCGCCAAGAATTCTATTCCACATAGAAGGCGAAATATATCTCTTAAAGTTGGGAAGGGGGAATCATATTTCCTGTCTGAGACAAAATATAATTATCTGCAAAATGAAACTATTGGGGTCCCCATTTTTAGGGTTCTGGTGATAATGTAGAGTCTGATAGGCCCAGCACCTGGTACCCTAATTGCTCTGCAGATATTGCTTCTTATTAATCATCGCTCCATTTATGGGCATACCACAGTTTTAGGAACAAAAAGAGTTCTGATAACACTAAATTCTTCATCCTATTAGAGGCAAGAAAGTTGTTCACTAGATATCTTAAAACATTCCATTCTCCTCCTGGGGGCTCCGTAGTTTTAACTTATCTTTTTTTCAGTATTTGAAAACTAACATTTATTATAAGCTTTATTCTGGCCTTGATCATCTGTTGTATTCTCTGGAGAAAGACTGGTTGAATCTAAGATTTAAGGATTCATTCAATGTTTTCATCTATTTCCAGGTGGCTTTTGACCTGATACTATTTTAATTCTGTGGTTCCTGTGGAGAATTTTCCTTCTGTCTTTGGTTTCTCTGTACCAGATGGCTTTTCCTTAATGCTCAGTGAGTCCCATGAGTCTCATTATGGTCATTCTAAAAGTAGTAGTTGCAGAAAAGACCCTAAAACCTACAAAGAAATGTACTGCATAATTCTGGGATTTATATATATATAACCTATAAGAATGGCTACTACCACTGGCATGTAAACAAGTAGACAAGTTCAGAATTCAGAACCTAAAGTCATAGATTAAGCATGATGATGGAAGACCATTTTCCAATACAACAAACACTGAAGGTGGGAGGAAATTCATAATAACATGTCAAGCATAGATCATATGATGAATAGTAGCAGCTGAGAAAGTTCTAGAATTTACTCATTGAATTTTTTTCTATTATTCAGGGAAAGGTTGGAAACTTCTATGGAGAAATAATATGTGCAGCTACACAATACTTGAGACCAGTCCTAATTCTCTGATTCCGTTAGTATTTATCAGGTTCATTCTCTGGCACTTAATTGCATCTTTCAGATCATTGTCATTCTCTTTCTTGATAACTTTCCCAGATGCTAGGATCAGTGAGCCCATATTCAGTTCTATGGAGCCTACACACTAAAGCCATTAGTCCACTACAACCATTATTCATTGCAGAGGATAACAAAGCTGGAGGATATAAGGAGAATAGAGGTAGTATAGTATAAATATTCAACTATAGAAAAAGAAAAGAAGAGAAAATGAGTTTGCACATCTAGAGCACTGGGCATGAATTCAAATCCCATTATCACTAAACCCTACCCCCACCCCCACCAAAAAAGTCCCAGTTTAAAAATCCATATCCAACCCAGTAGAACACTTCACTATCATAACCTGAAGCACAACCATCTTGTTAAAGTTCCCCAAATAATAAGTAATTTTAGAAAGTCAAAAGTTTGAAAGAATGTTCCGTTTCCTAGTACTAGACTAATATCAGATTTTTTTTTGCCTTATATTATAATTGCTGCTAGGGCTTAAATATGATTAGTATCTCCATTATTATTAAAATCTTGGTCCTCAGTAAGGACTATTGTGAGATAATGGAACCTTTAGCAGTGGGGCCTAATAACCCTATTTCTGGGTAACCAGAGGTATACACTATTGACTGCAAGCCTGGTCCTGATTGAACTTTTTTTTTTTCCTGTGTTCCTATTTGAAATGTGACCACTCATTCCTGCTTGCACTCTTGCTATGATGTGCTGTCATCCACCACTCTCACCTTCAGGACCACACAAATATGGCAGCAATCATAGACCTGGAACTCCTAAAACTATGGCATAAATGACCTTTTCATCTTTGTAAATTTACCTGCCATGGATATTTTATTGCAGTAACACAAACCTGACTGGTACATACACTAAATCTTAAAATAGTATTTTTGAGATTTTTTAACAAAAATATATTTTACCTGTTATTGATATGATTAACCTTAAGCAAAGAATATCACCCAGTTCTAATTGCATTGTTATCATTGTATCTCCACAGGAGGAGAGGAATTTAAATTCCATCCAATTTCACCTTGCTAAGGTAATCACAATGATGCATGTGCTGTAGAGCCAAGTTGTTGTCCATTTGTTCAATAACTGAGTTTAATGAGCCTCTACAATATGCAAATAAGATATCTGGGATCCATGCATGCCCCCATCTTATAGAAATCACAGTGTAATATAGTGACCATTGACATATATTGACTACCTTTATATAAAGCCGTGTGATTAGTGTCAAACATACAGATATAAGAAAGAAAAAATGGCTCTTGCATAAAGGTGCTAACAGTGGCAGAGACAAAAGGGAAGACTCAATGTGATGCCAGTATTGTTCTAAAGAGCCCAGCGTCTGCTGTTGACAATAGTTAGAAGTAGTACCTAAATTTCCAATTAAAGGGCTAGAAGTGGAGTGAAAAAAGACAGGAAGAAAACTCCCCCTGCTTACATGCATAGTTGTCCAGTTTCTTTAAAACTCAGAATTAAGGAAACCACAATCATGCCGTGCATTCTCATATATGATTTCTGACTATCTCCCTTATTTCAATGAACTGTGGGAATTAAAGGTCTCACCAAGTCCATTCAACATAAACTCAGCAGGTGTTGGCACATTTTAAGCTTTGTCTAAACTGCTCTTGTATGTGTATGGGGGGAAAAGTCCCAAATGAATAGAAAATAGCCTGGGGATTAGCCTTAAGATAAACACGTATTTCATGCACAAGAGTTAATATTTGTCAAAGGAAGACTGTCTTTACCCATTCATTTCTATGTCGCATATCAGTTAGAGGTGATAACTGAATTCCTAAGCAAGGGCATATAGACTTCTGAGTGTAGCAGAAGAGAAAAGGGCGCTAAAAATTACTGAGTGATTGTGGGAAGATTTACCAGCTGAACCCCAATGTTCTTAACTATTTCCCTGGGTGGTTTGGGAAAATGAGATAATATTGTAATTTGCTTATCACATTATCTTCTATATGACACACAGTACTTGTTAGCTATTTTTCCATTTATTACTCTAAAATAAAAGTAAGCTAGGTAATATTTTTATATTTAAGACTTTTTCTGAGTGAAGGCTTAAATTGTAACCTAGGATGGAGTTGGATTGTAACCTTCACAAAGAAGATATCTTGTCTGTATTTTCTTCTATTAATGGCACCTTATTATTTTGCATATATTTGGTATTCAACAAATCTTTGCTGAAAGAATGAAAATGATTAGAAAATAATATTTTGGTCCAGTGTTCACAGCTCACACCTGTCAATATCCTAGCTACTCAGGAGGCTGAGATTGATCATAATTCAAAGCAAACTATTACAGAAAATTTCACAAAACTCTATCTCCAAAACACCAACAAAAAATAAAGCTGGAGGCATGGCTGAAGAAATAGAACATTGTCTACTGCCCTTCTAAGAAGAAGAGAGACATACAGAATGAAGATGAAACATGGCCATGTTAGGAGGGAGAAACAATGTTTGGAAAGATGCACCTATACACTAAGAAGTTGCCACAGATAGCTAGCAAAACAGAGGCTAGAAAATGTGAGGAAAGATCTCCCCTGAAGTAAGCATTGCCCTGTGGATACCTTGAGTCCAAACTTCTAGCCACCAGAACTATGAGATGATATAATTCAATTTCTTAAAGCCATTTAGTTTGTGGTGATGGTATTGAGGCCCTCTGAAGTTAGTATACACTCTCTATTCAAACAACTACATAACACAATAGAGGCGCTCAGCACATCCATGTTCAACTAAACCAAGCTGTTCTAGAACAGTCCCTTTTGCAGAATGTGCTCAACCACCACTGGAAGAACCATTCTGTGGTGATATAATTAAGAAATTTAAGTCATTTTTGAAAAACAAATTTCACCTAAACTGATCCTAAGATCTTGAGATCTGGAAAGCATGGCCAGCCTGAAATCTGACGACTATGTCTTATATAATTCAATTGTTATAAATTTTGCCAGTCTTCGTGTATATATATATGTGTGTGTGAGTGTATGTGTGTGTTTGTGCATGCACACACGTGCAGACTTCAACTCAGGGCCTGGGCACTGTCCGTGAGCTCCTTTACTCAAGGCTAGAACTCTACCACTTTGAACCACAGCACCACTTCAAGTTTTCTGGTGGTTAATTGGAGATGAGAGTCTCACAGACATTTCTTCCCCTGGCTGGCTTTGAACCATGATCCTTAGATGTCAGCCTCTTGGGAAGCTAAGATTACAGGTGTGAGCCACAAGTGCCTGGCTTTCATATTGAGTTATCACTTTAAAAAATACCTTTGATGGCATTCAGGAAATTCTCAATGATTTAATCACCTTCAAAAGTTGTTCACTTTTGATGTGTATTGATTGTTTTGTCTATAACTTCCCAGTTTTTAGCCCAGGGCTAAAATGTGTATTTCAGACATGAAACACCTGCTTGTACTAAAAAAGTAGGAGTAATGGATATTCACTAAATCTTCTTACAGAGTCTCAAATTCCTCAATTCCTCTTGGAACATAAAAAGTATTAAATGACAATGACTGTGAAAGCTACTACAGCAAAATATGAAAAAAATTGAACAAATTCTAAATTTCTTGTCTACATACACTCTTTATTTTAAATAGAGAACCCCTCCTCTCTTAGTGTTAAAAGTTTGTTTCTTTTCCTACTTATCTTCATTATTATACATTGATTTATCATTTTCATAAAAGTACAAATGAGAGCTTATTGTCCAAGACCAATCATAAATTATGAAAATACATTTTTATTTTCTGCAGATATTTATCTCATAGGGGAGAATTTCAAGGAGCTGAACTTACCTGCTTTGTATAGATTTCCAAGAAGGCTGAGTATTTCCAGCCTGCTCAGGAGGAATGGAAAAATAGAAATGAACTAAAATTTTCTTTCAAGCTACCAAGAACAAAGACCTTTCTTTGTATGTTACAAATACCATGTTATGAATACAGTAAAGTAGAATTACCATCTGTACTGTTGGCTAAAGAGAGGCCACAATTGGGGATAACATTTCCCAAGGCTGACAATGGAGCAAGGTCAGAGTTTAATTCTAACTTTGTGCACTTTAAAAGTTGATTCTCCTCCCTCTGACAGTATTGCCTCTCTAATGTGGTGTAGGAATTCCACAGATAAAGGTAATGGGGTAATATTTATTAACATCAATCTCCACTCTGTGCTCTTTGAAGCTCTGATAGATTTGCTCCATGGAGCCATTAAGAAAAGCCACTGATCCAAGGGCAATAAATTAACACGCCTCACACAGTGTTTAAAGCAGCTTTTTAAAGCCTAGGCAATATCTTCCTTAAAATAAGTATCCATTTTCTGAGCCTTTATACTCTATCACTCAAGATTTTTCCATCCTTAACTCCATTAATAGAATTCTTCTTAATTCCTTTTATCTTTTTATGGCGTTGCAAGCGCTAATTTGCAGACAAAATTGCTAATTTTACAGTTGTTTTCTGCTTTGTCAGCATGAGACTGACTGGGGAGTTATTAATAGAAGAATAGGATTCCCTTTTCATCCTTTTGCTCTTGACTAGAGCAGGAGGTGGGACAAAAATCCATTATTTAATAACATTTGTTCTTCTTGAAAGGTCATCATTCCAGCTTTTCAGCTTCCGCTAAACTCCAGCAGTATCAGCAGCCACAGAAGCCACTTTCTCCTCCTGAAATGCTTCTGGAATTCCTCCAGGTTATCGGGTTGTTGGAAAAAAAAAATGCCTTTGAGATCCACCTTGGAAAATAAGAGTCCAACTTGGAAAAGCCACTATTTTTGTGCATATTCCAGCAGTAATATCTTGTCATTAATATTTGCAAGTGGTCTCAGTCACCTGCCTGCAGCTAAAGGAAAAAAAATGAACATGCTTGTCTTTATTTTTCAGAGACTTAATGGAGAATGTTCTGTTGCTGAAGTTCTATGGCATATAAAGATGAATATCATACCTAGAATTATAAATCCAGTCAGGATTCAAGCTAAAAGCAAACCACACCTGTCAAACTACTAGGAGAGGAAAACAAGGACAAAAATTCCCAATGATAGTTAAAATTTTGTAAAGGGAAGAGAAAAGAAAGGAACACTATAAAAATAATAAAAAGACAATTTTAATACCATAATCATTTTGTGATAATCATCACTGAAAATTGAAATAGGAAGAAACCTTAAACTTTACTTTAAATGTTTATATTAGCCAAAATAAAAACAGATATACTTAAGATACCTCAGAAAACTCACAGATCAAGGAAAAATGAGAAATATAGACAAGTGGGAAAAAATACCCTATAAATAACTTTTTTAAACATCAAAATCAATGGAATCAAAACAAGCTAAACTGAAGAAAATATAGTTAAATAATCTTAAAATTATTGGCACAAAGATTCAAACAATATAAAGTTATTTGTCATAGAGTAAATATATTCAAAACTAGAATTTATATATATAAATTAATATAGAGCTAATCAAACTATCATCTATGATTATAAAATACACTTTCCTCAAAAGGGCTTATGAGATTATTTTTAATAATGATTATTTACTTAGAACATTTTCTTCTGTTCTTTTAATTTTATTTTTAAACTCCAAGTAGTTGTACAATTGGGTTACAGTATAGCATGTCCATTTATGTGCCTAGTGCTTCTTGACTGATCATCCTTTCCATTATTCTCTTGTCTCCTATTTCTAGAACATTTTTTTACACTAAAACTTATATTATTTTACTGGGTTGAGGTATACACATTAAAGCGTCCAAATTGGTCATTCTGAAATAAAATGTGAAAAAGTTATATAGAATGACAATTCTCTTTTAAGAAGAACAAGTGCCACTTTTATAACTATGACTGACAATTCTTTTTTTTTTTCAAATTTTTATTATCAAACTTATGTACAGAGAGGTTACAGTTTCATACATTAGGCATTGGATTCATTTCTTGTACTGTTTGTTATCTTGTCCCCCATACCCCCCTCCCTCCTCCCCCTTTCCCTTTCCCCCCCATGAGGTGTTCATTTCACTGACACCAAACATTTTTGCAAGTATTGCTTTTGTAGTTGTTTGTCATTTTTTTACCCTGTGTCTCTCGATTTTGGTATTCCCTTTCAATTTCCTAATTCTAATACCAGTATACACGGCTTCCAATATACTCAGATAAGATTACAGAGATAGTGTAGGTACAACCACAGGAAGGTGATACAAGAACATCATCAATAATAGAAGCTACAGATACGCACGGGACATTGAAAGTAGTCACTAGAACATTTTTTAAACCTAACATAAAACAAAAAATAACATTACCACATATCACACTTTCATACAAAAGGCAACTTTAAACTAATAATAAGGCAGATATAAAAATATGTTCATAAATGTAGATATAGTCTCAATTTACATGCCCATGGAAGGGTAATGAGCAAAAATGTAGAACTTCCAGAAATTTTAGATATGAAAAACTAAGATTGAAATTGATTTACCTCTGCCAATGGTGTGTGAAATAATCCACAGAATTTAAATAAATTAAAATATAATAACTATCCCATATGTGAGACTTGATTAAACAGTATAATTGCTTAATAAAGCCAAGAAAAGTACCCTTGAAGAAATAAGTAAGCCATTAACTTTTTCAAGAAGAACAAATGGAAGAAAACACAGCACATAGTAATAGAATGAAGACAAATACCTAAAGGGGAAAATCATTCTAAACAATGTTTGTGAGGCTTTAACATAATAATTTGTGAAATTCAGAATCAAATTGACCATCTTTTAAGGAAATACATGAATTTTAAAGTAGATTCTAAAATGTGATTTTTCTCCTGCAAATATGATATACTGAAAATCCTGTCTTCATACTGAAATTTCTAGTTCAATCTGCATGAAATACTATCCCTCATGTAACCCAACAGTAACATCATGGATCACTTTACCTACTTGAAATTTTCCAATTTATTTATACATATAATCTGGGTCATCTAGAACATGATATCACCATTACTTCTTTCCTTTTTCTCCAGAGTACATTTTTACAAATTGATGTCCATTTTACTTTTGTTTTCTTCTTGTCTGAAACAACAGAAATTTATTTTGTTATACCTCTGTAGGTTCAACGTTTATGATGTAGTTTCCAAAGAATTGCTTTCTTCTGAGTCCTCCATTCTTGGTTTGTTCATGGAAACTTTCTATGAGTGTCTTTCAAAGTTCTTTCTCTTCAAATTATTTGGACACTATTGGGGCTTGAACCCATATGTCCTCATATATCCTAAGCAATTCATATATCTTACCACTTGTACCTATATCCCCAGTCCTTCCCATAAGTCCATGCAGTCTTTCCTCGATGCATGTACTTTAATACCTTCCTAAAGCTACCAATCAAAATGGATTAGGACTTTCCCTATTGACCTCATTTTACTTTTATTTTCTCTTTAGAAGGGCTTTGTCCAAACACAAATAGAGGCAACAGATCTCTACTGGAATAAAGAGAAAGGTGTGTGTGTGTGTGTGTGTGTGTGTGTGTGTGTGTGTGTGTGTGTGTGTCCCACAAAGAAGGCTAACAGAATTGAAGTATGAAGAGACATAAAATTCTGTATGTTTTGCCAACAGACGATTCTCTGCATATGAGAGAATGAGGTTATAAATCTTAAAGCATAGGCCAAAATACGCTGTCCTTTTAAGAGACCAAATCCTACTAGAGGATGAAGCCATGCCTATAATGCACAGCCCATCTCCCTTAGAAATAATTAGCAGCTACTGAAGCACGTAGGGTGGGAGGCTTAAAACCTGAGATATGAACTTCCAAAGAATAGAGCTAAATCCCCTGCAATCTTTCAAATCTGGGAAGATAGATACCCACTGGTAGCTCAATAAAAATCCAGAAGGACAGCACATGAAGAAATGGGTGAAATCAATGGAGAAGGTTGTTTCATTAAACTGCAGCACAGTTTGAATCCCTTTCAATATATGGCTGGAAAAAGGTGATTATTCCATGTAACAAAAAGTAATTATTATATATATGGAGATAGGAAGATAAAAAGAAAGAACAGGGTGTATGTTACACAAGGTGTAAGGTACATATACTTGTGTAAGGTGCATAAGGAATATAGTCAACACATTTGGCCTGCCAAAAGGGAAGCAGAAAGAAAAGATACAGAAGAAATATTTGAAGTCTACCTGAAGTGAACTTTCAGAAATATGTCAGAAGTTTATAATCTGACAATTCAAGAATTGCAGTGAACTGCAAGCAGATTAAAGTTTGCCTAATCAAATATCTTTAAACTAAAGATGTGAACATATGCATATATATGTACATGTGTTTATAGAGATGGAGATAGATAGACAAACACACAGACACACAGACAGATGAGAGAGAGAAGAATGCTAAAATCAGCCAGTTAAATGGGCATCTTGCCTAAAAACAAGTATGAAAAAGAAGATAGTCTTTCATGAAACTTGTGGCATTGAGAAAACAGTGGTATTTTAAAGTGCTGAAAAAATAATGAATTCCTAATTTGCTTCTAACAATTGTATTCTCCAAGAAAAAAAAGTTCATATAGCAATATTTCAGACAATTCCCCCAGTAACAAGAAAGAAAGAAAGTATTCATCATAGCAGATCTGCAATTATTCAGTCTGGAAAGAAAATGAATAAAAAAGAAAAGGAAGAGAAAAGTGGGAAACTGAAAAGGGTAAGTATATAAAATATTTTGAGCTCCTTAAAATAATGACATCTCATGTAATTTATATATATGTGAACTATATGAAACAGGAGCAAAATGCCTTGGAAAGATTAAATACAGTTACATGGGTTTAAGAAATCCTTATTTCCTTCAGAGTGGTAAAATTTCTAATTTAGTGTTACTATTGTAACATAAATATTACATGCTAATTTCTAGTGTTAATCACAAATGAATAATACAGTATATTTAAATAATAATGGATAGAAGAGGAAATGCAAAATAATTCTATGCATCTAACAGTAAGAATGACACTACCCCATTTGTAAGGAAATGGAAGGACTTGGGAAAATTCATACTAAGTGAAGTGAGCCAGATCCAAAGAAATATGGGCTCTATGGTTTCCCTCATAGGGAATGATCAGTACAAGTCTAGGATAGACATAGCAGCAGATCACAATAGCTCAAGAGCTATGCCTGTGTGAACACATAAGTTGATACTAAGCAAAATGAACTTCAAGTTATGGAAACAAGGGACATATCACTGTTGTAGTTATTTTCAACATGCCATGTAAAACCGTGCCCTTCTGTTTTGTTTTGTTTTCTTTTCTTTTCTTTTTTGTATTCCCTCCTCATGGTTTTACCCCTGATAACACTGTATCTGATTTTAGTGCCCTGGATATTGTATATACATGTATTGGAACTAGGGAAGGGAAAGGGAATACCAAAATCAAGAGAAAAAGGATAAAAAGACAAACCGATACAACAGCAATACTTACAAAACTATATGGCGTAAACCAACTGTGCAACTCATAGTGGGGGAGGGAAATGGGGAGGGGAGAAGCGGGGGGTGGGTGGGAAATGAGAGAGGAAGTAACAAGTTGGATAAGAAATGTACTCACTGCCTTATGTATGAAACAGTATCCCCTTTGTACATCACTTTGACAATAAAGAAATGAAAAAAAATTAATTCCCTATCTGAACACTATCTCTAAAAGACACTGAATAAGATATATAAGAATAGTTTAAATTTTAAAAATGGAAATGTCTTACATACAAATAACTAATACAAAATAGATAAAAGCCTATCAAGAAAGCAAGCTCATTAGGCACCATGGGCATACATCTATAACCCTAGTTACTCAGGAGGCTGATATCTGGAAGATTGTAGTTCACAGAAATGCTCTGGAGATTCTATCTCTAATTGGTGAAAAATCAGGCTGGTGGCATAGCTCAAATGCTAGATTAATAGCTATGAGCAAGCAAGCAAAGTAAGCATGAGGCCTTGAGTCCAAGCCCTATTACTGACAAAAGAAAAAAGAAAGAAAAGGACAAGAAAAAAAGCTCTCAGACAAGAATAATTTCTACCTGTAAAAAACAACTTTTATAATGACAAGGGTTAGTTCACAGAAAGATATAAAAATCCTTAGTGGCTAAACATGTAATGACACAGATTCAAAATATGTATGAAAACATGACAGAACAAAAAAATAGACAAATTATATTGAAAAATTTAATACAACATTCAGTGGGTATATAACACACACAAGAATCCAGTTAAACTATAGAAAATATGAAAAAATATAATTAATAGAATTTAAGTAAATGTTATCTATAACATACTAAAGCTAGCAATGCCATAAGATACAATCTTCTCAAGTGTATATGAATTTTTGAATAGACCATATGGTAGCACAATGCCATTTAATAGAAGGTATTTTACCAAAATATACACAAGTATGTCAAAACACTTAATCTGGTGAAACTAGCTGCCATGTAAAATGTCGAACTACCCTCAGCCTGTCATGTACTTCAGAAGGCTAATCTACCAATCAGAAAGACATGATGGAATGGGATATTATTGTTAGTAACTTCTAAAAACACTTAAGTAGAAGAAAGCTTAAGATGGCTCTAATTCCAATGACCATTTGACTAATATCATGTAAGAGATCCCAAGTAAGAAACTATCACCTGAGTCCAGCTATGTGAGCAATAAATCATGATTTTAACTTTTGAGTTTCATATTGCTTTGTTATGAAGCATTAGAAAAAAGAACAAGTAGAGTTGATAGTATCCTCCTACCCTTTTATTCTCAACCTGGAAAGGAGATACCTATCTTTCCTTCACTTCCTGTAAAGAAAAGATATCTTTCTGCAGTGTTTTTGTTCCCAGTACTTAATAGTCTTCTCTGCATATTGAGATGAAGACTTGCAGCCTACATTCCCAACAATCTCAGACAAAAAAGTATTTGCTACATCCCAGACTGAGGCACCAACATGAGAGGAAGCCCATAAGGAGATAATGTTAGGCTCTAAACAATAGAATTTACTGAAGAGGAAAAGGGAATATAACATTCAGAAGCCAATTTGGACACTCAGAATCCTAGGATTAAGAACTCCCCCACCTTAGAAAGGTTCTTTTCTAGTTTTGTCTCTTGGGTATCCTCAAAAGCCCTATATACTCACATATTTTTTTTCTTTTTTGTTGTTTCTTTTTTTCAATCTTTTTTTTACTCACATATTTAATCTCAAGATTTGGGGGATTTTTTTTTTTTTTTTGGCCAGTCCTGGGCCTTGAACTCAGGGCCTGAGCACTGTCCCTGGCTTCTTCCCGCTCAAGGCTAGCACTCTGCCACTTGAGCCACAGCGCCACTTCTGGGCATTTTCTGTATATGTGGTGCTGGAGAATCGAACCTAGGGCCTCATGTATACAAGGCAAGCACTCTTGCCACTAGGCCATATCCCCAGCCCAGATTTGGGGGATTTTCTCCTGTTACTTTTTTTTTTTTTTGCCAGTCTTGGGGCTTGAACTCAGGCCCTTAGCACTTTCCCTGGTTTCTTTTTGCTCAAGGCTAGGACTCTACCACTTGAGCCACAGAACCACTTCTGGCTTTTTTTTTCTTTCTGTTTATGTGGTGGTGAGAAATCAAACCCAGGTTTTCATGCATGCAAGGCAAGCACTCTACCACTAGGCCAGATTCCCAGCCCTCTCCTGTTACTTTAGTGACTACATTGCTCTAGCATCTTCTCTTCTATTTTTTATGTCTATGATTCATCAATTTGGTCTTTATGTCATGTTAATATTTTATTTATACTTCCCTCTCTTTCTCCTTTTCTCTTTAGCTATGTCTGAATATTTCTCTATACCTACCTTGTCTTCGAGCCTAGTTTTCAGTTTTCAGTTTGATCCAATCTACTGAAAAGGCTTTCAACTGAATTTTTAAGAATTTTATTTATAGAATTTCAATTGTTTTCAAGATTAGCATATTCTTTTTTTATATTTTTATTCCATTCAGCTATTCATTTGAACCTATTTTGAATTCATACCACTGTTTATTTGTATCTTCTCTGAACTTATTGAAGTGTTT
Organism: Perognathus longimembris pacificus; assembly: GCF_023159225.1. Taxonomy (NCBI): domain Eukaryota; kingdom Metazoa; phylum Chordata; class Mammalia; order Rodentia; family Heteromyidae; genus Perognathus; species Perognathus longimembris. The sequence continues at coordinate 41,178,240 of NC_063167.1, read as the reverse complement.
ACACATGTGTTCTTTAATTTCATTGATCATTCTTAGAATTCTGTTAAAATCGCTGTATGAGATTCACCTCACTATCATTCAGGTCCTTTATTGTGATGTGCTGACTTCTGGAGATGTCATATTGCTTTGTTTATTCATGCTTCTTATGTTTTACATTGAGATTTGTGAGACTGAAGTCAAGTCATTGGTTGGAGCTTTCAATCAGATACTTAAAATTAGTCTTTCAATGAAATTATTCTCACTGTTCTAAAAGAAGTAGATATTGACAGAGATGATAAGCCTTTTTTTTTTTACTATTGAACAGGGAGTGTAGCCCAAAAACAACAAATCCATTAATCCAATACCAAATCATATCTTTACATGAAGTAAAAAACAATCAATGATACCATCTATTACCCTAGGGAAATTACATATGAAAAGGATTAGAATTCTTATAGGGTATGCTAGGGAAATTTTTTTTTTTTAGTGTAAGTGTAGGATTAAAATTTAAGTGGTAACAGTCAAGGAAAAAGGAAAAAGGAAGGTGGATGTTGGTTGAAGATAAATGAAACAGTGTGCTAGAATATAGCTGTGTTATTACATAGAAAGTCAATGTAGTCAGGAATTTCAAACGGATAGAAAAATTATTCTTAAAGGAAACAAAATAACATTAGAAAAATTTACCACAAAATTATAGTCAATATTTATTCTTATTTTTTTTACCATGTAGAGTGTGTACCAGGTGGGATCCATTTGTGCAGTAGGTATTTTCTCTTACCCATTGTTGGGGTTTTTAGCCTCCTGCGCTCTCCTGACCTGCAGGAGAGATGGGAAAACACGCCCCAACCGGATGAGCCAAGAAGAGAAAGAAAGGGCAGACAGACTGCCACCCAAGGCCCCCTTTCATCGGGGGACAAACAGACAGTCCGGGAGCCAAGTCAGCGCTAAGACTCCCTTTAATGGCGGAAATAAGCCGCTTTTAAATGGGTCAGAGAGCGAGGGAAGGGTAGGGGTATGTGCACCTATGTAGGGGCTGTGAATGGATGCCTGACCTGTCCGTCAAGGGTGGAGAGCCGAGGGACCACCCTAAGGGTGGCCTAATTCTACATCACAGACCACAGGATGGCCTCTGGGTTCACCACCAGGCGCCATCTTGGCTACACGTGGTCCCAAGGCTGGGAGGCAGGGCCAGCTAGAACTGCCTTTCAGGTTCTGAGGATCCCAGAAGGCAGGCGGAGCTATCCACATGGCCCCAGGGTAGGAGGGGCCAGCTAGAACTGCCTCTTAATGATGCAAGGCAACCCGTCTGGCATGCCCCACAACCCATTTCATATGTCATTCACCTTTGGGTGAAGACTGGTTGTAGTGTTCCTTGGCAGGTTAAGGTTTTGGCTCAGAGATGGTGGCTGCAGGGGGAGCAAAGTGACCCTGTTGAGTAGCAGCAATTTCCAGGAGTGGAACAGCCATGTCTCATTGCAGGAGCTCTGATGGGCTGAGTCAATTCCAGGTGCTTGAAGTAGCCCATAGAAGGAGGTCATTAAGGGTCCTCTGTACAACTAGTGGGTACACTCTGCTCACTATGCACCGTATTGAGACCTGTGCAGACCTGTACCATTAGTAGATTTGACTCATCTATGGCAAGTCTTTCCTTGTAGGCTGATGTTTCATTTGCAGACTGGTGGGTAGGTAGCTTTTGTCACACAAATACATTGAACTGTGGATCCATGTCTCAGCTAGACTTTTTGTCTAGGAAGCTGATTCAGGCAACAATTGTCTTCTGTCCAATCACAATTTTTCTGCTTTGCCTGCCTTGCAGACTGGGTCATAGTAATTCTTTTCACATCTGAATTTTTGGGCCATAAGCAGAGGTGTAGCTAATTAGGAGAGACTCTATCAGGCTGCTCTGCTCTTGTGCCTACCATACAGGCACTATCAGGTTTGCTCAACCAGTGGAAGGCTTTATGACCTTCACTTATCCCTGACAGCTGTTGTTTTGTTTGGACAATGGCATAGTTGGATGGCTTTTGCTACAAATGATGCTTGGTAGTAAATCTACAGATGGAGCAGATCAGTTCTGCTTCCATAGGACTACTCAGAGTTCACTTAAACAAAGCTTACTTTATTTTCCTGATCACCTAAGGTTCATTTTTTTTACTAGCCAACACAATTATTCTTATACTGGTGTTCTCTCTTGAGTTATTAACTTGACTCTCTTTACTCACTCTTCAACAGATAACAGACTGAATGAGCTGGAATTTAAAACATCTTGACCTGGAGATATACCCAGTTGTAGAGTATGTTCTTGTCCGTCATGAAGCCCTTGGTTCCATCACCAAAGCCAAAAGCAGAAAAACAACAAAGGCAAATACCTATCACACTTCAAAGCCTATGCTCCTTCCACAGCTCCAGTGTGATTCATATAAAGGTGCTCCAGAATATGTAAATCAATGATGGCACTTCCTGGTCTCTGAAGGGTTAATCTACTAGCTTACTTCTATTCCAGATTCTTGAAAAAGGGTAAACTTGTTATTATGACATCAACCGTAACATCCACTTCAAAGGGCTCAATCTGAGTATTTGATTTCCTGCCCACCTGCATTTCTGACACATACTGGGAAATCAAAGTAGGAAACCAGGAATGGTTTAGTCATACTTGTTAAACATTTATGGTACCAATCAGGAAAGATGTTGACCTTAAAATTAAGAATTGGAACCACACATTCCAAAAATCAGCTCAATAAGAAGAAAACCAGAGAGGCCTAGCAGAGCTCCTGAGTACCCACAGATATGTGAGGTAGAAGCAGTCACTAAATGATATATTTCCTCTGGCTTTCACTATTCCCAGTGCCACTCTGGGGTGGTGTGGTTTGATATATACATATGTTTTTCATGAGAGAATTGAGGGAACTGGGCCATTCATGTGTTTTCAAAAAAGTAGGAAGTATGTTGGGGGTGGGGGGAGTTCAAAAGTTAGGTAGCCAACTGTTGCGAGTTCTTCCTGCTAGTATTACTGGAAGATTGAAAAGTTAGATAAACTGTAAAACTAGTCAATTTTAACATACAAGCCTGACTTTGAGATAATTTAATGTTTTTGTTCAAGTAAAAAAGTGTAATATTAAAAAATAATCATTTCCAATTTTTCATGATACAGTAGAGTGTCAATAAGGGCATTTGCAATGTTGAACAACTATGACCACCTTCTAGCCAAGAAGGCTTCCTTTATTCCAAATGGAAAGATTAGATTATATCCGCATACATAAGCCTCCAGTAGCCACTAACCTCACTTCTGTCTTGATTGATTTGCTTCTTTTGGGCATTACATATAAATAGAATGATACAAAATGGGGCCTTTCACAACTGGCTTCTTTCTTTCACTTACCATGCTTTCAAGATTTGTCCATGTTGTGACACAATCAGTGCTTCACTTTTTTGTATGGCTGGATGGTATTCCATTGTATGGCTCAATTACATTTTGTGTATTTCTCAGCTGACATATCTTTGAGTTGTTTCCACATTTGGACTTTGTCAATAGTGCAGCTTGGAGATTCCGTTCTAATCTACCTGTGAGGTCTTGAGAATGTTATAAGAATCATGATTTTCCTCTGAGTGCTTCAAGGCCCCAAGCCTTACTGCAGGCAGCCAGCTCTACCCCTTTAAGGAGAAACTGGTTTCAAGTTCATCTTCTCAGTCTTTTTTCTTTCATCCTAAGTGAAAACTCACCCTGTCAGTCTCTATGTCAGGCAGGCTCTTTTTTTTATCACCTTCAGCACAACTTGTAATGAAGTTTGTTAATTTTAACTAGCTCATCTATCTACTACAATAATGTTCCATAATGATGGAAGACCCCATGTACTTTACCCACTGAGCTGTTTTTAGCACTCATGACAATGCCCACACATAGTAAGAATACAATAAATGCCAATGAGCAGGAATATCTAACTAAATGAGATTTTGAGAATTAGCAGATCTAATTCTTTCCTGGACTGTAATAATCTCTGGTAATCAACCAAGAGGTATCTTTAATTCCTATTTAGTGACCTTAAAAAGGTTGTCTCATGATATTGTGATGAATGTCAGATCTGTTGCTACTATCTAGTTTAGGAAGACCAGACCCTACAGAGTCATTATTAAAAAATATATTCACTACCTTACTTATTTAATAGTAACCCCCCTAACCGGCCACTCATCACCTTTTCAATAATGATTATAAAAAGAACCATTTAAGCAAGTTCCCCTTTTCTAAAGAAATCTTTTTTTAGATATCATCTGGCTCACTTCCTTGTGCCACACAGGTCTTTGTCCCTCCTTTGTGAGACAGACATTAACAGTTCTGTTGGAAATTGTGCATGTGGATGGAGGAGAACCCTCTTTTCTCATGCTTGTCATCACTCTCTGTGTATTTACTTCTCTTGTTAGTGCTCTTGACATACTATTTGACAAATTAATAACTCTTCTGCCTGCCTCTCCTTCCTGAAAGGTGACCCCGGTCAAAAGATTCCATACCTTCTCTTTACTTCCATTATTTAGTATGATGATTGATCATTACACTCACTGAGTGCTCAGTAAATACTTGGTTAATGAATGAAAAAAAATAGTGTAGTCTTTTGCCAAAGGCCAACAAAGAGATGCAAATGCTTTTGAGAAATTTTGGAAGAGAACTGATCATACTTGCAATATCTAATTCTCTAGGCATATATGGATTCTCTAACCCTTCCTAATTGTACCAATTATTCCTCTCCCACTCATTTGTCTTTCTGAAAATGCACAATACCTGCACCTGAGTCAAGTGAGTTTTCTCATCTGACAGTCTATAAAACAAGTAAGAAAAAACAACAACAAAAATCATCTTCTGAGCTTGTTTCCCTGGGCTTACGTGTGTGTGTGTGTGTGTGTGTGTGTGTGTGTGTGTTCTTTTTTCTTCTTCTTCTTTATTGTCAAAGTGAAGTACAGAGGGGTTACAGTTTCATATGTAAGATGAGTACATTTCTTTTTTTTTTTTTTTCAGGCAGGAAAGAAAGTTTATTACCGAACTGCTGGCCTGTGGCCAAGATGATCCATGGCTGGAGAGAAGGGAGAGAGAGAGGGACCCCCACCCAGCCCTGCCTTATATCTAGGGCAGGGGCAAGGGGTGTGGCCAGGTGGATTAGGATGTGACCTCAGGGAAAGGGGAGGTAACTGCCTCCAGGTCTGCAGGTTACCCAGGTAACTGGGTGGAGACTTAATGAGGTGGGGGCAGCTACATGGAGCCCTCAGGGAGAGGACCTAACATTCCAGCCTTTTAATAGTTATAAAAAAGGACAAAGACTCTCTCTGGCTGCTTCCTGCTGGCAAGGGGTGTTGGCATTAGGGGTAAAAGGCAGAAATGTGGCCCCTCCTGGAGAAGGCGAGCAGCAGGGTCCCTTGGTGGTAGATGCCAGTCCTTGAATGAAGCCTGGAAGAAGTCTCATGAGCCAGGGGCTGGGCAAAAAAAAACATTAAGCCAAAAGGAAGGGTTTAGGGCACAAAATTAAAAATTGGATGACTTGGACAGTTCTTATACTCAGGCATGGACATTAGATGGACAAGCTACTATCTCTTGATCCCCTGGCTCTGATTAATTTTGAAATGGCGAGACAAAGTGACTCCATTTAGGATGTGACATAATTCTCCTCTTACTCCTCTCCATGATCCTTGTTCCCTGAACTGGCTGAGTCCCAGGGGTCTAAGTGCTTGTTGCTGGGATGGCTTGCCCTCGTTGGCATTCACAGGATTTGAACTCAGGGCCTGGGCACTGTCCCTGAGCACTTCTGCTCGGGGCTAGTACTCTACCACTTGAGCTCCACTTCCAGCATGTGGCTGGTAAGAGATAAGTCTCTTCAGCCATGCTTCCAGCCTGGCACTTCACTGATTAATTGGGAGATGGAGTTTGAGAGAGATTTTCAGCCCTGGCTGGCTTCGAACTGCAATCCAAGGAGTCTTTGCCACAAAAGCCCTTTTTGATTTCCAATTAAAACAACAAGGAGACCAAGGGGACTAGAGCTTACCTGTACCTTGTCAAGAACTGACCAAATACTTGCCAAAATTCTGCAATGACAAAACTCAGTAGATGTGATGAGTTTTAGCACAGATATATAGCTAGATGGACATACTAACAAATGATGTTTACACATACATACACACATGGAATACACATACACACTGTGCACATAGGTTTTACAGCATGCAAAAATGAATTTAAGCAGTAGACTCTTTCGGAATTCCAATAGTAAATGTTTAGAACCACGTGGTCAGTTAGAAAAACAATTTTGCTAGCAAACAACAATTTTCAGATTATAAAATGGAGAAATCATATTTTGATAAACTCCAGTGGGATGCCATGTTGAGGGGGGGGTGGCAGGAGGACACAAACACACTAATAGAGAACACGTGGCATGGCATAATGGCGCCTGAGCTGATGCCTGTTAAACCCAATATCCACCACATGGTCACTGCTAGAGAAAAGAACTTTTAGATATCTTTGCTGACAAAGCACATTGCTGGTCAAGCCTCAGTATCAGAGGTCTGTGAAAAGAGGCAGCTTTGTGAGCAAGGCACATTATCAGGATGGTACGACTTGGAGTTTTTATAAAGTAAGCAAGGAAGCAGGCAGATGAGAGAGGGAGAAAAAGGAAGAGAAAGAGAGGAAAAGAGAGAGAGAAAGAGAGCCTGAATATAAGTGACTTCTGACCATTTACCATTGCCCTGGCAAAAACTGTATCTGTTTGAATATTTTGAGCAGGCCTCATTGCACTGTCAAGAGGCGTGCTAGCAGTTTCCCAGCTCGGGTGTGACTGTGATGCAAAACCTAAAAAGCACGGGAGGGAGGTGCCTGGTGAGTGGATGAGCTTACCGGGAAGAAGCGGCAGAAGCAGTGGACAGAGCAGCAGAGAACCGGAGCAGCAGCAGTTTAACTCACCAGGGTAGACAGTGGTGTGGAGGTGGAGGTGGATGTGGAGGCCAGCAATGATATTAGTGAAAAGTCCCACGTGGCATTTCGCAGAAGTTCGGTTCGTGGAAAAAGGGCCGTCAGGACTGGGGATACTCCCAGAAAAAGAAGAAAAATAGATGGGAATTCTGCCTGTCCTGACTCTTAAGCCCTATCCCTGGCACCATATATGTTAGGTTTTTAAAGTAGGTAGCCGGTAAAGGAGAACACCACGCGATATTCAGGCAGGAAAGAAAGTTTATTACCGAACTGCTGGCCTGTGGCCAAGATGATCCATGGCTGGAGAGAAAGGAGAGAGAGAGAGCAGATGAGTACATTTGTTATCCAACTTGTTACCTCTTCCATCATTTTCCCTCGCCTCCCCCTCCCTATATTTTCTCCCCCCACCATGAGTTGTACAGTTGGTTTACACCAAATGTTTTTGTAAGTATTGCTGTTGCAATGGTTTGTCTTTTATCTTTTGTCTCTTGATTTTGTTATTCCCTTTCGCTTCCCTAGTTCCAATACATATATACAGTACCCAGAGTACTAAGATCAGTTACACTGATAGCAGGGGTAAAACCACAGGAAGGGAATACCAGAGAAAGAAAAAAAAAGGGTAAGGTTTCACATGGCATGTTGAAATTAACAACAGTGATAAACTACTTGTTTCCATAACTTGGAGTTCATTTCGCTTAGCATCATCTTATGTGTTCATACAGGCATAGCTATTGAGCTATTGTGATCTTCTGCTATGTCTATCCTAGACATGTATTAATTATTCTGTATGAGGGAAACCATAGAGTTCGTGTTTCTTTGGGTCTGGCTCACTTCACTTAGTATGAATTTTTCCAAGCCCTTCCATTTCCTTACAAATGGGACAGTGTCATTCTTTCTGATAGAGGCACAGAATTCCCTGACAGGGTTTAAAAGATGAAAAATACCTACCAATAAGATGTTTATTTTAGGCTGAGCACTTGTACTACTAAGAATAATTTCTATTTCTTACATACAACAGGCCAGGATCTACACAAAGTACTCTACATGCATCTTTGTCACACATAGATATATTTTGTATAATTTACAGATGAGGAAACTGAGGCACATATGACTTGGGTATTGGATGTGGGACACAAAAACTCTAAGCCATAATTATAGACACTTTACTTGCTCTGATCACTTAATCTATTGCTATCTGAGATTAATAATATCTTTTGATAAGTAAGAAATCTGAGCACTAGCTGAAGGTCAGTAAACAATGGAAAAGCTTCAGTTGAAGTCAGACATGTCCTTTCAGGGCTTGAGGGGAATGTAGCCATGCTTCATATTCTCCAATACTGGGTTTCTACCTTGCTCCAATTCCTCTCCCAACAAAAATGCGAGGAGGCAAAATAAATACAAAATTATTATAAGGGATGTAGGTATAAGTAATCACAGACTTACTGGAAATCCTCTTCTGCCCTTTGGATTCAGGCCTACCAGCTCTACCTCAGAATATATACTAGGAAAATCCTTCAATATTTAACCAAAGTTAAAGTTACATTGTCACCATGCAATTCTGAGGATTTGTCAAGTACATCTAGAAAAAAATATATGGAAGCCCATCACTACTGGCTTTGAGTGCCTAAATCTCAGCAGGGCCCTCAAACTCATTGGTTCTATTATGGTTCCACACTATTGGGAGGATGATGTGCAGTCCTGACAGGTATCCAAATGTCCCTTCTAAGCTCCTTCATGTTCTCTTTTCTAGTTCCAGTTCCCTCTAGTCACAACATTTTCACATTTCTTCCATCTTTTTGTTTTTTAAGGATTGCCCCATTAAATTGGACAGCAACAGCCAATGGCAAGATGTCTTCCCCTCTCCGTCCATTGAATCACATGGCACACTCTCCCAGAAATAACCTCACAGACACACACAGAAATGATGCTTTATAAAGTAGATATACCTTAATCTAATCCATCAAAATTTCAAGTTAATTAAACAACAAAGAAATATACTGAGTTTCATGTTGTTATTTCCATTTAAATTGACTCAGCTGAGTCTTTTAATATTTTTTCTGATTAACATGAGAAGATATCCAGATATCTGTGATTATTTTTAAAATCAAGAAATTAAAAATCCCAATATACTTTTTTTTTTTTGGCCAGTCCTGGGCCTTGGACTCAGGGCCTGAGCACTGTCCCTGGCTTCTCTTTTGCTCAAGGCTAGCACTCTGCCACTTGAGCCACAGCGCCACTTCTGGCTGTTTTCTGTATATGTGGTGCTGGGGAATCAAACCCAGGGCCTCATGTATACGAGGCAAGCTCTCTTGCCACTAGGCCATATCCCCAGCCCCCCAATATACTTTTAATAATTCTATCCTAAAAGCAATTTTCTTCTTTTGTGACCATTGAGAAGGATTAGTATGAAAACAAACACACATGAATTTTTTAAATTTAACTTTTTAAAATTAAATAATTTTCATTGTATGTTTTGCTATGGTTTGGATGTTACATGTCCCAAAAGTCCATGTACTGAAGGTGTGTTCACTTGAGCAGTGACGTAGGCTAGATGTACATTCTTAGGAATGATGTACATTCTTAGGAAGCATGATTAACAGAATTGTACCACAGGCCAACTCACCAAAATAGTTCTCTTTAAATAAAAAGATAGAAGATAGGACATTCATTTTATATAAAACTAAATGTACATACATGTACATACATACATTGGAACTCTAAACCCAGATTTCTCAAGTTTGCCTTGCCTGCTCAGGTGAAAAAGGAAAGCAGCCATTGTTTAAATTCATTAAATGGCTCTTGAAGTTGCCCACTAATTGTGAAACCTATATTCTGTATATTAGTTTCTCACTTAAGCTACTATTGAAATGATCTTCTAATTGAATTTAATATTATATAATTTTCCAAAATTATATGTTTCAAAAGTAATGATTGCTTCTTGAAACTAATATTTTGGGATTCCAAGGAAAATGACTTATAATGATAGCTTATTTTTGTTTAGTAGAGTCACACAAAAATTCATTAACAATGTTAATGATTTGTATTCTTTCTCATAGGAAATGAATAGCTTTCAAGGAGAATGCAGAGTCCACCACTGACCTTCTCCATGGCTTGGTATTATGGAAGTACAAAGAGTAGAATGTAGAGAGAGAAGACAAAGGCCACTAATCAGAGGTCTGCTGCTCACTTGTAGAATAACCTTTTTTAAAAAGCCACTTTATACACTTAGAAACACATAAGATGATGCTAAGTGAAATGAACTCCATGTTATGGAAACAATTGTTATATCACAGTTGTAACTACTTTCAACGTCCTATGTGTATGTGTAGTTTCTATTATTGATGATGTTTTGTATCACCTTCCTATGTTTGTACCTACACTATCTCTGTAATCTTATCTGAGTATATTGGAAACCGTGTTTACTGGTATTGGAAGTAGGAAATTCAAAGGGAATACCAAATTCGAGAGACACAGGGTAAAAAAAGAGAAATAACTACAAAAGCAATACTTGCAAAACTGTTTGGTGTAAGTGAACTGAACACCTGGGGGGGGAGGGAAAGGGGGGAGGGAGGGGGGCATGAGGGACAAGGCAACAAACAGTACAAGAAATGTATCCAATGCCCAACGTATGATACTGTAACCTCTCTGTACGTCAGTTTGATAATAAAAATTTGAGGAAAAAAAAAAGCCACTTTACTTTTTTTCTTGGTAGGTCATAGCATACCTTCTTGAACTCAGGGCCTGGACACTGTCCTTGAGCTCTTTTGCTCTTTTGCTCAGGGATCATTCTCTACCACTTTGAGCCACAGGTCCACTTTTAGTTTTCTGGTTGTTAATTGGAATCTCATAGATTTTCCTGTCCAAGCTGGCTTTGAATTATGTTCCTCAGATCTCAGCTTCCTCAGTGGCTAGGGTTACAGACATAAACCACCAGAACCCAGACCATTTTCCTTTCTTCATTTCTCAAATAAGGGATTCAATGAAGAAGTAGAAAGGTCAATATCTTCAAATTCTTCCAGTTCAAAGAATAATTTGAGACCTAGAATTTCTCACTTTTAAGCATCACATGTCCTCAAAAAGAGACAGATTTTTATTAAGTATAGTTAACCTGAGTGTCACGAAAGTTATTGTTACTTTTGTTGAAATTTGTGGCCTTTCTGAAGTTTGCTTTGGTTACCTTTAGGTACATGAGAGAGAACTCATTTCAATATCCAGTCTCAGTGGACTGGGAGATTGGAAATGTGTCTCAGGTGGACAGATCACTTAATTCTTGTAAATGGGTCATTCCCTACTGTTCCTCTTTGGGAATAGCCTTTCTATTTAAGAGAATTTTAAAGAAGAAATGAGGACTGTTTCAATACCTTCTGTCTTTCATGCTCTGCCTCTTAGGTCCAATGGACCTTTAACAGGTGTCCAGTTGTGAGGGAATGGAGGAGTTCCTAAGGAATTGTGCCAACCCATATACATTTTAAGCCAGTAATTATTGCTTCTCAAGTTTTTATTATCCTAACTATTGCTGATTGAATGTGAATTCTTCATGTATATGGTTACCCAATGAATTTTAACATTCTAATATAAAATATAGAAAGGTAAGAAAGGATCCCTCGGGCAATTTAATTCTTCACAGGATAAAATTACTTCAAGGTTGATGAAAGGCCAGCTTCTAGATCCCTTTGGAATATTAGAGAAGAGAACTTTGATAATGGAGAGAAGTTCTGTGATGCTAGATGCTGCAAACTCTGACATCGTGTCTACAGCAGAGTATGTTTTTTATGTTGGGACTGCTAGTGTTGTTTTGCAATAACATTAACAACACTAGAACTAGCATTCTGTTGTATGCAACTCTTTCCCCCAGATCCTATCCTTACTGGAGTTCTAATGGCTGAATGGAACACACTGATGTGGTAAATACTGTCCATGTCTCCTTCAGATCTCCCTTCCACCCTTCCTCTAATAGGCTGGCCTGGAAGAACTATGGCAATGGATTAAGCTGCTCTTTAATTTCCAGTTGGCTTTGGTCAGTAATGAGTATCAGCAGATCAAGAGCAAAGTGAGAGTATTTATTGCTGTTTTCTGTCTCTAGGTGTTGGTATCTACCCACTCTCCTTGCCCATCAAGCTAGTGTTTTCTTGCTACTACGCAGACAATACTATACTATTGAACTTTGTGATTTACTTACAGTGCAGTTTACCATACTGCTTCAAATTCAGTTTGTGTGACATACCTTTCTTACAAAGACCTTGCCAATACACATTGTGTCTGAGGTATTAACTCCATGAAGATAGGGCTCTCTATTCTGCACTGTTCATTATTGTAGTTTAAGCACATAAAACAATGTGAGGCATGTGTGTAGCACTGTTCACTAAACATGAGTTTAGCCCAGATATTATGGGGTCAAGGCCTTTACAATTTTAAAAGTTGTTTTTATTTTTTTAAGAAAAAGACTACAAATATCTTGCTGTTGCCATGTTTAAAGAGATAAATGATCCTCTTGCTAAAGCTGTTCTCATGATCTCAAGTGGGTCCCAGGCCAATGAAAGACCTGAAGCAGGCTCCTCTAGCTTCAATATGCCTGTTCTTGAATTGACTGAATTTCAAGGAATCTGTCAGTCATCGTTATAAAAATATGAAGGGGGGGTAAGGTGGAGGAAGGTGGGAAAAGTGAGGGAGGGGTAACAAGTATGACAAGAAATGTATTCACTACCTTACTATGTAACTGTAACCCCTCGGTACATCGCCTTGACAATAAAATTAAAAAGTAAAAATATGAAAAGAACAGCATGGTGTAATGTAATATAGCATGTAAATAGAGCCCTATACACATAATGGGAATTCTATTCCTCTTAAGTAGTATATATAAATTTGGAACTTCAATAAAAGATTAAACCTTCAAAAGTCTTAAACTGCATTACTTATAATATAGAAATATTATGCCTTCCTTCAAGGCACTGTTGAAAGGACTACCTGACAAACAAAAGAAAGATGCTAACATGCACTTAGTGTGTTTTTCAATATGAACAGGGGGAGGCCTCTCCCCAAAGCTTACCTCCCAGATTTTCTGAGACCTGCTTCTTCTCTGACAACTAAGAAGCTGCCCTTTCAAATGAATAGAACACAGACTGGTTCATTTCAATTCTAGGAGTCATGGTTACACAATGGAAGGTCCCATCTTCAGCACAGTTTGTCTGATGAACATACCCTGCCATACTGCTGAAGATTGCTTTATGTCATCCACCATATCTCAGCCATAAGTCAAATCTCAGAGGAACATTTAGGTGCTCCAAACAAATATTTTGTTGCTTTTACAAAGGAAACATTCTCCCTATATTTTGTTTTCTAAGTGATTCTCAAAAGGATGGATGTGACCTTCTATTTAGGCATTTTATTTTAGCATTGCACATTTTAGGACCTGGGCTACCATTTTCATACTTCTATGTACATGATTAATAATCTTTCCTCTTCCACTTACACAAATATGAATTATTCCCAAATTATTGCTTAAACAACATGAACTCTATGAGGATGCTAATATTTGTTTCATCATTTTACTCTCAAAAGAGAATAGTGCCTAATATTTTGCAAATATGCAATAAACTTCTGAATTAATAAACTAATGTTTGAATTATGACATGCAGAATGAAAGATTAAAGGGAAATGAATTATACCAATGTATGAAAAATACTTTTAAATAACTTAAATGTAGGCAATGTTTTTAAACATCTTTATGAGGAATCATGATTATTGGGCAGAAAAATCTATAAGACTTCTTTTGTGAGTAATCATCATTACTCACACATGTATGTTAAAAATAATTGTCAGTATTTCTTCCCATACTATCAATATCTGATGCACATTTTACCTTCATGCACCATCTAGATGGACTAGTCACATTTCAAAGACTTAGCAGCCACAGTAATTACTGATTGAGATACTGGATAGCAAGTTTCTAAAGAGAATCCAACCTAAATAGCCTAGATATAGGAAATATTTCATTTCTGCATGTCTACAACAGTTAACTTATCTTGGAAGGATGTGAGTTGTTTATGACCAGAAGATATTCAAGCAGAAACTTGTGAATGTCAGGTATTCCACAGTGAAAACCTTTGCATGGAATCAAAGATACAAGTTTGTTAAGTTATATTCCAAATCTTCCATATGAGTAAATATGATTTCATTAATTTATATTACCTAACAGTTAACTATTGACTTATGGCATCTGGGAACTTAAGTGACACTGTAGTTAATTCCAGTTCCATTGTACTACCTTTGGTACTTTAACCACATTAACTTCTCTGAGCTTCCGTCTGCACTTGTATAAAGGCATATTGCCTTTGTAGAATTACTATAGATGAACTGTGATAATAAATTTAACAGCTATGAAACACTAGTCTTTAAGTGTCCATGAACTACTGCACCCATACTAGATGCCTCTACCTCACCCATCAACCTCATATGCTTATCAATAATGTTAGATTGTTAAGAAAGTCCTCACAACATGACAGACCTGTTTAATGAAAACTATAAAAATCTAATAAGGGAAATCAAAGAAGACACAAGGAGATGGAAAGACCTCCCATGCTCATGGGTAGGCAGAATCAATATAATGAAAATGGCCATATTGCCCAAATTGTTATACAAATTCAGTGCAATGCCCATCAAAATCCCAGTCACATTCTTCACTGAAATAGAGAAAGCAATCCATAAATTCATATGGAACAGCAAAAGACCTAGAATAGCCAAAGCAATTCTAGGCAAAAAAAAGCAGTGCAGGAGGTATCACAATACCAGACTTCAAGGGCTACTACAGGGCAATCATAACAAAAACAGCCTGGTATTGGTATAAAAACAGATTAGAAGACCAATGGATTAGAATTGAAGATCCAGAAATAAAACCGCACTCTTACAGTCAGCTGATATTCGACAAAGGAGCTAAAGACATACAATGGAATAAACATAGCCTCTTCAACTACTGGTGCTGGGAGAACTGGGCAGCCATATGCAGAAAACTCAAAGTAGACCCAAGCCTATCACCATGCACCAAGATCAACTCAAAATGGATCAAGGACCTCAGTATCAGACCTGATTCCTTGAAACTACTGAAGGTCAGAGTAGGAAAGACACTAGAACTTATAGGCACAGGAAGGAACTTCCTGAATATAGTCCCAGGGGCACAACAAATAGGGGAGAGACTCGACAAATGGGACTACTACAAATTAAAAAGTTTCTGCACAGCTAAGGACATAGCCACCAAAACAGAAAGACAGCCAACGATATGGGAAAGGATATTTACCAGCACAGCAACAGACAAAGGCCTACTATCTGTCATCTACAGAGAACTCAGAAAAACTAAGCCCCTCCAAGACCAGTAAACCAATTAGGAAATGGGCAAAGGAGCTAAAGAGAGACTTCACAAGAGAAGAAATAAAAATGGCAAAGAAACATATAAGGAAATGTTCAACATCCCTGGTAGTAAAGGAAATGCAAATAAAAACAACCCTGAGATACCACGTCACCCCAGTTAGAATGGCCTATACTCTGAACTCAAGCAACAACAAATGCTGGAGGAGGTGCGGGGAAAGAGGAACCCTTCTCCATTGTTGGTGGGAGTGCAAATTAGTACAACCACTTTGGAGAACAGTATGGAGGTTTCTCAAAAAGCTCAATATAGACTTACCCTATGACCCAGCCATACCACTCCTAGGCATCTATCCTAAACAGCAAAACCCAAGATATCAAAAAGACATTTGTACTTCCATGTTTATCGTGGCACAATTCACAATAGCCAAAATATGGAAACAACCCAGATGCCCCTCCACAGATGAATGGATCCAAAAAATATGGTACCTATACACAATGGAATACTACATAGCGATTAGGAATGGTGAAATATTGTTATTCGCAGGGAAATGGTCAGAACTTGAACAAATAATGTTGAGCGAAACAAGCCTAGAACACAGAAAACAAAGGGGCATGATCTCCCTGATATATGACTGTTAAGAAAGGGAGATGGAGAGACAGTAGAGACCAGGTCTGTGAAACCAAAAACTGCTTGTCAAATAGTATTTCCCACAGGATTGGGGGAGCGACCCAACTGTATGTAACTAAAACCAAACAACTACTCAACATATAAAGGTCAAAAATTGACCTCTCAGTGGAATACAATAGCTCAAAAGCTATGTATGTACATTCATATAAGACTACTGTCGACATATTGTCTAATATCGACATTACATTTAAAGCCATTAGACAAATTTTCTTGGGCCTGGCCACGTGGCTACTGTATATGTTCTTGATACATTGCATATTGTATATATGTCTACCTGACCTAGAGAAGGAAAAGAAAAACAGGGCGTAAGATATCACAAGAAATAGGGCTGGGGATATGGCCTAGTGGCAAGAGTGCTTGCCTCATGAGGCCCTGGGTTCAATTCCCCAGCACCACATATACAGAAAACGGCCAGAAGCGGCGCTGTGACTCAAGTGGCAGAGTGCTAGCCTTGAGCGGGAAGAAGCCAGGGACAGTGCTCAGGCCCTGAGTCCAAGGCCCAGGACTGGCCAAAATAAATAAATAAATAAATAAGAAATGTACACACTGCCCTACTATGTAACTGTGCCCTTTTTGCACAACACCTTGTCAAAAAATATTGTGTTCAATTAAAAAGTAAATTAAATTAAAAAAAAAGAAAGTCCTCACAGATCTGAGGCCAGGTTGTTACTGACCTTCATAATCACCCTTACTTTCAGCAACTCATATTTTGCTTCCAATTCTTCCTCAGCTTTAATGTGAGGGCCTTAGATTGAATATTTCCATCATTTCCTTAATGTCCTGAAGTTATTATATTTGCTTAGAAAGATCAATTCACCAATACCTTAGCTCTCCTTAAATACATAGAGTAACATTAGCTAGGAAAATCTGCATGTCTCTGTTGATTTTTCTGACGATTATATGTAAGATCCTAGGATGTAGCTGAATCTGACTTAGTCTCAAGAGTCTATTATTGTGTACTTCAGGCTTTGTGAAATGCAATAAGCCATACGTAATTCATTTGCCATAATCAACCTATCTTGGCAAATATCCTCTCTGAGGCAGATCTCTTCTACAATAACTTTATTTCTTCCTGGAATGAGACTAAAGAATGAATTCACTGAAGCTATTAGGATGGTATTTCAAATTTTCAAAAGAGAATGCTCTTAACCTGAGCCTGGAATCACTCCTGCTGATACATAATGAGGTCCTCGGCTTCCTCCTCTGAACCTTTCCTATAAAGCCCAGAGAGCTCTTTCTCTTCTACACATGAGCTTCCTTAACCAGCAAAGAGAACAGAACACTTTAGTCTCCTGCCTGGAAACCCTATGGTGCATTGGTATGTCTTCCTAAAATATGATTTATTCTTCAAAGAAAAAGTCCAATGCCTTATCATCCTATTCCCTCAGCCTCAGTCTACCCTCTTCACAACTTCCAATGCTAGTAATATGAATAATAAAGCATGACATTGAAATGGGGTGAGGTATTCAATAGAGTTGGAGAAAAAGAGGGCAAGAATAAAGACTTTTCCCTCTTCCTGGGAAATTAAGCTGCCTTCTCAGTTTGGACTGTAAAAGATGGGAATCATTTTTTTTTTTCATTCAACTGTGAAGGCAAAAAATATATATTTGATTGATAGAGCTGTTATTCTTGGTTAGCTTTATAATGACTTCATTTGGGTGGGTTGATTTTAAGAAAAATTGATTTAGAAAGCCAGCCTCTGATCCATGTCATCGAGGTAAGAGCCTCCCTTCCCAGCCCCTCACCTCCACCACACAGAACTTTCTGTCTGCACGTTCATCATTAATGACCAGTGCTTAGGTTCTGGATGATTTCAGGCCTTTATCCACAGATGTGCTGGCAGATCTTGGTGATATTAAGCTTTGAAATGTGTTTTCCCTGAGTTTCAACAAGAAGCACATGTTCCTGCCATTTGCTCTAACTCCAGTAATCCACAGAACTACCACTCTGTAACTTTCAAGCAACTCCCTACAGATCATGTGACCTCCAACTCAAAGAAAGCACTTGGATTACACTGGAGCTCAGGTCTAGAAGAAGAAACAGAAAACCATAGTCATGACTATCCTGTAATGGCTTCTGGAAAACTTCCACATACCAGAAAGCCCAGTGCTTTTGTTTCAGAATCAAATGTTGTGTACATCACCACCCAACAGCCCTTTGTAAACTCAAGCCATTTCACTGTCTTGCAATCTCAAGTTTTTCTTTTAAAGCAATCATTAACTATATGTTCTAATGAGGAGACTAGCTCAGAAAGCTTACATGACTTTAAGATGACAAAATTATTTCAGGTTTGAAATTTGCACTCTTATCTCCTGACTTAATTTTGTCCTTTCTGTTTGTCAAATGAGATCAGAAGGCTGGGTCTGCTAGTCTGTAGTCTGTGCACTTAGTCAAATGATTATTCTCCCTGAGTTTTTTTCCCTTTCTCTATAGCCCTGTCACAAACCAAGTAGAATTCCTTGCCTATCTGGTATGAAAAGAATTGGTAATAATTGTTAATAACTACTTATAATGATGAAAGGAAGAATGTCAAGCCACTATTCAACTAAGATTAATACTAATAGTCATTAATTTAGGTTTTCCTTGTGATCACTGGGATCATTTTGCCAATGATCAGTTCTGTTCGTAGTTTTCAGGATCAAATTCAAACTTCCTCCTGTATCCCTCTAAACTCTTCATTGCTTAACTTTTTGCCTTCCTCGCTCCTCAATCTCTAGGGATATGATTTTCTCTTCTGCACACAACACACCCGGAAAGTAGTTGCATTTTCCCAGGATATGGGCAATTCCTCAACCTAGAATGCCTCTCCTCTCTGTTTCATAAGTTAGCACAAAGGTACCTTTAAAAGCTAACTCCATGGTGCCTTCTGGAAAGCCTGCCCTTACTTGAGGTTAATTTAGCATTTCTCTGTCCTTCCTATACATACTCCAGCATTTATCATGGACACACCCTGCACCTAAACAATGTGTCGTGAAGGCTGGATGACTTATTTTGCCCTTCTACATGTTTTGGACTCCTGAAAAATAAAGTGATACTGCTCGTATTCTGTGTTGATCACAGTAACTGAAGTAGAAGGTGGCTAGAAAGTGGTGCTGAATGAATACATGATATAGACAATGCCTACAAAACTATAGGAAACAGAACCATATAGGGAAAAGGTTCTAGTTTTGATAAGAGGTGTTTTTTTTTTTCTTGTTTTGGTGCTGGTACTGGTGCTTGAATTTCAGTCAGAATTGTCTCTGAGCTTTTGTGCTCGAGGTTAGCATTCTACCATTTGAGCCACAGTTCCACTTTTGGGTTTTTTCATTTGTTGTCTGATTAGTTGGTTTGGTTGGTTTGGGTTTTTTTAGTTACTTGGACTTAAGAATCACAGGGACTTTCCTGTCTGGGCTGGCTTGAACTGCAATCCTTAGATATCAATCTCCTGAGTAGCTAAACTTATAGGGATAAGCCACCAGAGAAGCCCATTATTATTTTGGCCACAGTAGAGTCTTGCCTACTTGTACAATTACACAAATCACAATCTGCTTCTTATCATCTTACAATTGAAAGAATAGTATTTAAATCTGGTCTGTGATTATCTTTTTCGTATTAAAATATACCTATATACTTCAATTTTCAATTAAAATAACCCTAAAAATATACTGTTGTTTGGCTCCTTACAATTCTACAAGGAATTTTTTTTTACAGAATGTAGCCCTAAGTAAGCTTATTTTCCTATAATAAGTTGGTATCCCTTCTCCTCTTTGACAGTATGAGTTATTTAACCAAGCATAATTTCATTTTCACTTTAACTCCTAGGAATATCAGAGCCAAATTTCTTGCCCAACAATAACAAATATTCTTGTTGCATAGTTATATTCTTATTTTATTTTATGGTCTATGACTCTATTTTTCAGACTAAATGCTCTAGAAATTTGATATACATCAACTAACCAAACAGAAATAAAATCCTATCCCCATGGAGCTTATTCAGTTTGGAGATATCATTTTTATGTACATCATACAAATCAATTCCAGAATTAATGCAGTACCAATGATTTAAAGTTGATGCTTATATTGAGTACTAGGTTTTTTTCTTTCATAATACATTTGTTATAAATATAACACTCATCCAGATTTTGTAAAGGTTCACTTTCACATATCAGAAACCTATAAGAAAAACATAAAATCTGAATGGAATTAGAATCAGTTCGTTCACTTCTGACTTTCTTAAATAATGGTAATACAAAGTTTATAGGCAGCTTCAGTACTCTCTAATCAGAGTTTTCTAACACATTAGCAGTTGGTGTCTGGAGTCAGACATTTGCTGTGAATGAGAGCCTGACAGCTTTTGTTGGAAGTTGGGTTGTTTTTGCCTACCAATTTGCTCCTTGCTATAGGGAGTGGGAGGGAAGTTTATATTCTAAAATGCTCTTCAGTTTCAGTGTCATCTCTCAACCCCAAAACTCCCTCATCCCACCCAACACTGACTACTGAAGGCTTCCTAGCTATAGATCAGACATTACTTGCTCTGTGACTTAGGGTGTTTCTTCTAACATTCATCTGTCTTCAAAACACACATTCCTCTGTCTTCTTTCATTCATGACCTTATTGTGACAGCCAACGTAAAACTTGAGAGCAGAACCTACTAGTGATGTTTGGTTTATGACATGCATAATAAAGCATAATGTATATCTAAGTGGATGTATACCATGAAAACTTGGTGATCATATCCTGTTTAACTTCCCTGAAGTATGAGTGAAATGCCTATGTAAATGAGATTGGTTATTTCTATCCTCTTCCCTTCTTCTTGGTCCCTTGCTGCTCTTCTGTTCTGCCTGATAGAACAGCCATGTTCTACCTAAGTATTTGATTTCTTTTTTCTTTTTTTTTTTTTTTTCTTTTTTTGCCAGTCCTGGGCCTTGGACTCAGGGCCTGGGCACTGTCCCTGGCTTCTTTTTGCTCAAGGCTAGCACTCTGCCACTTGAGCCACAGCGCCACTTCTGGCCATTTTCTATATATGTGGTGCTGGGGAATCGAACGCTGGGCTTCATGTATACAAGGCAAGCACTCTTGCCACTAGGCCATATTCCCAGCCCCCTACCGGAGTATTTGGAATGTTGAGGCTTGAGTTCAAAATTAACATGTGAAGAAAAATGGAAATGTATTTATTAAATCGGATTTTACCTCCTCTAACTCTGTAACTATTTCATTGTCACAGTACAGGCTACCATAAAATAATGATATCTAATGATAACAACAACAAGGACTTATACTTGGAGCTTTCACTCTTGAGACTGTGACTGAAAGATATTGTCACCTGTTGGGCCAAAAGGGCTATAGTTTCTCTTTGTCTTTTCCATGTATCACAGAAAATTTGTGACTAGAGAACTATACCAAAATGAATAATTGCTTCCCTCTTCCCTACTTATGTAACTGGGCCCATTTTATTTTGACAAATATACCACTTTTAAGATCTCATCTTCTTTTTCTTTCAGGCAGTTGGTAAAAAATTTACTTGTAAGCTATTCATGAAAGATGCAATATCAACAAATCATACATGGGTAAAATAACTCACTTCTTGAATATTGCTTGTTTGTTGTGTGAATCCATGCACAGGATATTCAGAAAATGACAAGGCATTTGATGATAAAGTGATAAATACTTTATTTCTATAAAAGAGAGAGAGAAAAGTTACTGGCTGCTAAGGTTGGAGGAAGAGAAATGGGCATGCTTAGAAAGCAACAAAGTGGGCTGGGGATATAGCCTAGTGGCAAGAGTGCCTGCCTCGGATACACGAGGCCCTAGGTTCGATTCCCCAGCACCACATATACAGAAAACGGCCAGAAGCGGCGCTGTGGCTCAAGTGGCAGAGTGCTAGCCTTGAGCGGGAAGAAGCCAGGGATAGTGGCTCAGGCCCTGAGTCCAAGGCCCAGGACTGGCAAAAAAAAAAAAAAAAAAAAGAAAGCAACAAAGTGAGGGAGATTTAGCCAGGAGATTAGATGAAACTCTTCTACATCATTTTTTAAAAATTCTTGCAGGATCTATTCAACCTACATTAAGCTGAATAACTAGAAATAAATTTCATGAAAAACTAATGTTAAAATCCCCATGACTTTTTTGTGTGGTATAATATTAAGAACTTTGGTTAAGTATCTAATGATTATGGTTTTATTATCCTAAGATACCACATAGTTAAGCAATCTTTAGTAATTATTTGGATTTACAAGATATTCAAGTATTTATCTTCAAGTATTCAAGTGTTTATATAACATAACATATAAAATATTATATAACATATATATTCAAGTATTTATATAGAATCTGATCACCAAGACTAAAAGTTTATGAGGCTCTTGAAAATAATTCAACATATATATATACATACACACACACAAGAAACACAACTTTCTCAATAGTTTCAGAAAAAAAGTATTTATCTGAGGTATCCAATATTTAAACCTGATTTTCGTGAAAACTCAAATTACATAGAGAAAGAATATTTTCAACAAGGCAAAACCTACCTTCAAAAGGCCCAAGCTAGCATCACACTTAAAGGTAAAAGATGGAATATTTTCTCCTAAGATGAAGACATATCTCTTCTCACTACTTCTATTCAGATCTCTCCGAAGTACTAACCATGTACATGAGGAAACTTTTGAGAGAAAGGGATACTTTGTTAACTTGATGGTGATGCTATTTATATAGGTGGGTACTCACATAAAAATCTATCCAACTACATACATCATTCAATATGTGTGATTTATACTTATCACATGTCAATATACCATTTAAGCACAATCTCTCTGATAATTGATGCAGTGCAATCTACAGACTCTTAATTGTTTAAACTTGAAGTAATCTAGAAGTCATCACGTGGAGAATGGTGTTTCAATGGTGGCTGAACATGGCCTCCCTTCAGAGGAAGATGAGTGCAAAAATATACTTCCCCCCAGGAAGTATGTTCATGGGAACAGAAACAAACAATGGCCTCCACCTCACCAAGAAGCAGGAAAGTGCAATACAAAAGATAAAAGAGCTTAGAATCTACAGGTTTAAAATTACTTTCTGATGGTGGTTTCAACAATTGATGTTTGTCTTCTGACATTTCTGGAGGCTGGAAGTCCAAAATCAGTATGTTGACAGAGCTGCTTTTTCTTTGGTTTCCCTACTGGCTACTTTCTTTTTTTAATTTTTATTTTATGTATTTATTTATTTTTGGCCAGTCCTGGGCCTTGGACTCAGGGGCTGAGCACTGTCCTTGGCTTCTTTTTGCTCAAGGCTAGCACTCTGCCACTTGAGCCACAGTGCCACTTCTGGCGTTTTCTACATATGTGGTGCTGGGGAAAGGAACTTAGGGCTTCATGCATAGGAGGTCCATAGTAATAAGATTGGGTACATACATTTTGACAATTGAGAGCTTGAGTGGATCTTTATGTCCATTTTATTCATTGTTGATAGGTTGATTTATGTCATTGGATTCAGGTAAACATGTAACACATCTTGCAAGAAAATTGAATCACTAATATTCTTGTATGATGCATATGTATTGAATGTATGCCCTAATGTGGATCTATCCTCACCAAATATATTTGAATTTTTTAACTGAAAAAAATTACTTTCTGAAGCATTAATTACTTTGTGCAGCCTAGAAACATCTATTTAACTTTCGAGTTTCAGTCCCTGCTTCTTCTCATGAAGACAATAGTACTTTCCCACTAAAAAGTGCTTCAAGAATACCATGAGAAATAAATAAAATATTTAACTTGTACTATGAATATAATATCGAAAAAGTCTTGGATGAATTCTCCTTCCCTTCTCCTAAATTATAAAATCTCTGCTTCTATACATTTTTTAAAGATTTACAAGCAGAAGTTTTGATCACGTCAAACATTTTTATCAAGTATGTTCTTTCTATCAAACTCAGTGCCAGCTAATAGCTGTCATAGGAGCTGGGCATGGCTCTAATACAGAAACAGCTCATAGTCCAGAAGGGAACAGAAAGAAACAAATGTTATGTGTTCATCCCCAGTTGTGATCTGTTCTATAAAGAATAGAAGCATGCAGATGGAGTGATTAATTTTTCTTAGATGGCTCAAGTAAAGCTTTTTAGCAAAAGAGAAAAAAGTGAGTCTTAAAATATAGATAGAAGTTAAGCAGGTTTTATACAGCAGTCTTTATACAGCAGGATTTGATTGTGGCTACCTTACAAACAGAAAGAACAAAAGCTGTAATTGTATCCATAACTAAATTAGGTATTTTTCAAGAAATCATGTTCTCTTTATTTTACTGTCAAATTTTTTAATTTCATTTTATTTTCATAGTGATGTACAGAAGGTTTACAGTTACATACATAAGGTAGGACAATTCTTTTCTAACTTTTTTTGCAATGATAAAATATGTGATGTGAGTTAGCTTTAGAAAGTAAAGAGGTTTATGTAATTCACAGCTCCAAAGTATGAAAGCTCAAAAAGATGGTGTACACTCTAGTAAAAATCATAGATCCAGAGGCAAGAGCACATGCAGGTAGCAGTGTTCCTATCTAGTAACAGCAAGCCAGAGAAGGCTGGGAAAGGGGCTCTATATGTTAATGATTCTACCACATCATAATTCTACTACCTGGGTATCAATCTTCCAAATGTGGACCCTTGTCAACAAACCGCATCCAAGCTTTAGCAATAACTATCTCTAGCAAAGAGCTCCTTAAAGTTTATATTGTATGATATAATTTGAAAACCATACACTTGAAGACTAACTTCAAGGATTCCCAGGATGTTCAACTGCATAACAATATTCCCAGAAATTCTGTCACCCTCATCATTGTATTATGACCTTATGATCTGTGATCGTCTTCATGCTCTGAGAAAGTTCAGAGAACTGGCCTTGACCCTAAACCATCTAATCTTTAAAAAAAAAAAAAAGTTGTCCCTTGTAATAACAAATTGCACATTAAATTTGTGCCTATGACATTAATTTTATTTAAAGATCTCTCTCTTCTTTGACTACAGAAATTAAAGAAGTTGAGGCCCTGTGGGTATGCCAGATTTGAAAATAAGAGTTTGAATGTTGTTTTCCTAAACAGTTTTTGGAATGAACAAAACAAATTATCCTCCCCTAGGGAAATTGGTAAACACTTTAGAGAACACTATTAGATACTCATATTACAACCAGCAAAAAACTGATTTGGATAGATCAAGGGACAATCCTTCTGTACCCTGCATAAGCTAATTTTATTTAGAGCTGCATATAGTAAACTTCCATACCCACTGCCATATTGTGAATCTCTATTCTGAAAGACTATTGTAATGTGCTGGCTTAATTTGCTATGCTTCCTAGAAGGAAATATAGCCAGGAAATCTGAAAATACCAGATCCTTGATTGTAACATTTGTGTGGGTCCTTAGTTATACAGAACCCAGGATTGATAAATTTTGGTGGAAAGGGGGAAAGATTGCAGATTAAGGATCCAACTCTATGAAATGCAATGATTTGATCTTCTACAAAGAGGAAAGTTAACAACTAGAAAGTGATTTAAAATAAAAAGAGGGAGAGGAACTATGTGTTTACCCCTATGCTAATTACTTAAAACCAGCGATAGCTATTAATGGAGATCTCTGTTATGAAGATCAAGAAATGCATATTTAGGGTAATGAAGTCTAAGATACTATTGATAAGAGACAGATTAGAAACTCCAAAGCAAAGGGTCATATAGTAGCCCTTCTTCAAAGTAACAAACAGTACAAGAAATGTATCCAATGCCTAATGTATGAAACTGCAACCTCTCTGTACATCAGTTTGATAATAAAAACTTTTTAAAAAATCAAAAAAAATTCTATAAAATAAATTTAAAATTTCTATCCTCAAAAAAGTTAAAGCTTAAAATAAATTGGTCAATACAGCACACTTCTGAGTATATCATATGAACTACATAAAGCACAGAAACCAATCAGCACAGACCACCTCCTCTTAGAAATTATAAGTCACTCAAACTTGTTCCTTCAATCACCTGGACACCAGCCTAGCGTGGACTTGAGACGGAGTTTGAAATCACTGGGCATTTGAACTGGTAGGGACCACATAATGGATAAGACTTTATACACTGTTAGCAACTGATGTTGGTTGGCCAGATTAAAATGGAGTTTGAGGAAGCCACTTCATAGAAGTATCAGATTCATTGCTGAAACTGCAGTAACTATGTTTTTTACCATCTCAATGAATGAAGTATGAGGACATTAATCATTAAATGTAAATGTCTCTGTCATGAATTTACTGAAACAAACACACAGGCAATCTATTACAGAGAAAACTCAACTAGTTTGAAGTTTTGGTAAAGCAGAAGAAGTGATATGTCAACTGGAATCGCAAGGAGGAAGGGCTATATAGGGTGCCAAGTTTAGGGAAAAGAGGATCAGGCAAAATGGAAGCCTATGTAGCAGCCACCAGCAGCAGGAAGAAACAAAAAGCAAGGGCTTAAATAGTGACACCATTTAAGTCACCCAGCACAGCCATAAGAGCTCTAAAGGAATTTGCTGAAAGTAGAATAGTTCTTGAGCCTTAGTCATCCAATTGGTTAAAAGCTTTTTGCCCCATTTTCTCTGTAGTCATTCTTACAGAGTGACCTGAGTTCTCTTCCCAACAGTAATTCATTGTCAAACAAAATTGATTTGGCTAGCTTTCCATTAAACCCTCATTCTGGTTATTTTAATGTTCCAATGTAGCTAGAAGAAGGAGCCTATTTAAGAAGACCAAGGCTAATTAAAACATTTGATAAAGAATTTAAGCTATTCAGCCTTCTGCAAGTTATAACAACATTATCTGGATAGCACTAAGTAATATACAGTATGTGATTAAATTCATTATTTGTTGCTCTCATTTTTACTTGTGTAGAGATGTCAGGCAGATATTATTCTTAACTGTGGCACAGAGCTATAAGAATTTTGTTAAGATTTGTTTTAGAAAAGCTATCCCCCTCCTGCAAAAAGGAAAAGAAAAGCTAGCCCAAACACAGTAGTCCAAAACACAAGAGAGGAGCTGGGGATATGGCCTAGTGGCAAGAGTGCTTGCCTCGTATACATGAGGCCCTGGGTTCAATTCCCCAGCACCACATATACAGAAAACGGCCAGAAGTGGTGCTGTGGCTCAAGTGGCAGAGTGCTAGCCTTAAGCAAAATGAAGCCAGGGACAGTGCTCAGGCCCTGAGTCCAAGCCCCAGGACTGGCCAAAAAAAAAAAAAAAATACAAAAAATAAAAATAAAAATAAAATAAAATACAAAAGATTTTGTAATGTCTTATTTGAGATACTCATTGAAGCAGAGCTCAGATGTGTAATTTTTGTGTTCCAGGTACCATGAAGATCTCCCACAGGTGTTCACCCAGCAAGGAGACCACTCCTGCTTTGGTTCAGAATACCAAGGATGGCTTTACTTATATCTTTTGCCTTGGCTTGGATGGCTATAAGGCTGGGCTCCACTGAGACTTTGACCAGAGTACATTTTGTAGGAAGTAGAGAGACTAGTAAGCAGGAAGCAGCTTCAAAGCTCAGCTTTACAGGTGATCCTTGGTTCCCACAGGTGTATGGATCCAAGGAGATGCTCTGGAGCAATAAACCATACATACTCAAGGTACTGAGTTCAGTGCTATAATGTAGATGCTGGATTCCTAAACACCACACAACCTCTGCTAAAGAAAATGCAACGAGAAAGGGTCATTCTTATTAAAAATAATATACCAACATCTGAAGTACTGTGATTAAAAAAACCTCTTGATACAATTAATACACACTAAAATAAATGACAAGAAAGTAAAATGGGTTTGTGGTGGGGTATTAGTGAGAGGGTGAAGGGTTAAAGAAGAGAGACCTCAATAAGCTCTATGGATCTCACTCAAGTTCATTTCTTGCTTTGGATGGCACAATATGTGAAATGTAGGCATTGGAAAAAACTAAAAACAGAGAAGTCCAGGTAGGTCCTTTCTAAGCATGTGCATGCGTGCGTGTGTGTGTGTGTGTGTGTGTGTGTGTGTGTGTGTGTGTGTGTGTGTGTGTAAATTTCTGGGAACCTATGAGTGCTTCAAAACAAAAGGTTTCTTTTCAAAAGTCAGAGGGAACAGAAAGAAGCAAACCAAGCAGAAAATCAGAAACATGGTAAATCAGAAAACAATGCTAAGAAGATAGTCAAAGGAGCAGGAAGGTCATGAAAAAAAAAGAAGGGAGGTAAAATAAAGGCTACATTAAGCCTGTGGGGAAAATACAGCAGGTGAGCCCCAGTCTTAGGGCCTAGTCTTAGGTGATGCTGGGTTTTACAACTGACAAAGTCCTTGCCTGTTTACTGCTCTGTTCAGAAAAATACCTCCAAACTCAGACCAATGACTGAAGAAAAGAGTGGGTGAATGAGAATGGGTGACTATAAGGAGAGGGTGCAACATGGAATGGTGGAAGGGACAGCATAGCTGCCATCGGGATTCATACTAAAATAGCTCATTCATCATACTGTGTATGGTTTTATGTTTGCCCCGAGCTTTCTCTGAGGCAAAATCTTGAAAAACATGTTTGGTTTTCCTGTAGATCTGTGATTGTTTCTCTGTTTATTCAATCCACAGAAAGGTTAATTATGCTTGTGGCTGTGGTTAGAAAACAATTCTTAGAAAATGCTTTGGTAACAACAGGTTGGCAGTGTATGGAAACCATCTGCTTCCTACAAATGTTAAGGTAAATTCTCAAACTTGTGAGGTTAGCAATTACAGATTGTAGAGTGGTGTAGGGGAATGAAAATATGTGTTGTGTTGATGTAGACTTTCTGGATCTTCTTGACACCCAGCCTAAAAGGAACACCATGTTATAAGAAGAATGGTCTTCCGGCATATCAAAACTTTGAATAAGTCATCTTTGTTTGCACGTATTAAGGCTAACAGCACAAGAACATCACACAAGGGAATGGAGTATTTATGCTGAATGTCTTCTAAGTAAATTAAGCCTCTCTGGTTTGCTCTTGCCTTGACCTACTAATGGGAACAGGATCATAGAGGGAAGATTTGTTTCTTATAAAAATATTCAGTTTATTCTACAAAGGAACATAAAATGCTGCTCTGGTGACCCTGTGGCATGAGCTGCTCTCAGGGGCTGCCATTGCAGTAGTTCCAGCAGCTTTGTCACAGACCCGTCCATTCCTCCTCCTTCTCACTGCAGGGCCCTGCGCTCCCCACTGCCACTCTAGAAGGGGGAAATGGAAACAGCTAATGTGTTCCCAACTTAGCAAATGCCATCAGGGCAGCTAATCAATCACTTAAGGGCACTTCTCAAAGAGACAGATTCTTGGGGAAATCATTCAGCTGAAGCTGAGAAGGGAACATTTTAAGTAGAGTGAAATTGAGAATTATGAATGGCAGTGGGTAGTGGACACAAATCATATTTGCTAATGGAAGTGAAAAATCTAATTGGCCCCTTGTGTTTTTAGCTTGCATAGCAACACCTTATTATGCTTAGGCTCTGGGTGGCTAGTGTCCATTGAGGAATAGAACACAGATACATGAATTCAAGTTTTACATAGTTCTATATCTATAAGTGATTAACCCTCTGGGGACAGAACCTTGTAAAACTGATCATTTGTGATGTTTCTCTTAAGTCCTGGAGAGTCAGGAAAGAAAGCTGTGTTGTCTATTTCAGTGTCTATGCATGAATGCTGTATGGAGGTGTTTGAAAAGAAAGATTTAAAAGAAGAAATTGCATCCAAGTCAGAGGATTGTAGAGCATATGAGCCCCAAATGTAGGATCTGAGAGTATTTGTTTGAATAGTCCCTGCCATTAAATATGTGATCTTGTGCTGTGCATTGAAACTCTCTCAATCCCAAAATGCTTATAGTTGAAACTGGATGCATTCAATATGTCTCCTACAAGATTGCTCAGTGATGCAGCTGTCTCACTGTGGGATACGTACTAGTATCCCCTCATTGTTTGTTGTTAGTCAAGTTCCACTCCTGTTTAGATCTTCGTTGTCATCCCAGTTGTGTGTTGAGAGAGAAGATTAGTTTCTAAATTTTATGTTGACCAGTTTAATCCAAACACAGCCAGCCCATTTTCTCCTGGAAGAATATGTTTTAGGGATGAGTATTTGATGGTTTTTGAGAAACAGATGTACGACTGAAAGACTTCATATGGAGTAAGGTGGCCTTAGGGAAATTAATCATTGACTTATATATGGAGCCTCATAAAGCCAAACTTTATTATCTTGCTTAATGATGGCATCAGTTACATGTGTTATCTGGAAACTGCTGAATCTATAAAGATTGTAAGAGCAGAGTTAAGGCCAGGTACAAGTGGCTCACACCTATAATCTTAGCTACTCAGGTGGCTGAGAGCTGAGAGTCACGGTTCAGAGCCACTCTGGGTAGGAAACTCTGTGAGACTCTTATCTCCAATTAACCACCAAAAAGCTAGAACTGGAGCTGTGAATTAAGTGGTAGAGCTCTAGCTTGACAGTGCCAGTCCCTAGGTTCAACTCCCCCACCCCTCCCCGCCACACACAGAAACACAGAGAACAGAGAGTAAGAATGTCAGACAATCAAGTTAGAACAATCACATAATAACAAGAAGACTCAGTGAATTATCCAAGTAATATATCTCTCTTTTTCTGTCTCTATCTCTGTCTTAGTCTTTCTTTTGGTCTCTGTCTCTCTTTCAGTTTGTCTTTCTGCCTTTTTCTCTTTTTCTGTTCTTTGGTTCTTTGTCTCTCTCAGTCCCTCTGTCTCTTCTGTCTCTGTCTCTGTCAGTCTAGGCTCTGTCTGTCTCTCATTTATAATAGAATTACTGTGTTTAAGCTATTGTGCATTTTTCCTTTTACTTGCAGTAGTCAAAGGACTCTTATCTGATATAATAGAAAAATCAAATAAGCAATGCCTCTGGAGAATTTTAGATGTGAGATGTGCCAGAAACAAATGGAACCATATCAAAGGTGCAACTCACATAAATCATTTCTATCCTAGACTGTACTTAAGTGACCTCTACCATTTTGAGGATATGATGAATTCATTCTAGAGGAAAATGATATATATTAAATAGTTCATAAATTTCCATATACAATATCTGACACTCAGCTAAACAGACCAGATACAGCAAGATTAAGAAGAAAAAATTCGAGATTATTCAGTTTGGGAAATTACCAAGCATGAACTTTAAAATAACTATGGTTAATATACTTTAAGCAAGGAGATAATAAGATAACAAATATAATCAGAGAATAAGAACCTATAAGAATCAAATAAATTGCTACAACTAAGATATATAATAGGGCTGGGGATATAGCCTAGTGGCAAGAGTGCCTGCCTCGGATACACGAGGCCCTAGGTTCGATTCCCCAGCACCACATATAAAGAAAACGGCCAGAAGCAGCGCTGTGGCTCAAGTGGCAGAGTGCTAGCCTTGAGCGGGAAGAAGCCAGGGACAGTGCTTAGGCCCTGAGTCCAAGGCCCAGGACTGGCCAAAAAAAAAAAAAAAAATACAAAAAAAATACAAAAAAAAAAAGATATATAATAGTCCAGATTAAGAATTCATTATGGAATAACAATCACCAATGAATTAGGTCAAGAGAAATGACCATTGGTGGCACATGCCTGTAATCCTAGCTACTCAGGAGGCTAAGATCTGAGGATCTCAGTTCAAAGCCAGCCCAGGCAGGAAAGTCTATGAGACTCTTATCTCCAATTAACCACCAGAAAACCGGACATGTTGCTATAGTCGCTCAAATTGGTAGAGTGTAGCCTTGAACAAAATAGCTCAGGGATAGCACTCAGGCTCTGAGTTCAAGGCTCATGACCTGCAGAGAGAGAGAGGGAAAGAAAAAGAGAGAGAGAAAGAGAGAGATCATTCAAACTAAATGTAAAAAGCAAAAAAGGCTGAAAATTTTGAAGATATATTTATGATATAAATGTTTATAAATATTTATGATATAAATATGAGAGATTAAAAGGTATAATATTATTAATGATGTAATGATATATTTCTCCTTTGACTTATGCCAATTTATATTTTACATATCATAACACTATGTGTAGTGTTATATATAATAATGCAACATGTAAAATGATACTGTGCTATGATCGCATATATAACTGGAGTGATAAAAAGTGGGAATGGAAAGTACCAAATACTTGAAAGTTAATGAGCAAAAACTGTCAATTCAAGCCACAGACTAAACAAAATATATACAAAGTCAGCCATAGCTAGGTCAAACCATAGAAATTGCAAATAAGAGAATCTTCTAAAGCTCTGGCAGACTAAGTAGAGTTAAATCCAAGACAGCTATATTTCTATCAAACTAGATCTTGACATATAGCTTTACAATATGCAAAATACAAATTGACAAAAGTAAAAAGAGAGGCCTACAATCACAGTTGTAAGTATGAATATACCTCTCTCAACTGACGTATTTGTTGACAAAAATATCAGTAAGACAAGAACTTATTAATAATACACAATGCACAAGTGAAAGTAGAAGCAGCAGGACTTACAGTGTTTCTAATTACATCTAAAACTTTTTATCAACTGGTAGACAGGAAAACAAATTGCCACAATGTCTTTATGTCGACTCACCCTTGCATCTCTGAAATTAATGCCCCTTCATCATTATGTATGATCTTTTCTTCCAATTTAATTTTATTGTCAAGGTGATGTACAGAGGGATTATAGATAAGTAAGGTAGTGAGTATGTGATCTTTCTGATGTGTGGTTATGCTTGGTTTGCAATTATTTTAGTAAAAATTTAAGCATATGTCGGTCTATATAACTTTCCTTTTTCTGTTACATCTTTCTCTAGTTTGAGTATAGAGATGATGCTGGCTTCATAGACTAAATTTGGTAGGGTCATTTATTTCCTATTTTATGGAATAGTTTCAGTGACGATGGCATTAGCTCATCTTTAAGTGTCTGGTACAATTCAGCCATACATCCATCTAGTTCTAGATTCTTCTTTGTTGCAAGTCAATTACTGCTTCAGTTTCACCCCTCAGTAGAGATCTTTTAAGTGGTTGATAACCTCATAACCAATTAGGTCAAGCCATATGAGTCTAGAAATTAAATAAGTGGTTGATAACCTGATAATCAATTAGGTCAAGAAAGGCAAGCCATATGAGTCTAGAAATTTATCCATTTCTTCTTGATTTTTCAGCTTATTAGAATATAAATGTTCAAAGTACTCCCTTACAAATCCTTTGAATTATAATGGTATTGACTGTTGTACCCGTCTCATCTCTAATGTTCTTTATCTGAGTCTTTTCCCTTCTTTTGATTAGTTAAGCTAATGTTTTGTCAAAGTTGTTTATCTTTACAAAGAGAAATCTAGTTTTGCTGTTATTTGTATTGATTTTGAATTCTTAACTTTATCAATATTTTTCTTATCTTTATTATCTCTTTCTACCTAATAATTTAGTGGTTCTTGTTTTTCCAAGAGCTCAAAGTATATAATTAATGTTTATTTGTTTGAAATGTTTCTGATTTGTTAATGTAGGTATTCATAGTTATAAACTTTGTTCTTCTGCCTTTGCTGTGCCCTAAAAGTTCTGGTAAATTGTATTTTGTTTTCATTTGTTCTTAGGAAACTTGTTATTACTTCAGTTACCCATTCAATTCAGCAGTCTCCTTTTTTTTTCAATCTTATCTATGCTTTTAAAAAATCCTGATTTTTTTGCTTTTAAATTCTAGTTTTATTCATTTGTAATCTAGTAAAATGCAGCATATTATTTCTGTTTTTTTTATACTGGTGAAGATTTGCTTTATGTTCTAAAATATGCCTACATTCAATCTACTCCTATAAAAATTCCTATTGAAACATCTCTGCTGTTAATTTGCTGGATGCTTTTCATAGCATAATCTCAGCTAATCTTCACATATTTATGAGGTAGTTTATTGTATTGCCACATTATAAAGGAGAGTTATGTTCACAGATATTAAGGGATTTCCTCAAGGTCACTGAATTACAGACAGCAGAGCTAGGATCTGCCAGATGGTAGAGACCTGACACTACACTTTTCTACAGTGTAAGCAGACCCACAAGTATTAAGTTGGTATGAACACCTG
Organism: Perognathus longimembris pacificus; assembly: GCF_023159225.1. NCBI lineage: Eukaryota > Metazoa > Chordata > Mammalia > Rodentia > Heteromyidae > Perognathus > Perognathus longimembris. The sequence continues at coordinate 41,144,227 of NC_063167.1, read as the reverse complement.
AATCATGAAAAACAGAGAAATGTAAGAATTACTGAAGAACATACCATGCCCAGAAAGCTCAGGTTCTGAAACTCAACGAACAGTAAAACTTCATCCTTTCAATAAACTCTAAAACATGAACAAATGAATTATGTTGTAATTACTGTGGTTTGTTTAAGAATGATTGAGTTCCACTTACACATGCATTTTATTCATTAGTCATTTATGTTAATATCTAGTAGATGACAGTATCTAGTAGATATGAGGCTAAGATCTGGAAACTCACATAGGATTATCATTATTATTATGCTTAGGACAATTGAGTCTGCATGTCACATACCCTCATGCACTTCACAACCTAATGAACAATCAACAAACAGTTGAATCAGCAATGTGGTTAAAGTATGCTATCTGTGATGACAGAAAAAAAAAAAAACAACTTCAATGTATCCGCATAAAGTACGATGATTATTTAAATTTCCTTGTTAAAAATACACAAAAATGTAAAATACAATTTATATTTCAGTCAAGAGACCCAAATAAGTTTGGTATACATCTACATGTGCCTTAATTGTAGAAAAATATTTGACAAGCATTCTGTTATGAGATGGTGTGGGGAACGCCCCAGGGGAGCTAGCGGCTATCAGCATAGAGCCCCATATGCCTGGAACTCTACTGCAAACAGCAGAGTCACTACATGCTCTTGGACAAACCCAATGGGCATTAAGGCATGAGTTGGCTCCGCCCCAAGCCTGCACCTACTGGAAAGTCCCTATTCACAAGAGTCCCTAAATAAAGGTGTGTGTTACCTATTGGCTGTTGATTACATCATATATTGGGTGATTCGCCTATATAGGCTTTGAAATTGCACAATAAACTAGATCTGTACCTTGAGTCTGGTCTCCGGAGTCTGTCTCGCCCGGGCCCCCTCTTCTGTGAATCCATCTCCACTTGCCCCCCAAGCCGCTGGCCGGCAGCAACTGCAGCAACTGCAGCAAGATGGTATAGAACACATAAAAGGAAGGCTCAACATGATGATACCTCTATTTTATAGGAAAATCAAAGCTTATTCGCATGCACTTTTCAGTCTGGCTCTACGTTCTGTAACTCACAAGGCAGAAAGCAAACTGGTGAATCACATCCACTGTGTATGAATGTCAACCATTCACTGAATGTGAAATTTCTAGTTGAATTTTGTCTACAGAAGAATCATTCATAAGAATGCTGATCTCATGCTGCTGTCAGAATTTGAGATTAAAATATATCAAGATATTTTGTTATGTATTAATATTAATCAGAAATCTTTTCAGTTTCAAGTATAAAAATTTTAATTTGAATTAACTTTCAAAATGGTACTTACTGGCTCAGAAGCTGAGAAGAGTGAGCCTTATTGGAATACTATGGCCTAAATTCTTCAAAGTGAATGGGTAACAAAATGTATCCTGGGAAGGTAAAGTCTATAGCTGCATCATGTGCCACACTTCATATAGCTGAAGCAAACATTTATGGATTTCTATACAAACCTCACTAAATTCTCACTCTATAATTTGGGTTGAATATTTCTCTACTGTGTGCTTCATTGTCCTCCTTGGTAAGATAAGGCATTGCACACAGCTGTTGTAAACATCAAATGAGATAACAAGCCCAAGATGTTTTGTAATTGAGCTTAGAATTACACTCTAGATAGTAGGCATTATTGACTGTATTAGTTACAGTCTTCATCTTAAAAGCTTGAGAACAGAGGCTCAGAGAGATTGTAACTTGCCCTTGGCCATATCCAATGGAGAGAGATTATTATAAGTAGCAGAATATGGAAGCTGCAAATACCCTTTATGCCCTGAGGAATTTAACCCTTGACATATCAATAATAGCATTTGGTCCTGAGGATAAAATCTCACTTTTATATGTGCTTAAAAACAATGAGAAAACAAAAAAATTTTATCTTCTGCTATGTAATACTAATACGTTGTAAAGTATTTCTCATTGATGACAACATTTTACTCATAAATATATCACTCAGGGAAGATGCAATCCCTACCAGTTGTTGTTCTTATTATCAATTTTTTAAATGTTCTGCTTGTTAAAAAACAAGCAGAATCATTCCCATTTTAAACTTGCTTGAATCTATTTTTTTCAATAATTTCTGGAGTTTACTTTTTTTTTCTGACTTGATTTGTCTCCACACTGAAAATGGCACCTGACAAATGTATAGCAAAGGGGCTTCGGCAGAAAATAACAAGACTGGGAAAGCTGGAAGATATCGACGAATGGATTACAAAATCTGCATTTCCCCATCCTGAACTTCTGCAGCAGCTCAAGCTGGGAGGACCAAGGATTGGTGAACTAGAGAATACCACCAGTTAGCATCTGTTCATATATGTCCTGGGCAGATGCCAAATGAATGCACTTCTCAATGTAAACAGAACTAATAGAAAGTCAGGGCCTCAAGAAATTTTGAAATCAGCTGCACTATTGCAGCTGCCTGAAAATGAATGCTTTCAGTGAATATGAGGCAGAAAGCAGCCATCTCAGTTAAGCGAACATCAGAAGTCCTAGATTCTACCACTGAGCTTTACCTCTCTTGTTTGAGAAAGCCATACATCCTTCTCTGAATTCCATTTACTCTGGAGAGTAAGAGTACTATGAACTAAGAAAGGCAGGTCTGGGTTCTATATCTAGGCTTTTCACATGCTGATTGTAACTACTTAATTTTAATTACATAATATGAACTTCATCAACTTGAAAATTAAATAATATCAATATGTATAAAGATGTAATATGGTGTATAGTATACAACAGGAGGTCAATTATTATTAGAGTATGAAAAGTAATGAAACATATAGGGATATATACAACTAAGTATGTATAATTAATTACTCATGTGCATATATATGATAGATACAGAGGTAAAGTAAGCATATATAGGCAGTTATATATTATTATTGTTAGTATTACTATTATATAAAAACTATGGTTAAGGTGGGTGCTGGTGGCTCATGCCTGTAATCCTAGCTCTTCAGATAGCTGAGATCTGAGGATCCTAGTTTGAAGCCAGACAAAACAGGGAAGTTTTTGAGACTCATCTCCACTTCCAGAAAACCAGAAGTGGCTCTGTGGATCAGAAAGGCGCAGGGACAGCATACAGGCCTTGAATTCAAGCCCTATGACCAACAAAAATGAATTACTAAAACTATGGTGGTTTTTATTTCCTCTGTGTGCCAGTACAAGGGCTTGAACTCAGGACCTCTGGCTCTTGCTTAAGTTTGGTGCTGTACCATTTGAGTTACATCTCCACTTCTGGCTTTTCCTGGTCAACTGGAGATGTGTCTGTCATATTTTTCTGCCGAGGCTGGCTTCGAATTTAGATTCTCAGATCTCAGCCTTCTAAATAGTGAAGATTACAAGCATGAGCCAGGAAGACTCAGCTATGGTAATATTTATTAAAATCCAAACCTCCATGTATTTAAATGTATATAAATATATATTCAATGTAATATATGGTATTAAACATTTCTGACCCTATATATTTTTGGGGCTCTGAATTAAATATTTCTTCTGAAAAAGTACTGTTGTTTAAAGGCAAGGGGCAGGGTCACCCTATTCCTTCATGAAGAAATTAAGAGCCTTCTATGTGCCAAGCCAATAAGTTCTCTGTCTTGAACATAATGGTAAAGCTCTACCAGTTGTATCAAAGAACTACAACTGTTTATGGACAGTATCTGGGGGAGGGTATTTGGGACAAAACACAAAATTGGACTCCTTAGCCTTGACTTAGCAGAACATAGACAGATAAAGGCAGAAGCACTAAACTTGCCAAGGACAGGAAAACAGCAGCTCTTTAAAAGATGATAGTGACTAGGACTGGATGCTCTGTATGCTCTAGACACCAAACACTGTTGAATGAGTTTATGAAAGTAATCTATTCCTCAGTCTATCCAATGGCTGATGGAAAATATAAGTTTATAATCTGGCTAGGCTACTACCTAATCAAGCCACTTACTACCAATGTTTCAGTTTCCAGAGTGTTAAATACTAACCATCATACACCATCTCAGAGCTCTTTTCAACCATCTGTATAAGACCCCTTTGAAAGAAGTTATGTTTTGATGTCACTTCCTGTCTTGCAATTCAAAGTATTTATCATAAAGTCTGATTTTATCCTCAGCCAATAACCATTTATAAAAGTAAATTCCTGAATAACAAGACTCGGTGGAAATAGCAAAGGAATTGGAACTCACTTAAAAAAGCTAGTAGCAAAATGATTTAGCTGTTGTTAACTCCAGCCTGGCTGTGCTTTGCATGGGAAACGAGCTCAGCTTCAAATGCCGCAGATTCTGCTTGTTTGGGTCGTGTTTCTAATCGAGACATATATATTTTCCCTCAATCAGAGGAAAACAAATTGGCAGTGGCATATTGCTTGGATATTTCAACCATTTGCTGGATTTCCTTCCCTCCAAAATGTTTTAAACAGAAGCATGAAGCATGAATAGGACCAACTAGAGAACCAGTATTTATGAGCCTATTCAAACCTTGTAAAGATTTGATCAGCAAATATGCCAATTGATACACCATAATGTTTTACAACTACAGTTGTCTTGGTCTATAAAATTTATTATAATTCTGAAGGGATTTCTGCTCTCTTTTCAGACATTTCTGTTTTACTGCCACCCAGTGGTTTGAATTAGAATCTGTAGTTTTGTGGCTGTGTTTCAAATAGCAGATGACATTTATATTTATTCATTTATTCTTTCATTCATTTATTCATCTATATATAGTCACATTTTTATGTACTGAGTGGCCATACCTTCAACATGGTATTAAAATCTGAAGTACCATGTAGAGAGTAGATAATAAAAAAATCATATCTAAAAGGAATTCTACAATGTTCTAACAAGCCTTTTTTATCTTCAGCAGGATGGGACAGGAGGATCAAGACTTTAAGGCCAGACTCAGCTACACAGTGAAACCTTATCTCAAAAGAAAATCTCCTTTACAGAGTAGAAAACAGAATGAATTCTTCAAGGACTGAATGGCTCACTGATACTATAAGCTATAATCTATATGAGCTCCTTGTAAATTCTGGCAGGAACATTTTGTATGCATGTGTGTGTGTATGTGAGTAGCAAGGGAGATATTTGGAGAAGAATAAATCAATCAGGAAGAAAGATGCCTTTCCCAATCATTTATTTGCATCTTTCTCTTATAAACAACTTTACTATCTCTTTTAAATATTATATTCTTGCTGAAGTGCTTCAGCTCCTCTGTTAGGATTTTTACCTGTATTTTCTTAAGAGACTGAAACTATATCCCTATCTCTCACCCAAAACAAAACTCTACACCAAAGTGACCAAAAATCTTATTGTTAAATGGTGACACTTTGTACAATTACTTAAAGATAATTATTAAATGTGTAAATCCAAACATTGATATAGAATTGATCCTACACAGAAGCTGGAATATGAGAGGGACTTATGCTGCAAGGTCAGTGGTTAAAACAATGTTATTTCATGCTATGTACTATTGTAATTCAAATTCGCAGAATCTTCCCTCAAAAAAAGAATTTAATATAAGATTTGGAACTTTGAATCCACTACAGGAAAATATAATGAAAAGGCGGGAAGATATAGTCAAATACATGGTGGAAGCCAGGATTGAGGCCCTGCTGTTGAAACACTTACTCTCTCACAGGAGACAGATGTACTTATGGGATCCTCTGCATCAGTTTTGTAGCTCAACCCCAATTTTATACCCTACTCCAATTCCAACCTAGATCTAAGTCTACACTAATCTCATTTCTTGATAGAACCACAGTTCATAGTTTGGTGTACAGTCTTGAAGAGTTTTTCTACACAAGCCTTAACATAGAGATAACCACAATGTGATTTGTACATTTATAGAAATAATTGTTTTTAGACATTTCCAGATCAGTACATGCAGACTTAGCTCATCTGAAGATTTTGTATTATACAATAGCTCTATTCCTTTGATATATGTAGTATTTGATTTCCCAGTTTTTTTTTTTTGTTTTTTTTTTGGCCAGTCGTGGGCCTTGGACTCAGGGCCTGAGCACTGTCCCTGGCTTCTTCCCGCTCAAGGCTAGCACTCTGCCACTTGAGCCACAGCGCCGCTTCTGGCCGTTTTCTGTATATGTGGTGCTGGGGAATCGAACCTAGGGCCTCGTGTATCCGAGGCAGGCACTCTTGCCACTAGGCTATATCCCCAGCCCCTGATTTCCCAGTTTTAAAGACCTGGTTTTGTTGGGTTTGTTTTTTCTTTCTCCTTTCCTTCCATTCTTTCTTCCTGCTTCCTTCCTTCTTCCCTTCTTCCCTCCTCCTCCTCCTCCTCTTCCTCCTCTTCCTCCTCCTCTTCCTCCTCCTCCTCCTCCTCCTCCTCCTCCTCCTCCTCCTCCTCCCTGTTTCTCTCTTTCTCTCCCTCTCCCTCTCCCTCCCTCCCTCCCTCCCTCTCTGTCTCTCTCTCTCTCTCTCTCTCTCTCTCTCTCTCTCTCTCTCTCTCTCTCCTTTTTTTGGTGCAAGTTCTGTGGTTTGATCTCAGGTATGGCTCCTATCCCTTAGCTTTATAGTATCTACCACTTGAGTCACAGCTCCACTTCCAGAATTTTACTGGTTAATTGGAGATAAGTGTCTCAGGGACTTTTCTGTCCAGGCTGTCCTCAAATCATGATTCTCAGATCTCAGCTTCCTGAGTAGCAATGATTAAAGGCATGAGCCACTGGCACCAGTTTGTTTGCTCTTCCCACCTTTGTTCTTAAAAAGTGAAGTCAAGTAGATTGAACTCTTACATTCATTTTCCATCATTTTCATGCTTACAAAAACAGTGGAGTGCTGGGGCTGGAAATATGGCCTAGTGGTAGAGTGCTTGCCTCATATACATGAAGCCCTGGGTTTTATTCCTCATCACCACATGTATAGAAAAAAGCTGGAAGTGGTGATGTGGCTCAAGAGATAGAGTGCTAGCCTTGAGCAAAAAGAAGCCAGGGACAGTGCTCAGGCCCTGAGTCCATGCCCCAGGACTGGCAACAAAAACAAAACAAATAAACAAAAACAGTGGAGTGGTAATTATGGATAATAATGTACTGTGCATTCACAATGCTAAGAAGAAAGAGTTTTAGTTTTCACCACACTAGGTGCAGGTGGCTCTATTTCAAAGTCAGCCAGGGCAAGAAAATCCATGAAACTCTTATCTACAATTAACCACCAGAAAACCAGAAGTAGTGCTGTGGCTCAAAATGGTAGAGTGCTAATATTGAGCAAAAGAGCTCAGGGGCTATGCTCAAGCCTCTAGTTCAAGACCCATGATGGACCAAAAAAAGTTTTCACCAGAAAGCAGTGGCAAACATTTGAGTAGATGTACTTAACCTAAATTGAAAGCTATGCAATGTACCCATGTACCAAAGTAAAATATATTAACCCCTTAATCTGTGTATTTTATGCTTTTAGAGGTTAAAAGTAAATGTTTTTTAGTGTTTTAAAAACAGAAGTCAAATAATACATCGTGCAATAATGCATGTACTCTGAAGCCATAACTAGTTTAGTGTAGATGTGACAACATGAAGCTGTGATGTCCAGACCCTGCAGGTGACCAATGACTAAGAGCTCCATCTGTGTTTCTGTCCCTATTAAATTTGCACGATATATACTTATAACTCATCTTTTTTTAACTTTTTTTCTTTATTGTCAAAGTGAAGTACAGAGGGGTTACAGTTTCATATATAAGGCAAGTACATTACTTATCCAACTTGTTACCCCCCTCATTTTCCCCCATCTCCCCCCTTCCCAGTTCCCTACCTCCTCCCCTGAGTTGTGTTGTATGGTTTAGTTTACAACAATTGGTTTTGTAAGTATCGCTTTTTCAAAGGTTTGTCTTTTTATCCTTTGTCTCTCATTTTTGGTATTCCCTTTCCTTTCCCTAGTTTCAATACACATCTATACATTACCTAGGGTATTAAGATCAGTTACAGCAATAGCAGGAGTAAAACTACAGGAAGGGAATACAAGAAAACAGTTTCACATCACATGTCATCTTGACATATGCATATATGTAAATGCACAAGCATCTAGATGAGACACATACTGATTTTCAAGCAGACAAAATTAGGGTCAAATCCAGCTTCTATTACCTCTTAGCTAGTTGGCATAGACATGGTAATTCGCCATTACTCTATGACTTCATTCTGTTAAAACAACACAGAAAAATAACCAAGTGTGATGGTGTAATGAAGTCATACATTAAGTTTTCAATAGGTCATCCTTTTTGTCTTGAATTCATACTGACTCTTCAGACCATGGTGAGAATAAAATGCACCCATTTCTACCCCTTACTTATACCTCACTAGGGAAGGCAATCAGTGCTAATTATAAAACCTGGCAAACACAAGGCCATGTTTAGACCAGGAGGAGAGTGGCTCAACATAAAAGGAAACAGCTTCTTTGCACATTGTGTTCTGCTGATGCTTCGCTCTGTGAGCCAACAAGCCCCTGGCTGAAAACACATCTCAGCCGTCTGTTTTGCAGATTTAACCATCGCCCCAGACAAGACCTGACTGATCTCAGTGTGAGGGTGGCATGAAAGGTCCCAAATCTTTTTTTGTCAGATGCTCAATCTTTAATATCTGCTGGGCCATAAATAAAGATGGCATTGGAACTCCCAAATCAACTCTTGGTTTCCAAATTTCCACCAGTTGGAATCCAGTGGGGAGAAGTTTCCGGTCTGCTGAAAAGCTGAAACCAAAATAGTAGTATCAAGGAGCCAGGATTGATCTCTTGAGAGAACATTGAAATGACTTTGGCAGGGACTCACTGTCCTGAGAAGCATAGTGGGTTGTGAAGTGGTGTAGTGGTGTTCCTTTTTGAGAGACCACAAGTGTTCGAAGCAAAGAAGAACAACCAAACCCTTGTGATACTATGTTGAACACACAAAGAAGAGAAGAGGGGGCATTCTACAGAGCCTTCAGTGGGTCTCCACAGAAACACTGGGTCTCAGGCAGCACAGTAGAGTTGAGTTCCATTAAATTAATGGTGGTTTCTGAGAGGCAGAGAGCAGCATCTTCACAATGGGTATTTGAGATGAGGTTTGTGTTTTGATCAAAACAATCAATGAAGCACACTTCTCACATGTAGTTTTCAGGGTCCCTAAATGTCCCACAATTTGCCTCGACAGTCTGTCACAATGAATAATATCCCAACCAGAATATCAATAATGCCTCCACTGAAACACCACACCTTAACCTGATCACTGAAATAAATATTCATCTTTATTTCTCTTAATTAAAGGTTTTTCCAAGCTCTTTCTATCTAGTCCTGAGTTGGCAATGATGAATCTACTATTAAAAACATTTCTCCATATGAATTTCACAGCTTCCAAATGATTATTTCATGCATTCTCACCAGTATAGCAGTGCTGTCCTTTACAGATTTTTCTTTTCCTCCCTTGAGAATATCAGGAAGTCTCTCACAAAAGAAGCACTGTCCCGCCATAGTCTCACTTGAGAGCATTCTCCAAGAGGATGTTGGTCCCTGGCCAAGGATAGTGTGGTCTAAAGTGCTCACAATATCAATTGCCGGTAAGAATAGCATAGAGCTGTGTCCTTTATGATTCTCACAGTGTGAGGCCACACTGGCCTCAGGTCCAGAAATACTCTCTTTCACTGGTTCTGTTGAGTAACATTTTTTCACCTGTTCATCTAGCATGCCTGGTGAATGTCCCCGTTAGTCAGAATCTCCCCATATATCTTTCTATCTCTATCTATCTAGACACACATAGAAACCTACATTGCAGAAAAATAATATTATTTTCATCCTATTTAGGATCAGTTCTAGATATCCTCACAAAATGACCTTATGCATCTCCTTTACCAACCCTTCTCCACTCTTGGAAAAGAGCAAAACCTTCTTAAGAACCCTTTCCCTGAAGCCTCACTTACCAGCTCAATTCCCTAGATACATATATCCCCGGTTATAGTTAAAGTATAGTATTCCTATAGTGAACTGAATCAGACATATTTTTATTAATGTTGACAATTGACAAAGGTTAGATATAATAGATCATTGATAAATTATAGACAGACAGACAGATAGATGGAAGTAAGGGAAAAGAAATAGAAACTGAGAGTTACATGTAAAATGCTAATGCATTTGGCAATGGCCCCATTGTTATCAATGTCATTTATTAAAAGAAGAAACTGAGGCACAAAGCCATGGGGCAGTTAATCCACCACATTAGAATCCTGGATCACTCATCTTTTATTGATTCCCAAAGCTCAGACATGTGATCAAAATGTGCTAGCATTTAATTCCATGCTGTGGAAAAGCAAAGTATTTTGAGGTCCGACAGCAGCATATCAGACATAGGAAAATTTGTGTGTAGTCAGATTTGTATGCACATTGTGAACCCAGGCTTTCTCCTGCAAGCACATGTTTCTCTCTCATCATGTTATGACAAGGAATTAGCTGATCATGGTTACGACTGCAGCTTGCAGCTGAAGCCAAACAAGGTGTCAGCTGTGTGTCAGCAAAGCCTATGTCACATGCAATGCACACCCATCGATGCTATTCTAGATATAATAACCAGCAGATGACAGAAATAAGTAGGTGTCTTTCTCTCATTATGTGCCGTGGGTGGATACATGGTAAACAACATTTCCTTCTTTTGAAAGTGGCAAATGCAACAGATGGGAAAATTCCTGTTCATGGCATATTAGAAATCTGTATTTTGTTTGTAAATACAAACTTGTTCTGAATCACAGTGAGTTTTCTGCGAGTATGGGTGTGGTAGACATCACAGGATCTCATCATTATCCACTTCACTCTTTGTAGCCAAATGGAAAACTAGCCCCTTGTTCCAGAGGGTTCACTCACTCCTTTGGGTCAATGGACTATAAGCTGAAAGTGGATATGTGTGTTGCTTCTAAAGCAAAGCATTTCCTTCCAGGTGGACAGCATCCTAGCCCCCTCTTCTCCTGGCACAGACATCAGAGAAGTGTGAGAGAACATGTTTTAGGGTCAACACAGACCAGATTGTTGAGTCAACCCATGGAAGATAATTGCCCTGGAGAATCCATAGCAGAACATTGTATGAATAAAACCTAAACTATTTTTTCTTAAACCACTGACATGAAAGTATCATGTGTCAGCACAACATAACTTGGACTTTCTCTTTTTATTTGTATTTTTTATTGTTATTGTAAAGGTGATCTACAGAGGGGTTACAGTTACCTAAGTCAGATAAAGAGAATATTTATTCGGGCTGGGAATATGGCCTAGTGGTAGAGTACTTGCCTTGCATACATGAAGCCCTGGGTTCAATTCCTTAACACCGCATACATAGAAAAAGCCAGAAGTGGCTCTGTGTTTCATTCTCTAGGTGAAAGTAGAAACTGTTCATTGACCATATCTCACAATTTCTTGATTTTCTTATTCAAAGTATTTATTTCTCTCTACTTATTATAATCCTTTATCTTTAAACATGTCACTTATTATCTCCTAAAGGCCAATTTTTATACAAAATCAATTTTAAAAATCTTCCTTAATCTAATGCTGCAGAAACAATTTCTCTTGTTTGCAAATGTTCATATTTATTTCTTATTACCCCTTTTTACTTCATATCCTGTATGTTTATTCATGAAGATGTTTTATTTCTCCAGTTACATGGAGAGAACACTTAAGATGTGTTCTTCATTGTATCTTCAGCAACTCACTGTAATGTCTTAAAATTGTGCTCAATAAATATTTGATGTACATTGATCTACTAGTAATACAAATATAGTTAAGTTTTATCATAAAAATCTATCTGAGCCACTAGAAGGTGTGATCAAGAAGCATTCTTTCACTGGATCACTTTGTCACTATCTCCCAAATGGAGGGTTGTATTTATTAATGGATGGGATGTAAAGCATTGAAGATTCTTGAATTCACTGTCTTGGTGAAGTATCAAGGAACAGAACCAGCTTCCTTTGTTCCCCAGAGGCATCCAGGAATCAGGCAGTTTATGTCACTTGGGATGGTAGGAAGAAGCCTGGGACTTATGGAAGAGCAGCAGCAAGCAGACCCTCACTATCTTGAGGATATAGGATGTGCCCAGGTCTGTACTACCTTCTTTACATATGACACATCATTCTCTCTACCCAAGAATGGCAGAGTGATGGTACCATCATGTGTTTAAATCCCAGCCCCACCACTAACTAGCTGAAATCGTGAATGACTTCCTTCTATCTCTCAGTTTCCTTCACTGAAAATAAAATTATCTCCATGTTAAATGGTTAATGGTAAATGTAGGATGAATAGCAAATAAAAGAGTATATGTATTGAATAAGTGTACAACAAATGCTTTCTCAAAAAGAATGATAAGTGAACTGATTAAGAGACTAACACAGAAATGTTCATTCATTTCCCAAGGACATGGAGGTTTTAAGTGACAGAGTCAAGATTTGAATCAAATTTCCTGGACTGAGAGCCAAAATTATAACTCTTCTACCTTACAGCTTCTTTGAAGCCTTCAGAATCATGGGGCAGAATGTGACAAGGAATATTATGTTCCATCTGGCTTGTAAAAGAGTGCCTAGAGCAGATCATTTTTTAAAGGTGGTTTCAACCTTGGTATGGTATGTGTTAGTCCATTTTTGTTGCTGTAACGAAAACTATCACATTCACAGCAGTTTATAAACAATGAAAAATTATTTCTCCCCATCCGAAGTGTTGGGAAGCCCAAGATTAAGGGCCAGCAGATTCAGTGTCTGAGGGCCTGCTTTCTGACTCACAGTTGTGCTCTCATTCTTGTTTGCTCATATGGCAGAAGGTGAGGAAGCTCTGAAAACATTTTATAAGACACTAATGTTATTCAGGAGGACTAAGGCCTCCTAACTTAATCTCTTCTCCAAAGTCTTTACTTCTTCACCCTGAAGGCCAGAATTTGAACATGGGAACTGGCAGAGTGGGGATGCATTCAGGGTATGGCACTGTGATTCTATTTATAGAGGTTAAAAATTAAAGGTACTGTTTCTAACAATGCAAGCAGAGTAAGCTAAAGAAAGAAGTGGACAATCTTTATGAGCTTTGCAACTTCCACTTAGCAGCCATTCTTAGCATTTTGTTATATTTTCCAGACCTTGTTTATAAGGCTTAAGGCACCCAGGAGGAAATACAATACTTTAAATTCAATAAATGTGAAATTCAATCATTGTTCTATCCTTTACTTTCTGTAAGACCAACCTCCTACCAGATTAACCTCTTAGGTTTCTATATATTTTAACTTTCTAAGTTAAAATGAGCAACAATTATTATGATTCTGTCACGGTCTCTCTTCCCCTTGTACAACAATTAAATGGTTTAGATTGTCCCATGACCCAAATTGGGCCACCATAATTTCTTCCCTAACAAATGAAACTAATAAATTCTAGGTCTTGCTGTTCCTTCTAGGAAAATTATGCAACTGCATAAATTATGATTGTTGAGTTTCTTTCACATTGTGTGGCACTTGAAAAACCAATGTTTGTATCAGAGATAAAAATAAATGCACTGGGCACCTGTGGCTCACACTTGCAAGTCCATCTACTCAAGAGGCTGAGATCTGAGGACTACAGCTTGAAGCCACCTTGGGCAGGAAAGTCTTGAAACCTCAGGAACAGTACCCAGGCCCTGAGTTTAAGCCCTGGGACCAACAAGGACACACACACACACACACACACACACACACACATACACACACACACAAACACACACAGGCACACACACACGTAAGTAAATAATAAATGAGGCTGATACAGACAAAGAGGAGTCAGAAAGACATACTCCTTCCTTTATTGGCCCTGACTCTTCTAGAGGGTTCTTGTCAAGAGTTGCCTTCCATAGCAAGCTCCCTTTTTGCTAGTGGTGACTCTGGTGGACCCTTTGTTCTTACCCCAGGACCCTGGATAATGTAGCATTCTGAGAACAGATTCCCCATCAACATAACAAGGAAAATAATACACCCCTTATAAGATCATCCCTGAAGTTAACTGAGGTTATCACAAGTGCCTCACCCACTGACTAGCACAAAGCAGGCATTAAACAAATAGTCTCTATCCTTTGTTTAGACTGTGTTTATTTTTCAACATCGTTATTATTCTATTAAAACCCATCCAACACGAATATTTCATTTCATTTATTTAATACACACTTGTGATCACATATTACATGCCAGCACTGTGCTTAGGCAATGTGGTGAATATAATAGAGTATTTGTGGTCAACAAAAGCAATAGAGAAAGGAAAACATATATATTAAGGCAATAGTTACAGTAGGGTCATTTGAATTGCTGGTTTACTGAACATAATTGACTGATTGGAGGTTGTAACAGATATATATATATATATGTAGATAGATGATATATAGATACAGATAGATAGATAGATAGATAGATAGATAGATAGATAGATAGATAGATAGATAGACTGATTGATAGACAGATGGTAGCTCCAAGGTATTCATTATAAATTTATCTTAAAAGTCAGAAATAGAGCCATAAGGAAGCTTTGTTGTTTTTCAAGCAAAATGGTATAAAATATGCAAAATTCTGTAGGGGTAAATTCCCACTGAAGGTATGAGGACTGGTGTAGGCAATGACAGGCAACTCTTCTGGTAATGCAGGTGACTGAAGGTACAGTTTTTTAGATAGGAAGTGAAAGAGTAGGAGGTGAATTTGGATAAGTGCTCACAAGCCAGAACAAAAGTGCCATACTAATGCTCATTAAAGGAGTAATAGTAGCAGCAGCAAAGGCTTGCATATACAAATACGCTTCGAAGCAACTCTTAACCCATTTTATCTTCCAACTAAGGTATACATTAGTATTATGGAGGAAGAAATAAATTTATAGAAAGGCAAAGCAGCTTGCACAAAGTGACAGCATAGTAAACGCAAGCCAGTTTTTTGACATTAAATATTGAATTTGTGCCCAAGTGCAATGACCACACTTGTAATTCCATCCATTCAGGAGACAAAGGGTTAAATGGCCTGGAAAAGTTAGGAAAATTCTATGTCAAAAACAGGACACTTGGGCTGGGAATATGGCCTAGTGGCAAGGGTGCTTTCCTTACATTCATGAAGCCCTTCGTTCAATTCCTCAGCACCACATATATAGAAAAAGCCAGAAGTGGCGCTGTGGCTCAAGTGGTAGAGTGCTAGCCTTGAACAAAAAAAAAGCCAGGGACAGTGTTCAGGCCCTGACTTCAAGCCCCAGGACTGGCAAAAAAAAAAAAAAAAAAAACCTAAAACTAAAACAGGACACTTGGTGTTGAAGCTCAGGGCTCTATTTCTAGTACCAAACAAAACAGGAAACACTCTTAAGATTATGTTGAAGTTCTAACACTCAGTATCTCACCATGTGACTTTATGGGTGGAGGAACTGTACGGGTAATTCATTAAGATGAAGTCATGCGTGAAATAGGGTGTGAACATAATCCAATATCACTTGTTTCCTTACACAAAGATGAAAATTTGCTTGCACAAAGGAAGAACACCATGTGAACAGGAAATCTATCCAGCAAAGATGACCACTAACAACATGAAGCTAGATAAGAGGCATGATGGATTCTCTCTCATCACCCTCAAAAGGAACCAACCCTGCCAACTGCGGGAGCTCAGATTTCTCTCAGGTCTCAAAATTCTAAACAAATATGTTTCTGTTACTGAATGTACCCATTCTATTGAACATCATAGCAATAGCCCTAGAAAACTCTGTGTGGATTCCAAAGTCGTTCACCTAATCAGTAGGCCACACTCTCATTTATCAGAGCCATGAGAGCATTTTTAGGAGGAAGAGAACTTGACCACATTGGAATTCTATTCTCAAACTAGCCTGACCCTGCTTGTCTTTTCTCCTGACACTCCCATTATTCACAAACACCATTAGCTTAGATTCTGTATGTCTCTTGCACAAGAAAAGAAAACGTTGTATGCTTCAATTTCTTTTGTGAAATTCAGTTCAGTTTAATGTCAGTATTGGTCTCTATTTAGACAGAAACTTCACTGAAAAATGCCTCATTTTTATAGATCTATGATTAAACTGTTCAAAGTACAGTTCTTTACTGCTTCCTGTTTATAAACTCATTCTACTTTGACCTCCATGGGCAAGAATAAAACATTGGAGAAAATATTTCTTGCCTTCTTCCTTAGTCTGATGGCAAATATAAAGTCATGATCTTTTAGGAAGGGGGTATTCTTTGGTTCCCTTATTGCAACTATTCATCTTTTGGGGGGAGAAAAAGAAAATTCACTCTGTTGGATGGAGATGTTTGTGTGGAATCTTTCTCTGGTGACTCATAATCCAAAGCTGTTGAATCCAGGGAAGGCAGTTTTAACCACAGTATTTAATCTTATGGAGACATTTATTGCATAGCTTTTTGTTTTGCCTTGTTTAATATAAACCACTGGAGAGATGTTTCTTGGCTATGTCATTTCATAAAGCACAGTGTGAAATGAAAATCCAGATAAGAAAAGGCCACTCCTCCTACAGGAAGAGTTATAGATTCCGTATTCATTGAGGGACTTTGGGCCTGAAAACAGTAATTATTACAGCAGCAATGGTGACACCATGTCTGCATCAGGACTGTGGAGTAGGGATTATAAAGACCACATCTGGAATCACATACACCTGGCCTTTAGAGTTTTATGCAGTTGTTTTCCTAGCTCTATTCCCTGGAGTAAATTGTGTCCTCTCGGCTCAGGCTCCTCATCTCTAAAATAAGGGAACTTAATAGTCTTTATTTCATGAAGTTGCTAAGAATATTGCATGGGTTGTTAATGGAAAGCTTTTAGTATAATTTCTGGCAAATAATAAATATTTACTGAATATTACTTGCTATTGTTTTAATGAGAATATCATTCATTGTAAGCCTATTACTTCTAAAACATCTCAAAGTGCATAATCTCTAATCCTGAAAACAATCACCTAGGGTAATTATTGATTGTTTCCATCTTACAGATAAAAGAAACAAGGGACATGTTCAAGTGCATTTTGTTGGGAAATGGAAAAGAAGAGGTTCTCTTGAGTCTGAAAAACATATCAAAATTTATCTGATATAATCAACCTGACAAAAAGACTCAATGCATCTCTCCAATGTCAGTTTCAAGTTGACATTTGTAAAACCCAAAGAATCAAGACAAAACCAAAAAATTATCTGCCTATCTATCTGCTTATCTATCTATATACCTATCTGTCTGTCTATTTGTCTATTGTTCCTGTCCTGGGACTTCAACTCTGGGCCTGGGCATTGTCCCTGAACTTCTTTTGTTCATGGCTAGTGCTCTACCGCTTAAGCCAGAGCTCCCATTCTGGATTGGGGGGAAGGTAGTTTATTGGAGATAAGAATAGTATGGACTTTCCTGCCCAGGTTGGCTTTGAACAGTGATCCACAGATCTCAGTCTTGTGAGTATCTAGGATTACAGGCATGAACCACTAGGCATATTTTTATTTTAGTATTTTATTTCTGGTAGTACTTGAGTTTGAACCCAGGGCTTTGTACTTGCTAGGCTGGTGCTCTACTACTTAAGACACACCTGCAGACTTGGTTTTTGTTGATTATTTTTTAGATAGGGTCTCATACACTTTCCTCCCTAGGCTGGCCTCCAACTGTGATTTTTCTACTCTCAGCCTCCAATGTAGTTGGAAATACAGGTGTGGTCCAGCAGCTGGATCAAAGAACAGTCTCTACTAAAATAATTAACTTAATCTAAATCAATTTAATATTCCTTAAAGCTTCATACAAGTTTACAGTGAAACTCTAAATGTCATCCAATCAGCAAACTATACACAATAGATAAACTTACAATCTTA